>NC_141671.1:76573727-77773727 GCF_028749965.1 Puma concolor
TGGATCTTGGCAAGAATAGTGAGCTCTGTGGCATCCTAACTTACCCAAGTTTCACCCACTGTTCTTTAGCATAGCTGTAGTCTTGAAAATAACAGCTTATGTCTTCAGTAATAGTACCAGAGGGAGGAAAATACATTTAATTATTTATTTTGTCTCGTCTGTGTGGCTCCCTGGAAAGACTGGCTCAAAAGGCTTGTCTTTGTCTCACCAAACAGGGAATGCACCTAGTGCTAAAGTTGTTAAGCACTTTTGGGGGAAGCCATTTGTGGAAGCCATTTACAGGCAAATGTTTTAGTTGTTGCTGTCTGAGGCAATGGATAACAGGGCAAAAACAGTAGACTAAACAAAAACCTTGGGAGGAAAGGCTGGAGAAGGAGATGTGGGGATTAAAGGTTTAAAAATCTCAGACATACTCCTGGGAATTTGGAAGACCATGCACACGCCCAGGGCTGTGTGCAGGGTCAGGGAAGACAGGAGAGGGCCCCCAGCTGACCCTGAGGCTTTGCACAAGCTGTAAGTGATTGCTAAGGCAGGGTTGCAAACTGCCTGGTTGACTCTGAAGACCTGCCCCAGCACACACTCAGAGGTCCTCTACAAAGACTGGGAGATATTCTGGTTCAAGGAATTTAAGTAATCTCTGCCTAATCATTAGCTCATCACTTAGCTAAAGGAGCAGAGACTTCAACGGCCACACATAACAAAGAACAGAGACTACAGAATTAGTTCAGACTGGTCACTAAATAATCAAAACAAACAAATAAACAATTACAAAGAGTAGCCACAACAAACCCTTAGGTAACAGATAGAATTTGATTTCTAGAGTAGACACATTATAATATTCAAAATGTCTAGGTTTCAACAAAAAAATTCTGAAACATACAAAGAAATAAGAGCATATAGCTCATATGCAGGAGAAAGATCTCAACTCAATAACCTAAACTTCCACACTGAGAAGCTAGGAAAAAGGAAACAAACTAAACCCAAAGAAAGCAGAGAAAGGAAATGATAAACACGAGAGTAGAGACAAAGTACAAAAACAGATTGAAGAAGTCATAAGAGATCTAAATAAATTTATAACAAATAGACTATAGCAGTAATCAAAAAACTTCCATCAGTAATCAAAAAAGTCCTGAACCATATGATAATTTCAATAGCAGTAGAAAAAGCTTTTGACAAAATACAATATCTATTGATGATCAAAACTCTCAACAAAGTAAACAGAGAGAATATACCTCAACATAATAAAGGCCATATATGAAAAACCCACAGCTAACATCATACCCAATGGTGAAAAACTGAAAGCTTTTCCTTTAAGATAGGGAACAATACAAAAATGTCCACTCTGATCACTTTTATTCAACATAGCACTGAACGTCCCAGCTGTAGCAATCAGACTAGAAAAAGA
Source organism: Puma concolor (assembly GCF_028749965.1). Classification (NCBI taxonomy): domain Eukaryota; kingdom Metazoa; phylum Chordata; class Mammalia; order Carnivora; family Felidae; genus Puma; species Puma concolor. The sequence continues at coordinate 76,575,133 of NC_141671.1, forward strand.
AATAAAAGGCATCCATATTGGTAAGGGAGAAGGAAAACTCTCACTATTTGCAGACGATATGATACTATATGTAGAAAACCCTAAAGACCCCACCAAAACACCATTAGAACTGATAAATGAATGCAGTAAAATCGCAGGATATGAACTCAATATAAGAAATATTATGCTTCTCTACACTAATAACAAAGCAGCAGAAAGAGAAATTAAGAAAACAACTGTACCAGAAAGATTCAAATGCTTAGGAATAAACTGAATCAAGGAAGTGAAAGATCTATACCCTGAACACAAGAAGACAGTGATGAAAGAAACTGAAGATGACACAAACTCATGGAAAGATATACCTAGCTCATGGACTGGAAGAATTAATACTGTTAAAAAGCCCATATTACTCAAAGCCATCAACAGATCCAATGTAATTCCTATCAAAAAACTAATAGCATTTTTCACAGAACTAGAACTAATCCTAAAATTTGTATGGACTACAAAACACCTCAAATAGGCAATGCAATCTTGAGAAAGAAGAACAAAGCTGGAAGTATCATAATACCAGATTTCAAGTTATACTACAAAGCGATAGTAATCAAAACAGTATGATACCAACACAAAAACAGATACTTAGATCAAGGGAACAGAAAAGAGAGCCAAGAAATAAGCCATGCTTATTTGGTCAATTATGGAGGCAAGGAAAAAAATGGAGGAAAAGACAGTCTTTTCAATAGACAGTGTCGGGAAAAATGGACAGGGACATGCAAAAAATGAAACTGGACTACTTTCCTATATCATACACAAAAATAAACTCAAGTGGATTAAAGACCTAAATGTAAGACCTGAGACCATAAAGCCTCCTAAAAGAAAACAGGCAGTAATCTCCTGGATATCGGCCTTAGCAACATATGTATGGATATGTCTCCTCAGGCAAGAGAAACAAAAGCAAAAATAAACCTGAGACTACACCAAATAAAAAGGTTTTACATAGCAAAGGGAACCAAATCAAAATCAACAAAACAAAAAGGCAACCTAGTGAATGGGAATAGATAATTGCAAATAATAGATCTGATAAGGGGTTAATATCCAAAGTATATAAAGAATTTACACAACTCAACACCACAAAGCTAAACAATCTGATTACAAAATAGGCAGAGGACCTGAACAGGCATTTTTCCAAAGAAGACCTACAGATGGTGAACAGACATATGAAAAGATGCTCATCATCACTTATCCTCAGGAAAATGCAAATGAAAACCACAATGAGACATCACCTCACACCTGTCAGAATGGTTAATATCAAAAAGACAAAGAGATAACAAGTGTTGGTGAGGATGTGAAGAAAAGGGAACCCTCGTGTGCTGTTGGTGGGAATGTAAATGGGTGCAACCACTGTGGAAAACAGTATGCAGGTTTCTCAAAAAACTTAAAGTAGAAATACCGTATGACCCAGTGATTCCACCACTGAATATTTACCCAAAGAAAATGAAAACACTATTTCAAAAAGATATATGCACCGTTATGTTTACTGTAGCGTTATTTATAATAGCCAAAATATGGACGCAACCTAAGTGTCCATCCAGAGATGAATGGAAAAAGAAGATGTGGTATATATGGACTAGAATATTACTCAGCCATAAAAAAGAATGAGACCTTGCCATTAGTGACCTAGAGGGTATGTGCTAAGTGAAATAAGTCAGAGAAAGACAAATATCATATGATTTCACTTAAATGTGTAATGTAAAAACCCAAACAAATGAACAAACAAAAACACGGATTCTTACATATGAAGAACTGGTAGTTGCCAGAGGGGAGGTGGATGGGCAAAAAGATGAAGGGAATTAAAGGGTACACACTTCTAGTTATGAAAAAAGTGCAGCATAGGGAATATAGTCAACAATAAAAAAAACTTATGCCACAGAAAAGCCCAGAACTGGATGGCCTCACTGGTGAATCCTATTAACTATAAAGAAGAATTAATATTAATCCTTCTCAAGCCGTACCAAAAAAAAAAAAAAAAAAGTTGTGGAATACTTCCTAATTATTGTTTGATGCCAGTATTGCCCTGACACCAAAGACAAACAAGGACATTAGAAGATTATAAATCAATATCCTTTATGAACACTGATGCAGAAATTCTTGACAAAATACGAGCATACTAAATCCAGTAGATATTAACAGAATTATATGCCATGACCAAGTGGGATTTATCCTAGAAATGTAAGGTTGGCTCAGTCAATGTAATATTGATAGAATATATAAAAAAAGAACATAATAATATAAGTAGATGCAGAAAAAGCATTTGACAACATCCAACATCCTTTCACGACAAAAAACAAAAAAATCCACTCAACACACATAAGATAGGAAATTCCTCAACCTGAATAAGGGCATCTACAAAGAACACATGGCTATCATCATACTTAATGCTGAATGACTGAAAGCTTTCTCCTTAGAATAAAGACAAAGGTGCACTGGAAGTTCTAGTTGTGGCAATCAGGTAAGAAAGAAAGAAAAAGCATCCAGAAAGAAAAAAAGAAATTAAACAATCTCTATTTGTAGATGACATCACCTTATATATACAAATGCCTAAGGAATCAATATACCAAAAAACCCATTAGAACTAATAGACAAATTCAGCAAAGTTGTAGGATACAACATCAATATGCAAAAATCAGTGTAGTGTTCACTGTATGCTAGCAGTGGACAATAAAAAAATATAATTAAAAGGACAATTCATTTACAATAGCATTAAAAACAATAAAATACTTAGAATAAAATTAAGAAAAGAAGTACAAGACTTGGGGCATCTGGCTGGCTTAGTGAGAAGAGTGTGCAACTCTTGATGTTGGGGTCATGGGTTGGAGTCCCACATTGAGCAAAGAGATCACTAAAAAGAGAAACTTAAACAAAGGACAAGACTTGTTGAAACTTTGTTAAACAACTTGTTAAAACACTGTTGAAATAAAAAACTTAGATAAAGAGAAAGATATCCTGTGTCCAAGGATTAGAAGATGTAATATTGAGATAGCAATATTTCTCAATTGCTTTATACATTTAGTGTAATCCCTATCAAAATTTCAACTGCTTCTTTTGGAAAAATGGACAATCTGAACCTAAAATTTTTGTGGGAATGCAAGAGATCCAGAATAGCCAAACAGTCTTGAAAAAGAAGAACAAATTTGGAGGACTCACACTTCCTGGTTTTAAAATTTAATTCAAAGCTACATCAAAACAGTGACGGTACTGGCAGAAGGACAGACATATAAATCGATACAACAGAATAAAGATTCTGGAAATAAACCCAGACATCTATGGTCAACTGATTTTTGCCAAGGATGGCAAGGCCAATAAATGAAGAAGAGTCTTTTCAATAAATGGTTTTGGGAAAACTGTATTTCCACATGCAAAATAATGAATTTGGACTCCTGTGCCATACCATATATGAAAATGAGCCTAAAATAGGTAAAAGGGCTAATGTAAGAGAGAAAAGTATACAAACTGTTGGCAAGAAACATAAGTGTAAATCTTCAAGATCTTGGATTAGGCAACTGTTTCTCAAATATGACACCAAGAGCACAAGCAACAAAAATAAATAAATTGAAGTTTATCAGAATTAAAACCTTTGAGGGCACCTGGATGGCTTAGTTGGTTAAGCATCCAACTTCAGCTCAGGTCACGATTGAGTTCGAGTCCCATGTCGGGCTCTGTGCTGTCAGTGCAGAGCCTGCCTGGGATTCACCTGTCTCCCTCTCTCTCTGTCCCTGCCCAGCTCTCTCTTTCAAAATAAATAAAGAAACTTAAAAAATTCAAATCTTTTGTGCATTAAAGGACACACACTCTCAAGAAAATAAAAAGGCAACTCATAGAATGGGAGAAAATATTGGCAAATCATATACAGTATTTAATAAGTATCTAGTATCCAGAATACATAAAGATTTCTTACAACTCAATAATAAAAAGACAGCCCAATCATAAAATGGGCAAAGGATATGAAGATATTTCTCAAACAAACAAAAAACCAAACAAACTAATGGCCAAGAAGCACATAAAAAAAGCTCAACCTCATTTATCATTAGGGAAATCTGTATCAAAACCACAACTGAGACCCTATGTATTGCTGGTGGGGATGTAAGATGATGTGGCTGCTGTGGAAAAGTTTGGCAGTTCTTCAAAAGGCTCAGTGGAGAGTTACACATGACCTAGCAATTCCATTCGTAGGTATACACCCAAGAGAACTGAGGACATATATTCACACAAAAACTTCTTTACAAATTACAGAAGTATTTTTCATAACAGCCAAAAAGTAGAAATGACACAAATGCCCATCAGTTGAAGAAGGTGGTATATCCAAATTCAGCCATAAGAAATGAGGTACTGATATGTGCTACAACATGGATGAACCTTGAAAATGTCATGCTAAGTAAAAGAAGCCAGGCACCAAATGCTCCATATTATAGGAGTCTGATGATATGGAATACCCAGAATAGACAAATCTATAGAGTAAATTATTAGATGCCAGGGGATAGGGAGAGGTGGGAATTCAAAGGGATTGTGTTTCTTTTTGGGGTGGTGGAGCTATTCTGGAGTTAGACAATAGTGACAGTTTTAAAACACTGTAAATATACTGAAAATCACTGAATATATACTGAATGAATATTCACTTTAAAGTTGTGAACATGGAGAATTTAATGTTTATGTAAATTTTATCAAAAAATTTAAAAACAAAACAGGTATTATACTTCAGATTCACTCCTTACTCATCATTTCAACAGGTTAGGTAATAGCCTGTTCAGAATCATATCATTTATCAGGATTGAATTATACAATGATAACTGTATTATTTACCAGAATTGTTATGATTAGAACTTCGGGCTATGGAAAAAAAAAGATTTTTGTTAGTTATCAAAATAAAATGAACTTGTGGAAATTGCTGACGAAATAAATAGGTCAAATAGTTTAAATATAGTCTAAGTTTTCCATTTTGCTTGAACAGATTAACCCTTAATAATTTACTCCCCAAATATTATTTGTCCTAAGGTTCTTTTTTATTATTATTGTTTTCTTTTCAACATTTTACCGAATGCTTCATATGTAGGCACACGAAGGTTAGTTGTTTTTAGGGAAAGAAATGTGGATTCTGTGGCCTCCTGCCAAATGCATATGTTTCTGAACTGCAAGAATCTTCCCAGTTTGTAGGATGGAAACTTAAGTGAGTATTGGACAACAGGAAAAAGTAATCCTGGAAGCACAGGGCTCTTGATGGCCATGACGACAGAGCCCTGCCATCAGACATGTTTAAAGTATTCAAGTCCTGTTAAGATTTTTAGATCTAACTTGAGTTCTATGATCTGAAAAATTCTACAGCTGTACCTCCAAGCAGCAGTTGAGGGAAATCTGAAACAAACTGGGAAGGTAACCTTAGCTCTTCTCTATCAATAGAAACTTTAGAAGGCAGCAGAAGGATGCTCACCCTCACACCTGCTCTTTCATCTCCTACTCAAAAGGAGAGGCCTGCAGATTACCAGAGGACACGGAAACACTGCTTTGCTGCTTCTGAGGCAGAAGTTTTATTTCAGTTGTCTCTCTTCTTTTGCTTGAATATGCTTAAAAAAAGAGACTCAGACATATTTTAAGGAATAGGGAAGCGGAAGCAGCATTTTATGAAAGAACGGGGTGGAGAGAAGAAGCCAGAGGCCTTCTTATGTAATTAAGCCAGAATAATTTCTTAAGTCAAAGCAAAGCCAGAGCTTTGTTATAGAAGAAGAGCTTTGCAGTAAATGGGTAAATGGCAGTAAATTTATATAGACAATATATAAGACTTAGAGTTAATGAAGATAAAATAACTCTGCATTTGACCACCTTCATATTGTTGTCTAAAAAGTCAAGGAAAATAACAAGAAAACAGAAAGAAACAGAACAACATGTGACTCTGCCTTCCTGATAAATTATTTCTGTTGGTCTCGTTTCTCTTTCCACAGCTGTTGTGGATACTTTATGTTAAAGTGTACTGTCTTTTACTTCCTGGAGTTTAATTACTAACAACTTAACATCTTCTGCTTCATAAATAAAAATAAGGAGTTTGGAGTTAAAAAAAAAAAAAAAGAGAATAGCAATCTCATTCCCAGTGATGGTGCCTGCTAATCAGATAATGAGTACCCTTGTTGTCCTGAAGAAGCAGACGAGCTGTAAATTAAGTATCTGATGAATCTGTAACCTTGTATGGTGAAAATCTTGATCTCAGGAGAGGTGCTGACCAAGGAAGGTCTCCAACTTAATACTATTACTAAAGTAGTTCTCCCTCCTTCTGCTTCTTGGTTAAATGGCCTAATTGTTTAGTGACCGCCCCATTAAGAAACCCGGGCAACCACTGTCTTGTAGCTTCATTCACAGTGATCCCCTGTGTGGATTCTACCTGAGATTTTCTTCCTTGTCTTCCTTTCCACCCTCACCTGTGGTTCTCAACCACTTTTTTGTTTATTCTTTTTTTAAGCCTACAGCTTATCTGCCAGATACCCAAGCTTTCCTCCAGTCTATCTTTAAACTCTGTTATCACTGTAACTGTTCTGAAATTAACCTGTTAAAAAAACAATGAAAAGTTTAAGCCTGCTGGTAAGGGCAATACACTAAAGTATAAACTTCTCAGAACAACACATGAGGTCTCTTTAGACCTCTTTTAGAGAGAATAAGAAAATTAGTTTCTTTAATTTGGTAATGATAATATAAATTGTGAAATTTAATGTCAATATGTGGTATTCATTGATGAGATAACAAAAGGCAAGCTGAGGGCAAAAATCTCCCCAAGGTGGGACAGGGACATATTTAACATTTCTCAGGCACTCAAGACTGCCCAGGAACAAAGGAAGGAAAAAGCCAATGGTTAACTGCTAAAGATCACAGTCATGGAGGACATGAAACTTCATCAGTTTGTCACTGTCTTAATGACTTACAAGAAAAGCACAATCTTGAGAATAGTCAGACCTCCAGAAACCTATAGACTCAATTTCCTGGAGCCCTAATGTCACCTTCCCTCCGTAAGACAGAAAACCCTATTATAATCAGTCACTCCTCACACTTACAATGCGGCTTTTTCTGCCCATGGGTCCTATCTCTGTACTTCAATAAACAACTTTTTTGCACCGTAAAATATCTCAAAAATTCTTTCTTGACCATTGGGCTCGGTGATCCCGCATCAGTATAAATTGTAGTTTGATTAATAGTATTAGTATTGTTTAGTGGTAAATTTTAGTTCAAATGGCCCTTTTCAGATCGGTTTACACTTATTTATAAAATTATAATAAAACTTTATATATAAAAACATTACTATTTATCAAATTATTCAAAAGAAAACATGTTTTAAATTCTATAATTCAGGTATTGAAATTAATTTATGGAGCATGATTAATTTTAATAAAGTCTACCTAAAATGTTTATATTATAAAGATGGCATTAGTATTTCAGTTTAAAAAGTGGTAAGCAGAATTAACAGAGTTTTAAAATCAAAGTCCATTTACACAACAGAAAACTGCCCAATCTTTCTGGTAAGAAAAAAAAAGTTTTCATTACTTCTTTTTTTTTTTTTTTTTTTTTTTTTAACGTTTATTTACTTTTTTGGGACAGAGAGAGACAGAGCATGAACGGGGGAGGGGCAGAGAGAGAGGGAGACACAGAATCAGAAACAGGCTCCAGGCTCTGAGCCATCAGCCCAGAGCCCGACGCGGGGCTCGAACTCACGGACCGGGAGATCGTGACCTGGCTGAAGTCGGACGCTTAACCGACTGCGCCACCCAGGCGCCCCTTCATTACTTCTTAAGACAATTAGGTGACTTGGGCAAGAAATGGGAGCAAAATATGGATAATTACCAGTGATACTGAATTATTTTGAAAAGTTATTTCCATAACTGTACAAATACAGAAGTAATATCTAAAGAAGCATAAATACTATTTTGAAATAATGAAAATAAAAAAATGGGCCACAATCTATTAATAGAAAGTCAATGAAATTCGCATTTTGGTAAATCACGCATCCTGCTTATGTCCCCTCAATGTGGATGAAGAAGTACAATGTCAGTAGCAAACCTAAACAAAGTGCACTCTGTCCCATGCTCGGAAACTGGCAAATTGTCAGCACTGCCCTGGGCCCTGGTGGCTACGTACCAAAGGTGCACTTGGTGGAACACCTGCTGACCAGGTTGCAGGGGCGACTTTGGGCTGCCAGTTGGCTCCACCCGTCAACTTTTTCTCTCCAGCATTCCACTGAAGGTCGCCCCTAAAATCAAGCACGCAAAAAACAAACACATGTATTAAAAACACACTACTCAGAAAACAATGTGTGTGGCTCCTTAGATACTTTTATTTGGGATTAGATGTAGTCTGTTTAAGGCAAGTGGTAATAAAGAGAACAAATTAAACTTATAGAGGAGTCTTACTGTATTGTATCTATAACAGTATAAAAAAGCATTTGATAAAAAATCATTTAGAGTTTGGATCTCAATATTTATTGAGCCTCTATAGATGCCAGGCACTGTTGTAAGCACTTGGGATTATTAGTGAAGAAAACGAAGATCCTGATCCTAGAGGAACATGCATTCCTCCAATAGAAGAATGTGCCACAAAATTCAACCAAATTCCTCACTGGTTACAAAAACTTCCAAATATCATAAATACTCTATACTTTATCAAATATCTGTAGTTTGTTTCATCCATCATGGCACTTCTTCTAGATGTGGGAGGGTTCATCAGAAGGTTTCACACAACTGCATCATGACTACAACCTGCCTTACAGTGACTGTCAGATATATCTACTGTAAAATGCATCCCAATTTCAAAGGTACTGAAATGTGCATCTAAAGAAAGGGTACATCGTTGACCATTCTTTCTATCCTTTCTTAAAATTGATCCTCCATGACAGACTTTTAAAAACCAATGTTAGCTAGGAATAGTGTTCTAGAATTTAAAGCTATTAAAGCATTCAAACCATAATTCTGAAGTATTTCTAGCTATAATTTAGTGACAATCTTGGAGACCAAAACAGATTGTTCCTTTTCCTTGCAGAGCCAACAGTTTGGAGGTTCCAGTAGAATAATAACAAAAACAAGAGTCCAGAATGCAATAAAAACCAATTTTGAAATTACTGAGCTCGAGAATGAGTTATTACTCCAATGCATTTAATCATCTCAAATAAATGTAAATACACTGCCACAAGAAAACCAGATAATTTCAAAAACACTTACTTTTTCGATGTGGTACCAGAAATTCCAAGATCTATAAAAGGATAAAAGAAAAAAGAACTTAAACCTCTATACTCAGCTTAAATGATATGACATTTAAAAGATCAAAGAGAGTTCTACAAAAAGTCCACATTTTGCCTAAGAATGACTGTATTCAATTTTACAAAGGAGAAACTATGTTAGGAAACATGTTCAGAAATCTAACATTTTCTTTTACTTCACATTATACTTAAGGATCACATTTTAATGTCAGCTGGTATCTAGGAAAGAGTAAACACAGCACGCTTGAGACTGTTCTCTTAGAAAGGCCTATGTGGCTGGCATCTAGGAACCCAGTTAGTAAACTGTTCTCCATGCTGCGGTAATACTTTTCCTAATGATAAGGGTGGCTACTGTGTCTAAACTGTTTGTACAAACAATGTGGTTTATGCTGAACACCTGCTTTCCTTCTTTCTGCGAGACTGAAATTTTGGGCTGTGTTAAGCAGAGTGCCTACATGATCAGCATCCGATAAAAGACCTGGGTGTGGAGTCTCTACAGGGCTTCCCTGGGCAGAAATATCACACGTGTTGCTGCATTTTTGTATGCTTTTCCCCTCATGGGAAGGAGAGAGCATAAGGAAGTCGGTATATGGATACTTCCAAACTTGCCTGTGTCTTTTGCCCTAATGATCCAGCTCTGTGTCTTTATTATGCTGCTGTAATAAACCTTAGCTGTGAGTACAACTATGTGCTGCTGAGCCCTCTGAATTCTAGTGGATCTCTGAATGTGAAGGTGGTCTTGGGGACTCCTGACATAATTGGCTTACTCATTCCACTCTAATCTCAATTCACTGATTACTTCAGCAAATATTTATTGAGCCTCCATAGACGCCAGGCACTGTTGTAAGCCCATAGGATACATTAGTAAAGAAAACAAAGATCTTGATCCTAGGGGAATGTGCATTCTAATAGAGTGAGATGGAGAATAAAACAATAAAATAATAAAGTAAATTATGTAGGCTACTACAAGGTGATAGGAAAGCCTACGGAAATAAGCAAAGGAAGAACAGGGCACAAGGGATCTGGTCAGGTAGGATGAGGGTGATGCGCATTAAACAGGGTGTTCAGGGAAGGCCTCAGGGAGGTGAGATTTGAGCAAAGCTGGGCAGAGATGTATAGGAAGAGCTTCTAGGCTAGTTATATGGTATGCTCTGTAAGGGTAACTGTTTCAGGTCTGGAGAAACTGCCAAACTGCTTTCCACAGTTGCATTTTCACCAGCAACGCTAGAGTTTCAATGTCTCCACATTCTCATCAGCACTGTTTTTTTTCTTTTGTTTTTGTTTGTTTATTTATTTATTTATTTTTTTAATTATGGCCATCCTAATGGGTGAGAAGTGATATCTCATGTGGTTTAAATTTTTTTTTTTTCAATGTTTATTTTTGGGACAGAGAGAGACAGAGCATGAACGGGGGAGGGGCAGAGAGAGAGGGAGACACAGAATCGGAAACAGGCTCCAGGCTCCGAGCCATCAGCCCAGAGCCTGACGCGGGGCTCGAACTCACGGATCGCGAGATCGTGACCTGGCTGAAGTCGGACACTTAACCGACTGCGCCACCCAGGCGCCCCCTCTCATGTGGTTTAGATACGCATTTCCCAGATGACTGGTGTGGAGCATCTTTTCATGTGCATATTGACCATACATATATCTTCTGTGGAGAAAGACCTATTCAAATCATTTGGCCATTTTAAAACTGGGTTATTTGGGGGCACTTGGGTGGCTCAGTCGGTTGAGCATCCGACTCTTGATTTTGGCTCAGGTCGTGATCTCATGGTTCGTGAGTTTGAGCCCGACATCACATAGGGCTCTGCGCTAACCCTGCAAAGCCTGCTTGGGATTCTCTCCCCCCCACTCACTTTCTCTCTCTCTCAAAATAAATAAACTTAAAAAAAATAAAATTGCGTTATTTGTATTTTCATTATTGAGTTGTAAGAGTTCTTTATTTATTTTGGGTATAAGTTCCTTAGCAGATATATGTTTTACAAATACCTTCTCCCATTCTGTGGGTTATTTTTTAAAATTTCTTGACAGTGTCATTTGTAGCACAAAAGTTTTTAATTTTAACGTAGTTCTATTTATCTATTTTGATCTATCGTTGCTTGTGCTTTTGGTGTCATATCTAAGAACATTATCCAATCCAAGGTCATGAAGATTTGTTTACTAACACATTTTCTTCTAAGAGTTTTATAGTTTTGGCACTTACGATCCATACAGTTCTATGATCCACTGTGAATTAATTATTTTTCAGTAAGCAAGATATCTAACTCCATCCTTCTGCACATGGATGTCCAGCTATCCTGACACCATTTGTTGGAAAGATAATTCTTTTCCCATTGAACTGTATTGGCAACTTTGGTGATAACCAACTGACCACAGATGTATGCTTATTTCTAGACTGTTATTCTATTCCACTGAGGTATATGCCCATCCCTAGGCAATACCACTTCTCTTAATTACTATAGCTTTGTAGTAAGTTTTAAAATCACTAAATGTGAGTCTTCCAAGGTTATTCTTCTTTACTTAGAATGTTTGGCTATTCTGGCTTCCTTGCATTTTCATACGAATTTTAGGTTCAACTCATCAAGCTCTATAAACAAGGAAACTGGAATACTGATAGGGGGTATGTAGATCTTTTTTTTTTTTTTCAGTTTTGGAAGATATTTTATTAAAAAATACTTCACTTTTACTTAAAATGAAAATCAGTGGTTTTTTTGGGGAGGTTGTTATATTTCTATACATTGAATACATGTAATACATGAATTCATAAATACATGAATTCATGTAATCATTACTATAAACAGGACACAGCAATTTAATTACTCAAAAATATTCTTTCTTGCTACCCTTTGCAATCAAAACTGTACTCTCAGGGGCTGGAGGTATAAATCCTTATTTTTGAAGGAGAATCTGGATCATACATTGCAGTGCCAGTGAAAGCAGTTACGACTGCCAACTGTCCTTCAGTGAGTTGAAATTTTAGTGTAGGAACAAATACTAAAATCATCTCTCCATGGGTGTCCTCAAAGCATTTTCATGGATGCCCACACCAGGGACAATGAATGGGAAAAATATGTCCATTGGATAATGCATAGGAAAAAAAAAAAGTCTGTATCAAGGATCTGCCAAAGCCTTGAGAAAAGTGAAAGGTATCGGCAGTGTGAACCCATTCACCTTAATAAAGAATCAAATTCAGGGTTAAAAGGAAAGGCAAGTCTTTATACTAGCTGCCCTCATCTCCTAGGACTCTCTCTTTACCCATCTCTAGCCTCTGGTCTCCTTATTATTCCTTAAATATGACAGGCAGTTTTCTGCCCCAATGCCTTTGCACTGGCTATCTTCTCTGCCTGCAAATATTCTCCCTCAGATCCATGTGGTTCATTCCTTTACCTTCAGATCTTTGCTCAAAATATACCTTCTCAGGGAACCCAACTCCCCTCTGCAGTGTTCCCAACTCCTCTTCGCCCGGTCTGTTTCTTCCCCAGAATGCTTATGACCTCATGTACTACAGAACTTACTTATTTCAAACTGTCTCTCCCCTTCCTGAGCACCGTAAGAACAGAAATTTATACCTGTTTTGTTCACTGATTTAGCCTTAGAGCCTGGAAGAGTGCTTGGTAGTCAGTAAATATTTGTTGAATGAGTAACCAAAATTCACATGGATGGTCAATTGTCATTATTTCAGTATTTAAGTTACTCTGTGTTCTTATTTCCAAGTGAAATGAAAAATTAAGTACTTAGTATACATAATGTACTTGGTTTGACGCTTGCGTATGCTCTCTATCCCTTTAGTAATTTATACTAAAAACGGCATGGGTGCTGCTTGTGAAACAACGGCACAACAATTGTCTATCCTTCAAGGAACTGTACTGGGTAGAACATTAAGAATTTCTGTCCGCTCCTTGATATACCCACCCGTTAAGTGAATCCAGAAACAAATATATACGAAAGGATAGAGAACAAAAATTCACATATGATACAGTAAAAAACCCAACAACAAACAACTGTATTACTCACTGCCTACTAAGCTGGCAAGAGATGAATCAAGGTCACTCCCAAGGGCTTTGCTTGCTGCCATGGCTGGACTGGGGGGTACCATTGAGATGGGTGCAGGCTGCCCGGCTGGTGCCATGGTTGGCATCAGTAGATCACCTAGACCATCAAACACTAAAAATCAAATAGACCAGAGTCAGAATAATTGAAAAAATAAGGCCATATGCAAACTTAAATGGAAATTGTCTTTTGAAAAACTATAAAACAAGTGAATGTACAATCTTACAAAAGAAGGCATGTAATTCACACTTTTTATGACTGTAACACGTAGAAGAACATGTCTACATATGTCTACCCATAAAGTACAGAAATACTAGTAAACATAAATAAAGATGGAAAAAAAATCTGTGTAATGTACAGGAAAGAGCACAGATTTTGGGGTTGGAATTAGGCTCACTTTAGTTGCATGCCTCACTAACTGTGTGAATTTGAGAAAATCATTGTCTGAGCTATAGTTTTCTCCTCTGAAAACTAATGGGAAGAATACTACTACCACATGGTCCAGTTGTCAAGATCAAATTAGATAATATATGTCATGTCTTTATTATAATGCTTGCTCTATATAGGCACTCAATAAGTGGTACTCTTATTAAAAACAATCACTAAAATACTTTTTTATTGAAAATGGTAGTAATTTACAGCAAAGCCTAGATAATGTACTCTCAGATCCTACAATGCTTATTTTGTTTTCCTATAATGCTTATCTTTAAAACAATTCTAAATGAGAAATAAGGCTAGATCTCCTAGTTTCTTACGAAGTTAGTGGTGGAATAAAACCTGATCTAATGGTTAGTACCTAGTAATGAGTATATGACAAACAGTTGACCATATTTTAGAAGTAAAAAATTGTGGCCCTCCCCCTCCTCATTATAGTAATCAAATTTAGGTTCTAACTTTCAAGGATTGTTTAAGGGAAAAACTATTTTAAACATTAGAAATCATTCTATTATTGATGTTTCCTAATCACTATGTAACCAGTTACCACTTGTATCATTCCTCGAATACAGAAAGACCATTCAAAATGCAGACTCAAAAGATCTACATAAATTGTTGCTAATATCTTATCCGCGTCAAAATTTTTGTGGGTAGTTTTTGTTAAAGAACTTCGAATATTTACCACAAACACTACCATACGGTAATTCTAAATTGGAAAGGGACAGCATTCAACTAGGCACTGGCAATAGAAGCAACCAAATTGTCAGGCAGGGGATATATTTAGGGTGTTTCTGAAGCACATTTAATTGCCAAAAACTCACCAATTGAAAATTTGTAGTAAGGACCCAGCATGGGAAGAGTAGAATGGAAGAGAATACAAACAAAATGACAGCAGGATGAAAGATTAAAGGCAGGCAAAGAATACTATTTGTGTCTCAACTTCATAAAACCGAGGGCCATGCAAGCTTCAGAGGGTGTAAGCAATAGCAGTTGGAAGTGTCCACACATTCAGATACTGCATAAAATGTTTGTTTTCCCTTAACTGTCTCTAAACCATGTGCACGTAAGCTCATGCAAACAGATGGTGTGTGTGCCGTTAGATCTCTGCTAAAAATTTAAAACAGAAACACAGAAAAGGATTACAGGTTATCCTTAAATCTTCTAAAATGTACTGAAATATTTACTTAAAACACAGAATAAAAGATTTATTAAAGTTTTAAAACCAGGTCGCCACTCAGTATTTGCTTATGAGTTTTCTGATATCACACTAACCTTAGGTGGTATATTTTATAATCAGAACAAACGCAAAGAACGTTTGAAAGTCACTGCCTCACCTGATGGATCAAAGGAGCTGCTGCTAGAAGTTGAAGGCGTTGTTCCAAAAGCTGCTTCGAAATTGGGCTGCAGCAGGTTATTCTGAGCTGGAGTCACCGGTGATGGAGAAGGGGCCATAAAAGAACCCCCAAATCCTGGGGGGAAAATAACAGTTCCAGAAAAATATAAGCAGAAACAACTATACGTAGGTAAAGGCAAGAAAAACAGAGTCAGGAAGAGTTACAGAAGACTGAGAAGGAATCGAATGCAGGTAGATGAGAAGTCAATGAAACCTGGAAGTTAGTTTTTTTGAAGTTTTTTCACATATTTTATATCTGTCATGTATTTTTAAATGATTTTTACTGATTTTCTAAAATTCAAGTATAACATTCAGTGTTTTACTAGTGTTTCAGGTATATAATATTGTGAATCAACAATTCTATACATTAGTCAGTGGTCATCGTGATAAGTATTCTCTTTAATCCCTATCAGCTACTTCACCTATCTTCCCCCCACCGCGCCCCGCACCCCCAATCTCCCCTCTGGAAACTGCTGGTTTTGTCATAATACATGAGACATTAATACAGGTCATTAATACAATGAGATCTAATTTAATTAGAAATGAAATAGCACATAAGAATATATCTCAACCCTGGCTGAGAGAACCTGGGGCAACCAAATCTATCATTACAATGGAGCTACACAGAGCTAAGAAGGCCCCAATAGGGTTCAAATGGAGATAATTTCAATACATTAAAATTTTGATTCTTCAAATCACAGTATCAGGGAGCTAGAAAATGCTCAGTTGTACACACTGGCTAAGTATAATAATAAAATATAAATCATAAAAATATTCATGCACTCTGCCACCAAATCCTTCTTAACATCTTTCATACATGTTCTTATCCCATTGCTGCTACTGCTAAGTGTGGGCTTCCCTCACTCAGCTCTCAGGATTCATCAATAGACATCCAGAGGGGCTTCCTGCCTCTAGTCTGGACCTCCTCCAATCTAGGCTCTGCAGTGCAGCTAGAGTGATCTTTCTGAGTGGAAAATGCTGACAAAGTTACTTCTCTAAATAGTGTCCTTTAATGGCTCTCCATAACTTTCAGATTCATCTAACGCAGATTCCTTTGCATAGTAATCAAGCTCTTCTGTCTCTGTTCCCTGCCACTTCCCTGCAAACTAGATTGCATCCATAACACCATCATGGTGACTCAGATGCCTACTCCAGGAAGGCCTCTTGGACTGATACTGTCACCCACTACTATCAGGCACAGCTATGTCCACTCCTCCCACCCCAAGTCCAAGTGAGTTAGTTACATGCTCTGCCTCTGTGCCCTCTGCATCTGATACATATCTTCATCCTATTCCCATCATATGTCTTTATTTCCACCCCCAAACCCCACTCTGGGGATGGCTTTTTGGTATCAGGAACTGTGTCTCCTCCTGTTTTTCACTAATCAGCACAATGCCTAAAACACTGGATTAATGTTTACTGAATAAGGACACTTTTGAATACAAAAGGTGGGGAAAAATCAGAGGCCACTTTGTAAAGCAACCAAAATTCAAATTATTTATCTTTTGAAGGCTGGAAGCAAATAATTTCTCTCAACAGATAGAAGCAGAAGCAAAGCTCTCTCTGTATTGCTTCTTTATGAAACATACAACTGGAGAAGGCAGCAATTTCTTAATAGAGGATGCTCTATTATTAAAGAATTTTATTACTTCCAGAAGTCTTTTCTATATTTAGTTTGGGTGTAAATATTCCCTTCTAATCTAGCCGCATCTTTTCTTTTTCGGAAACTTCTTGCAAAAACATAACAAATGCTTTAAAAAATCCTTAAGCTTACATTCTGTAAAACCAGTTTATAATACTGAAAATGACTTTCACTGAAATTCTCCGATTACTATTTTCTAAAGCAGACAATAAGGTTCAAGTCATGTTGTTCCTGGATATTGATAATGACACAAGTTTAGGCTTTCCTTATAGATGTATGAAAACAATGCAACTCAGAAAACTGTTACCTAATAGAGGATGGTCTTTAAAGTTCACAGTGGCTACCTGACGTGACCTTTAGGATTTTAGTAACATAAGCATTGAAGAAAAGACATTCTCTAGATCTTTAAGAATACTATGAAGCAAGGATGGGTGAGAAGTAATTATTTTTGTGGATAGGATCGTTTGGTTTTAAGGAGATTGACGGCTGTGTTAATGCTGAGTGTCTTGAAACATACCACACCTCAAGTTGGAAAATGGCTGTGATTAATTTAGGCAATTTTTCTTTGGTGTGGTTCTCTTTGATATAGGTGAATGCGGAGAGAATTGTTCTCGAATCTCAGTTTCTTAAAACTTGGCCAAGAAGAGAAAACTATTGTAGAATCATAGCATATTAGTGTTGGAGAAAGCCTTGGATCATCTGATTCAATCCTGTCTATCACTAGAAGTGATGCAAAGGGAAGTTAACATATCCACCCAATATTCAGTAGTAGAAAGGGAAAAACATGCATTTACAACACAGGGCTCATGTACTTAGTGCTATTGAGTTTCATAACATAAGCAGATCACATCCATAGGTGAATAAACAATGAAAAAAAAATTAGCCCCTTCTTCGAGAAAGCTTAAACCTTTAAGAAAGGGTAAAGCTAACACTGTCATGGGGCTCACCAAGTTCTAAAGATTTTTACTTTTATTATTATTTTTTAATTTTTTAAATGTTTATTTATTTTTGAAGGAGAGACAGAGCATGAGCGAGAGAGGGGCAGAGAAAGAGGGAGACAGAGAATCTGAAGCAGGCTCCAGGCCTGTCAGCACAGAGCCCAACACGGGGCTCGAACTCACAAACCGCAAGATCATGACCTGAGCCGAAGTCGGACGCTTAACCGACTGAGCCACCCAGGCGCCCCTAAGAATTTTTAGAGGTTGATCCATACAAACCATATGAAATGTCAATATTTGACCATTTTGGTCCTACAAAAATAGCAGGATTGTATTGTTCAACCCAAAACATACATTAGCTCATTTCATCCTCACCCCAACTCTATGAAGTTTCACAGATGAAAATACTGAGGCCAGAGAGGTTAAATAATCTGCCCAAGGCCAAATGATGGGAAGTAAGAGAGAGGATTCCACACAGGAATCTTCCAGAGCTTGGGTTCTTCACCACAATACTACACGCTTCATTTCCACAGCCAGGAGTAACATCAGAGTTGTACTCTTCCTGTGGCTTACGAAGTTGACAGAGATCTAGAAAGATGACTTTTTCCCATTATGCTCAGTTCTGTGCATTATGCTCAGTATGTGCCCTCATAAACCTAAACTAATTGAAAAGCTATAAAGTGCTATAAAATAGCCAACTGATTATCTTAAAGAAAAAAATCTATTGTTATACTTTAAATGAATTATAGATATTAATGAGGGGAACTCCTCCTGTTAAGTGAAAACTTTTAGAGCCCTGGAATAGAGGTAAGAAAACTCACACCACTAATATTTCTTTCTATATGGTTCTAAGTTACATTAAGAAAGATATTCTATGGAATTTAAGCTAATAATCAATAGGCTTCCAGACATCCTGCAGGCATATTTGGACTGTCCTACACTATAATGAATCACCAACTATCTCCAAGTGCTCAACCATCTACAGACACACTGCCTTTTGTCACAGATACTTAGTCTTAGAATCTATCTTTCTAAGGGAAACAGCCTATACACTTAAGGAAGTTCTATTAACAGATATATCAAAATTGATGGCCACAGTCAATATAATAGATCAGTTGGGTCAGGAGAGTAAAAAATTAAAACTACTGGTAGTCTTCTTTTATGTTAAAGATGATGCCATCTCAATTACTCTGTAATATAGTCAGTTATTAACACATTCTATTTACTAAGATCAATCTGAGATAGTATTTCTAGGATTAACAGCCTGAGAGTCTTTTGTCTGACACATTTCAGACTGTCTCCCAACCCCACAGAGTATGAAAGAATTGGTTCTCTGTAGACCTTCTCATTTAGTGGCTATTATTAGTTATTAACTCCACATTGAACATTTTTATATTTTAAAAATCAATTTAAAGACCTCTGCGGCTCTGCTAAAAAGTCATCTATGTCATGTGGTTAACAGAGAATACAAAAACTACAAATGGCCTCAAAGACTGGCCTGTATGATTCCCTGCCTTTAGAATTAAACGTAGGATGTGGCCCATTCCTACACTAGTACAAATTTATGGGCAGTCACCCCAGAACTGTGACTATAATGGAAGAAAATGGTTTTCTTGCTTGCTGTCAACCTCAGAAGTTAGGTAAAATCTTTTTTTTTTTTTTTAATTTTTTTTCAACGTTTTTTATTTATTTTTGGGACAGAGAGAGACAGAGCATGAACGGGGGAGGGGCAGAGAGAGAGGGAGACACAGAATCGGAAACAGGCTCCAGACTCCGAGCCATCAGCCCAGAGCCTGACGCGGGGCTCGAACTCACGGACCGTGAGATCGTGACCTGGCTGAAGTCGGACGCTTAACCGACTGCGCCACCCAGGCGCCCCGAAAATCTCTCTTAATCATCCACTTTTACATCTGTCATCCAGAAATCTATATATTTCAAACATCTATATTTTCATTTGGTATATCTGAAGAGGCGTTTGAGAGCTTTATTACTCACTGTATGAAATAATATTTCCATTTGTTTGATAGAAACTTAACTTTCAAGTTTCTAGTAAGATTCCACCTGAGCTATGGATAATATCTATATCTTATCAGTAATCTCAATGATTTAGAAAGATTATTCTTTAAGTCTGTCCTCTTTGGCCAAAACAGTTGTCTCTTCTAGAATATTGTCTAGTTTCACCATTCTGGGTACACCAAACAGAACTTGAAATTTTTACTCAAGGGGCAGAAGACGACTAAGATGATATTTCATGCATAGTTCAGTTCTGGAGTTGGTATTATTTGACAGTTCTAGAAGAGTAAATTAGAATAAAAAATAGCCAGTTTTTATGAGAGATATGCCCAATTTAAAAGACTGTCCGTTTGACCTTTTTTTTTCTAGTTTTAAATTACATATCAATTTTTGACAAAGCTTTCCCCCCAATTTGAGATGATTCTTAATTTTTGGTTTAAAAATTCTAAAGATCATTTTAACATTTAATTATACTACATATTTATTACATTTACCCTGTGACTTACATGTAAATTTATTCCCTCAAAAAAATCTGGGGAGCAAGAGCCCTGTTCAAAAACCAACGTTACTTTTAAAGAGTCTACACCTTCCATTACTGAGTCTGTGTATTATTTTTCTTTTTTATTCTCTTACAAAACAGTCTTATTAACAAAAGCCAGTAATTCAAGATTCTAGAGACTCATGAAATACAACTTTCCCTCCCGCTTTGTTTTGTTTTTGTTTTTGGTTCAAATTCTTACTTTAAACATGACATTTGTGGATTTCCTTGTTATCTATGATTGGGCTCATTTATCTTTAGGGAAAAAAAAAAGCTTCCTCTTTATTGTGGACTTGGCTGCTCTCTCCCTATACACACACACACACACACACACAAGTATAACACACATGTTAAGCCTCACTGCAAATTATCATAACATAGTACCCCAAATATTTGTTCTACCATTGATATTCATTCAACAGAAATGTCTGGGCAGTCTGAAAACTCTGAAATAGCTGCTGTCAGCTGGATTTAATGTATAAATGTAACTGGGATTTTATAATGTGTACTTTAGCAGGTTTTTTTGGCGAGGAAATTTGCTTCTAGTTCATAGTACAAAATTATATTAATATTCCATGATATTCTTCAATGAGAACATGGATTCTTGCTGTGTTACCTGAACAAATATGAGAAATGTTTCTAAATAAGCAAAACAGAAGTATGAAAAACCAGTCCAAATACTTAAGATCTAGAGAAATTAGAATTTAAAAGTCTCTTATATCAGGATATAAGGTAAAAGAATAGTTGACTTCAGGCCAAGTAAATCAGACCCAGATACGTACAGATTAAATTATAAGAATTGTCTGTAGAACAAGCTAGACATTAAAACCCATTTACACCTACTTACACTAAAAATTCATTTATTTAAATAAAAAAATAGAGAAAGGAAAAAATGTGCACAAAATACGTTTCCCATCACTGAAGAGGTCACAAGATGATGCACTGGAAAAAATGGGAAGTGTACAGTCAATAAAACTTATGTAAATGACACTGTCACTTTCATCACCAATTTTCTCCCTTTCTATCTCATTTTACTAAGATTTCAGGATGGATGACACAATCGAGAAATTCAAGCTTGCTTCTGGTGAGTTCTAACTTGCACTTTGTGTGTACTTCCTTGTTCGACCTCCTTGGATACGAAGCTGTGCAGGCTCAGGTACCCGACGCTGCACTTGGCAGTGGGTGACAAAACTATTCCTGCTTGTTCCACGTGTGTTTTAGACCCTATCTCACCCCCAGGATCACATCTCTTGGCTCTGCCACTGACTTCTAACTTGGAACTGGAAGGCAACATTGTGTTTTAAAGACTTCTGAGAATTCTGCAAAAAGCCAGAACATTTGATTTCACATGCCATAACTTTAATTATAACTGCAAACCTTAATTATAACTGCAAAGCAAAAGGCTTATAATCAGTAATCTTTTATTTATTAACAGTATTTTTATGTTTATTTTTAAGAGAGAGACAGAGCGTGAGTGGGGGAGGGGGAGAGAGAGGCAGACACAGAATCTGAAGTAGGCTGAAGGCTCTGAGCTATCAGCACAGAGCCCGATATAGGGCTTGAACCCACAAACTGCAAGATCATGGGCTGAGCTGAAGTTGGATGCCCAGCTGACTGAGCCACCCAGGTGCTCCAGTAATCTCCTTTTTGAAAATTGACAACGTCATTTCCCCCAAATAACCACTGGAAACTATGCTATTTCTGTGGCCTATTAAAATAAAACCTATTGCTGAACTTTGAAAACCCGAATTAAGGTTATTGGTTTTGTAAGAGCTTAAAAGCTTCTGTGACCCATTTGAAGCTGCTATGAAGAACACCCAGGCCAGGAGGAAACCCAGGTGAGCCAGTATTTTTTCCCCAGGTAACCAGCTGTGATGTGTGTTAAGTGCACTGCCTCTTATCATATTTGTAGGTTCCAAAGTGCACAGCAACATTACGGTGGAACACTGGTTCTTCACCATTCACAAAATACCAGCTGGTGGTCACTAATATGAAGTGGATTCAGCCAACAAGAGTGTCATATTTAACCAGGGTAGTCTGCAGAGAGTGGGAAAGACACAAAAGAACTGCTACTGCCCCTGGGAAAGTTTGTTAAATAACCAGTCTGAAAGACTGATGGAAGGAAAGCGTCAACAGCTAGGCTGTGATTATCCTTTCGGGCCTCTTAAGAAAAGATCTGACCTCCATGATCTCACCGTCGTGGGATGGAGCCTCACGTTGGGCTCTGTGCTGACAGTGCGGAGCCTGCCTGGGATTCTCTCTCTGCCCCTCCCCTGCTTTTTCTCTCTCTTCCTCAAAATAAATGAATAAACATTAAAAAAAATTACCGAAAAATGACTTGACTTCATATCAAACTTCCTACAATTCTAAAAGGTGATGAGGGTCCTTTAATGAAGTCATTACTCATTACTAACCCAAGAATGAATGTTCTATGCCTGCTACACCTGTACAGGATTGTTCATTACATGAAAAAATAAGACCTAGTCACTGTTTCAGGTGCAACATGACTAGCAGGGAATTTAAGCTGAGAGACTCTGAACGTGGCAACGTCCTTGTGCTGATGTGACCCACACACACATCAATCCCTTGCCAACCATATGACCAAAATGCATTCCTTGTGGTGACTGAGGAGGAACATTGGAAGCTGAATCTGAGTGTCTGAGGCCTCTATGATGCTACCGCTGCACTTTGTGTTATGTAACCTTCTAAGTGAAGTCAGAATGAGGTAAACCAGCAGTGTCTTTTGAGTTTGACTGATAACCTGAGCCTCAAACTTACTATTGTGGTCTTGCAAATGGCAAATGCTTTGCCTGTAAAAATAGCAATTTCTAGGTCTGCTAGAAGCAGACCTAGGTCTTTCTAGGCTAACATGAAGCATACTTTTCCCTGCCTCCAAGGAAGGCTGACAGTTAGCTTTTACTATCTTTGAGTCTTTGAAATCTTCCCTGCTATTCCATCTTTCCCATCCTGGCAATAAGCAATAATCCTAGACATCTTGTGTCAGTCTATGCCACACTATGGCCCTGTTGAACTGAGAGCTCTCCAGAAGTTTTCAGATTAAAAAACAAACAAACAAACAAACAAACAAACAAACAAACAAACAGCTAGTTAAAAAAAGTGGCATAGGTAGCAACAGTTTCAACCCTGGTGGAAATCTGTAATACTTTATCCTGGAGTTACAGAATCAGTTGACAAACATAATGGTATCTTTCCACACAAATTTCTTTAAAAAAAAAAAAAAAATGGGCACAGGCAATACAAGATAAAATTTGCTACATAAGCATATTACCTCTTTTGTAAACAAAAAGAAATGTGATGACTGAAAGTAAGGCATTTGGGGCGCCTGGGTGGCTCAGTCAGTTGAGCGTCTGACTTCAGCTCAGGTCATGATCTCACTGTGAGTTTGAGCCCCGCCTCAAGCTCTATCTATGCTGACAGGTTGGAACCTGGAGCCTGCTTTGGATTTTGTCTCCCTCTCTCTGCCCCTCCCCCACTCACACTCTGTGTGTGTGTCTCTCTATCTCTCAAAAATAAAATTAACATTAAAGAAAGTAAGGCATTTAAGAGCATCCAAGGAGCCACAGGGGTGACTTGTATACAACTGTGATTTTACTATTGGTATTTATACAATCTTGGGAAATAACCTTCTATTATACAGTGTCTTGTTTTTCAGTTTTATGTCTCAAAAGGGAAAGAATACATGCATGTTGAAGTTTACAGATCTGTAACTTATAAAAATATATCAAAACTTAACTTCCACAAAATACCATTTTATTTTAATGAATTAATTACCAGCTAGTAGGTCTGCCGATGCTGATGAACTAGAAGCAGCCTGAGGTGCAGGTTGGGGTTCAGAAGCACTACTTCCAAATGCATCTACCCATTATCCATTGTGCAGCAAAAAAGTAAAAGAGTGTAAACAGTAAGTACAGTAAGTAAGTGTTTATCAGAGAAATGCATAGACATGACACTTTGTGTGGTGAACCTGTCACCTTCGGATATATGAAATGACTGAGTCAACTGAATTATGTTCTGACCGTGCTCTGAGTTTATTCTCTCAAAAAAGAGTCCGAGAATATTTCAGATTAATACCTCTTTGTAAGAGTAAGACAATTCTTCTTTTCCATTTAAAGAAAAAAACCTCTGGACTGAATCCTGTCATCTCTTAAAATAGGATCAAGGTTTTAAAAATTTTACCCAGAGGTAATACAATAGAACTTTCCCATTTAGAACTCCATTAAACTTAGCAAAAAAAAAAAAAAAAAAGAACAAACTTAATTTGAGCAGCAGCAGCAGCCCAACTTGTACCTTTATACCACAGTTCAGTGTTTATTTGCCACAAGTTTTGAGCTCCTGAATGTCAGAGACTGTGACACCATTGTACCCCTCATGGCTCATACCATGATGCTTCGGCATTCAGTGGGGAAGGTACTCGGTGTGGCTTAACTTACTAAAAATGGCATTTTAGCCTGTGGCACACACATTTGTGGACATTCATGAAGAAATCACTTCAAATCTGTACTTTTCTCTGAAATTTAATGCTAAAATAAGATTTTAAATCCATCATCCAACTGAGTAGCTTAAGAGTTAATTCAGTGCATCTCCCTGCCTTCAGATAATACACAAAGTAACGGAAGAATACATTTAAATCAGTGAAACATCTTCTGGTTCTCTGGCAGGATTTAAAACATTAAGCTCAACATAAATAAACCCTACAGAATAATGTATGGCTCTCCAGCTTATGTTTTCAGTTTGGACTGGTTTATTTGTTTTCAGTTCCAAATTATCTAGTTAATATTTACATTGCTTTTTTTTTTTTTTAAGAACTTAGAAATGTTGATTTAGCCAATAGATCAGGATCACCAATGAAGAACAGTAGAAGGAAATTCCAACCAGCTGATTCTACATTAGGAGGAACAAAAAGTTAAAAACGCAAAGACTTCAAATGAAGAAACGATCGGTTTCATTAGGCCATGCATTGGAAATAATGGTGAGCTGATGAGAATGAAGATGACGATGGCAAAGAAATGGAAAAGGTCTTAAAAACGTAAGCTTACACAGCTGAGAGATGGAAATAACTTCACGTAGTCAAAAGAAAAAATTGATGGGATATAATGAAGCAGAAGATCTAAAAACTATTCTGGGGGGGGAAAGACTCTTCACGTGTTGAAGGAGGAGAGATACGCACCCCCAAAAAGGTCTATCACGCCCGAAGAGTCCACCTTTGCTGGAGAGGCAGTGGTTGCAGGAGACGGTGCTGCAAATGCATCCACTGCGGTGAAGCACACAACAGGGAAAAGGGCATGTCACCCAGGGGAAAATAAAACCACGAGCCTTGACAGATGGCTTCTCAGGATTTCATGTTTAACAGCAGGCAGTAAGACTGCAGACCATTTTAATAGTTAAGAAGCAAATGGATGTAAAAATACATACTTTCCAGAAGAAAATAACATTTGACTCCTGAAACTCAGAGATTTTAACATGGGGGAGGGGGGATAAAAGCTGTGTCTTTTCACCAGCATTAGATTTGAAATCAGTAACCTCATCAGTTGGTGATGAGCCAAAATGAGATTTATTTCTTTCAGGCGAATTCTGAGTTTAAAAGAACTCAAGACGAACCTGCGTGTTTTCGTATCCGCCTCTGCACACACATAACCCCCAGCAGACATCTCAGAAGGCTTGGCCTTGGCAAAAGCACTCACCGGATAAGAGGTCAGCAGTGAGAGAACTCTCAGGCACAGGAGAGGCCCCTTGTGGTGGAGAGGAGAAAGCATCTTCCAAAAGTGAAACAAACCAAAACCAAGCAGAGGTAAGTAGAAAGCTGAAATCAAAGTTAAATATCTAACAAATGCATTATCACAGGTGAGCACAGAGAGTTCAATCAAGAAAACATCTGGGAGAACTAATATATAAAAAAAAAAAAAGGGAGGGGGGGTTGCTTTAGATGTTTACCTGTACCAAACAGGTCTATGCTAGGAGCAGCATCTGGCTTAGGCGCTGCAGCGACTTCAGGAGGAGACTCAAACAAATCTAAGACCAAGAACACACATGTCTTTACTCAACTCGACAAAGCAGTCCGACACAGCATCACATTTCCGGTTCTGAGTGCGCACGTGGGACAATTCCGAAATAAGCAGCAAACGGTTTCTAGAAAAGCATGTAGTTTACACGGTAGTCATGCAGTAACGGTTGTGTGTGCAGGGTATCTCAAGTTATCAGAATTCAATCCACCAGGTGAAGAGAGTTCAACAACAACAAAGAATTACCACCAAAGATATCTAGAGCAGGAGGAGCGGCGGTGGTGGCGGCGGAGGTGGTGGCGGCGGAGGCGGCGGCGGTGGCGGAGGCGGTAGTGGCGGCAGCGGCAGCTGCGACAGCGGGAGCAGGAGAAGGAGCAGTGGCGGGAACCGGAGGGGCTGTGCTAGCTGTAGGGGTAACTACAGGAACACTGGTCTCAGGTGGCTTCATTGCAAAGAGGTCCAGCTCGGGCGCAGCCTCTGCGCTACCTTCGGACGGGGCAAAGGGGTCTTTTGGAAAGGAAAGTGGAGACACATACAGCATCGGTAAGGAGAGAGACAAGAGAGAGGCATCACAACTAGGGTGAGAGACACCTGACACAGATATTCACACACTAGCTAGGCACTGGGCTGCGTGGATTGCATTACTGGCACTACTAGCCTATTAGCAAGGGTCAGTGGTTTGGACGTTTCTCTAAAGAAAAAAAAAAACTTAGTGGGTAACACAGTTAAGAAACCGGAACACTTCAAAGTACTGTTAAGATTAGCCTCCAGTCTAGGATCAGACATTTTTCTTCAAACTCTCAAACTGGGCAATTTGGTAGCTTTGAAAACTCATTAAAACATGCCTATATGTTAGAACTCAGTGTTAGAAAGGAGTACAGTATAGCGTTGGAGGACAAAAACATTAAGAGAGCATACTTGCACTGACAAAAATTGTCAATCTTGAGAAATTGTCAATTTTGATTAAGTATGCACTTGATCGTCTTAATGTTTTAAGTGCCAGCACTATCTATTCCGTTGTGAATGATACTTGCTACTCGGAAGAGATTAAAGTTAGAAAAACATGGCCACATCTAACTATGGGAGTTTCACATGAGGAGAGAGAAACAACAGACTTGCTCATGACTTTCAACCCACCATTTCCTGAACATGCATCGAGCGCTGCCGCTACCGGGGTTGGGGTAGCTGGTGCGGCGGCCCCTTCGGATGCTGCAGGGGCCTCCCCAGGAGAAGCTGCAAAGGCATCTTGGGTGCAGTTTTTAAAACAACAGAAATTAAAAGGAATAAAAAGAGAAGAAAATATAGTAAAAGAACCAAGTTAAATTGCGAAAAAGGCTCCCTTATACAACATGAATTTCTTAAAATGCATTTTTACGGCCCATGCGCTGCTGGCAGTCACAAAACAATGATTCTTTGCACTCCTTCATGTTAGTCACATGCAAAGGATACAGTGTTCATACTGCTGAGGCCTATTAGGATCCATCAGGCCACAGGATTCTCATTGTATAAGGGCTCTGAGAAGCATGTTTTATGTATCATTAGAAATTAATGGATGTGAAAATTAAAACACAAAAATAACTTTATTATGTAACTTAGGATCTTGTTAATCTTTCATGTCTAGGTAATACTTATTCACTATGTTACTAAGATGTCTCCGACCGGTGGTTTCTACCAAACATAGATGTTTTCCTTAATGCCCATAAAATTAAACATATGATGGAAATGTAAACAAATAATTCTAGTTAAAAAAAATATTTTATGGTCTAGTACAGGAAAAATTACACTGTTAACATGAAAAGTTTACTAAGTACTCATAAAAGTTAAGTCTTTGTTATCCTTGAAAAGCATTTTCAGATACAAGCAAGGATTTAAGGAAATAGAAAACAAAACTAGGGGATGACACCATATTGCCTTTATTTCAACTTAAGTTTATTGCTGTTTTCAAATATTGTATTGCTCTCATTATTTGGAAAACGATCTAGTTTCAACATACTAAAAACACGGTTTCATTTAAGACTACAAGCATATTACTATTTAGAGCAGAAAATTCATTAACAAACAGGTAGCCCCAATTTATAAATATATAAATGGCTGATGTGTACAAATGGCACCCAATGTATTTCTGCCAGTAAACCATGTTAGTTTGGTAAAAAACAAACAAAAAAACCCAGAGTTTTCAAAGAAATTCTATAATTTGAAAGTACAACAGAATGAGCCAACATAAATATGATTTGCTTAGAAGAAACTCCTTGAAAGTGGGGACCAACACCCATCTAGAATCGGCCACTTACCTGCTAGACTTCTCATCCTAAAATACTGCCTTCCACAATATCTACAAGTGTCCCCAAGAACACTGTTCCTCTGGCCATTAAAAAGAAATTGTCAGATATGCTTGTGAACTACTACACAGCATCTTCCCTTTCTTGGAGATTTACATAGTCAAGGCACTTGATTCTGAGTTTAACGGAGCATGTTCCAAACTGATCTGAGTATGAAACAGACTTTCCTGTTTTCCTTTCTTGTGGCCCAGCATTAAGTGGAACAACAAACATGAAATTAGACACTTGGGTTAAAAGTTATAAAAACACAAATATCCTTAGAAGACATAATGAGACAATCAGTTACTCATATCTTACAGGTTTATTTGGTTTGCTTACTTCCCTCAGCTACACAAGGGAATATGTTTTCTGAGCAGAGGTCAGTCAGGGGAGAGGCCAAATAATACTGGAGTGTGGATAGGCCAGTCTTGCTTCCCCAGAAGCCATGCTAAGGGTGCTGTGATAGAGAGCGCTTAGAGCAATATGAAAACCTGAAGAGCTGGGGCAGAACACAAGAAAGTATAGGAGGAAGTAGGCAGGGCTGAGAGTATTTTGCCATGGGTCAGGTCAGTTTTTCTTTTTATTTCTATAAATAGAAGTGAGGCTAATAATACTAGAACTAGTAGAAACAGTGATAGCTGTCCCGAGTGAGTGTTCATGTGCCAGTCACTGTGTAAATGTTTTATGACATTATTAAATTTAATTCCTATAACTATCTCATGATGTAGATTCTATTATCTTTGTAGATAAGAGAATGGAAGCTTGGAAAGTCTGAGTGACTTGACCAAGGTCACACAGCAGGCAAATGGTAGAGTCAGCATCTGGCTATAAAATGACAGAGGCTTTGTGTTAACCACTATGCCGCACTGTTATGAACCATGCCACATTCTACTATTTCGTGTTTGTCCGATGGAATAAACACCAGTTATGTCAGTGTTGGGGACGGGGGTCAAATAAATATCTACGGGCTTCCCTCTGCAGTTACCACTTACGTGTAAGCAGGTGAAACACACATTTGTAACCATGTCCTCAAAAGAGTTTTTTTCTCCCTGCCAGCAAGATGTGTATCTCCTTTAAATGCTTCTCCTGTTACTGAAAATTAAAGATTATAAACTCGTCTATTCTCATCAGAGGTTCTCTTAAAGATAGGAGCCCAGCTGACCCAGGTTCCGTTGGTTGTCTTCCCAGGCCAGAAGACAGAGATGTGCACGAGTAAGACTGGAGCCCCAGCCACTGCCTGAGTAACACCAGCCCCAGCCCGACTGTAGCCAGGAAGGAGACCATGAATGAGAACTGTCCAGCAGAGCTCAGTTGGCCCTCAAGCTGTGAGAGGTAATAGAATTTTTTGTTGTTGTTGTAAACAAATTAAACTTGTTTTACTACCTAGTTTTCTTTCATTATCAAAGGCAGTATTAACCTTCCAGTTTTGAAAACTCAAGCTCTTTCTAATCAAGTTCTCTTTCCCTTGTTACCCATTTGCAGTTCATTTTTACATACTGGCTATTTTCAACCCGTGCAATTTCCTGGAAATGCATGTTCCTGCTGTTCTATAATTATGGACCCAGTCCAGGCCTTCCCCAGCAAAACAGTCTCCCAGCCACTGCTACGGACCAGTCTTTTTTTTCCCCTCTAGCAATCTAGGAAGAATTTTCTCTCAAACTTTTTATCATGTGACTACCTTTCTAAAAATTTCGTATAGCTATCATTTTCCCAGCTTGAATTCTCCCCATCTTCTCCAGTCCCATGAGCCATCTTTAAATTGCTTACTTGGACAGGGGTTTTAATCACTGTCAACAACCTGAAAGTCACCATTCCAGTCTTCCCCAAAGGTCCCAGGTTATGACTCTTACACAAAATCTAGATTCAAGTGCTTATATTTAAGTACTTAGTACTTAGTTTGTTAACCAACTTGCACAAATGACAGCAGGCTTGTGAGGGAAGTTCTCTGGTTTTCCAGCCACTTGGTTTCATGCTCACAGACTACATGCTCCTGAAAGCTTGCTCCCAAACTGACACAGGTGACTGAAAGTGTACCCTGGTGAATGTGTAGAGGAATTAGTATCAATTAGCATTTGAGTGCTCAGGAAAAAAAACCCCCTGTATTGTCACAAACAATATGCTGCTGTTGGCAAGGTATCCATAAGTGAAAAATAGAATATTTTAGAGAAGTCTGTCTTTTATTTTTATCAACATTTGTAAATTTTACTAATTTTTATAAGTACAATACTATCTTGTAGTCTTGTTCTGTATGATCACAGAAAGCATTTTTCCCCCTTAAAAGTTCACTTTAAAAAATAAAGTGTGGGGCGCTTGGTGGCTCAGTTGGTTAAGCGTCTGACTTCAGTTCAGGTTCTGTGTCTCCCTCTCTCTCTGCCCCTGCCCCACTCACACTCTGTTTCTGTCTCTCAAAGATGAATAAACGTTAAAAAATTAAAAAAAAAATAAAGTGTTTAGTAAATATAATTTTCTGAAAATGTTTTTAATGACTTACATTGAAATAACTAAAATGTGGGGTATCAATGTGAATATTTAAAAATATCAGACATTTTCCGTTTTTCAAATTTATTATGAGTGCATAGAAATATCAATGTTTTAATATTTAATATTCATGAAATTAAACAATTAACTACTTCCCAGAAATAAATCTCTTTAACTTATTTCTAAAGACATCTACTTAATACTGGGGCACCTGGGTGGCTCAGTTGGTTGAGTGCCCGACTCTGTCTCGGGCCGTGATCTCCCGGTTCGTGTGTTCAAGCCCCATGTCAGACTCTGTGCTGACAAGCTCGGAGCCTGGAGCCTGCTTCAGATTCTATGTCTCCCTCTCTCCCTGCCTCTAACCCACTCACATTCTGTCTCTGTCTCTCGCCAAAATAAATAAACATTAAAAAATAAAAAAAAAAAAGACATCTACTTAATACTGCTGTATGAGCTAGATAAAACCTCAAAAGTGCATGTTTTAAATCACGTAAACAAAATATCTGGTGCCCTTATTGTATTTAAGAGTTCTACCACTTGCCCATTTTAGTGACACAAAATAAGAAAAAAAATGGCCACACAACATGGCCCATCTCTAGATGATTCGTTATAAATCAATAAAGAACATGTGGGGCGCCTGGGTGGCACAGTCAGTTAAGCGTCCGACTGCAGCCAGGTCACGATCTCGTGGTCCGTGAGTTCGAGCCCCGTGTCAGGCTCTGGGCTGATGGCTCAGAGCCTGGAGCCTGTTTCCGATTCTGTGTCTCCCTCTCTTTCTGCCCCTCCCCCGTTCATGCTCTGTCTCTCTCTGTCCCAAAAATAAATAAACGTTGAAAAAAAAATTTTTTTTTAAATAAAAAAATAAAAAAAAAAAAATAAAGAACATGAAAGAAATTAGGGAATATCACTGAAAACTGTGCAACCGTGACACCTGTAGACTCCTGGCCATAAAGATAGAGATTTTACAGCTAAGAGGTCAGGAGATAGTTTATGGAGCTATCCAGATCAGTAAAAATAATTATGATGAGATTTACAGATGTACTCACTTTACCTACAGCCAGATGACTAGAAAGGATATTGGGAAAATCACACGGACAGCCCCATTCTTTGGGATTAAGTTACATGACTTTCTGCAGTATTAGTCTTTTAAAGTGGTATTTCAGGATAGAAAGAACCATGAAAATATTTACAAATATACAGGTTTTTCTGATTGACGAATGTAGAAAAATCAGCCATAAATGATCAACACAAACAGCATAATGGCACAAAGACTATTTCAAGGAACTATATCAGGCTTTACTATTCTAGAGAGCTATGGAGGAAGCAAGATGGAGTTGACTGTTTTCTTAAAGGCACTTAAGTTCCTTACAATTGGACTGAAAAATAAAAATCTAAACAGCTAAAGGTGTAGAAATATTTAAGCACAAAATAGTTATCTGTCCTGTTCATATGTTCCTTGAAGTGTTTCTGAAAAGATAAGCGTACGAGAAACCACCCGTACCCAATACTAATAATGGGGAGGGGGGAAGGAGGTGTGTGAAGAAGTTCATTTTACAAATTTAAGCTGAAAATTTAATTTTTGGTCTCAAAGTTATAGAGGCATAACTGAAAAACTAACTTTCACTAGTGGTTGCCTACTTTCAATAAAATATGCAAGAGCCTGCAAACCCCCTTCCCCCACTTTAAAAAAAGGTTTCTCCTGCAACAGGAATGGCCGCGCTGCAAGCAGCGGCAACTTCCTTGTGTGAAACTATGGCAATGGTGCTGTGTCCACCGGAGCACTCCTGTCCAAGACAGTGCTGGCAAGCCTCAGAGACTGGGGCATGGCAGGTGGCACAGTGGGACGGGCCAGTAAGTGTATGTTCCCAGGGGAATGTATTAACTCCACGAGAGCCTGCCAAATCTGTCCCGCTGTCCCCATCACTTGCTTCCTCCAATTTCTTTACCATATTCTCAAAATGCCCCGGGAAAGATGTTATACGGTAACAAAGAAACACAAAACTATGATGAATATAACACTATTCGATGCATGTATTTGATATGAGCACTTCTCCAGGTGTGGACATTAGCACCTCTCAGATGGGAATATGTAAACACACTAGCTTTGGTCAGTTCATAAGGTCCAGGCATATTATACCGCCAGAGTCTAGGATACCTGACACAAGCTCACAGCTGTGAGTCAACTCTGTCAGAATTTACATTTGAACATAAAGTGTATTTTCAGATGATCATTTCAAAGTCTAACCTAAACCTGTTTTCAATCAGCATGTGAGCGTTGTATCAAATGATCTCTCAAAGTTCCAAGGCCAAAGATGATCCAACTCTTTGCTTGTGCAGAACAAGCTTACAGTTACAAAATGGGCGTATCCCCAAACTTTCTTCAGAGACCTCCAAATCTGAACTACTCTTGGATGACTTTTTTTCCAAATCTTAAAAAATAACTTAAGCCAGAACTTCCCCTTCCATATTCTGCAAATATGATTCGTTCAGCTAGTTTGAAGGTGGTCAAGAAGCCAAACCTAAATGTGATAGAGAGGACTGGCACCACTCTCACATAGATGCTGCAGGGCAGGGACATACATGGGACAAGGGTTCTAACAGCAATTTAAATCCCTACGTTTAAAAACTGGAAACATCACACTGGCCTAAAGCATTGCAATCTTTGCTCTAAAGCTACTAAAATTAAGTGAAGATGAAATTGATAAAGTTAGTGCTGATAAATATATATGAAGAAACATTTAAAAAGTAAACACTCTGACATGTTGTCCTATCACGTGAACACTTTTAAGCACCTCAACTCTAAGGCAACTCCCAAACCTGGAAGGAAAAGGACAAAACAGTGATGTGACTGACTAACCTCCAAAGAGGTCCACATCAGCAGTGACAGCGGTGACAGTTGTAGTAGTTGAGGCAGAGGCTGAAGCAGTTGCAATTTCAGCGGTTGTGGTAGGAGGGGCAGGCTCTGGTGCAAATGGGTCTGAAATTTGTGCTTCAGAGGGAACAGAGGAAATTGCAGCCAGAGAATCTGTGTTGTACCACAGACAAAGAACAAACAGGAGGGAAGAGGAAAGGACAAAAGATGTACCAGGCTCCACATCATCAAATTAAGGAAGTGATGAAGAGACAGAAGTCTCTTTTAAAACAGAAGTTTAAAATAAAGCTTTACTCACCCTCTCCCAAAAGGTCTATCGATGTCCATTATGTGTCAGCGTATGAAGAAATAAGAGAGAGCTGAAACACGCAAGCACACCAACGTCCGAGCAGGGCGAGGTACTAACTGAAGATGTTTTAGCTTTATGCGCCTTTCTGAACCATTTGTAATTAAAAAATAATGTATCATCTGTTATTATCATGGAATGTTTGAGCAGGAAGGGGCCGTAGGGATCCTCTAGACCATGCTTTCGATTTTATAGGTGGGAACACAGAGAGCAAGGTCAAGACACTTACCTGAAGTCAGCACTAAACAACTTTGACAAACTCAATTTATTGTCAGATTTATCATTTCATCTGCTTTGACTGATTTACTATAGGATAAATACCAATTCTGAAGAAACTGTAGTTGATCGAACTTTATTAATCCTCTGTATCTGATGTGTCACTTCAGTCCAGAATACCACAGAATAAAGAGAGACTTTATGATAGCTATAGTCTGACTGAAGAACATACCACACGTAGTCAAAGAACTGAATGCAAGCTTAGGAGTTAGGGAAAAAAAAACCCTCAAACTACATGATTTTTTTCTTCATAAGTTTCACACTCTCAGAGGTTTTTCAATTCAATATATAATCTTTCCATTTATAGACATTATGTGACAACATATAAGAATTATTATTTAAAACAGATTTTTTTGAGCGAGAGAGTGTGTGTATACATGTGAGTGGGAGAGGGGCAGGGAGAGAGAGAATCCCAAGAAGGCTCCACAGACATCAGCGTAGAGCCTGACACAGGGCTCGATCTCTCAAGATCATGAGATCATGAACTTAGTGGAAATCAAGAGTCAGACACTAACCAACCGAGCTACAAAGGCGCCCTGAGAATTATTTTTAAGATGAATGTGAGAGATTGTATAGCATTAACACTTTTCAGCCCTTCTGAGGTCTGCGCTCCCTTCAGAGGTACATACTTTCTTAGTGTTCAATAGTGAGATTACAGTTGAGATCCAAATAAAAAGCCTGGGAGGGGTAATTCTTAACTATACTATGACTTTAGGTTAAACATTTAGTGTCCAATGGTATGCGCATACTCCCAGTCATGTGATAAGCCTCAGGGCTCATATTTGAATTCATGAATGTTACTGGAAATTTATTTTAATCATGAAGACATTTTATCAGAAGTCATTAGTGAGTTATCTTTTTAAGAGGCTTAAAAACATTATGAGAACTCAATAAACTAAAAGTTCTAGAAGACATTTTAAAAAACTGAGAAACATAAATTTGACATTAAAAATTATCACATTCATTTAGGGCGCCTGGGTGGCTTAGTCGGTTAAGTGTCCGACTTCAGGTCAGGTCATGATCTCATGGCCCATGGGTTCAAGCCCCGTGTCAGGCTCTGTGCTGACAGCTCAGAGCCTGGAGCCTGCTTCAGATTCTGTGTCTCCTTCCCTCTCTGCCCCTCCCCCACTTCTGCTCTGTCTCTTTCTCTCAAAATATAAACATTAAATTTTTTTTTCAATAAAAAATGATCACATTCATTTAACTATGCAATTTCAAACCCAATAAATATTAGATAAAGCACTCTACAGATACACTAAGGTAATCAAGGCTCTACCTAACCAAATCTTATACATTTCATTACATTAGAAAATGATAACATACAGGGTACATCACATTAGAAACAGTTTTTTAATTTTAGAATGTATGCATAATGAACACCAAGCAAAGAGGAGCTATACTGATTTGGGGCTGTTAGATGATCAGGTCCCAAATCCTGAGAAAAAGAAGGTCCTTCCAATAATTCCTTAAACCAGTAGAATCAGGCCCATACAACTGTTACTTAATAGTCATACACCCTAAAATTTTAATTGGAAACCAAAGTGGGTCATCAGAAGCCAGAAAGACTTGGTTCTCTATTCTCCTGGCATTGGTGGGACTCTCTCTAGCCTTGTTTTATCAATGGCTATTTCAAGATGCAATCTGACTTAGAAGGGCTAAGAGCCATGTGATGTTAAGTTTCCAGACCTGCGATTGTCTATGACAGGGAATGGGCAATTTATTTTGTACATTTGGTAAGTGATAAAGGAGAAGACTATCTATGTGTACTAGAAGGAGAGAAATAGAAATATTTTTTAAAAGTATGAAAGATTAAGGAGCACCTGAGTAGCTCAGTCAGTTAAACGTCCGACTCTTGATTTCAGCTCAAGTCACGATCTGACAGTTCGTGGGTTCGAGCCCCTGTGTTGTGCTCCTTGCTGGTGGGTACAAAGCCTGCTTGGGATTCTCTCCTTCCTCTCTCTCTGCCCCCTCCCCTGTTTGTGTGCATGCGCTCTCATTCTCTCTCTCTCTCTCAAAAAAAAACCCAAAAAACAAAAACAACCTTAAAAAAATTATAAAAGATTAAAACACTAGTTCCTTGCTTGTGACTACTGTTTTTTTTCAGATGGAGGGCTATAAGACTGCTTGCAATATGATTAAAGATAGAGAGTAAACTTTCCTAGGAAAATTTATGATGATTAAACATACTGGGGCATTACTGATGCTGAAAACTTTTGCCACAGGTTTTAGTCTCTAAAATCTGAATTTTCTGGAGGAAATATAATTTATGTTACTTATTTCTTGCTTTGTGCAAAATTTTCCCTACTATAAAAGAAAGCCCTACTTTAGGATGATGGGAATAGTTATTATTCTCAAGGCTACCACTTTTTATAAAGGATTAAACTATACAAACCCTTGCCCCCAAACCCACAGCAGCAGAGTTCAATTCACTGCAAGTACTACATAATCAGACATATTTTTTTGAACTAAGAAAATTACTAGAAAATATTCACTGTAATTGAGGAAACAGAACTATAACCGAATTAACAAGGAAATCTGTATTTTGCAGTGATATGCAGCTAAACTTCTTAGGTTACTGTAAAAGATTAAATGCATTAATATATTTAAAGTGCTCACCCATGCCTGGAGTGTATCAAATGCTTGTTAATGATAACAATAGCAATAGCTAATATTTAAGTCAAATTATAATTTTCATTACAGAAATATGAATTTCAAAGCTTCTATAAATCTTTCTGTGCGTGTGTGTGTGTGTGTGTGTGTGTGTGTAACAAGGCATGTTTCCTAAACAGCCCATAGATATGCCTCTCAGATTTAATTAGCAAGTAAATGGTAATATAGGTCGCCAAAATTGCTTATACTATGGCTAATATTCCCCATGAAAACTATTAAAGTCATATTACTGCATAATAATGATGAGCCTTCAAATGCACGTTGGTAATTAATTTCTATTAGGTTTCTTAATTCTAATAAAACCCTAGCAGTAATTCTGTATTTCTCAAAAAGTTAGAAATTTCACTTCAAACATTTATAATAAGTAATGATCTGTTTCCCACTTCTTTTTTTTTTTTTTTTTTTTTTTTATTTTTTATATATGAAATTTATTGTCAAATTGGTTTCCATACAACACCCAGTGCTCATCCCAAAAGGTGCCCTCCTCAGTACCCATCACCCACCCTCTCCTCCCTCCCACCCCCCATCAACCCTTAGTTTGTTCTCAGTTCTCAACAGTCTCTTATGCTTTGGCTCTCTCCCACTCTAACCTCTTTTTTTTTTTTTTTTTTTTTTTTTTTTTTTTTGTTCCCCTCCCCCATGGGTTTCTCTTAAGTTTCTCAGGATCCACATAAGAGTGAAACCATATGGTATCTGTCTTTCTCTGTATGGCTTATTTCACTTAGCATCACACTCTCCAGTTCCATCCACGTTGCTACAAAAGGCCATATTTCATTTTTTCTCATTGCCACATAGTACTCCATTGTGTATATAAACCACAATTTCTTTATCCATTCATCAGTTGATGGACATTTAGGCTCTTTCCATAATTTGGCTATTGTTGAGAGTGCTGCTATGAACATTGGGGTACAAGTGCCCCTATGCATCAGTACTCCTAAGACACACAGAAATACAACATACATATTCACTTGTTTGTGCTGAGAGATGAATTTATTATGAAGAGAAAAACACTCTCCTTATTACGGGGCCAGAGGCAGGGATTACAAAAAGCTCTATCTTCTTTCAGTCAAAAATGCTCACTATTGGTCAACAGATGCAAATCCTGTATGTATTATTTAACTTAGGTTTACTAAAATATGAATTTGCTAAAATTTGGTTGTCTCTTACACCAACAGAAAAAAATACCCTCATTACAAGATATCCCTTAAAATGCCAATATTTATCAGTATGTATAACCTCCAAGAGAAATTCTTAAACATCTGAAGTGGCCATGGATGCTGGAAAGTGAATCCTCTTACTAGCATTATGGTCAGATAAAAATATCCAAATAGGTCTAAAAGAGTTTTAGAGTTTGTATTTTACTGTCTGGTTATACAAAATTAAAATGTGCTTTAATAATAGAAGTGACCTGATTTCATCGAACAAGACTGAGAAAGTGATTTTATTTATTTATTTTGGCTCAAATGAGCCAAAATATATTTGTTACAATTTAGCATCATGTTCTACTACCATGGCATATCTGTAGGATAAATGCAAACTGAACATGACTAATATTACTCCATTTCATATTATGCAAGTTTACTTCAGTGTCTTAAGACTTATAATTTTTACTATTTTGCTTGGGAATTAGAGAATTTATTAGTATTTTTCTCTCTGATTTTTCTACTGCTATGAAATACTGTAGTCATAGACATGAAGACTAATGATGTCTAATTATCAAAAAGTGACCATCAGGCCCTGAGCCAAGGTTCTATTAGCCTGGAGGGTGCTTTGTACTATATAAAAAGTGTTCCGTCTGCGCCAGCAGATAAGGAAAAGAAAAGCACCCCTTTTTCAAGGATGAAAAGGGTCACAGCTTGAATAGCAGACAGTGGGCTGGATTTTAGCCCCTCTCATTCTGCCTTTGAGCAAGGCACAAACTGCATGTCCCTCCTGAAGAGCCCTGACTAAAATCACACGATTCTGCCTTCTTCTTTATCCATTGCTATCTTAATGCTTTGGTCTTCAATGGTCACTTATTTCTAACAAGTAAAGGCTGAAATCTAGTCTCATAAAATTGGTTATTATAACCTATTCTTTACTGTTTCAGTGCAAGTTTAAAAGATCTCATCCAGCTTTCACTTTTTACTTGGCATTCTTTTGGTGTAAAATTTAAGAAAAAGAAAAGGAAAAAGAAAGAAAGAAAGGAAGAAAGAAAGAAAAAGAAAGAGAAAAGGAGAATTTCTCTTCAATTTCATGCCAAAGAATAAGGTAAAAGGAGATGGTTTATAAGGTTTCACTGGTTATTCATTAAAGTTCTAACTCAGTCACTAAGTAAATGTTTGAGAAGTTCTGAAAATTAAGTGTGAATACATACTGATTTAAATAGTTGACAGAATTAAAGAGTTATTATATTCATATAAAACCAAAAAATTTTTGTATAACCCCACAAATTATAATTAACACTAAGTTTTAAATTATAAAAATTCTCTAAAAGCCATTTAGAAGAATTTATGACATAAAAAGTCTGATTTAAGGATATGGATTTGGAGCATTCTTAAATGAACCAGAAAACACAATTAATTGTATAAGATACTGTGGTAATGAAAATTAGTAAATTGAAAAAATGAAAAATTTCTGAAACTTGAAGCTCAGAAGGAAAACATGAGAACCAGAAGAATGCCCTTATAAAATCTCAGCAAGAATATTTTCCTTTTACCAACTGAAATTTAACAAAATTAAGTGAAGTTGAAAGAGCAATTTTATTTAAAAAAATTGATAGCTGTAGGCTTAAGAGTTGAACATTTCAAGGGCACCTGGGTGGCTCAGTTGGTTAAATGTCCGACTTTGGCTCAGGTCATGATCTCACAGTTCATGGGTTTGAGCCCTGCATCAGGCTCTGTGATGACAGCCTGGAGCCTACTTCAGATTCTGTCTCCCTCTCTTTCTGCCCCGTCCCCGTTCATTCTCATTCTCTCTCTCTCTCTCTCTCCCCCTCCCTCCTTCTAAGAAATAAACATTAAAAAAAAAAAAAAAAAGAGTTGAACATTTCAATACAGGAGGTTTAAATGTTTTCAGTGGGAAAACACCAATATTTAAAATGCTCATATTTATAATTAGCAACTTTATTGCAGGACTGGTTATCTGTTGTTTATTCTGTTGCCAAAACAACTTGGAAATACAATCCAGAGATTATAGCATTACTCTGATGTCATACTGACACATTGTTTAGCAAGCTCACCCAAGGATTATTTAATTATCTAGGGGAAGGTAACTTCATTTGGCTTTGCAATTTAAATGTTAATTAAGGATTCTGACTCTAAAATGATATATTAAAAGTTACAGATCTTGTTGATAAGTGATGTTTATATTCTGTCTGGGAGAAGAAGATAACCTCAAGATATGATCTTTTATTGACCTACTGGGCATTAACTAATTTTGTATCTAACCTAGTCAACTTATTCTAACATTTCTTTTCAAATCCCAATAAATACCAAGTTCCTTGAAATGTCCTCTGAACTGTATTTATCATTTTACTGGTTTCCTCATCAGCTAGTTAATGTCTCACTTGTGCTGTTTCTTCCACCCTCCCACTCTACTTTATTGAGGTATATAGTTAAGATGTACAATGTGATGAGTTGATATATTTGGTGAAATGATTACTACAATCGACATAACACATCCATGACACCACATAACTGCTAGTTACTACCTTTATTTTTGTGGTCAGAATATTTAAGATTTACTCTCTTATCAAATTTCAAGTATACAACAGTATTATTAACTATGGTCACCAGCTACACATTAGATCTCCAGAACTTACTCATCTTACGATGGACCATTTGTACCCTCTGATTAATGTCTCCCCATTTTGTGCCTTACTCTCCACCCTCTGCCAACCATAATTCTAGTTTCTCCTTCTGAGAATTTGACTGTTTTAGATTTCACATAATGAGTGAGATCATACATATTTGTCTCTCCGTGTATGGCTTATTCACTTAGCATAATGTCTTCCATGTTTATACATGTGTTTGCAAATTGGAATATTTCCTTCTCTTTTAGGGCGGAATAATATTCCACTGAATGAATGAATATATATATATATATATATGAATGAATATATATATAAATGAATATATGAATGAATATATATATGAATGAATATATATATAGTTATATTTATTCATATATAAAACACATTTTCCTTCTCTATTTGTCCACTGACAGACATTTAGGTTATTTCTATATTTTGGCTATTCTGTATATTGCTGCAATGAATATGGGAATGCAGATAACCTCTCTGATGTGTGTGTGTGTGTGTGTGTGTGTGTGTGTGTGTGTGTATCCATCCAGAAGTGAAATTAGTAAATCATGTGGTAGTCCTATTTTTTAAATTTTTTGAGGAAGCTCTCTACTGTTTTCCATAATAGCTATACCAATTTGCACTTCCAAAGTGTATAGGGTCCCCTTTTTTCCATATCCTCATCAGTACTTGTTACCTCTTTTTGGTATAGCCATTCCAACAGGTGTGAGCTGATATAATATTGTGCTTCTGATTTGCATTTTCCTGATGATTAGTGATAATGAACACCTTTCCATATATCTACTGGTCATCTATATGTTTTCTTTGGAAAAATGTCTATTCAGGACCTTTCCCCATTTTTAAATCAAGTTATTTGTTTTTTTGCGATTGAATTGAGTCCTTACATATTTTGGATATTAACTCCTTATTAGATACATGGTTTGCAAATATTTTCTCCCATTCTGGAAGTTGCATTTTCATTTTACTGATTGTTTCTTTTGCTGTGCAGAAGTGTTCTAGTTTGACACAGTCATACTTATGTTTGCTTTTGTTGCCTACGTTTTGGTGTCATATGCAAAAAAAAAATAATTGCTAAGACCAAAGTTGAAAAGATTTTTCTGTTTTCCTGTGGGGTTTTTTATGGTTTCAGGTCTTATATT
This sequence comes from Puma concolor, assembly GCF_028749965.1. Classification (NCBI taxonomy): domain Eukaryota; kingdom Metazoa; phylum Chordata; class Mammalia; order Carnivora; family Felidae; genus Puma; species Puma concolor. The sequence continues at coordinate 76,617,319 of NC_141671.1, forward strand.
TAAGTTGTTAATGCATTTGAGTTAATTTTTCTGTATGGTATAAAATAAAGTTCCAATTTATTCTTTTGCATGTGGATATTCAGTTTTCCCAACACCAGTTATTAAAGAGACTATCCTTTCCCTGTTGTGTATTCCTGGTAATTGACTGTATGTGTGTGAATTTACTTCTGGGATCTCTGTTCTGTTGGTGAAGGGGTTTGTTTTTAGAACAGTAACACACTATTTTGATTACTATAGCTTTGCACTATAGTTTGAAATCAGGAAGTTGGATGCATTCAGTTTTGTTCTTTCTCAACACTGCTGTGACTGCTTGGGGTCTTTTGTGGTCTGTACAAATAACAGGATTATTTTATATTTATGGGAAAATGCCATTGCAGTTTTTCTAGGGATTGTACTAAAGCTATAGATCACTGTAAGTAGTATGGATATTTTTGCATCAAAAACCATAAGATACTTAGGAATAAATCTAACCAAAGAGGTAAAAGATCTGTATTCTGAAAACTACAGAACACTTGTGAAAGATATTGAGGAAGGCACAAAGAAATGGAAAAACATTCTGTGCTCATGGATTGGGAGAGCAAATATTGTTAAAATGTCTATACTAATCAAAGAAATCTACACATTCAATGCAATCCCTACCAAAATAACATTTTTCAAAGACCTAGAACAAACAATTCTAAAATTTGTATGGAACCAGAGAAGACCCCAAATAGCCAAAGTAATGTTGAAAAATAAAAGCAAAGTGAGAGGCATCACAATTCTGGACTTCAAGCTGTATTACAAAGGTGTAATCACCAAGACAGTATGGAACTGGCACAAAAACAGACACACAGAGCAATGGAACAGAATAGAGAACCCAGAAATGCACTCACAGCTATATGGTCAACTAATCTTTGACAAAGCAGGAAAGAATACGCAATGGAAAAAAGACGAAAGCAAAAGTGAGCTATTGGGGCTTCATCAAGATAAAAACCTTCTACATAGTGAAGGAAACAATCAACAAAACTAAAAGGCAACCTACAGAATAGGAGAAGATATTTACAAATAACATATCTGATAAAGGGCCAATGTCCAAAATCTATAAAGAACTTATCAAATTCAACACCCAAAAATAAATAACCTAGTTCAGAAGACATGAACAGACATTTCTACAAAGAAGACATACAAATGCCTAACACACATGAAAAAATGCTCAACATAAGTCATTATCAGGGAAATTCAAATCAAAACCACAATGAGATACCACCTCACACCTGTCAGAATTAGCCAGGAAACAAGAGATATTGGTGAGGATGTGGAGAAAGGGGAACCCTCTTACACTGTTGGTGGGAATGCAGCCACTCTAGAAAACATTATGGAGGTTCCTCAAAAAGTTAAAAATAGCACTACCCTATGACCCAGCAATTGCCTATTGTGTATTACTGGTAATTGACTATATGTGTGTGAATTTACCTAAAGGATACAAAAATACTGATTCAAAGGGGCACACACACCCCCAATGTTTATAGCAGCATTATCAACGAGAACCAAATTATGGAAAGAGCCCAAATGTCCATTGACTGATGAGTGGATAAAGATGTGGTGTGTGTGTGTGTGTGTGTGTGTGTGTGTGTGTGTGTGTGTGTAAAATGGAATATTACTCACCCATCAAAAAAGGAAATCTTTCTATTTTCAACAATGTGGATGGAGCTAGACTGTACTATGCAAAGTGAAATAAGTCAGAGAAAGACAAATACCATATGATTTCACTCATATGTGGAATTTAAGAAACAAAACAGAGGAACATAGGTGGAAAAAAAGGAAAAATAAAATAAGATAAAAAGAGAGAGGGAGGCAAACCATAAGAGACTCTTAACTACAGAGAACAAACTGAGGGTTGCTGGAGGGGCAGTGGGTGGAGGGATGGGCTAAATGAGTGATGGGCATTAGAGAGGGCACTTGTGTTGAGCACTAGGTGTTGTATGTAAGTGACGAATCACTAAATTCTACCCCTGTAACCAATACTACACTATATATTAACTAACTTGAATTTAAATAAAATCTTGGAAGGGGTTAAAAAAAGGTAATGTGGACATTTTAACAATATTAATTCTTCCAATCCCTCAATACAGAATATCTTTCCATTTATTTGTGTTTTCTTCAATTTCTCTTATCAATGTTCACAGCACTTCAGTGTATAAGATCTTTCATGTCCTTGATGAAAATTTATTCCTAAGTATTCCATTCCTTTGACGCCACTGTAAATGGGACTGTCCTCTTTATTTCTTTTTCAGATAGTTTGTTGTTAGTGTATAGAAATGTAACTGATTTTTGTATGTTGCCTGTGTATCCTGCAACTTTACTGAATTCATTTATTAGTTCTAACGGTTTTTTGGTGGAGTCTGTAGGGTTTTCTACATACAAGATTATGTCATCTGCAGAGACGATTTTGCTTCTTCCTTTCCTTTTTGGATGCCTTTTATTTCTTTTTCTTGCCTAACTGCTCTAAGACTTCCAGCACTACACTGAATAGAAGTGGAGAGTGGTCATCCTTGCCTTGTCCCTAATCTTAAGGGAAAAAGTTTCAGCTTTACCACTATGATGTTAGCTGTGGGCACATCATATAAGGCCTTTGTAATGTTGAGGTACATTCCTTCTACATATAATTTAAGAGTTTTTATCATGAAAGGATGTTGAATTTTGTTAGATGCTTCTTCTGTATCTACTGAAATCATATGATTTCCATGTACCATGTTTAGTGATTTGCATATAGTGAACCATCCTTGCATTCCAGGGATAAATTCCACTTGATCATGGTGCATGATCCTTCTAATGTGCTACTGAATTTGGTTTGCTAATATTTTGTTGAGCATTTTTGTGTTTTTGTTCATCAAGATTATTGGCCTGTAATTTCCTTTTCTTGGAGGGTCCTCATCTGGCTTTGGTCTGAGGATAATGCTGGCTTCAAAAAATGAGTTTGGAAGTGTTGCCTCCATATCAGTTTTTTTGAGGAGTTAGAGAAGTAATGACATTCATTCTTGTTGAAATGGTAGAATTCACTTGTGAATCTATCATGTGTTTTTCTTTGTTGGGAATTTTTGACTCATGCTTCAATTTCCTTGCTCATTGTGAATTTTTTCAGATTTTCTATTTCTTCATGGTTCTGTCTCAGTCAATTATATGTTTCTAGGTATTTATTCATTTCTTCTAGGTTATCCAATATGATGGCATATAATTGTTCATAGTAGTCTCTCATGGCCCTTTGTAGTTTTATAATATCAGCCGTAATGTTTCCTCTTTCATTTATTATTTCATTTTTGAATCCTTGCTTTTTTCTTGGTGAGTCTAGTTAAAAGTTTGTCATTTTGTTTATTAAAAAAAATCAATTCTTAGTTTCACTGACCTTTTCTATGGTCTTCCTAATTTCTATTCATTTATTTCTGCTCTAATCTTTATTATTTCCTTTCTTCTGCTAACTTTGGGATTAGTTTGTTCTTTTTTCTAGTTCCTTGAGGCATAAAGCTATATAGTTTATTTGAGATGTTTCTTTTTCTTAATGTAGGCATTTAACACTATAAACATTCCTCTGAGAATTGCTTTTGTAGAATCCTATATGTGTTGGTATGTTTCCATTTTCATCTGTTTCAAGATATTTTCTGATTTCTTTCTGATTTCTTCTTTGACCCAATGGTTGTCCAGGAGTATATTGTTTATCTCCACATATTTGTGAATGTTCCAATTTTCCTTCTGTTACTAATTTCTAGTTTCTATCACTGAGGTTAGCAATATGACTTCTATCTTCTTTAATTTGTTAATATTTGGTAAGTGTCATAACTTATGATCTATCCTGGGGAGTGTTCCATATGTGCTTGAGAAGAATGTATATTCTTCTGTGTTGGATGGAATGTTCTGTATATATTTGTTGAGCCCATTTGGAGTAAGGTGTTATCAAACCTACTATTTCTTTATTGATTTTCTGCCTAGATTATTTATCCATTGTTGAAAGTGGCATAATAAAGTCCTCTACTGTTACAATATGGCTATTTCTCCCCTTGGTTCTGTTAATATTTGTTTTATACATTTAGGTATTACAATGTTTGGTGTATATATATTTACAACTGTTATATCATCTTGATGGGTTGATCTTTTTACTTTGCTGGGTATAGTACTCTTGGCTGAAGTTTTTTACTCCCCCTTCTTTCAGCATTCTGAGTATATCATCCTACTTACTCCTGACATGCAAGGTTTCTGCTGAAAAAATGTGCTGATAGCCTTATCAGGGTTCTTTTCTATGTGACAAGTAGCTTTTCTCTTGCTGTTCTTAGGTTTTTCTTTTCATCTTTGATGTTTGCCAATTTGATTATATTGTGTCTTCTTTGGGTTGATCTTGCTTGGGGACTTTTGAACTTCATGAATATGAATATCCATACCCATGTCCATATAATTTGGGAAGTTTTTAGTCATTATTTCCTTAAATAATCTTTCTGCCCCTCTTTTTCTGTCTTTTCATTCTGGGACTCCCTCAATGCATGCATTCATTCATTTGATAGCATCCATAGGTCCCATATGCCTTCTTCACTCTTTTTCCTTCTTGTTGTTCTAACTGCTATCTTATAATTATCTTTGAGTTTGCTGATTCTTTATTTTGTCTGATTAAGTCTGCTGTTGAAGCTCTCTATTGAGTTTTTCAGTTCTGTCATTATATTCTATAGCTCCAGGATTTTTCTTTGGTTCTTTCTTATGGCCTCTATCTCTTTATTAAACTTCTCATTTTACTCATGTATTGTCTTCTTGATTTGTTTTGTTGTCTATTTGTGTTCTCTTGCATCTCACTGAGCTTCTTTAAGATGATTACTTTTAATTCTTTGTCAGGCAATTCATAAATCTCCATTTCTTCAGGGTCAGTTATTAAGAATGTTACTAGTTTCCTTTAGTGGTATCATGTTTGTTTCCCTGACTCTTTATGATCCATGTAGTCTTGTGTCGGTGTTTGTGAATTTAAAGAAGTAAACAGCTCTTCCAAGGACTCATTTTGGCAGGTAAAGACTTTCACCTGCTCTGGGCTAATGACATTGCCTAGAGTATCAGAACAGAATCACAGGTGAGTGGAGTTGGAGCTGGGTCATGTGGCTACCTGCTGGGTATACTATGATGTCCATGGTTGGTGGGCCTCTTGCCAGGGGCTTGGATGGTTTCCAATTCTGCCTCATCCCTGAGTGGACCTTCAGGACCTTGGTCAGTAGCGCTGGAACTGGGACAAGGGTCCACTTTAGGGTCTGCAGTTGAGTCCAAAGATGGCAAGTGCATGGATAGGTGTGGCTCCAATGGGGTCCCTGGGCAGGCAGGTCTACTCCTGGACCATAGCTGGGTGGGGCTGGGAAATGATAGGGCTGCTCATGGAGACAAGGGACCAAGGTTGGGACCAAGGTTGGCAGGTCCGCCTCTAGGGACACAGATGGGCTTGTCTCCCATAGGGTCCCTGCGTGGGCAGGAATGCTCCCTTATGTGGGGCAGATCTGGAGCTGAGTCACAGGACTGCTTCAGGATCTGAGGTTGGACTAAGGTCACTGGGCCTGCCTCTGGGGGCACAGACAGGTGTGTCTCTTGCTGGATTCCTGTGCAGGCAGGACTGCACCCAGACCATGACTGAGAGAGTCTGGAGCTGGGTCACAGGCCATTTCAGAATCGACAGCTGAGACCAAGGTCAGCAGACATGTTACCCGAGGCAAGGGCAAGCATGGCTCCTCCTAGGTCCCTTTGCTGATGTTGCTGATGGCAGGACCAATGCCAAACAGGACTATAAATGTGTCCACAGAGGCATGGTGGTGTTTCCAGGTCTGTAGCCAGGAGGAAGGGTGGTGAGCCCCCTATGTGGGCGTAGGCCTGCCTTCTTAAAACAACCTCCTTTGGTATTAGGCTCCAGTGGGGTTTTGCAACCTCCTACCTGGATCCCGAAGCTCCCACAAAGGCACTTTGTTCACGGATGGTTGCCAAATTACTTTTTCTGTGTGTGGGGAGCTATGATGGGGCACCTCCTGTTACACTACATTACTTATGTTATTCCCTCCGTGTTGTTCCTATAGTTGTACGAATCACTTTTAAACTTAAAAAAATTATTTTGATAGTTTGGTGCAATAGTGCAAGGTATTCAAAACCAACTCTGTGCAGCACTAAGAATTATGCAGTAATTAACTTATTTTTCATTATTATTTAATTTGCTTTTTAATCAAATACTTATAAAAGTTTAATTTTTCTACAATCCATGAATAAAATGGGAATCAAGCACTTAGATGAAATTCTTCTCAGTTAGTTTAGCATGGATCTTTTCTGGCACAAACAAGAATCTATCCCAGATTTCAACTGGCTGAACTTAAATCCACTATGAATTAAAACCAATGTGGGTATAAAAGTAATCCAGGAAGGAGGTTACACCTGAACAAATTAAATTACAAGTGCTGTTCATGGGAACACCCAATTCTCTAATGCCTGAATTTTTAGAAAACAATTATTAAAAATAATTAGAATTTTATTTTATTTTTAAAGTTTATTTACTTATTTGTGAGAGTGTGAGCAGGGGAGGGGAAGATAGAAAGTGAGAGAGAGAATCCTAAGCAGGTTCTACAGTGTCAGTGCAGAGCCCAATATGGGGCTCAAACCCACAAACTATGAGATCATGACCTGAGCCGAAGCCAAGAGTCAGATGCTTAACTGACTGAGCCAGCAGGTGCCCCCCAAAATAATCAGAGGTTTAGAATAGCAAAGAAAAATACTGCCTTTTTCCAACTCTTAAAATAAAAACCATATGACTACCTGAACATTTTAACTGTACTATAGGTACTTTTTCTGTCTCTCTCAATAGATACTTAAATCGATAGATGCCATTCTTGGCATTTTCTAAGTTCCTGGCAACATTTTGGGTAACTAAAGGTAAGTATAACAATAACTGCCTGAGTAAAAACAACTAAACAGAAAGACGACACGACTGTCTGCTTTCACTCACCTCCCCACGCAGTGGCTCCTCCGGAAGGTGGTGCTGGTGCTGGTGCCGTGGCTGCTGCTGCCCCTCCGGAAGAAAAGTCTGGCTGGAGGTCCAGAAGATCACTAGATGGTTTAGAAGTGCTGAAAGGAGAATGCAACTTGAACATCAGATTTTAAAATTTTATAATGTGAAGATGCTTTTAAATAAAGACTGATGCAGAAACCATGAAAGATTTTGGATATTTTAAATCCAGTAAGAGAATAGTATTTTGGAAAGTACAGCACATGTTCTTCAATACCAAGCCTCGGTAAACTAGTTTGAAAAGGACCAGAAGCTGAAGTTTTTAGGTTTGTGAGCTAGATGGTCTATCACTATGCCATTCTGACAGTGTAGCATGAAATAAGACACAAACAATACATAAACAAATAAATGTGCCTTTGTTCCAATAAAACTTTATTTATAAAAACAGCGGGCTAGATTTCACCCACAGGACATAGTTTGCCAATTCTTGTTTTATATGCAATAACACAGGTAAACCAAACCTCAGTCAATGGGTCACTCAACAAATCATAAAGCAGAAATTAAAGGAGAAAACCTAAATGCCTCAAATTAAGGGGGAATTTTATTAAATACGTTAATGTCCACGGGGTAGCATGTGAAGTGCTGGTTATGAGTGTGATAAAAGGAAGTGTACTCCAAATATTAAAGGTATTAGAGTAAGAATCATGAATCATTTTTCCTTTTCTCTATTTTCTAAATTGTTTTATATGGAAAAAAAATTTGTCTTAAGAATTTAGAAAGCAAAGAATATTAAAATGAATGATTACTAACAATAAAATAAATTAAATGAAATAAAGTAAAATAAAAATAATACCTTTTTCTAAGTTAAACTACAACACATCAAGTTTGCCTATAAGAAGCCTCATCTAAAATTTACTTCTGTATTTTTTATTCTCATTCGGTTGGCACTGTGCTTTACAAAGCTCCTCCATCTGTAGAAGTTACAAGGAGGAGCCTAGAGCTTTGCTATTCAAAGTGTGGTCTTTAAGCCAGTAACGTCCTGAGACACTGTTAGAAGCATAAAGTCTTAGTCTCACCTCTTACCTGCTATATCAGAATCTTCATTTTAACATGGTCCCAGGTGTTTCATTCGGGTTTGAAACCCACTGCTCTAGAGGTTACCAAACCAGGTACCAATCCACCAGGGTGCCAGATTCCCCACCCTTCCTCATAAATAGCAGTTCCCTCTTTATCTTTTTCACATACTAGATTTTCAAGTGATATTCTTTTGAAGACAGGATTCCTCGACATATTTTTTTTTTCTCAAAGCACATGAAATGTGCCTAATTTTGATATTCACTTCATAAATATAACTGGTCTAAGTGCCAGGATAGGGAAACATATTTATCATTAAGACCTGAATCAAAGCTTTTATAAGAAGCAATTTATCTTAGTACAGATGCAAAAAGGACTTGGTTTTACCAAGTCTGTGATTATAAAAAGCAGAACTAAGCAAGCAGGGGGTAACACACATAGTTAACATGGGAACCTTATGTGTGTTTATTGCTTAGTTCAAAATTCAGGTCTCCAAATATAGGGCATCCATAATAAGTCACAGATACTATAAATCCTCTCAAGGCAGCAACCAAACAAAGGTGACCTAAAATTATGATTTGAGGAGGTCTCTTTGAGTTGGGGCTTCATTGTAAGCAGCCCTGAGATTTGTACACAGTGCACAGTCATCCCCATTTTTCTCACTACTGTTAGGACATTTAGGTGCTAATAAAAGCTGATTAGGAAGATCCTGACGGTCTCTTCCTACCACCAGTGTCTGAGTTCCTCATAAGTACCAGCTAACTGGCCCACACTTGCAAGGTTTTGTTTTGTTTTGTTTTGTTTTAAAGCACCTTAAGACACCCTTTAAATTTCACACAAGATGAGGCTAATTTCAGAAAGCATTTTCCGTATCATTTAAGTGTGTGTACCATTATTCTATCTCTTTTCCTAAATGTCTGAGCAAGAAGATGATTTCCACAGCTTAGGTCTCTCTGATGCTTTCAGAGTCTAGGCCTAGGGAACTGACTAAAATGTCAAAGGACTTATTTTGTGAACCTAAAAATAGCCCAAACTATCATGTTACTAGGACTAGATTTCATTTTGCGAAAACATGGCGGTTCAGCACACAAAAATAAAACAAAAACCTAATGAAAATATTAATAAACAGTTCACTACATGCTCATTAACTAACCTGACGGGGACAGCCGCAGATGCAGTTGCAAATAAATCAACTGGTGGGGATGTGTCGATCGTTTTAGCTGGTGTAGAATTGGGAGACGTAACGGTTGTGGCTGGAGAAGACTGAAAGTGAAGATGCACAACACACTCTAGTCAAATGAGAATCTAAAGGACACAGAGCAACAGGACTTCAACTCTGCAGACCTATGACATTCACGGCAATTTCTGGGTAATGCCCTGTGGGAGGGAAAAACTCAAGAAAATTTGAAACTGAGAATTATAATAAGCAATCAATATTGGACAAAACAGGTTTCAAATTTTAAAAGTTAAATGTAGTTTATATAAAATTATGTTGAAAATATTTGGCTTAATATTGCAATGACTTCTAGTCATGTATTTAAAATCAAGGCTAAATGATATTTCCTAAACATAAAATTAGCAGGAAAGATCTCACTAGCTGCTAAAAGTGAAAAAAAATTATCAATTGTAATAATTGCTATAAAACCAAGCCCATTCTTTTTCCTTCACATCTTAATCAGACTTCATATAAAATCTTCTCAGATGCCTTTAAATTCTAGAAATCTAGCTTTCAAAATAATTCACAGATGGCAAAGAACAATTCATAAACAAGATTCAAGCCACTGACAGCTTAAGGGTGTCTTGATTATATCCAGTCCCTAATGTGACAAAGATAAAACTAAAAAAGTAAAATACAATCTAACACTTACTGTCCTGGACTGGTTTATTTATTATTTTTAAAAATGTTTACTTATTTATTTGTTTAAAAAAATGTTTTTTAATGTTTATTTATTTTTGAGACAGAGGAAGACAGAGCATGAGTGGGGGAGGGGCAGAGAGAGAGGGAGACACAGAATCTGAAACAGGCTCCAGTCTCTGAGCTGTCAGCACAGAGCCTGATGTGGGGCTAGAACCCACGAACCATGAGATCATGACCTGAGCTGAAGTCAGATGCTTAACTGACTGAGCCACCCAGGCGCCCCTAAAAATATTTATTTTTGAGAGAGAGGGAGAGTGTGCATTTGCAAGTGGGGGAGGGGCAGAGAGAGGAGAGAAAGAATCCCAAGTAGGCTCCATGCTCACTGTGGAGCCCGACAGAGGGCTCCATCTCACAACTGTTAGATTGGGACCTGAGCCAAAATCCAGAGTCAGATGTTCAACCTACTGAACCACCCAGGCACCCTGCACTGGACTTATTTTTTTATTAAATATTTTTTATTTATTTTTGAGAGGGAGGGAGGAAGAGAGAGAGAGAAAACAAGCAGGGGAGGGGCAAAGAGAGAGGGAGAGACAGAATCTAAGGCAGGCTCCAGGCTCTGAGCTGTCAGCACAGAGCCTGATGCAGGGCTCGAACTCATGAATGGTGAGATCATGAGCTGAACCGAAGTCAGACACTCAACTGACTGAGCCACCCAGATGCCCTGGAATGATTTTTTTTAAAACGTTTTTTAATGTTTATTTATTGTTCAGAGAGAGAGAGAGAGAGAGACAGACAGACAGACAGACAGAGTGTGAGCAGGGGACGGACACAGACAGATGGAGACACAGAATCTGAAGCAGGCTCCAGGCTCTGAGCTGTCAGCACAGAGCCTGATGCCGGGCTCGAACCCACAAACTGTGAGATCATGATCCGAGCCAAGGTCGGACACTCAACTGACTGAGCCACCCAGGTGCCCCTCCCTGGACTGATTTTTAAAGAGTTAATAGTCAGTTAATATTAAAAATAAAAAATTTTGTTGAGAATTTTGTTAATTCCATTTCTCTTTATTTGCTATATTTAATTCTCCATGTATCTACAAGGGAAATATTAATAGAAGATCTCAAACCAGCCCACCAATACTTACTTCTATAAGTGGAAATGTTATATAATAGCAAGTAAAACACATGAAGACTAAGACCAACCAAGGGCTATCAGATAATGCTGTAAATGGATATCTAATTTCAAATAGACCAAATTTAAACAAAGCTTTAGGGGCAGTGGGGGCAGGGTGCTCAGTCAGTTGAGTGTCTGACTTCAACTCAGGTCATGGTCTCATTGTTTGTGGGTTTGAACCCCATGTCGGGCTTGCTGCTGTCAGCACAGAACCCACTTCAGATCATCTGCCCCCCTCTCTCTCTGCTCCTCTCTAGCTTGCGTGCTCTGTCTCTCAAAAATAAACATTTAAAAAAAATTTTTTAAAGAAAGCTTTAATAAGAATAAATTTTTAGAAAAAGGACTGAGGAGATAATGTTTAGGGGTTTTAGATTTAAACAGTATTTGTCTGATCCTATCTGTCCATGAATCAAGAAGTCACAATTAAATAGCTACACAAGCGCTAAGCATTCAGCAGTCAAGAAAGACAAACACACGAGTATGGATATTGTTGCTCAGAAAAGGTTAACTCAAGCCTTTATCTGCACCAAAAATTAAAAGTTTTCAAATGGAACATGAAGTATTATCAAGGGAATATAAAGGAATAACAAAATTTAATTTGTAGGTCATCCATTGTGGATACTGACAACTCCTCTAAAAGAAATTAGTGTTTTTTAAACCAATACATGCAAATAAGTTTGGAAAGTGATGTTTATGAAAATACCACTGAGAACTTAATGATGACAATGACTCTACCAACATAAATGCAGAAGTGAAGGTCTTCAAAGACCCATTAAAAACTGCCTTGTAACTATAAGCTCTGAAGAGATGAGAGAGCTAGGGAAACAGAACCAGAATAATCCTGTTATTACAAAAAGAAAGTACCAATTAAATTTCATTTGGCCAAAATGTGGAGACATCATCCCAAATGATGCCATAATTTTTACCACACTCTACTCTGCAGTCATACGTTGTGACTTTTCACATAGACATAATGATTTTAAACCTGGTTGTATAACACAATCACCAGGGATCTTTTTGTTTGAGCTGCCTGAGGGAATCTTAGGCAGCCAGCCCGGTACTGACACAGTACAGGGTGTATGGGAACTACCACTGCAGTCATAATGATATCCTTCATGTCTGTAATAACAGCAATCACATAATGGAAATCTGTCATAGATGAAAGAGTACATTACATTTTTTTCCCGAAAAGTACAATGGTAGCTGTGAACTACTGACCTAGGGGAAAAAAAAACTATTGTCATTGATAATCCCAATTGTGTCCTCCAATATACCAAAAAAGAGGGAGGTGAAAGAATTATTAAAATTATTATAGTAGACTGCCTAAAAAGCATGCTTGCAGAAAGACACCCAACTACAATTGACTTTTTAAACCAAACACGTATAAAATCATGTGCTTTATTTATCTCACAGGGCTGTGATTCAGAGCATGCATGTGCTTTGTAACTAGTAAAATGTTACATTTATTTTCAGTTGAAATATAGAAGTATGAAAATTTATCCTACTTAAAAAAAAAAACCTAGTCCTAATAGAGGACCCATGAGGACAGGTACCTGTTTGACTTTCTCCTTTCACTTCTTTCAGTATGTATATATTCAAAACTGGAATTTCTGGATCATGGTGATTTTATTTTTTGGTTTTTGATGAAAGGAACATGTACATACAACAGCCAAAAAATGGAGGCAACCCAAGTGACCGCTGACGGATGGATGAAGAAAATGTGGTATACACATAGAGCGGAATGTTACTCAGACTTAAAATGGAAGAAAATTCTGACATATGCTACAGCATAAATAAATTCCCCAAGATATTATGCTAAGGAAAATAAGTCAGTCAAAAAAGGTGAGACACTGGATAAGTCCACTTATTTGAGGTACCTAGAGTAGTCAAATTCACAGAGACAGAAAGTAGAATGGGGGTTGCCTGGGGCTGAGGAGAAGGATGTAGAATTAGTGTTGAAAGTGTAGAGTTTCAGTTTGGATGAAAAAAGTTCTGGAAACGGGATGACAGCGACAGTTGCACAACAAAGTGAATGTTAATAGCAGTGAACTGTACACTCAAAAATTGCTAAAATGGTCAAAACAAAAGAAAGAGCAAACTTACCTTACTTAATGGAGAGGGAGCACCAGATCTAAAAGGCAACCAAAAAAAACCCTGAATATACGTGAATAAATTTGTAGAAGCAATTAAGTTTGGTAAAGCTTGGTCAAGTACTAACTCGTTTATATGCAGATGTTTTAGTAATGGACAAACTATTTTTTAAAAAATAATTTTTCTTTCATTCAATTATGACATCCTCTTTCAATATTTTCCATCTACTCAATTTCTAGTACTAGAGATTCTTAAACTTAAGTTTTTTTGTGTGTATCTCTAGCAACTTGAGTTGATCATTATTGCCTGTGTCCACCAAAAATAAAACTGGAATTTTAAAAATGTTGACAAGACTTGGGGAATATAGTGCTTTACAGAATTAAAAAAAAAAACCCTCTGGTGTACTATTTTAAAAAGTTAGAAAACTCATTGAGGTACACTGTGATTCATTTCATCACAATTGTGATGCATAAAAGTAACACTAGACTTTAAAAAATCCCTATGAGCCCTGTGTCTGAAATGTGTCTCAACTTCCACATGGTATACTCCTGAAGTTTGTTTTGTTCACAGCTCTAGTGAAAACGATCTATGGAAAGTATTCCCATTATTGTGTTCAAAGTGGTGGGAGCTTGAAAAAGTACAGTAACCTCAATGCTTGTTTCTAAAGGAGAAAATCAGAAAGCAGTAAAAAAAATTTTTAGTGAGATTACTGCTAGCACTATTATACATGATCTCTATCAAAGTGCTTCAGAAACAGCTGCCTCAACAGTTTACTGTTTACCAACCCAAGTTGGTGGAAAATAAATTAATAATAAAACAAAGTGAAGAAAAAATATATTTCAATAGGAAGCCTAGTGTCAGAGTCGTTCAGGATGGCAGGGTGGCTTTCTACTCATCTACAGAGGAAATATCACAAGTAGCACTAGCAACACAAAATTAGCAGAGATTTAATAACTGAAATTTTGTACAGTATCATGAATTTTTGTTTTATTGAATGCAGCAAATGTATTATTATATGTCACATTAATAACTTTGATATTCAACTTTATTTGCAAATACCTGCTATTTAAAGATTATCATGCTCGAACCTAAGTACAAATACCATAAGTAGCAAAAGAATCAGTTTGCCAAGCTCCTCCATGAGCACCATTACTAAATGACACTTCTAGTTACCCCATGGATTAAGCAAATAAATAAAAGCTCCTGTCTCTGTCCAGCCATCACCCCACTTACCACACTGTACCTTATTTGTCTGTTTAGTTATCTGTCTTTTCCACTAGACGCTAAATTCTCTGAAGGAAGGGAATCCATCTCATTGCTTTATATCCCCAGCACTTTACACAACCCTGGCACTTTGCAGGCAGTGGTATTTCTCTATCATTTGAATTTAAAATAAGAATACATTCATGTACTCCTTTAAAAAAATTAACTAAGAGTCTTAAAATTATTTTGTGTGAAACTAAACTGTCAGGAAATGTGATGTCTCTTTGTATGTACCATACTTAGCCTTTGCCATGATTTCATACAAAAGGTCAGAAACAGAGGTGTGCTCCCATTGGGCCATAGCTTTAAAAAGCATCATTAATTACTGATTAAAATCCCAGGGCTTCAAGGCTCAGTGAAGCAAATAACTTGCCCAAGCCTCACCATTCTTTAATGGTGGATTTAAGACTCCAGTCCAAGTCTGTCTGATGCCCCAGCCTGCCCTCATTTCACATTCCAGCCTGTCTTGACAAAAACACATGTGAGCCCGGCACGTGTGTTCCTCTCACACAACATACAAACTGCTTCCTTTCACCGGTTTCTTGATTGACTTAACACCCTACCATTGGTCATTTGTCCTTTATAAAAGAAAATGCTACAATCTTTTATTTAATGACATTTGCTAAAAGCCAATATTCATTTTAATAATTTTAATGAGAGAAATCTAGTACACAGTGAACTGTGTTGGGAAGAATAAAGCACGATTATAACTTTAGAAGACAATGAATGACCCATATAGTCCTTTCCTAAATTCTGTGAAATGCTACAGACAAATCCATGGGTTTTTATGACAAACATAGAAAATGCTAAGGTTTACTTCCAAGATGTTAATAGTCAGCCATCAAATGAGGACATTTTGTTATGTTTTATTCACAATAATAATCTCTATATAATTTTGGTTATAGATGGTAGACCGAGACAAAAAAAAAAAAAACAGATGTGAAAAACCTATCTATGTCTTCTAAACAATTTTAATTACAACAGACTTCTTCTCAGGTTTCCTGTACCCTCAACACTTAGTAAACCCACATATAAAATAAAATCAATTTCTCTTTTGTTCTATGGAATCACAGAAACATAAAATATGCAAATATATCACACAGTACTATATAAGACTTCAAAAATAAGTATCAGTGGATAAAAGCCATTAAATATAAAGAGCATACATATTTTTATGGTAGACATTTAAAAATGTGGCATTGTATGCATTTCCTTGACTCAGAGATTAGAATAATTTTATACTGCTATTGAAAGACAAACAACTTTAATTTTCTCTGTAATACTGTCTTTTGGCATTCCTGCCATATGCCATGGGAAAATCTTTTGTTTACTAATCAAATAAAAAAAAAAAAACCCTTTATTTCCAAAATCTAAGAGTAATACACCTAAGAGAGACTGGTAATCTTGATCTGAGAAGACCAAAATAAAGCAAAACCATTTATGCCAGTCACCTTGGGAGACAAGTAAAAAAGTATGATGAAAAAACACAGATGTGTAAAATTGACAGAAATCAGTTTTAAATAAATGTTCTAAATACCAAATGTGGAGTCTTAAGAGTGCTTTTTGCATTCTCAGTAATAACCAAATGCAAAAAAGCCACTCAATGTAGTACTCACCCTTCACTTAAGTTCCCAGGTAAGCACAAACATACAAAGAAGAAAACAGTTAACTACTATAGTTCATTTATTTTAAAAATAGGGAATAAGCAAAAGACAAGTTCATATTCAGTCTCTCAGCCAATTCAGAAAAGAAATATGACAAGCATAAAATGATTTTTAAAGGAGAGAGAAACATTACGCTCAGCCAAAGGTAATTCAAAACAGAAGATCACTGAAATTCTATTTCCCTGCTCTTAGAAATGTGACTATGTGTACATAGCTAAGTTTTCCAAAAATAGTTTGCAGCAGCCACAAGGGGGCGAATTTAGACTTGAAGTTGGGGCTAATAAAATTCACCCTATAGGCTGCTTTTCTGTTGACTGCAGCATTGGCAGATTTAACAAGGGGAAAGTGTGGTTCTGTGCAGGGTGTGGGGGACCCTGAGGAGGGTAAGAGTACAGACCAGCTGACTTTTCACCAATACGTATCAGGCATTGCCCAAGGGAGAGGCTTTAAGTCCGGGGGATGTGCATATTTCCTTAGTTGGAGGTCCTTCTATCAAAGGAGCAGGACATTTCTTAGGCTTCATGCCTCCTTTTGCTCGAATCCTATACAACTCCTTTGGCTTCTTAGATACTCTAATACTGGGTGGCCCCAGCAATAACTGGAAGTGGTCATCTAACATACTCCCATGTCACTTAACGTACTCTCATGTCTTTTAGTTGACATCAATTTATCCACAAAATTCTGATCATCCATGGCCACGATGAAGCAGGGCAGACCTTGTACTGTGGTGATAACCTTGACAGAGCCCCTGAGAAGTCCTGCCATGCATCACACCCAACAGCTCTGCCATAACTGCCTGAGAGATTCCTACACTACTGTTTATCATTGAAAATTTAAAATATGCAACAATCGTTATACTAATGACACTTAGCTAATGAAACAACAAGCAA
The DNA here is from genome assembly GCF_028749965.1 of Puma concolor. Classification (NCBI taxonomy): domain Eukaryota; kingdom Metazoa; phylum Chordata; class Mammalia; order Carnivora; family Felidae; genus Puma; species Puma concolor. The sequence goes on from NC_141671.1 coordinate 76,634,311, forward strand.
AAAGTAACACTGAGACATGAATCTAGATTCTGGGCAAATGCCGAGAGAGAAGAAAGCAGAAAGAGGTTGCATTTTGATAACTATATCATAGGCAAAATCCATCATCAGCATACAGCCCTGCAATGATCACTTCATAGGTCATCTCTGTTAACTTCTGCTGTCAATCGAAATGAAATAAACAAAAAGCTGGGACCAACAAAGACAGATTTCAAGCTGACTCTGTAGAGAGAATAGGTGGAGATAATGAAGTATAAAACAGTCCCTGAACTTTAGATTCAGAAAATCTATTTAAACCACATATGTGGGAATAAAATGGCCACAACACAGAGTAGTGCATGATTAAGGAAGGCTTAATGAGGTAGCCTTCCCAGGATGGGTAAGATTTACACACACGGAGACAAGGAAGGTCAGTATCCAAGACTAGCAGAACTGTAATTTGAGCAAGGCACAAAGACTGAAAAGCACAGGGTCTTGTGAATAGACCAGTTTGATACTTGCTAGAGAGAAGAAAAAAAAAAATGGAACTTGGACATTTTTGCACGCAATGAGTAAAAATAGTGAAAAATGGGGGCGCCTGGGTGGCGCAGTCGGTTAAGCGTCCGACTTCAGCCAGGTCACGATCTCGCGGTCTGTGAGTTCGAGCCCCGCGTCAGGCTCTGGGCTGATGGCTCGGAGCCTGGAGCCTGTTTCCGATTCTGTGTCTCCCTCCCTCTCTGCCCCTCCCCCGTTCATGCTCTGTCTCTCTCTGTCCCAAAAATAAATAAACGTTGAAAAAAAAAATTTAAAAAAAATAAAATAAAAAAAAATAGTGAAAAATGTATGTGCCCAAACACAAAGATAATGAAAATCCAGTAAAGTTGGACTTATTGCTGATTGCTATTCTTTGTATGAAAAAGATGTCTGAGCAAAATGTCAGCAGTATGCCATGCTGAATGGTTCAAGTAAGGAGAGTCTAAAATGCAGAAAACTATACTTGACGGCTTTGCTTTCTTTCACAACAGGGTTGGCAGTGTAAAAGAATGTTCAAGGCTACCTGTGAAACTGCTTTACTCATACGCCCAACAACAACAGCCTCAATTTTTAAACATGAGCAACTCTTTTTCGGTATATTGTGAATCCCCTCTAAGGGCAGGTATATATGTCAGCAAGTTCAGGCAACCTATGTACAACCTACTAATTTGCTGCATGAGCCTGCAGAAAGAGTGCCTATATATGGGGTCACATTGCCACAAGTTAATGGGATGAATGGGGTTTTTGAGGTAACCTAGAAGAATTACAATAAAGCATACTCTAAATCTGTAGTAGTATACATGGTACCATGATATATCTCATTCTTATAAAGAACGACTGTAGCATTTTTAATCTTATTTAGAATATACAACTAATGCGTACTTGTTTCCGGGTTTCTTTCCTTCTAATGTATTTAGATGCTGTTCAAGGGTCTCCATAAGACTGCTGGGAGCCTACAATAAGAAAGTAAAAATAAATGTCTGCATTGCTTTCTTTCAAAGTAAATACACTGGAACATCACTGTAACTTTGTATGGTGGAGTTCTGTGGGTGGACCCCAATACATATGTGAGATGATTTCATTCCAAGTCTTTTGGTACTTAAATATTTAAATTCCATGGAATCTCAGACAGGCCATCGTACATATACTTACTCCCACTGCATAACAAATAGCACTACAGCATGGTTTCAGTGTAGAGATTACATTGGATAGACTTTTCTATGATACTATTTATATGCAGTAAACTCAAATCAAATTAACCACATATTTCCATAAGACCACATGAAAAAAGAATAGGTATTTGTATCTAAGTAAGAAATATAAGTGCCCAAACACAAACTTACAGAGGTTTGAAAATACAGTAAACTCTCACTTATCTCTGTTTGACTGACATGTTAGGAAAAATTGCTACTATATTAAGTAAAAGGGGGGGTGGGTAAGTGATAGTTGTGGAGAAAAGAATACAACTTTAATAGTCAACAACAATTAAGATTTTCTTATTACTGAGCTACTTAATTTATATACATAATAAATACTTTAGCAAATATGATAATGTTAAGCTACTGTGTATTGCCAAATTTAATATATTTAACTCTTTTGTTAAAAGGTACCTGAACTGTTTTTATAATAACATTTTAGGCAATACAAAGTGATGGCATTTACTGTATATTAGAAAGAGAAATATGAGGTTCATACATATATTCCACTCCATCTATTCCTCAAACATTAGAAATTTAATGTCATCTTTAAATAATTTTAACCTAAATTAGACCTTAACAGCAGCATAAGCATTCAAAGAACAGCATTCCACGAATGAAATATGTAACTACATTTATAGATACATTAAATTCTAACAGCCTTCAAATTAATATGAAATTGATTTTGAAGACTTTTAATATGCTAACTGCTAAAACAGCTCACAGAATTCAAGGAAATTCAAACAACTGTACATTTTACATTGTACCTATAATGACAAAGTAAAATTCTTATTAAAGTTTTTTAATTTTAAAGGTTCTAGATATCTAATACCATTTTCACTTCACCAATAGATTCATGAGCCATCTTAACAATTATGTGGTTATTATATATGTAATTATATGATTATTATATAATATAAATTACTAAATGAGCCAAACATGTAAATTTATAAATATAAGTTACTAAGTGAACAAAAATATTAACTTCATCAAAGTGATGGAGGTAGGGTAGAAAGAGTCAGACCTGTGACCATTATCTAAAACATTATGGACTCTAGAATAGAAAGAGTAATGATTATAGGGGATGTAATAAATTTAGAAAATTATAAAAATTATGATTTAAAAATATAACTTAGGTGACAGTAGACTTACTCAACAAATTCCAACAAATTGCAAATAAGAGTATATCTCTAAGTTTAAAAAAGGTAAAAATTTAAGATGTAAGGAAAATTTTGCTCTATAGAACAAACAGTATACTATAAAGACATGTTCATTTAATAAAGAGAATATGCATTGCCTTATTAAAAGGAAAAAAAATAGAGCCTCACAATTTTTAGGCAAATTAACACCCAATAACTTCAACATTATCATGCTAATTTTCATAATACTTATTAAAATACATCAAGCCACAGAACCTCTCCCTGGTTATAAGACATAGGTCTTCTAAATGTTAAATGCAAAGTAAAGAAAATGTGATTCTAAAACGGTTTAAAAAGACAAGTGCTACTTACAGTCACAAAACAGAACAATATGGGATAACAAAGAAAGAAGTGGTGTTGTCACCTATAAACTTCCTTAGTTTCTTAAAAACAAACAAACCAAAAAACCAGAGGACAGTTTGCAATTCCATTCTTTTTGCAAGGTTTTTTCATAATTTAAGGATGAAAAGTTTAAAATAAAGTACCAGTCACAAAAATCATAATACTTAAACAATTTTTTACTAAGAGCAGACTACAAAACTGACTTTTGTCTTTAAGGGGAGTTATTTTGTAATGAATTGCAGATACAATTAAATTTGGAGCATTTTATCTTACAGGTTTAAAAATGCTTAATCATTTATAGTTCTTATAAGGACATGTGAAGTGTAATAGAAATAAATTCCTCAAGTGTTTTTGGAGGAAAAAACAATTTTGATAGCAATATTCACAAATGTAGCAGTTATCAACTGCCTTAACTCTATCTATGGCATGGAGTAGAACTTGGCCTATAGTAGACAAATAAACAAAAACGGTCTCAAATTTCCAAGGAACAAAACTTTGAGAATACCTCTGCTGTTGGAAAAGGAACTTAAAATAACAAACTACAATTAGCAGTTATCTTTAGTTCCTTATTTTTAAAAATGCTGAAGTCAACGGGCCAATCAGGTGGAAAACACCAACCCAAAGACCAGAGTCAGCCTGTGAAAGCTAACAGGTAATAGCAATGTATCACAGTTATCCATTCATCAGTGGGACAGTTGTGTGTGTGTGTGTTTTTTAACTTTTCTTTACCAGCAGTTTTCAGATCAACCAGAATTCCTAATAAGAAAACCTAAGATGTTTTTCATAAATGGAGGTATTTTAAATTTGGAATGCACATACATATATACACACCCCAAACAGGAAATGATATTTTGAAAATCCTTTTCTTGGAACAAATTTAAATCCGACTTGTGAGCCCAGGATCAAAAAGGAAGCATTCATCTACAATTCAGATACTTTAGATTCTAATGCATCATTAAAACCAAACAGGAAAAAAAGCAACCAAAAGATCCTTCAAATTTTTCATCATTAGATCTCAGAAACCATTTGAAAGTGTTAAGAAGCAGTTCTGATACTGTATTATTCTTCTTCTCACCCAATATAGCACTTTTGAATGTTTTGTTAAAAAAGTTCATTGATGTTCATAAATCATTTAAATGCAGTTCTGATATTATATGCAAAATTATTTAAAGAGGGCTGCAGATGACCACACTGGTATTTATTGTGCATTTTCCAACCAAAATGATGTCCATTGAATTCCTCTGCTCCACCTTGCTGTAAGAATTCTCATCTTTCCAGTTACAAGCAGTCTATTCTTACTCCCAGTCAGTAGGTAGCCTTCTGATCTCCAGCTCCTCCTTAGCCCTCTTCCATGTTGGGTATTTTGGTTCACTGCCACAGCTAGATTCAGTGGCTGTAATGGCCACACAGGAGCTGGCAGAGAGAACCTAATCTCAAAGGTGTTAAACTGAGTCCACACAACCTGGTATCTGTGACCCATTTCCAGATTAACCATGGTCTAACACTGTCTAAAGGACTAACCCTAGAATAGTTCACATTCCAGCTCTGCCTGACCATACCATCATAGTGGGTCTAAACTGCCAGATCAGTTAGAAGCCTCCAGTAGACCTATGGAAGGGGTTCTAAATAAGAATTAGGAAGTATATTTAGCTCTGTCACAATCCTAACAGAAATCACAATTAGGTTACTTACTAAGAAATTTCAGAAGCACTCAATACTCTTGTATTGAGATTTAAGTATATGCTGGAGAAATTAACTAGGGAATGCTTAAGTGTGTGTGAAGAAGTAATTTAAGAATAAATGTTAACATGGAAGTTTATGTGGCTCTTAAGGACACTAAAATAGCAGAAGAAAGAATGATACCAGATTCTAATGAATCTCTACCACAGAATACCCAGGGCACAGCTTTACCTTCTTTAAGGACTGGATATCTGTTCTCCAAATTAGAGTAACACAATGTACAACGTTAAACAATATGTCTCTGGACTTTTTGAGAAGAGATTATGTAAGTGATAATGAATACTATAGTAACATTAAAAATTAAACCCAAGTATGTGAATCCTTCTTTCAATGATACCTACAATTTTCTAATTTTAAAAACAAAAAGGTATTTAAGCATTCTTTTAAACTTTGTCTCTTTCAAACACTGTACGAACTGAGACAAATGAGGGTCTATTTTCTTAACTGAGAGCCTCCCTGATATGATAGTTTTACTTTTATTCCACAGTGAGAGCGGTCTATACAGTTTAAATAAAGGTGATTTACTATCTCTAAAAGCTATTCATTGAGCAAAACATTTTAATATCTACCTTTTTTAGGTTAATATGTATTATTCATCTGGGCTATTTTACTAAACTACAATGTAAATGTTTGTTATCATTAAATAATTTAAAATGAAAGCATACTGATTGTCTTCACTTTTTATTACAGCGTTATTAAATTCATGCATCCATATCTAATAAAAAATTTTAATGGTACTTTACATACTTAATACCTAAACCATATCCAAAATGATACTAATATCTTATTCAGGTACATATCTGATCAAAGAACACTATCTTCTCATAATAGCAAAAATATATTAATATTCTGTCTACTAGAAGCAGTGATCTCCCAACTTTTAAGGCAAAAAGTACAATGCCATCATGTTTGAATTGTTCTCAAAATTTTACTTATGAAAGATTATTGGTATTTAGTTGGTATTTTAATAAGATAAATACAGAGACTATTACTTTGGGGTTCTCTAATTTTTAATAAAAATTTAAGGTTAATATTATTTTAAATCTAAAAACATTGCAAGGGATTATAGTCTGTTATATACATTTTGACATTATTAAAAACTGGGTATTTTTCATTATGAACATTTCCTTCTATTACAATTAGTTTTTATTTACAAAGACAGGAAACTCATACATTCATTGCTGGTATGCAAGAAGCTCTATATTCTCTCTTATCATCTCACTGTCTCTAGTTAAAGGACATGTTTGGGATAGAATTTACCATAACAGAGTAAAGAGCTGATTAAATAAAAACAGTTCCTGCCAATTATGAGAAAAGTCACAAAGTAATTCTGCACACGTGAATGGTCTTGATTCTACATATTAGGAACCCTACAGTGTGCCCTCTTGACACATAAAAAGATTGATAAGATAGCAGCACTATTGCTTTTGCTTACTAGATGGTCCCTAGAAAAATCACTTATCTACCACTAGCACTTTTTTTTTTTAAAGGTTCTTTTACAAAATTTCTTCCACTTCACAGGGGAGTCAAGAGTCAGTGCATACCTGGGAAATGTTAAAAACTAGGAGAATAGCAGAAAAAACATTCCTAATGTTCTGACTACATGCCTACCAATAGTCACTGTTCATAAAGCATTTTTCAAACATTATTCAAGGTTTCATTTTGAATCAAGTTGAAGAATGAAAACACAGTCTCAATAAGTAAATTCAGTTGCCTTTAAAGAAGAAACTGTGTTAAACGGGCAGGAAAATCTTCACATTATCTCCAGAAATATATTCAATAGCTAGAAAAAATAAGCAAGCCAAAATAATTTCCAGGAAAGTTGGCTGACTTAAATTCAAAATGCATTAAATGCTTACAAGACTATGCCCTAGGTAATTTATGGCAAACCACTATAGTGGTTTAATAAAGTACCACTATAGGGGTATAGTAAAGTATACTATACTTTTTATTCAGAGAATCACTTACCTGTGTGAGGTCAGGAATGTCACCTTTATCAATGCCAACTTGCTGCAGATTAAAAAAAATAAGTTACTAATGGGAATTTTTAAAATTAATTTCTTTGCATTTAACAGATTACCCACAGGATTAGTTAAGTACGGCTCAATCCTGGTATAAAAGAATTGTCAATCTCACTTTGAAAATATGCTTTGTGTAGTTTTCTACTCAATATAACAGAGCAATGATTTTGTTAATGTAGTTAGATATAACAAATGCACAGAATTTTACTGGCACCCCAAAAAAGACTTAAGAAATTGAAATATAAAATGTAAAGGTTTCCTCCATGGCTAATGGCAACTAAAAGCCTAAAACAAAATTCTTATACTAAATTTAAATTAATTATACTCAGTAAGTCCTCTGGACAGGGAATGTTCATTTTAATAACTTGTTCAGAGTATAGTATCCACCCCTCTTCCCACAGAGAACCATTTTGTTTGTTGCTTATGTATCCTTCCAGAGTTTCCTTATGTATATCCAAGGAAACAGGAAATATATAAATACATATTCACTTCCCATGTTACTATACAACAATAGTGTATTACATACACTGGGCTTATATTTTTCATTTAACGATGTATCTTAGACCTATATCCACATTAACACATAGAGTTTCCTTATTTTTACAACAGCGTCTTTTCCTATTATTTATTTATACGAGTCATGTATTAACAAACACTGAAGTTGCTTCCAATCTCTTGCCTTACACATAATGTGGCACACACCATTTTGCACCTGCGTGGATACATCTGTAGGATGCATTTATAGAAATGGAATTACTAGGTAAAAGCATATGTGCATTTTTAGTGTTGGTAGCTTGGGGAGAGAGGTAAGGGAGGGAGGAAGAGCAGAAAAAGAGAAAGAAAGAACAAGAAAAAGCAAAAATATGGGAATATATTAATGAAGTGAATCAACGAAGAGAGTATATAGGTGTTCACTATATGCTCTATCAACTCTTTTGTAGATTTTAAAACAATTCAAAATAAAAATTTGGAGAAAAATACAAATCATAACTTAAATTCTCTCATTTTATGTAAATAATGAAATTTAGGCTCAAAGGAACAAAGTGGGTTAAATTAAGTCTCTCTCTTTGAGAAATGAACTGCTTTGATGTTGATGGAAATGCAGAAGCCAATACATGAAGCATAAATGTTCGGCTCCTACAAAGACAATAAGACAAACTGGAGGTCGGAAAATCTACCCGTGTGACAAATGCTTAACTAAGTTATTTCTTTTGCCTTCTCTCTATATACAGCAGGGTTTCTCAGCCTTGGCACTATTCACATCTTGGGATGATAATTCTTTGGTGGGGTTTGTCTTGTGCACTGTAGGATACTGGCAACATCCTCGGTCTCTACCTACCGGATGCCTGTAGACTTCCCCCACCTCCAGTTGAGACAACTAAAAATGTCTCAAGACATTGGTTACCGGGGAGGTGAGGGGAGCATTAATTGCCCAGTGTGAAGAACCAATGAGGTAGAGCACTGACCCTCATCCCTCTAGAGCAACTTAGGCTGCAGATTCCTCCCAGATGTGTAGACTTTACCTGCTAATGACTGAACTCTGACTTTAGGGAAGCTACTCCTGCTTCCCTAAACTCACTTAAATATTACAAATTATGGAAATTATAAACTAAGGTAACTTCATTCCTTTTATTTCTATATTTTAATACCTCTTTAGGTGATCCATTAAAATATTAATATGAATGAAGTCAGCATGTTTGAAATTAAAGTATTATGGATCTTTAATATTGGGATCTTCTTGGCAAAAGGTGATGTGTTTCTCTTAAATAGTTAACACAACTTTCTTGAACAGAAAGACATAATTTAGGAATTCTTCCTTGACACTGCTATTTTCACTCACCTGAACTTCTGAACCATAATGTAATTGAAGGCTTGAGCTGAGGGGTGGCTGTATTAAAGAAATCTCATCACTTTCTGTCTGCAAATATTCTGGGAGATATAACTCCTACGACTTGGTATTTATCTTAGAATAGCAAACTAAGAATAACTTACTTCTATAAAAAAGGAAGTGTGTTTAGCAAAAACGCCTATTACCTATAAAACAACCATTTTACAAAGTTTCAGTTCTCTGCTTTAGGAGACTTCATTGTAAGAATTCAAAACATGGGAAGTTTTCTACACTTTAAGCAATTCTTCTGGGATATTTGAATATTTCCATACTAGTTGTTTGACAAGTCTGTATTTCTTTTAGTATGGCAGACAATTCATTAACATTTGCCAAATAGCCAATATACACAGTTGTATTTTAAAAATGACATTCTGCAAGTCTTCTGTACATTCTTCAGGAAAATGGCACTAACTACAAAGTAACTACTTGGTATGAGTCCACACATATGCACACCACACAAGAGCCGTCTGGTAGAGAGGGAAGCTTTGTACATGTGTTAAGAAATTTCTGTATTTACCAATCATAACCAAACCACTCAACACTGGTATTCAAACAATTAATGTCCAAATTATGAACAATGTAACTTAAATAAAGAAAACACAAATGGTTACTGTTAGCCCATTGTGGGTTAGCATTTATTCTATGAAAAATAATTTTGTAAATTAGTATCATTCTATAACAAAGTCCTGGTCATAACGTTCAACTAAAAGTATAATATTGTATTCAGTTATTTGAAGAAAAACTCTCAGAATGACATTGAATTTCTATATATTTTCTTTTCGACAGCCTGACATGGGCCCAGGCTGACATGAGGTTATCAAGAGACATAAAATAAAGTTTTACATCTAAAAACAGAATGGGGCGCCTGGTTGGCTCAGTCAGTAAAATGTGCGATTTTGGCTCAAGTCACGATGTCATGGCCATGAGACTGAGCCTTGCGCCAGGCTTCATACTCAGTGTGGATTCTATCTTCACACTCAGCTTGGGATTCTATCTCTCTGCCCCTCCCCTGCTCACTCACACACACTCTCTCTCTCAAAATAAACAAACATTAACATTAAAAAAATCCAGAATGAATCAATAAATACCCCCTTTCTCATGAAGACCTTGAACCCAGCCTTAGCGATTAGAGAAACATATACCCCAGGCTGTCACATGCCCAGCTTCTTACCTTAACGTATACAGTAAGAGACAGGAAAACTGACTAGCATGTGCACCAAGAATTAATGAAACAATGAAAGGATGTTCTGCTCTGATGCTTAGGCATTACTGATCTTTTCACAGAAAAAAAGGGAAAATTTTACTAGATTATTTTGATAACTAAGGCTAAACCACAGGAAAATCTTATCAAATACAAAAAATAAAACTTGTGTGGCAGCAAAAGTGAAAGTTTCAAGCAATTCTATCCCTCCTTAAAGACAACCAACATCAATAAACTCATGAGAAGTACACATGAATATGCTTTAATGCATATGTAATTCCTATACACTCTTCTTTACTGCTTCCCATATTATATACAAAAAAAGACTTTTATTCTGATTACAAAGTATTTGGATCAAAGGTCAAGAGGTAGCACTTCATAACATTATTTTAGTCTCCTAATATGAATGTGACAATTATTATTCCTTGTGAATAGATGAAATTTGAAAGATAGATAATGCACGGACTAGAGTGCATTGGAATTGTATGTATAAAACGCTTGTTCTGGTGTTATATTCTGAAAATGGCAAAAACATGGCATGAATGTCCAATATCCATGGCATCATATGCTTCAGAACCCCCCCTTACACAGCACTCCAGTTAGTGCTAACAATTCGTTCACTGACATGTAAGAGAAGAACCAACTGGTCATCCTGCCAAAGGACTATAGTAACAATGTCATATCTTCCAATATCAGTATTCATCAATAACTGGATTTCATAAAACACTAACTTACAGGTAACCTCAGGAACACCAACTGTATGGTTACCCAGTTATTATGATTAAGAACAAAGAGATATCCTTAAGAAACAATGTATAAACTTCATAAAAGTAATGAAGTTTTCTGTTTAATTTTTTCATTGTGTTTAAGTCATTGACAAAGTAAGAAGGTCATATTTATGACTTCTACACACTAACAACAATACACAGACTTTCCTAAGGGCTTTTTCCCACAGGGATCAGTAAAAAGGAAGCCCTTCCTTACAATCAAAGATCGCCATTAATTAGAAGGGGAGATGAACCACCTTGCAGAGCTGAGAATCTGCTCAGTGTCCAGGACACCTGTATTTGAACACAGAATGATCATTAACTGGGATGCAGGAGTGCAGAATACAGTTGTGGATGAGAAGCTGGAGGACATGACCTCTGAGTTCACTTCCAATCCTAACACACTGGGGCTCTGGGACAGAATGTCTTGACATATTATAAACCCTACTATTGACTCCAGATACATAAATTAATATTAACAAAATTAATATTCTTTGTTGGAATGTTTTTCCAACAAAGCTTAATATTACTTACCTCTGCAACCTTGAGAAATTCAGATACTCGCGTCATTCTAGTTAGAAATCGTTTGTAAATTTCTAGGGCATCTTTACATTGTCCTTTCTTCATTTCAAAAAACTTTTCTGGAAGAGATAGACAAGCATTTTGAAAAGGCTATTGTATTCAATTTTCTTCTAAGTTTACGTTAATACTATTAATTAAAACCTAGGGGTGCTTGGGTGGCGCAGTTGGTTAAGCATTGGACTCTTGATCTCAGCTCAGGTCATGATCTCATGGTTTGTGAGCATCAGGCTATCGGCGCAGAGCCTGCTTGGGATTCCGTCTCTCCTCTCTGCCCCTCTCCTGCTTGTGCTCTCTACTCTCTCTCTCAAAATAAATAAGTAAACATGGGGTGCCTGGGTGGCTCAGTTGGTTAAGCGTCTGACTTTATCTCAGGTCATGATCTCATAGTTAGTGGGTCGAGCCCCGCATTGGGCTCTGTGCTGACAGCTCAGAGCCTGGAGCCTGCTTCACATTCTGTATCTCTCTCTGCCCCTTCCCTGCTTGTGCTGTCTCTCAAAAATAAATAAATAAATAAATAAATATTAAAAAATAAAATAAAAATAAATAAATAAACCCACAATTTTTGAAACACCTAAATGAATGTTTGGATCAAAACACCAGGCCTTAAAACCCACATGAGGTACTAAAGCACCTAACCAAGGAGACCTACAAAGTTTAAGAGCAGTGTTATGTTCTAGGTGTCTCAAACGAAGGCATTTAAACAGTAAAAGCACAATTAAAGTAGAAGAACATATGAAATGTCACAAGTGAAACTCATGATCTGTATGTCCCAGTACCCTGCTTTATCAAATACTTGCTGATGATCTCAAAAGTTATGATTGTGTTCTACAGCATTCTTATTTTCTTGCTAGCTCATCATAAAGCAATAAACCTATCCAAATTAAAGAATTCTTTAAATTGTCTACACTCCTTATAAATTGATACTTTTGTTGTCCACAAGTGATTTTTTTCAAACATTATAATGTGTCTCTTAGTTACAAAGTAGTGGCGTTTTGTGAAAACCATTTGGTTTACCAAACTCATCATGACTTTCTAATACATAATTGTATCCTTTTTCTTAACCTTCAACTTCCTAGACAGAAAAACAGAGGAGGATCCGTTTGCTGCTCTCTCTTGCATTCCCAAGACTGGAATTCACAATCAGTAAGGTACTATAGCTCCATTATACTTACAGTATGTGAGTGTATTTTCTCCATACATCTTTGGAAGGAAACCATTACTTTATCAGTATTTTTTTTGCAGCCAGTCATTCATCAGTTCATTCCATCAATAATTACTGACATTGCAGATGGAGACACAGTAGACCCTGCCCTAGCTTCCAGACAACTCTAGATCATAACTGAAGATAATTCACTATTCTTCATTATGTTGTATTTTCACATTGTTAAACTCATGCTATTTTTATATTCTCTCATATTTTAAAGTTCTTAATTTCATTCAGCATGTAATTTTACTACCTTAAAAGTATTTTTAATTTTCTCAAGAAAGGTTTAATAATATATAATTACACAAAGAACTAATTATTGAGGGTAGCTACTCATTACCTTCTGTTGACAGTCTGGGTAATTTTACATTTAACACAGACCTCCGCTGTAGCATTCAAGGGAAGAAAAAGATCAAGAAAACAAACACATACTGTTTTCCACTTGAGATTTGAGACGGAAGTGAGCCTTTTAAAAAATGGCCAAATCTAACCCAAAGGTATTACACTAAGTGAAGCAAGTCAAACAGAGAAAGACAAATACCATATGATTTCACTTATATGTAGAATTTAAAAAGCAAAACAAAAAATAAACAGACTCTTAAATTCAGAGAACAAACTCGTGGTTGGGATAGATGAAGAGAATTAAGAGGTCTAAACTTCCAATTATAAAATAAGTCAGTCACAGAGATGAAAAGTACAGCATAGGGAATGCAGTCAATAACACTGTAATAACACTGCTTCCCTTCCCTTCTATAATACTGTAATAACGCTATATCCTGACAGATAGGTACTGCCCTTACAGTAAGCACTGAGTGATGACATATAGAATCGTCAAATCAAAATGTTGTACATCTGAATGAATATAACATTGTGTGTCAGCTGTGCTTCAATTTTAAAAACTGGCCAAATGTAATCTTTATCCACCCATTTCTGTTGTCTAATGCTACAGATGGAATCATGGCGCTATAAGGGAACAAGTATTTTTTAACTTAAACTTTTGAAAAAAATGATTTATTCTGGTAAAACATAATTTTCTTTCTTTCTTTTTAAATAATCTTCACATAAATAATTTTTTCCAAATGTCTAAATTACTTTTCTTTACTAGTCTAACTTTATTTCTTTGCATCAGATCTTCAGCAATAACACAAAAAGAAGAATCAACTGAATAATCTCAATTTATTTTTAGAACTAATGCATCAGAATTTTGAGCAACTTGTCTCCTCTGGATACTTTTTAAATTGTTCTTACCTTTCATGGTAATTTAGGATATGGTAACAAAAGATATGAAATTATTATGGCTTTAGGTTATAATTTCATAATTGTTACTGTAACAGTGGTAATGACACAGTAAAGCAACATGTACTGAGAAGTGAAGCTGTGAGATTCCCTTGTCCCCTCAGACTAGGGTATGGCCAAGAGAAATTAATACTCTTAATTTTTTTAATATTTATTTATTTTTGAGACAGAGAGAGACAGAACATGAGCGGGGAAGGGGCAGAGAGAGAGAGGGAGACGCAGAATCTGAAGCAGGCTCCAGGCTCTGAGCTGTCAGCACAGAGCCCGACGCGGGGCCTGAACCCATGAACTGTGAGATCATGACCTGAGCCTATGCTGGACGCTTAACTGACTGAGCCACCCAGGCGCCCTGAGAAATTAATATTCTTTTAAAAAAATTTTTAAATGCTTATTTTTGTGAGTGAGAGAGAGAGATGGAGACAGACAGACAGACAGACAGACAGACAGACAGAATCTGAAGCAGGCTCCAGGCTCTGAGCTGTCAGCACAGAGCTTGATGTGGAGCTCAAACCCATGAACCGTGAGATCATGACCTGAGCTGAAGTCAGACGCTTAACCGACTGAGACACTCAGGCACCCCAAGGAATTAATACCCTTAACAGAAGGGATGGGTCATCCAGAAAGGAGCCTCTGTCTTTATTTCATACTAAAGATAACATATGTTGATTTTCAGTATTAAATTTCAAATCTGGCCTTTGTAACGTAATCTTTATAATGTGTTGATAAATTCCCTTGTCATATTAGTATTAATTTTCATAGAACAACTGTCCTAATGAAAAGAACCAGATGAAAAGGAATCTCATCCTGTGAAGTACACTGAGGCTGTGCATGTGGACTATTACTAATGAGCATTCATCAGAAGGAAAGCATCTTCTTGCTCGCACATCAGTTTCATCATAGTGATAAAATGTTTGCAAAGATTTGCAGCACCACTATTGATTCCAACATTAGATGCAGAGAATTGTTCGTGAAGTCTTTAATTAAAACAAACCCATATTGCATTTATAAACCTAACTCCCAGCACTATTTAGTAAACAAACAAAAAAACCATACCTGTCTCAAAACACTCAGGATAGCAAGTGTACATATCTTCTAGAATGTTACTTTCACATGAGCAATTTGACAGCAACGTTGAATGAAGGCCACTCAACACCAGAATATGATGAGGCAAGAATGCACACCTCTACGTCTTTTGAAGTCAGGTCTTTAATATGAAGATACAACTCACCTTTTCTAATGTTAGCCAACAGACTATCTTTTTCAAATTAGATGAAATAAAAATATATATATTGCATGGTTATTATTTTAATATAAAGAGAAAATGCATTCTTACTACAGTCTTCTTTCTGAAGTCAAAATAAAGTAAAATAGCTGCATTTGAGTAGATGTTGAAGACAATCAAGGAGAATCACATGGCTTCACATGGTTTTAAAGTTTGTTTACTTTTGGGGGTGGGGTACAGAGGAGGGGCAAAGCGAGAGGGAGAGAATCCCAAGCAGGCTCTGCACTATCAGCACGGAGCCCAAAGCAGGGCTCAATCTCATGAACTGTGAGATCACGACCTGAGCCAAAATCAAGAGTCAGACACTTAACCAACTGAGCCACCCAGGCGCCCCTGGCTTCGCATGTTTAATTGCTAAGAAAATTGTAAAAGCAGTAAGTCCAATGTTCTTGAAGCAGAAGTAGGAAACAAACAAGGACACACACTAGTGAGAGGGCACAAGTATAAATCAGCAGAACTTCATTTCTGACTGGCTAAGGCATTAAGACGAGCAACTCAAAGTTAGCAGGTTTTAGTTTTAAAGGACTTATATATCAACAGAAATAAGGAGATTAGGAAGGGCAAATTCAAGAGTTCATTTTTTAGAGATTGCTGAATTTTAAAAACACAGTATCTAAATTTCAATATCTACAAATAAGGCCTGCAAAACTGAAGCTTGGAAGAAAGGTAAGGGCTTAAACAACAGATTGGAGATTCGTATCTCCATAGGAAACCATAGGGTGTTCAGTGAAAAATATACACACAAAAAACTGGCTAGAAATGAACTTCAACAAAAACTCAAATTTATGAGTGGTAAGAAGAGTAAAATAAGCCCCAAAAAAAGGGAAGGAAGATCTGTTATTTGGTTTACTGAGAAACACTCTCACCTGAAATAAAGGTAACACAGTGTTGCATTACATATTAAGGGCAGGTATCCTTCCCCAATAAGGCAACATCTCTAAGGCCAGTGTGTCTGATTGCCTTACCCAACCTCCATTCTCTCTCTTTCTAGACTCATGAGAAGCCAGGAAGCTAGATGCAAAATCAGTTCTGTAAATTAGACAGACCTGTGAGAGATCTGGAAGGTAAAACGGAGGCAGAAACTATTTTCCTGCACATTTTTAGCTATTTCTGTCACAAGAAAGTTCCTAGAAGTGTGAGATACATTATCTTTCGGCAGCACTCCACTGCCCACCCTCCAGCTTCCCAGGTTTTGAGTAGTGGTTACTCCTACTTGATGTGACTCCCTACTTCCTGGAAGGTAGCCTCAGGTGTCCGTTCTCTAGCTTCCTCAGGCTGCAAGGCAGCTCAGGTGGTGGCAGCAGCTTCTTATTTTCCGTGTACTTCAGAAATAGTAGCTTCCCTGGTGTGTGAGAATTTATTGTTCTGGAAGTCATTCAGGAGGCTGAGCCTAGACCAGGTCCTTAAAGGCTTCTGATAATTACTTAAGCACCCACCTCCCTACATTAGATCCTTTTCTAAATTTAGAGTATGTCGAGTGGTTTCTGTTTCTTGAGTAAGTACATTGTATTTGGTATTTGAAGTGGTTGTAGAAATCAGGCCCTCAAAAATGTCAAAGATAGGAATCCGGGATTAGATGTGTAACTGGCTGGATCCGAAGGCAGTGATGACCGCCCACAACTATCAAAAAATTGATTCTCACAGTCTGTGCTATGCAGGAGTAAAATAATTACTGAAATCATCACCTCTGTTTTTCTCAAATGAGCAGCTAAAATGAAGCTTACCAGACCAAGCCGCTGCTGAGACAGACCACCATGATGGGAATAAGGCAAACAGAATATAGAGTGAATGGTTGCTCCTGACTCCAAAGAACAACGACAACACAGGATTTTAAATTACTGGCTCAAGGCACCAGTCAGACAGTGATACTCCAAAAGTGCCCTCAAATAATCTTATCTCTGGCAGACACAGGCCTGTCATCACTCAAAGTCAGAGTCTAATCTTGTAGGTTGCTGAATTACAACATATGTCGTTAAGTTAAATTCCCAGCCTTACCACGGTCTCCTTTGTGAAAGTTAGGATGTTTATTGAGAAGGAAAATTGGAAAGGAGAGTGCTTGGGTAGATTCAAACCAAAGTGAGCTACTCTTGCTAGAAGAAGCTTTTCCTTCTCTGTCTGAAGAGGCTGTTCCTGCCCTGATTGGAGATCCTGTAATCAAGCCACCTTTCATGAGGGAATGAAAAATTTTCTCATGTCCAATCCATCTACTTCATACCCCTTTCCCTTTGCCAACTGCCTAAATACCTAGAATGAGATTTAGAAGCCAGCATGCCCTAGGGAGACAAGTACAAAGTCTGACCCAGGAGGAAAAAAATATACAGGCTAAAAGAAGTGCAAGTTCTTACAAATTTCTGTTGGCAGTAGGGTTGCCAGATAAAATACAAGACACTGACTTAAACTTAAATTGTAAATAGATAACTTTTTAGTATAACTATGTCTCAAATATTGCATGGGACTTACTAATACTAAAATAATTATTCATGGGGCTCCTGGGTGGCTCAGTTGGTTTGGTGTCTGACTCTTGATTTTGACTGGGGTCATGATCTCACAGTCGTAGGGTCGAGCCCCACACGGGGCTCTGCCCTGGGCATGGAGCCTGTTCGGGGCGGGCTCTCTCTCTCTCTCTCTCTCTCTCTCTCTCTCTCTCTCCCTCTCCATCTGCCCCTCCCCCACATGCATGCAAATGCACATTCTCTCTCATAAAAAAATTATTTATGTTGATCTGAATACAAATTTAAGTAAGTGGGCATCTTGAATTTTTCCCTGTGAATCTGGAAACCCTCACTGATAAAAATGTAGACAGCTGGTATAGATTCTAAAGGTTCTGACCAGGAAGAAAAGTGTATTTAATTAGATTTTGGATATATATAATTGATAATTTGTCAATTTGGGTGAACATGCCACAAAACAGTGATTCAAAAGCTAGCCTGAGTATCTGGAAGTAGCTCTAAAATAGTGATTCCCAAACTGAAGTCCATGACCAGGAGCAAGAGCACCATTCAGGACCTTACCAGGAATGCAAATTCTCAGGCCCTACCCCAGACCTACTGAATTAGAAAGTCTGGGTTGAGGTTTAGCAAGCTGAATTTTAATAAGCTTTCCAAATATTCTTGAGAAATGTCCTCGAAACACAGCCAAGAGCACTTTTTCTTACTCTTCTGCAAAAGGGACCCTTACCAGGGTGACTATACCCAGGGGAAGGGGACATACCCAGACTTTTCAGGAACACTGACGCTAAGCTGATGCTACTCCCTGTGGACCCAAAATGTCACTATTCATTCTACCAATTTGGGTTGAAGTTTTTTGGGGATTAGGTGATAAAAGAAAAGTGCATCCAGTGGATATATTACACTATCTGTGGTTATTTCCCCAGTTTCCTGAATATATATTTCTAATAGAAACACTATGAAACTAGCAGAGTCCCCACACTGGTTTCCTGACCTCTTGAAAGACACAGGGGTAGCAATTCCATCATTTCCTCAGTTAACCTGCATATCTGGTCTGTGAAATGGGTTGTGGATAGAGATTTACAATAGGTTACTGTGAATCTGATCAGGTGATGACCCCGACTTGCAGACTCCCAGATGTATCCTCCTTACCAGCATAGAATCAGCATCACTCTTGACACCTGATGGGCAGCTATCAAACCAGCAAACTCTTTTATCTCTATCTCAATAAACAGAGCCCATCAGAAGTAGTTTGCTTCCATCTGGCAGGGATGATATCATACACTTGCTGTCTTATTTCAAGGATATCAACCTCTCTAGCTGTCATGATCCCATGGGTTATCACGCTAACGATATCAGGCTGACTGTACCCGGTGGGCAAGAATTTCAGTAATGCTGGATGCCTTGATAAGTCACATGTATGTCATGGGGTGGGAGACAGAATTTATGAAAGTTCAGAGACCTGCCACATCAACAAAGTTTCTTAGGGTCCAGAGGTCCCCTCCATGTCAAAGACAAATTGCTTCACGCATCCCCTATAACTAAAATGTAGGCAAAAGTTTTGCTGAGCTTTTTTAGTTTTGGAGGTAACATATACAATATGTGTGTGCTCAGCTCTAAAATGAGTATCAGGGATGGTGTCAGATATAAGTAGGATCCAGATCAGGGGAAGGTTCTGCAACTGCTCCAAACTAGAGCCACATGGGCCTTTGTTCCCACAAACCTAAAAGTACTCAAAGTGTCTGCGGCAGATCCAAATGCTGCAGAATGCATCTGGCACACTCCAATAGGAAAATACAGTGGAAGCCTCTGGTGCTTTGGAGCAGCGCCATGTCTTCTTCAGACAGTAACTAATCTCCTTTGGAAAAACTGTTCTTGGCTTGCTTATAGAGGCTGAGATTCTAACCATAGAATATCAAGTGATCATAAGACCTCAATTGTTATCTAATTTACAGACCCATAAGCTGGGCAAGCGCAAGAACACTCTATCATCAAATGAGAGTGGTATGGAAGAGGTCAGCCTCAAGTCAACTCTGAATCCCCGTGCAGGCTGTACAGACAGATGGCTCATATTCCCAGCACACTGACTCTTCTGCACTGCATTTCTCCCTCCAATCCCTCTGGGGAGCTCCCCATAACCAGCAGACTGAGGAGAAAAAGAATTCAAGGTTGGTTTAGAGATGGTTTCTCATGCTGGCACTAATGAAAAGTGGTTTGCTGAATCATTAAATCCCCACAAAGGGATGACCTTGAGAGTGGAAAGAAATCTTTCACTGTAGGCCAAACTTCAAACAGTATATCAATCTGAATTCTACTTTAGGTCAAAGGAAAGATGGTGAGACAAATGGAACTACCCCCAAAATATGAGCAAACTACTGGCCTGGATGACCAGGAACTTAGAAAAAATAAAACTGGAAGATGGGTGACGAGGTCTGGAGAAAAGGAGTGGGTGGACCTCTCAGAAAGGATAAAGAGCATGAGACTATTTTCATTCCATGCAAATGTAGACCAAAGGCCATATGCCACAAAAAGGTTCTCAATGATCGGGGGGATAAGAGGACTCCATACACTGATGAACAAAGTGATTACATCAGAATGGAGGTTGTGAATAGGTCCAACCACATAGTCTGATGTATCTGCCACTGTTGCTAAGCCCTTAGTCTGTCAAAAGCAGAGATCAATGCTGAACTTCTACCACGGCATCATAATCCAGGGAGTACAGAGTCATCCTCCAAGTACCAGGTTAAGGATTAATTCCTTTTACCAAGGAAAAGAGCATAATAGATAATTCATCCTGGATATGGATTTATCACCTCTGCCCATAGTGCTTTGCCAGTGCCACCATCTGTGGAATTATTCCCCATCACGGTATCTCACACAATCCTACTTCTATTTTACTGCACAAGAAGTGAGACAACAGATGCATCCCACAGAATTTGTCAGTCGTAGCATGAATCCCTTCAGTCCAGAAATAGCTGACCTTACATAATGATGGAATGGTCTACAGAAGACACTATTTTAAAGGTATCGAAGAAGATACCTTAAGAAGTTAAACACTCTAGTATATGCTCTGAACCACTGGCCAAGATATGGTACCTTGCTCACCACTGTTGGGTTATATGGGTCAGGGACCCTAGGAGCTAGAGTACCCCTTATACTTGATGAGGTGACAAGTGGCTTCCTATTCCCTACACATCTCTACAGGTGGTACCAGAGGTAGCTGTTAGCACAGTAGAGTAGAACATATTGGGACTTAGTCCAAGAGGCAAAGCCTAGAACCTTCAGTAATTCCAATACTTTGTAAGCACCAAAATCCCTGTATAAAATCCCTTCCTGCTTAAAACATCTACAGTGCTGTTTCCTGCACTTACTCTTGACTAAGAACAGAGAAATGTGACCTCGATGAATCATATATTTAGATTATTACATAGTAAGTCTATGGTATCCAAATCTTTGCATTCTGATACAGTCTTTATTCAAAGATACCATACCATTAGCAGTTCTACATACCAAGTAAGTTAATAACGCCATCATTGTAGCAAGCAAAAAGTTTAATAAGATCTTTGAAAAGAAGCATAAATGCAGCATTTATGACACCATTTGTTAGCTCATTTGGATGCACCTAAAAAAAGATAAAAATTTAATGTTAATTGCATGTCATTAAATGACAATTTTTCTCAGAGCACATGGAAATGTCTCAAATGATTACTAAGAAATTAATTCACATTCTATAAATTTGTATAACTCTTTTAGTAACTCTGCCAATATTAAAAGATGGACTGTATATATATTTTTTGCTTCAGTTTCAGTCAGTGGAGTTAGTCCTATCAATTATATGACATCTATACATCCTATTTGACCAATGATCCACAGGTCAATCAAATACACTTCTAAACATCTAGTCTTTTGTTACTTTTACTATGCTATATTATATTCTTCCACTTCCCCTATGTAAAGGTCTCTGTGGAAGGGTTCAAAGGGACCTGAAGTGACTTAGCGAGGAAGCACACACATGGGGAGTAGACACCTTAGTCACCGACCTCCAAAATAATTCTTGAGACTTATAACATTCACCCATCCACCAAACACTCTAATCACAAATGCAAAGAAGAATAATTTCTCCTCATCCCCAACCCTTGTTCCCAACTCCTCAAGGGTCTGTTCTTTTTTCCTGTATGACCCCCCCCCCCAAGACAGCACTGTTTTTAAGGGCAAGAAAAGCAAAGAAAAATAAATGAATAAAGAGGAAAAAAAAGTTAAGAGAAGCAATTCCATAATACTTAGTGAAATCTTTACTGTAAAATCCATCAAAAAAACAAGATGCTTTGCTGATTTTACTGAAATTTCACAAGAGATGAATGTTGTGACCAGGACTCAGTTACAGACTAAACTGTGTAATGTTAGCAGAAATTTTAAGTTACTAATATTGGAGGGAAATCTTTGTTTCAGGCAACCACCAAAAGAGAGGAAAGCTAATGTGAGTCAAGAATCTTCTCACGTGTCAGAAATATTTTATTTTTGTGAATCAGACATGTTTACTGAAGCTTTTAATTTTGAAATAATCATAAATCCACATGCAGTTGTAAAAAAAAATACAGCAATTCTATGTACAATTTATTCAGTTTCTCTCAATGGCAACATCTTGCAAAACTACTGTACAATATCACAACTAGGATATTGATATTGCTACAATCCACCAATCTTATTCAGATTTCCCCAGTTTCACTTGTACTTATTCAGATTTCCCGTTTCCCCACTTATTCAGATTTCACCAGTTTGTGTGTGTGTGTGTGTGTGTGTGCGCGCGTGTGCGCACATGCAGTGTGTGCTTTTCTTCATGATCTTATCACATATGTAGGTCAGTGTATTTATCACACTCAAGATACAGGTATGGTTTTAAGACACATATCACATTGGTATCGCTAGGAAGAAAGATGATGACAAAGCAAAGATAATTCTCTTTGGTGGATCGTATCATCTAAGCTATCTATATAAAATGGCCTCTAAGAGCAGGCTAAGTTATTTAGCTGCCTAAAGTTACATCTTGTAGCTTCTTCATCCTGTCAAACACAACAGAAGACCATCATCCTGTTCTGAAGTGGGGTTCTGAGAACACACCATTTGTATTTTTCCATGACTTAAGTAAACACCTGGTAAAGTGCCCAAACTGGGCAACCAAGGTCATCTCTACTGTGCGAAGAGCCTAAACGAAGTGTTCTTCTAGTTCATTGAAACGGGGGAGATCTAAATCTGCTTCCTGAGCATATTCCCAGCTTTACCTGTAGCCCACCTTCAAACAAAAGACAGTATTGACTGTGTAAGAAACATTTTCTAGTGAGATACATACATCAAATTCAAGCAGCGCATCAATTTGTCCCTGCAGTATTGGCATACTCTTTAGTAGCTTTTCAGGAGCCATTGTCCTCATTACACCATCGGCCCTACAATTTTTTTAAAAAAAGAGAAAGATAAAACTCACTTGTATATGGAAAACTCAAGACCACATGCATTCTTCTAAGCTGCCCCCCACCATTTCCCTGTTAATCTTACGGGATGATTTTGAGATATTAAGAGGCTGTAGTTGATTACCCTCTCTACACTACTTCCTCTTACCCGTTCTCGTTCCTCAATCACACAGGCAATGCTTTCTTTTTCTCTGCATTGCCCTAAGGAAGAAAGCAGTGTGGTCTGGATAAAAGAGATCAGTTGAATTATTGGATGTACTTTTCCAAATCTATAACAGAGGTATACGTTTTTGTGAATGCCAGTTTATTGGCTTGTTTTTGAGAGAAAGAGAGAACACATGTCTTAGAAGCTTTTGAAACCTGTAGGGCTGGGAGTGCAGAGTGTATACTATTAACTATCAAGGGGAGAAAACTGCAAGCGGATATGCACAGTTTGGCCGAAAGGAGACAGAATTTAACTAGCTGCAGAGGACACAACCAGAGGTTCATGACGGAGGGTGCATCAGAGAAGGCACTGAACCCTGTGCCTACCCACAGGCCTCTTAGGGGGCCCCTGCATCCAGTGATGGCAGTATTGAAGTAACTGAGGGAAATACCCAGGTGATGTGAACAGGCTAATGATGGCAACTTTCAGGGTCTCTCCCACTTCGAGGGTAGGGAAAGCATCCCAAAGTATCCTTAAGTGCCCATAAAAGGGTGTAGAAGTTCCTAAGAAGGCTATGGACCTACTACAGAAAGGCCGCAATGCAGCTGGGAACAACAGCCATGGCTGCCCAGGCCCATGTAGGAAGTCAGAGGAAAGCATGTAAACTAGAATCATCCATAATGAGAAGGAGATGAAGTAAAAACCGAACATTCTATAAAATGTTCACTCACAAGAAGCTAATTATTTTGAATGGGCAAGTTTATATTGTTCACCACCATGATAAAAAAAAGTGTATCAAAGCTAAGCCTGGGTCAGTATTAGAAAAAAAATAGAATTTTGTCTTTTTGTGTGGATTCTTGAGATTAAAATATTAAACTTAAAATATCTTGCCATTATTTCAAATCAGGAACAGATACAAGATCTGCACAAATTTATGGCAGAACACTTCTGATGAAATTCAGCATCAATTTAGAGGGAAATAAATGATAATCATGTATTAAAATCAAGTGCTTCTCTTTCGATGAGGTTTTCTAAATCCATGGTTAGTATTACTAATCAGTTCAATTGTGTGTGTGTGTGTGTGTGTGTGTGTGTGTGTGTGTGTGTGTTCAGTTTTGCCTCAATCAAAACACACTGAAATAACTACTGTCAACTAGAGCCACTGTACTTTGAACTTTGAATGACCTTTGTTTAAAATTTCTCCATTTAAAATTATTTAAAGGAATATATGTGTTTAAGAATTTTGAATTGATTTTAACAAATAAAATGTTATACCATGTCAACTCTGGGCAGCAAATTAGATTTTCTGCATGAAAATATACATGAAGTAATACATATTACAATCTCAAGGCTGAGTTCTAAAATACTATTGAGTCTCTTTTTTCAGGTGATTGTAAACTGGGCCTTCATGACCAAATTATTTGGCATTTAAGCTTAGTTAAGGAAAGTCGAGTATTCCCCAAAGACTTACTCTGTTCAAATAAATATGAGAAAGAAAAAAAAACCCAAACATACCCCTTCTTCACTCTGGCAAAATCAAATGCCATCTGTCTGTAAGAGAAAGCCTTTTCATTCAAATATCTACTATAGCGCCTTATGAAGGTAGACATATCATAACCTGGGGAGAGGGGCAGAAGAAGTAAAACTAATTAATAAAATACCTTCAATTGTGCTTTGGTTAGTACCAATTTTTTTAAATTCCCCAAATGTAAATAATGCTAGAATGAGGTCACTAAGTGTATCAGAAAGGCCTCATTTTAAATCCTACTGCAAGCAAAAATACTTTAGGCATGAGACATTCTAAGACATTTCAATTTCGTTATACTACCATCCTTGCACAGATTAATTATCTTTTCTGATTTTCCTTGCATTTTTGTTTATCATTTCAAAAAACAGGCTGTTTCCGTCTTAATACGCATAGCTACCTGAGAACTACCTGCTTGATGCGCTTGTCTTATACATGATAGGCAACCAGTAAGTATGATGAATGGACACATGACTGCAGTTCAAATTCTAATTTATGAAGAACGTTGCTTCAAGGCTGGAATCTTTTTTTTTTTTAATTGGGAAAGTACCTTTCATTTCATTGCCTTTTGTACTTTCATAAACAATTGTGGGTCTAGAATACTGACTATTAAGGTAAACACTGAAAAAGACAAAAAGTAAAGTTAATGTTATCTATATGCTGAGTTGTCTAAAAATTAAATATTTTGAAGCTCTACAAAGTAACAATATAATTACTTTTAAGCTTTTTCCTAAATACCCAACAGAACTATCAGCCACACTAATTACAGATTAATAACCTCACTTCAAAAATTAAAAAAACCTGCATCAAAAGCATTATCCAAAAAATTAGAAAACATAAATATTCTCACCATGGGATCCACTTTTGTCCAAAAAATTGCTGAGATTGAATAGTGTATTTCTAGAGGCCAAGTACTGAATAAATCTCTGAAAAACAAAAATTAGAATGAAAACAATATTCCCAAATCATACCTTTAAGCAATTTCTGATACTAAAGGATGCTACAAATTGTCATAATGATTTTATTTTTTACTCAGTTATAAAGCTTCTCACTCTCACTTTCTCTGAAAGGGAAAAAAGACTGAAAAGTACTCATTGAATTAGAATTAAATTTTATGACCTTTCATTTCTTATATAACAGAAACACTGCAATTTAATATGATTCAGTAGGCATCCCATATAAAATGGGTAATTTTTATTTTATTAATATTTTCCAAAATTAAGCATCTTTATGAAAGCAATTTTCATTTAAAGACTATTCCTAATGGGAAAAATTATTTCATTGTTCCTTTCTCCTGACATTTTTGCCCACTAATGCATTTATATGGTATATACACTTTAAGTACCAGTAATATTTAATATTTCAATGTCTCCAAAAGAATGTCTAACATTTATTTTTTGAAAAATAGCTAACGAGAAGATTAGAATTATACTCCTCCCCATGATTTTGAATCATATATTTCCTCTTCTTCTTCTCCTAATTAGTGAAAAGTCAAAGAACCCTCCATAAAAACCTCCCTCCCCCACCCAAAAAAAGAAAAGTTAAGTTTACTTCATTTACTTCCTTTACCTCATTTCCATGCACCATGAGATGATGTGTTGTGACTAAAGCTTTAAATACAACCACCCAGCTACTGTTTGTTGCCCGCTCAAAGAGTGTGTCGGCCATCTGAGGAATATTAACATTGGTCTCATTGGTAGCCTGGATCAAATCTATGAAAGTAGGAGAAATCCAACAATGATATTAATCATTACACACAAAACTTCATTTCAAGTTTTAAACTTTTAAACCTGCTTACTAAAACAGGAGTCCCAAAATTGCTTTGACAATAATAACCAAATTAAAATGAAATTACAGTATCTTTACACATGAACACATAAATACATGTTTTACCCAAAGCATTTATTTTTTTCTTGAGCTTATTTTTTTCTAAGGAATTCTGTGTCCTATTCTGAATTTTATTGGTTTTCTGGTACCAATATCACTCTTTAAAATCACAAATTACAGGAAAGCTAAGCCTCATGTTAATTCTTCTTTCCTAGTACAATGTCTCAAAAATGTACTCATTCTACACAGCATTTGAAGGCAATAACATAAATGTATATTTTGAAACACGAAGCTGCTAAAATGCCTGGATTTTAATTCTGATGGGTCCTAATAAATATACTTACCACCTAAGTGGCAGATGAGAGCAAACAGTAAAAAAAAAAAAAAAAATCCATCACACTTACCTAAGCTACCAAAGAACACCATGCATGCATTAAATTACTAGGGTGAGACCTGAGTTTATAAGAGAGAAACCTTTATGATACATTCACTGTCCATATCTACTTATTATCACTATGATTCCAGTCGTACCTCAGGGAAAAAAAAATTTATATAGTGGCCAAAGTGGGCTGCCTAGCATTCAGAAAAAGTGGCGGGTGCTGCCGAAGAGGTATGAGGCAACCAAAGACAATGTGCCACGGGACAGAAGCTAAGCCACACTGGGGCAGCGCAGACTTGAGGGTGGTACGGCTGACCTTTGAACAACATGGGTTTGAACTGCAAGGGTCCACTTTCACACAGATTTTTTTAAGAGTACAGTACCATAAATGTATTTTCTCTTCCTTATGATTTTCTTAGTAA
Source organism: Puma concolor (assembly GCF_028749965.1). Classification (NCBI taxonomy): domain Eukaryota; kingdom Metazoa; phylum Chordata; class Mammalia; order Carnivora; family Felidae; genus Puma; species Puma concolor. The sequence goes on from NC_141671.1 coordinate 76,661,749, forward strand.
CCTTCTCTTCTCACTTTATTGTAAGGAATATGGTTCATAACACATGTAGCATAAAATATGTGTTAACTGACTAGGTTACCAGTAAGGCTTCTGGTCACTATTAGTCAACAGTAGGCTACTAGTCGTTAAATTTTGGAGGAGTCAAAAGTTAGCCTCAGATTTTTGACTACATGGGTGGTCAATGCCCCTAACCCCTGGGATTGTTCAAGGGTCAACTGGTACTTCCAACAGCACAGTATGATTCCTCAGGACAATCCTACAAGACTTCTCTTACAAGCCGCACCCACCCTGCAGAGAACTGCAGGTGATACTCAGTTACAAGAGAATCCCATGCAACAAATGCAGAGACAGACCCATCCTTTTCCTGACCAAAATCCACGCTCAGTAATCAATAAACCATACATTTGCTTTATTCATTTATCTATTTTATTAAAAATGAGGTTTAAAAAAAGTTGATACTGCATCCCTGAAATAAATACTGCTCCCTTTTAAGTGCAGGCCGATGTGGTCTCCCTCTGTTTTAAAATCTGAGGCATTTTGTTCCCGCTGGGTATTCAGGTTAGAGGTGTATCCCTCGTAAATTCCTACCATACCGAAGCTCCTTGACGATGGCAACAGTCATGCCAATGTCTGTTTTCTGTGGAGTGCGCTGTGCACAATAAATATTTGTTAAGCAAAATTTACCAAAAACCCCATACTTTAGCCCAAAATATAAGCAAACAATTCTTTAAAGAAAAATCACAAAGCTGTGACATGGTTTCTTGAGACTGTATCATGGGACTACTTTATACTTGAAATTCTGTTTCAGTCACAAATTATTTTATTCATTCATTTATTGAACTGGGATCTGGGGATACAGAAACATATTTCTGGTCAGAGGAGACAAATACCTGGTCAGATAATTGAGAAAGCCTCTAAGAAATGAGTAAAGAGAAGCAACAAGATAGAGCCCAGAGAGCCCAGGTCCAGGGTTAGCTTAGCACCTGCCTAGATATACAAACTCTAACAAATAAAATATCTCTTTCATTTAGGCCCTTATCTTTAAAATAGGAGGTAATAATTACTACCTTTCAGGACTATTATAAGGATTGCAAAGTGTCTTAACATAGTAGGCACTGAAAACAAATGTTTGTAAGTATTCTTATACACACACTGAATTACGAGAACAGAGTAGGGTACTAGGAAAGCATCCATGGGGAGGATCCTAAAGTCAGCTATGCCATGGGAGAGGAGAAGGACATTTTTACCAAGTGAGCAAAGTGTGGAATCCTAAGAGGTGAGATGTCCTTGGAGAACTGTGGCAGTTTGGGGGCTGGGTATGTGTGGGCAGGTGATGGGGAGGAACTTAACTGAAGAGCAAGGGCATGACCAGTGAGGGATCTCACACATGATTTCACCCTACAGGAGCCTTGGAAGGATTTTAGCAGAGAAGTATAAGACTTCACTTTTATAGTCAACCACATCATTCAGTGACTACTAAATTTTATCTGCAAAGGTAAACAGAGGCATGGGATAAGATATGCCTGGAAAGATATACTAGAATACAGGAAGAGAGTAAGTTAGAAAGCCCAGCTGAGAATGAGATGAGATGAGCCTGGCTAATGAAAAGGCAGTAGGGATAGAGGGAGATAATGAATGGAGTAGAAAAATATTCAGGAGGCTCAACTGATGTCTCCAGGTGAGCAAATGGATATTAGAGGGGAAAGGAAAAGGAATCATGACCAATTTCAGATTTCTGGTTTGGGGTCCAGTAAATGCTTTTTACTGGAAAGGGAGGAAAGCTGGTTTCAAAGAAGACATAAACTATTTTGAACACAAAACATTTGAAGTAGCTGCGAAGATCAATGTTGAGATGTCTGATAGTGGCCTGGAAGCATGTTCTAAAGTCCAGGCTGGGGTGCCTGGGTAGCTCAGTCAGTTGAGCGTCTGACTCTTGATTTTGGCTCAGGTCATTGGATCAAGCCCTGTGTCTGGCTCCACTCTGAGTGCAGAGCCTACTTAATTAAGATTCTTTCTCTCTCCCTCTGTTCCTCTCCCTTGCTCATGCTCCAAAATAAAAATAAAATAAAATAAAATAAATACAGTTCAGAACCAACACTCGACCTAGATACAAATTTAGGAGTCATCAGCAATGAAATGGGAGCTGAAATCATGTAAGTAGAAGAGGTAATACCTCTCCCTCCATGGAGATTATGTTATAAATAAGAAATAAGAATCAAAGCTAAAAAAGACTAACATTTAGAGATAAATGGAAGAAAAATGAGTGAGGTAACAGATGGCAAAGAGAAGCCCACCAGGAAAGTGAAATTGTGAAAGCCAATTAAGAAGAGAGCTTCACAAAATTCAAGAAGCAATTAGGGATCACCAATGTCAACTACTACTGAGTCTTCACAAACCGAACCCCAAGAATAGAATACATACAACTATCGGCCTGCTGCCATGCGCAGGAAATAAAGCTCAAGTACAGACTAGTTGTGAAGGGGAGAGGGTCAAAGGATGGTTTTTAAGGTTTAAAGATGGAACACATTTAAGCATATTTAAATCTAAGTAGGAAAAGCCAAAAAGAGGTAAGGTTGAAAAGAGCAGACATAACTTATGGGGAATTCTAGAGGCAGAAGGAGCTCTAGAATTTCTGAATTCTAGAGATGTTAGTGTTAGCCTCAGAGAGGAGTGCCACACAATGGAGAGAGGTAAGGATGGGGAGTGGAGTGGAGTGGAGATGGAAGAATGAGTGATGAGATACAATGCTACTGAGAGGCATGTCCTTGATGAAGCAGAAGTTATAGATTTTATTAAATCCTGACCTTAAAATATTCATCTTTTTAATATTCTATTGTCAGGGGCTGGCAAATTATAGCTTGTTGGGCAACCTGGACATGCTTCTTGTTTTGTAAATAGTTTTATTGGAACACAGCCATGCCCATTTGTTTACATTTTGTCTAAAGCTGCTTTCACACCACAGTGACATAGTTGAATACTTACAATGCTCAACTGAAACTAAATTCAGTGGTCCACGAAGCCTAATATTTACTCTCTGACCCTTTAGAGAAAAATGCTTGCTGACCCTGTTCTGTCACTAAATGGGAAGTGTGCATAAAGCAACTCTGATGCACAACAGAGATGAATGCTGGAAAAGCAATTGTGTGTTGAATTGTGAAATGAACTAACCACTTCTGTAGACTGTGATTTTTACTTGAAAGAGTGACTGACAGACTTCAAATCATGGTGATTCTGACTTGGTATTCAGCAGTCATTTTCTCAACCATAAAGAAAGTGAGCCTGTCAAAGAAAACAAATGACAGTACTGGTTGCCAATGATAAAATTCCATATTTTAAGTTAAAATTAGAATTTTTGAAAACTTGTATCTGCCACACTAAGCTTCACAATTTTCCAGCTCTCTGTTAAGATTGTTGGTGACATTCACGAGTATCATTTGTTGATATTATATAATGAAATATGACAACATTTGGACGATGTAAGTAACTCTGCAAACCAATATTTTTCAAATGGCTAGTACATGTTACAAAATAAAAATTCAATTAATTCTAAGGTGGACCAATGAGAATGGATTTTAACATAACAGAGTACAAAAAATTCACTGATGTTGTTTCAGAATCACTATTGCAATCTAAATTCAAGAAACTACTACTGAAGGGTTGCCTGGGTGGCTCAGTTGGTTAAGCATCTGATTTTTGGCTTCAGCTCAGGTCATGATCTCATGGTTCCTGAGTTTAAGCCCCACTTCAGGCTCTGTGGTAACAGTTTGGAAACTGCTTGGGATTCTCTCTTTCCCTCTCTCTCTCCCCTTACCCTGCTTGTGCACTCATGCATGCTCTCTCTCTCAATAAATAAACAATGAAAAGAAGAGAGAGAGAGAGAGAGAGAGAGAGAGAGAGAGAGAGAGAGAGAGAAAGAAAGAAAGAAAGAAAGAAAGAAAGAAAGAAAGAAAGAAAGAAACTCCCATTTAGAGAGTTATGGTACAGTATCAAAGAAGGAAATCCACCAATTTTCTGAAAAAGTTATTAAAATAGTTCTCCCCTTTCCAACTGTGTATCTGTGTGAGGACCGATTTTCCTCATACACTTCAACTCAAACAGTATATCCCAAGAGACTGAATATAGAAACAGATAGGAGCATCTGTCTTCTATTGAACAAGACATGAAAAATATGTATAAAGATTTAAAACAATACCATTCTTCTCACCATATTTTTGTTTTAGAAAATAATTACTTTCCCTAAAAGTATTATTTGTGTTAATATGCCAATAGGTTTACTACTGTTATTTTAAAATAAAAAGTATTTTTAAGCTTTCTCAGTTCCAATTTCTAATACATTACATTTCTAAAGATATAACTCATGTAAACAAAAGCTCTCAAAATTCCTCAATAATTTAAAAGTACAAAGGTATCCTGAGACCAAACAGTTTGAGAGTTGCTATTCTTGGTATATATCTAAAAAGAGAATTGCTAGGTTGTAGCGTATCTACATAGTTAACCTTACAAAATGTTTTTACATAGTGGTTACAACATTTAGATTTTCACTAGTAGTGTATACAAGTATCTACTGCTCTACTTGCTCAACAAATAAAGGGTTTCAATTTTTTAAATTTCAAAAAATTAAAACAAAGCATAGACATAAACATGCAGAAAAAAAGTTCCTGAAAATTGTGCGAATCTAAATGCTAAAATATCTGTCATATTTGAATTCCTTAGAATTCAAAGTGTTAGCTGAACTTGAGACAGAACTGTTATCTTTTAAAGATAGTTTTTTTTTAAATGTTTATTTTTGAGAGAGAGAAAATGAGTTGGGGGGGGCAGAGAGAGCGGGGGGCAAAGAGAGAGAGGGACAGAGGATCCAAAGGATCCTAGGATCCTAGGGTTGCTGCTAACAGAGAGCCTAATGCGGTGCTTGAACTCAGGAACAACGAGATCATGACCTAAGCCAAAATCAGAGTCAGGTGCTTAATCAACTGACAGTATCTTTATTGAAGTACAACTGACATACCAAAGAAAACTATACACATTTAAAGAATACTATTTTATAAATGCTGACAAATATCCATCCATAAAACTATCATCAAAATCAAGATAGTGAACATATCCATCACCGGCAAAGTTTTCCTAGAAACCTTTTATAATTCCTCTTCCCTACCCCTCCCCATTCTTCTCTGCTGCTGTCTCTTAGCAACCACCAATTTGCTGTTAGCCAACATACATTAGTTTGTATCTACCAACACATAAAGATTCTAATAAAGAGAATCATACTTTTTTTTTGGAGGGGGGAGGCAGGGGAGAAGTCTGGTTTCTTTCACTCAGCATAATTATTTTGAGACTCATCCAATTGTTGCATTCCTTTTTTATTACTGAGGTGTATTCTGCTATATGGACATAACAAAATTGTTTATTCATTCACCTACTGATGGACATTTGGAATGACTCCAGTTTTTGATTATTACAAGTAAAACTGCTATGAACATTTGTATACAAGTATTCACATGGACATACGCTTTCAGTTCCTTTGGGTAACTGCCTAGGAGTAGACTGGTTAAATCATTTGGAAGTAAATATATCAGAAACTGCCAAACTACTTGCAAAATGGTTGTATCACGTTACATTCCTACCAGCAGCATACAGGCACTATAGTTTATCTTTTTGCCATTCTAACAGGCATGACAAGGTGTCTCATGATGGCTTTTCTTCGCATTTCTGTAATGGCTACTGAAGTTGAACATATTTTCCATGTACTTTTTGTTACTTTATTTGCCACAGGTATGAATTCTTAGCCATTTTTATTGGATTGTTTTCTAATTATGGAGTTATTTTGCTTCAAGTTGATTATGAGATATATAATTTGCAAATACATTCTCCAAGTCTATGGCTTCTCATTTCATGCTTTTAAATGCCTTTCAAAGAACAGGAATTCTCAGTTATGTGAAGTCCTATCTACCAAGATTTTCTTTAAGGGCTTGTGCTTTTGTGTCATACCTAAGAAATCTTTGCTTGAGTCAAAGTCACAAAGATTTTCTACTGTTTCTTCTAGAAGTTTTATAGTTTTAGGATTGTATGTTAGATCTACAATACATTGTTAGTTTTTATAAATGGTATGGGGAGAGGATATAGGGTTTTTTTTTTTTTCACATATATCAAATTGTTCCAGCACCATTTGTTGAGAAACTTCCCTTTTATTCTTTCCCACTTTGTACCTTTGTCAAAAATCAGTGGACCATATATCTTGGGGTCTATTTCAGGACTAACTCTGTTCTATTCATCCATTTGTCTGTCTTTATACCAATACACTATCTTTGTTACTGTAAATTAAAAAAAATTAATGTTTATTTCTGAGACAGAGACAGAGCATGAGTGGGGGAGGGGCGGAGAGAGAGGGAGACGCAGAATCCAAAACAGGCTCCAGGCTCTGAGCTGTCAGCATAGAGCCCGACGCGGGGCTTGAACTCACAAACCGTGAGATCATGACCTGAGCCAAAGTCGGTCGCTCAACCGACTGAGCCACCCAAGTGCCCCATGTTATTGTAAATTTTAATAATTCTTGAAATCAATGAGTGCTAGCCCTCCAATTTTGTTCTTCTTCAAAGTATTTTCTAGCTCTTTTAGATCCTTTGTATCTCTATGAGTTTTATGTTGAATTTCTCAATTTTAACAAAAATTGTCTGCTGGGATTTTGATTTGGATCATGTTGAATGTATAGTTCAATTTGGGATGATCTGGCATTTTAGCAATACTGAGTCTTCCCACTTATATACATAGTCTGTTTCCCCACTTACTTAGATCTGCTTTCATTTGTCCCAGCAGCGTTGGGCAGTGTTCAGTATTCAGGTCTTACATGTATTTTGCCAGGTTCATTCCTAAGTATTTCACACATTTTGATAACATGGTAAATGATACTGTTTTTTTTACATTTCAACGTTTTATTTATTAAAAATTTTAAAAATGTTTATTTTTAAAGAGAGAGGGTGGGGAGGGGCAGAGAGAGAGGGAGACACAGAATCTGAAGCAGGCTCCAGGCTCTGAGCTGTCAGCACAGAGCCCAACACGGGTCTCCAATCCACAAACCATGAGATCATGACCTGAGCCAAAGTTGGATGCTAAACTGACTGAGCCACCCAGACTCCCCTACATTTCAACTTTTTAAAAATTTTGTTCTTATCTGAGAGGGAGTGTGTGGGAACAGGGGAGAGTAGCCGAGAGAGAGAGAGAGAGAGAGAGAGAGAGAGAGAGAATGAGAGAAAGAGAGTATGAGAGAGAGAGAGAAAGAGAGAGAGAGAGAGAGAGAGAAATGAGAGAGAAATTTCAAGCAGACTCCCCGCTCAGTACAGAGCCTGATGCAGGGCTCAATCTGACAACCCCGAGATCATGATCTGAACCAAAATCAAGAGTCAGATGCCTAACTGACTAAGCCACCCAGGCACCCCATTTTTCATTTCAACTTTTTTTTTTTTTTCAACGTTTATTTATTTTTGGGACATAGAGAGACAGAGCATGAACGGGGGAGGGGCAGAGAGAGAGGGAGACACAGAATCGGAAACAGGCTCCAGGCTCCGAGCCATCAGCCCAGAGCCCGACGCGGGGCTCGAACTCACGGACCGCGAGATCGTGACCTGGCTGAAGTCGGACGCTTAACCGACTGCGCCACCCAGGCACCCCTTCATTTCAACTTCTAATTGTTCACTGCCAACATTAAAAAATACAACTTATGTATTTTGACTATATCCCACAGCTTTGCTTATCCCACTTATCAGGGTTTTTTTTTTGGTGGATTCTATCATATATTCTACATAGATATGCTATCTGTGATAAAGTCAGTTTTTACTTGTTTACAGTCCTGATACCTGTTCTTTCTCCTCCTCCAATTATTATTATTTATTTTATTTTTTTTCTTGATGGTGTTGCTACTGGCTAGAATGCAATTTGAAGAGTGGTGAGAAAGAACATCCCTTTCTTTTCCTGACCTTAAGGGGAAAACATTCAGTTTTTCATTACTAAACGTGATGTTAGCAGTAGGTTTTTCAGAGATTAAGGAAGTTTCCTTATATTCCTAGTTTGCTGAGAGTTTTTATCATAGACGGATATTGGATTTTGTCCAATATATTTTCTATATCTAGTGAGATGATCATATGGTTTTTCTTTTTTGGTCTGTTGTTATGGTGAATTACATTGATTAGTGGTCAAATGTTAAACTAACCTTGCATTCTTAGGATAAACTCCCTCGGTCATGATGCTTTATCTTTCTGTCACTGGATTTGATTTGCTAATGTTTTGTCAAGACTTTTTACATGCATGTCTATAAGGAATATTAGACTACAGTTTCTTTTCTTGTAATATCTTTGGTTCTGCAATCAGAGTAAAGGCCTCATAGAATAAGTTGAGAAGTATTCTCTCATCTTCAATTTTCTGGAAGAGTTTGTGAAGAGCTGGGGTTATTTCTTTTCCGGTCTTGGAGTTTTCTTTGATAGACGTTTTTAACCATAACTTTGATTTCTTTAATAGATACAGAGTTATTCGGGTTATTTATTTATTTTTGAATGAGTCTGGGTAGTTTGCGCTTTTCAACACATTTGTCCTTTTCACGTCAGTTGTTATCCTGGCAACAAGTCGTTAGCAGTATTCCCTGTTTTCCTTTTAACATCTATAGAATCAGCAGTGATGTCATCTGTCTCATAATTATGTGGTACCGGTAATTTATGTTTTTTTCTTTTTCTTTCTGATCAGCCTGGGTAAGGTCATTTTAACTGTATCAATCTTCTCAGAGACCCAGCTCCATCCCCGCAGTTCAGAGAAGGCTGCAGTTCAGGTGGCGTCCTCCACCTTTTGCTACAGCCTGGAATCTCTCTTTCCTAAAACGTAGAACTCACTTTGTTTTCCGCCTCTCAGAGATCATTGTGCCCTATTGTCTGACATCCAAAATACTGAAAACAGTTATTGAATACATTTAGTCCAGTTTCTCAGTTCTTTCAGGCAGGAGAGTAAATATGGACCCTGTTACTCCATCTTGCCACAAAGCAGAAGTCTTTCATTTTGGTAGTTTTAAGCACTTGAACATGTTTTGGAAAATTCCTCTGAGGCAAGATAATATCCAAAAGTAGTAGAAGAAAAGAAATAGATATAAGTGGAAAAAGAAGTTTAACTTTTGAGAGTTGTAAATAATTATTCACTAAAATAAGAAAATGCAACACACCTGAATAACTCTCAAATTCATGATCACCTACTTCTTTTTCCACTGCTGTGTGAGACTCTCAACCACCTGAGCCATGTGAAAGATGGCATATGACAGGGCCCTTCTTACTCTTACCTGGACTGCTCTGTAACCTGTTCTCTGGATTGCGTCCAGCCCAACTAGATGTACTTGTGGAAAAATGACCACCCAAGTGTACACTTCTGATCCTGGCAGTCGCCTGCTCAAAACCCCGCTGGGGGCCTTCTGCTGCCCACTGAATTAAACACAATGACCTCAACCCGGAGTAAAAGGCCTTCTATCAGGCATAGCTCCTTTCCTCCTTTTTGCTACACATGGTGTACCAACAATGTTGCATTGATACTTTTTCATTCTGTTCTTACTGCCTGGAATATCTCTGCCTTCACTTGCTTGAGATCTCATCTTTTAAGGCAATCTCAAATAATATAACCTCCAAGAAGCCTCTTCTAATATCGCCCTCAAAGGGAGGAGAGGCTTTAGTTTTCTCTTCCATGCAGAGTGTGGCAAAGGATACTGGACTTGGCACCAGAGACCTGGATTACAACCTAACTCTGCTACTGAATTTGACCACTCTGTGGCTCTGTATTTTCACCTAGAAATGGGAGTAATATTAACTACCTTATAGGATAGACATCGTCATTTGTGCTAATCTTTACACATCTTTATTACAGTCTTTATTACATAAAATTATAATTGTTGATTCACATATGTCTTTGCTATATTGGAGCTCAAGATCCAACAGGCAGAAATGAAGTCATATCTGTATCTTTTGATCCCTGGTACCTGACACAAGCCCTGGCATATAAAAGACACTTAATAAATGAGATGCCTATGGCTGGCTTAGCATTATCTGCCTCAGTATAAAGTATTTCCAGACTAAAACTGATAGTTGATATGAGGGGTCTCTTTCTTTCCATAATTCTTTTTTTTTTAATTAAAAAAAATTTTTTTAACGTTTATTTATTATTGAGAGACAGAGAGACACAGAGCATGAGCAGGGGAAGGGCCGAGAGATGGAGAGACACAGAATCCGAAGCAGGCTCCAGGCTCCGAGCTGTCAGCACAGAGCCCAACGCGGAGCTCGAACTCACAACCATGAGATCATGACCTGAGCCGAAGTCGGATGCCCAACCGACTGAGCCACCCAGGCACTCCTCTTTCCATAATTCTTACTGGATACAACTGCATCACCAAATTAGAGTTACTTTCTATGTCACTGATATGCTTTTATCAGCAGCCAAAGTTCAGAAAGGCAACTTATATTCCTATTTAAAAATCTCTCTGTAAGTTTAATTACAAGATTCTGGCAAACACCACTAGAACAGCAATTTTCCTTAGACTGAATGCCAGAAAGGGGAACAAAGATGGGTCATTCCTTTATCTTACAATCATCATCTAAACTTATGCCCTCAGAAAGAAAATGCAAAGCTACAGAACCATGATTGCCAATACACACATTTTAAACATCAACAGCTCAGAGCATCTGCCACATGAACTAACTTATGCGTAAATTGATAAACTGTTCTTTTCAATTTATATCTTTTTTTCTTCCTTCTCGACTCTCTCACTTCCTTCCTGCTAGTTAACAACATCAAAGAACTCAAACATTTGAAAACAGAAAGTAATCTTTCCAATTTGGGCAATACAAAAAGATAACGATGCAGATGGTTTCAAGGTTGTTCTCGGCTCAGTATGAATGGCAGACGTTAATGGTTGCCTCACCAATACCTATTTCCTTCTCTCTTCTTCTGTACCAGCAGGATGCCACCCATCCCCTCTGCTGGTCCACCCATCAGAAAAGCAAAAAATGTCAGATGCGTGCCATCCCTGCTTCCCTTGTAGCTAGACATGGACATACAAAGGGTAGTCTGCTGAGTCACCTGGGAAAACCTTTTTCTTTGTATTAAATAGCACTTTATAATTAACAGAGTGGAAACATGCCTCCTCGCCTTCAATGGATGTAGTTGTGTATGCATGTGACATCATGGTCATCTTGAGGCACGAGGATAGACTTCAGCAAGCTAGAGACAGCAGTGGGGAAATATGAAAGGCACCTAGGTCTGTGGTGGTGCTGTTGAGCTGGAACTGCCCCACCTCCAGACTTGTTAAGGAAGATAGTAAATTAATTTATTAACTCCCAACTTGGGGCATTCTTTTTACTTGCAGCTGAAAGAATCCTAAGTGATACAAATTGCAACAACACACAACAAAAGGAACCAGGCCCATGACTTATACAGTGTCCCAGCTATGATATCACTTGAGTATCTCCCTGCTCCTCAAGACCCCATTGTTTCTGCCCTTTTATAGCATTCAACAACCCCCAGCAGTGCCTTCCCTTGAGATAAAAGGGGTCCTTTGTGTAGAAATTCTGTGGCAGGTGAGCTGGTTATAGGACAAGAGCATAGATGAAAGGCTTGCATTTTGGGAAAGAGAAAGAGAGTATCTTTCTCCTATGCAGAAAGAAGACCTGATAATGTGAAATAACTTTATAAAATATAAATTTTGCATATAGAAGTTCTGAGGTGACAGGAGGATGACTAGAAAATAATCAGAACAAAAATAGGCAGGAGGTGGTCAGACATCCCATGGACATCCTAAAGGTTGAGGGGAAATGTTGACAGAACTGCAGCCAGTGTAGGCTAGCCTGGGCGTGCAGAATGAAATGACCTCGTGAGGGCTGCGGTGGGAGTGACGCCCCACGGAGCGAGGTGTTGAGAACTGCATACATGACAGCAAAGGTAGACCAGCAGGAGTAAGAGTTGATGACCCTCAACTGTTAACTGTAAGTGACGAGGATGAATGGAGCCAGAAATAAAAGAATAAACACCTATGGCTTTACAGAGATCAAGGGGAAGCAGCTTGTAAATGTGCCCGCTATGACGAACAGTTATTTGCAGAACTTAACAACAGTGTCCTTCTTCAAATAAATTCCTCTTTAAATGGAAAGGTGCAAACTGTGAGCTTTTAAATTTTTTTCACTTGGGGCGCCTGCGTGGCTCTGTAGGTTGGCGTCTGACTCTTGATTTTTTTGGCTTAGGTCATATCTCACAGTTTGTGGGTTCAAGCCCCGCATTGGGCTCTGCGCTGACAGAAGGGAGCCTGCTTGGGATACTCTCCCTCCCTCCCTCCCTCTCCCTCCCCCTGTCTCTTCCCCTCCCCTGCTTGCTCACACATGCTCTCTCAAAATTAATAAGTGATTTTTAAAAAATAAATTTTTTTCCACTTAATTTAGTCAATATAGTTCAATAAAAACTTTACTTGTATTTTTACATTACTAGAATTTTAATGTAATCTAGTTCCTAAACTATTTAGGTAAACTATTTGTAAAACATTTTTTCATCTCAAAGAAAAATATGTAAACGTTGTAGTCCTTTGTAGAAATATATAGTACAAAAATCCCCTTCTTATGCTGTTTGTTCCCCCATAGGATTTTGGCAGATTTGAAATAAGGAGATGCATCCACACTGTAGTGAGTCATTTCAGTTAAGGTTTTGGAACCGGACCAGATCCATCCAGTTCAATTACCATCTGTTATTTAATAACTGTGTGACCTTCAGCAAAGTTGCCTTTCTTAACTTCCATTTCTACATTATTATGATGAAGATAATAATGGCACCTATCTGACAGCTGTTTTAGTAAAGTGGGTAATGCAAACAAAATATGTAGCACAGAGCCTGATGTGTAAGGAATGGATATCAAAGCATCTGTATATAAAAATCTGTAAAGTATATAAATAATATATACTATATTTATATATAGTTACACACATATACTCTACTATATACATAGGGTAATACACACTAAAAGAGACAGATACACACAGAATTATAATTAGATTTACCCTTTGCTACCTATATCAAAAAGGACTTGGCATACTTTGTTAATTCATTTAATTCATTAACAAATTTTTACTAAATGCTTATCATGTGCCCAGCAGAGATAAGTACTGTGAGGGAAAATAAAATAAGGGGACAGAGAGTAATAGTGGGTACTATTTCAGATAGGGTGACCAGAAAAGGCCTCTTAAAGGCTATAACATTTAAAGAGACCTAAATGCAGCAAGGAAGGAATATTCCATGCAGAGCAAACAGCAAATGCAAAGGCCGCAAGGTAAGAACATGCCTAATGGGTTCAAGAAACAGCAAGAGAGCTAGTGTGTCTGGAGAACAGTGAGCAAGGGAGAGAGTGGCAGACAGAACTGATCAGGAAAAGAAAATATACTACAGGTCACAAGAAGGACTTGATATATCATTAAAATGCAGCAAAGTTGCTGGAGGGATCAAGGGAATAACATGAGCCAACTTATATTTTGAAGATTTACTATGGTGGCTGTGTGGAGCATAGTCCGGGTGGAAGGAGTGAAGTCAGGAAGAAAAGAAAAGGAGGTTACTTTAATAGTTCAGGTGAGAGTGACATAATGAGCTGGTATCAGTGTGGCAATGAGATAAAAGCAGGAAAACAAAAGGTAGGATTCTGGATATTTCAAAGGTAGAGCCAAGAGGATTAGCTGATGGATTTGATGGGAGGCATGAGCTACAGAGAGGAATCAAGAATGACAAGCTTACAGTATCTGGACAGTGGGATGACTTCCCTCTTGTACCCCCTGGGAGAGAGAAGCAGGGTAAGTGAGGCGGGTGCTTCCATTTATGTTGTTCCTCTTTCTACCCACTTCCACCTACTCTTTCACTTCTTTGATTTCACTTCCAACCATAGGGAATGCCATGCCTTGTGTAATGTTTGAACGACATCGAAAGGTATGTCTACTGTCTGTGGGGCACATAAAAGGATGTCCTAAGAATTATGTCAATCATTGAGGCATCATGACAAGCTATACCCAAGAGTGTTCTAAATTCTAAACATGGGTCAGTTTCAGGGGTAGCCATCAGCAACTTTTCAAAGTCAACATCATAAATTACTATGATTCTTTTGACCCACTGAAGTAGAGGAGATACTGACCATGCTGTCTCCTGAATGCAGCCTCGTGAGTCACAAAGCTCCAAGGAGCCAGCTTAAGAGCCCAACCACCTGCCCGCATGAACCTGAGTCCAGAGCCATGTACCACTACTGCATGAGATTGGGGGCTGGGGGATGTAAGCAGTCCATGTGCCAAATATTTCATCTTCAGTTAACTCTAGTTAAGCTTCTGCTGGTAGAAAACTATTAAGACAAAAATTGGTAGTTTATATTTTTGTCTTTTAGGATCCATACACAGCTCACTCTGGCATTAACCATGCAACCTGGAAATAAGTCACTGGATTTATTTAGCCTAGAGTCTTCAGCCACAAGGCAGAAATAATTACATATGTCCACTAGCCATAACACTATGTTGCTTTTATATTTTATCCTCTCCAAGTGTTTTCTTATAAATTATCCTGTGGGTTGGGGCGCCTGGGTGGCGCAGTCGGTTAAGCGTCCGACTTCAGCCAGGTCACGATCTCGCGGTCTGTGAGTTCGAGCCCTGCGTCGGGCTCTGGGCTGATGGCTCAGAGCCTGGAGCCTGTTTCCGATTCTGTGTCTCCCTCTCTCTCTGCGCCTCCCCCGTTCATGCTCTGTCTCTCTCTGTCCCCAAAATAAATAAACGTTGAAAAAAAAATTTATAAATTATCCTGTGGGTTTCAAAAGAATTCTAGGTGTTAAGAATCAGACAATTTATATGAACAGGACTTTAAAAGGGCATGTAAAAAGTAGGTAGCACCAAAGAGGTGGAAGATGACATTTGTAACAGGCCACTGAAACAGAAGATCTTGGTGTTCTGGGCAATCCACAAAGAATCTCAAGCCAGTTCTCTAAGCTGGCAGTAATTGCTGGAAGGATGGCCTTTGCTGACTTCGTTGCCAGGGAGATTTTAGAAGATACGTGTGGTTTGGGTTTCTGATTTCCTGCTACTGCCACACGATGATCCACTACCTGTGTCTAGTCTTCAGGTGTGTCAGATAAATTAACTCATGTCTTATTTACTTGATGGCCTTAAGGTTTTTGTTTTTGTTTTTGTTTTTTTTTTTTTCACAGAGCCTTAAACTAAAAATAAGCATAAGGAGTTTGCATTTAAGTTATCACAAAACAGTATTTTAGGGGTGTCTCAAGAATTTACCACATTAGTAAATTTACCATATCCCAAAACTCATCAACTCTGCATGTCTTTTGAACTATCTAACCTAAGTTTCCCATGCTCTAACCACAGCCCATCACTTTCTAGTCTGTTCTCAGAAAGTAATAGTCACTTCATCCTCAGTTAATTCTTTATATTCAATGCCTCTTTTTACAGTGCTCTCCAGCCATAAAGAAAAGCAGTATTTCATAGCTAGGACCCAAGCAGCAGAAAGAAGGCATCAGTTTTCTGTTCCAATCAAGCTCCCTACCAACATGTGCAACTTATGTTCCCTAAAAATAAACAATATCCCAAAATGGCAGCTTCTGCTGCAGACACTCAGGATTCTTCCCCTTTGCTGTAATCTATAGCCTAATCTCTAGAATGTCTCCCAAATTCACATCCATCTTTCACTCCAAGGCTAGTACAAGGCTGGATTTTTATCTACCTTCCAATTCCTTCTCCCCTAGGCAGGATTCCTTGGCAACACTTCCCAATATTATTTTATCTCCTTGGCCTCTCCCAAAGTCTTATTTTTATTTTTTCAGAAACTTTTACAGAACTTCATAGTAGGAAATGTCCAAAAAACACCTAATTCTATGCTCTTTTGAAATATCAAAGGATACAACTATAGTTCTTAATGTATCTTTACTGTATAGATACAAAACTTTACTGCAGTAAAAGAAAAAGAATGTTAAAGTGAGATGAAAAGAACATGTAAGTCTCTCCTCCATATAGATCCTTAATTCCTAGGGGAGAAAAAAAAGGAAAAAAAAAAAAAGGAAAAACTGAGAACAGGTTCTACATTTGCTTTAGAAGCACCCAACAGGAAATGTTGACACTACATTTACTGATGAGTGGATATAGGGGGGAAAGTATTGAACAGAAATTCCGATAAACAGGTGGTAGCAGCAGCAAGGTAAATCAGTACGTTGACCCCTGAAATGCCAGGTCGCCTGCCTTTCTTTTCTTTTGCAACAAGCCCTGCACAGTGGAGAATCCCCATCAGGCTAACTGAGACCGCTCTCTTCCATTCAATGGCCAGAAAAAAAAGAATTAAGTTGCTGATTCCACAACAGATTAGGGGGCTAGGAGGAAAGAGCTTTCTGATGACCCATAATGAAACTCACTCTTTTTTAACCCTGGAAATATTGCAACAGTCAGTTTCTTTGGTAGGTTAGTCCTAAGTTTTACTATACTTCAGGTACATTATGATTACAGGCTCTGGTGAGACACCTAAGGAACTTAAACATTAAGCAGATTGTCCTACAAGAAGGTGATAGTTAAGACTTTACAAAGCTTCAATGTTTGTAATTGGCAACAAAAAGGTATATACTACCCGTGTCCACTTATCTTTTTTCATAAAGATAAGCTAACTCAAAATATAACCATCTTTCTCATTACACAGGTAATACTTGATTATTATTCATTCTTAATAGCTGTTTTTAAAGACACCGTAACATCTCTTTAGCACTAAGAGGAAGGAGTGAGTCAAGTCAAATATATTTATAAAGTCTTCAGGGTCACACAATTTATGTCACAGAAAAAGCTAAACCTCTCTCACATGTATCAGTAAAGTCTAAAAATTTAGGACTACAGAGTTTATCATACCACGACTCTTTTTTTCCATTCATACCTATACAACCATCTGTGTTTAGAACGTTACACACATTAATAACCATAGTAACAGACATATCACTATACAATTTAGAAGGAACAAGTAAGGTTTTGAATTTGCAAACCTTCTGTTGTGGCTACCTCCCTCTTATCCTATTCTATAACTTCGGATCTTCTCATTTGCATTTCCCTTCATTCATATGGTATAAGAAATTTGGCACTGTTACTTCCCACCAAAAAATTCACTCTTTGGTGATCCAACTCGTCTTTAAAACTCTCCACGTCTAATGCTCAGAGCATGCTCTGCAGACTAGCGGCTTCACAAACACAGGATATTTTGGCCATCAATTGCACTCCACTACATTCTCTACAAATTTAATTCTTCTCAGTTCTGCCCATTTCCTGATAAACTTTTTATGCTCACCACTAAGAAATATGATGTATAACGTTGCAAGTGTTTTCTAAAGTTCCCTGGTGCTCAGTCTAAAAGAAGGTTCTTAGCCTTGGCACTACTGACATTTTGGGCTAGATAATTCTTGGTTGGAGGCGGGTGGGGAGTGTGCTGTCCTATGCAGGAGGATTAGCAGTTCTCCTGGCCTCTAACCAAGAGATGGCAGTAGCATCCCCCCTCCCCCAGTCAAGACCATCAAAAGCATCTCCAGGTATTGTCAAATTTCCCCTTTGGGGAAAACTAAGCCCCTACTGAGGACTGCTTGTGTAGAGTAAGAGTTTTGAAACCTCAGGAGCTGAAATCAGGCTAGAGTAGGACCCCAGGGAAGCTGTCCCAGCTTGTAATCAATATTTTCCCCAGTTTCAGTTGTGGGCAAATGATCATGCTCTATGAGTAACAGTCTATAAGAATGGAATATACAGGTACAGCATTTACTGTTATAACCAAGTAATAATCATAGAAAAGAGAACCACACATAATCAAGGATAGCAGTTCCCAGCTTTAGAAGGGTTAGATCCAAAAGTTTACAAGTATATTTGGAATCAAGAACACATTCAGTTGAACTACTCAAAATTACCACTGTTGTCTCAGTAAAAAAAAAAAAAAAAAATGGCTTAACAACCTTAGCAATTTCATATAATTCAACCTAGTAATTTCTTTCTGTAGCAATGGTACATTCCCACAAAATCCTACTGAACTATTCTACTCCTGCTGCCTCCTATTTCACTTGAGGTCCCTGGGTACTACTGACTTCATTTTCATTTCCCCCAAGAGCAGTCACTGCTTCTTTTAAGGCTGTCCACCTCTTCAGACCCTGTGGAACAATACGCACACAGCCTTAGAACGGTTGTGACCCTGCAGCCCAAAGAGAGAGAGAGAGGCCTATTTTCCCACATTTCTCTTCAGCACTTTTCTCCCATTAGTTTAGATCCCCAAAATAAAGACAAATGATAAGTCTTTGTATATCTAAAAGAAGATTCATCTGTAGTTTGCAAAATGACAAAGATTAGTAGCCTACTCACTCACACACTCACATCCATGCATGAGTGCATGCGCGCACACACACACACGCACGCACACACACACACACAGCATCAAGGGAAAAACAGATGAGGAAAGAAAAAGAATTGCACCTGTTGGCAGTGAGAAATACTAGAGAATACGGATAACTGAAGGGCACACACTCTGAGCAGCAATTGTCTATCACAGACAAGATCATGGGTTGAGAGGTAGACTAGAGGGTTATCTATTGACTCTAATCAACTCTAAAAGCAATAACTTGTCCCAAAGATGACTGATCATGGTCTACCATGTCCCCCAAGTGTTCTGAAATAGGGATTGGTGACAGGAATCATGGACCTCCAAACCCTCAAGATACGGATTTTTTTTATTGTATTTTTAAAATGTTTATTTATTTTTGAGACAGAAAGAGAGAAAGAGGGAGAGAGAGCATGAGCACAAACAGGGGAGGGGCAGAGAGACACAGGATCCAAACCAGGTCCTAGGCTCAGAGCCTGATGCAGTACTCAAACCCACGAATTGTGAGATCATGACCTGAGCTGAAGTCAGACACTTAACCACCTAACTGACTGAGCCACCTAGCCACCTCGATATGAATTTTAAATGTGAAGCTCTGTAGGTCACAGGGCTCGCATTATTGAGTCCCAGCAGTGAAAGCAATGTGCTTTTAAGTTACAGGCTCCCTTGAATTCTGACACCCTCTAGACCTCCCTTCCATCTGGTGACATAACAGTTCACTGTTTTCTCTCCTCAACCTTGGAGAAAGATGAGCCCTCCTCTCCTTTCCAGCCACAGCTCATTCTGGGCTCCCAACCCCCAGGCCTTTCTCCCTACTCTGTACCTTTAAATTCTTTCTATTGTACCCTCTCCTCTGTATCTTTTTCTTTCTTTTCAAGATTTTTATTTAAATTCTAGTTAACGTTCGGTGCAATATTGGTTTCAGGGGTAGGCTATAGAGATTCATCACTTACATGCAACAAGTGTTCATCACAAGTGCCCTCTTTAGTACCCATCACCCACCCAGCCTATTCTCCACTCACTTCCTTCCATCATCCTCTGTTCTCTTTTTTTTATTTAATTTTTTAAAAACATTTATTTATTTTTGATAGGCAGAGAGAGACAGAGCACAAGTGGGGGAGGGGCAGAGAGAGAAGGAGACACAGAATCCGAAGCAGGCTCCAGGCTCCGAGCTGTCAGCACAGAGCCGGAAGTGGGGCCTGAACTCACAAACCGCGAGATCATGACCTGAGCTGAAGTCGGACGCTCAACCGACTAAGCCACTCAGGCGCCCCTCCTCTGTTATCTTTTAAACATGTGCTTAATATAGTCCATTTCTGAGGACAAGGAAACATGAAATCCCTCTCTTGACCTTGTGTTATACTCTAGACCCCTAAACTCACTTCTTTCTTTCTCTGTTTCTTCACTCACACCTCTGGAGTCCAATACAACTTGGTCAGCCCTTATGAGCCTCTATGAAATGACAATAATCCTCACTGAATCTGCTCCAAGGTCAGTAATGACCACTGAACTGCCAAAACCAGTGGATACTCTCTAGTTCCTATCCTAATCCATTTCATGTGCTACTGGACAATACTGACCTAATTTTTATAATGTTGTATTTCTGGGATTTCGGAGAACCACCCTTTTCTGGCCCTTTTCTTATCTCTGCCTTTTCTTCTTAGTCTCCAATAAAGCTCTTCTTCTTCCCCTAATCCCTTAAATAATGGATGTCCCCAAGAAAACTTCCTCAGTCCTTCTCCTTTCTCAGTCAAGACTATCTTTTCAAGCAATCTTTTCCATGCCTCTACTTCCACTAGACCTGGATAATCTAAAAGAGACCAGCAACACAAAAATGGAAATCATTACCTTCTCTTCAAACCTACTTCGCCTAGCCCAGAAAATGGTGCTGCCATTCACAAAGGCACCTCAGCTTTCTAGCTCAGCACTGTCCCTTCTGTCTTGCTTTTTATGTTCAATCAATTACCAAGTCATATAGATGCTGCCGCGTACATGTCTCTAAAACTTTCTCTGCTCTACCTTAATCATCTTATTAACTTCTGCTTAGAACACTGTCCCACTTATCTCATAATTTGTTCCCTTACTTTACTTTTTAGAAAAAATATTTATTTTGAGAGACAGGGGGGAGTGGGGGAGGGAAAGGGAGAGGCGCATGCAAGTGCACGTGTATGGTGGGGCCAGAGGGAGGGAGGGAGGGAGAGAGAGAGAGAGAGAGAGAGAGAGAGAGAGAGAGAGACAGAGGGAGAATCTTAAGCAGGGTCCATGCTCAGTTCAGAGTCCAGTGCAGGGCTTGATCCTACCAACTGGGAGATCATGACCTGAGCTGAAATTAAGAGTCAGATGCTTAACCTACTGAGCCACCCAGGTGCCCCCCCCTACCCTTTTTATATTTTTAACTAGCTCTCAAAAATATATTCCTCAATGCAAATGTGAGCATGTCATTCTACTAAAGAAACAAATAGCTTCATATAATTAAGTCCTTCTCAACCTGGGTTCCTCAATATCCTAAAGTAGCCATTGTAATGTAACAAATTGACTTATCTTTCATCCACCTGGAATGATTTTAGTTATATGATATCATTGGGGTAATTGAAATTGTTACTTATATCATGCTCTGTGTTCTGTAGTTCAGATGAGGAAGCCTGGTCGAAAAAGGCCGAAACATGCTCCTGCTGCCTGCCCAACCTGCACCACATCTTGCTTCCTTACACACAGCATGCCTCCAAAACTGGGAGCCTCCTGTGCTCTTTCACACCTGTCTGTATTTGCATATGCTGTCATTCAGGTCTGGCATTCTCTTCTTCCTGCTGTCCACTCTAGGGCTCCCATTCATGCTGAATGTTCATACAATACTTTCTTTGGGAGCTTCCTTTGACTTTACCAAACATGGTCCTTTCCCTGGTCTGTTTACACACCTTTAGAGCTCATCTTACAATATCATGCAGGTTTATTCATGTATCTGAGTGCTTTACTAGAATGTGAGCTCTGGAAGACATCACGAGCAAAGTTTCTAAAATATAATAGATACAAAATAAACTTTTTTTGAGAGAAACATAATAAATGCTCCTTTTCTCCTCATCCCTAAAACCTGTGTTAGTAACTCCAATTCTTGGAGTTCTATCCATTATTTAAAAAAAAAATCAGAAACGATTTCATATCGCATTGAATTTAAAAACAGTTTTCAAGAAACCTTTGCGTCACCTTTGAGTAACTACTCCTCTTTCTCAAAGGAACAGAAGGAGGGAGAAAACCATAACAATCATTCTTAAAATGAGTTACACCAAGGTCTGTGTCTCCTTCCCAGAAGATAACCAAAATGTGGCAGAAAAAGGAGGAGGATGTGGAATGTCTGCATAGACCTTGCTATAATTCTCTTTAAAGATCATCCCCATTCACTGCTTTAACTTCCTGTTACAAAAAGGAGCAAAACTTGTCCCTCACGGTGTAAACAAGAGAAGAATTATGAGTGGATGCCACAAGCCCAACATTTATGCTTCCAAGAAAGCTATAATAAGGGTCAGAACGCACCCCACGTGGACACAGTTACTCTGTCATGCCCTCGGAGCATGACTATTGGTGGGGAGGAAACCCCTCTGCACCATCCCCAAATACAGAGCTGCATCAGCTCTTTCCACACTGGAAGACATCTTATTTCTGGCAGAGGCTATAAGCAGTAGGAGCAATGCGTAATGTGTTGCTTGGCACAGACTGAGGATCAAAAAATCATAAACACTTGATTTTCCCTGTCCAAAAACATTCATCTCAATATTATTAAAAAGAATTAAAGTGAGGCCCAACACAAAGAGGTATCACCGTTCTCTCTCTCTCTTTTTTTTTTTTTTAGGAGGTTTAAGACTCTCACACACTGCTTAATTTTTTTACTTAACCCTTCTATAAGGCAAAACTGGACATGGAACCTGTCATCTTTGACTCTTTCACTTTCCTTAACAACACATCATTATAATCTTCTTCATGTCTTTTACTCTATCCATTCTTTCCAGTTTCCCTATACACACCACCTACCAACCCTTTAGACTTGCTTCTGGTCTTCTGAGATAGTTTTTTTAAGCGGATTCCCATCACTCCAATCCTCTCTGCATTCGACAAGACCAACGTTCCTAAAACATCTCTTTGAGCTGATGGTTCTCTTGTTCTAAACAACCTCAATGGCCTATCACCTACACATAAAATTCAGTCATTTTTATTTTACACTCAAGGCCCACCTAATTTTGAATTCCTGTATCTGTGCTTACATCTCTTTTTCTCTATAGAATTTTTTGTCTTTAATATCTTACTCTATTTATTGTGTTTATTGCTTATCGACTATCTTACTAGTCACATCAAATATAAACTCTACAAGGAAAGCATTTTCATCTGCTTGGTTCACAGACATACCCCTAAGCATTTGGAATAGTACCTGGTGTACCCTAGACCTATCCATTAAGTATTTGTTGTGAACCCGGAATGCACTCTGCCTTGATCTCAACTGCCTTATTCTAGCCTTCCTTCATATCCCATACTTAGCACTGATTTTTTTTTCTTGTGTCTTTTATTTGGGTTCTTCCTGTATTAGGCCTATGAAAGTTCATCAAAATTAGATGAAGCCTCTCAGGTGTAAGTTGACTACTTAGTTAACCACTATTTTTATTACCTCTAGTGTTCCTCTAAATAAACTAGTCATATTTATAGAGCTCCTAATAAAATTTGCCATTTAGTTTTTAAAAAGTTACTGGCCACAGAGGTATTTAACAACAGGGGGTAGAGTGTAATGAGTTCCACATAATTTAAATATTAAAGTATCTCTTTTTTTTCAAAGCGCTGACAAAGCCTTGTGCTTAAATTGTGGCTAAGAGGTCTTTAGAGAGTAATTCCGCAAATACATTATGTAAATTTAGGGCACAGTTTGGGCCCAGGCCATTAAATGGGGATAAGAATGCTCTTATACTTTACTTTTATATTGTCTTTAGGTAGCCTCCTTGAATTTCCGGTGCAATATATTAGAGCCTAAACATCCTTTAGGACAATGATTACAAACATTTGGATTAATGGAATGATGATTCAACGGCCGACACTAAATTTACCAACTCTAATTTCAATTAGTAGAGCTTAATCAAACTTTTCTTTAGTGCTGTTTCACATGGGGGTATGACTGAATAAGGATGAGATGAAGGCCAATTTCCACAGAGATTAGAAATAACTTGAGGCATTCTTACCAGCGTGTTTACAACTGCACACTTGGTGAATTAACAATGATGTTGTTTTTGTTGTTGTTGATAGGCATGAAAGTCTGTTTAGGCACTCCTAGTGCCTTGCTTTAATAAAAGGTATGTTCACTAGGTTTTGGCTTTCTTGGACAGTAATTCTTATGTAAACACTTAAGCCATTGATAAAGGTCAAGTTTATCAAGTTTTGATAGTGAAGAATGGATTTAACATGATTGATTTGATTGTAGTCAGCCAGATATTCTGTGCCTCATTTAAGCTAGTTGTTAACTCTTAAGCTTGCCGAGTTCATATGGGGGTTTGATGAGCTCTCGTAATATAAACAGAGTAAAGTGTACAGTGGGATTCGTGGTAAAATATCAGTCACTTCAAGTGAGTATGGGTACTGCATGGATTTAGTTGTTTTTATTTAAACTGTGACAATGAAAGACACCATTTTAAGAAAAAAATAGCAAGTTATTCCATGCTTTTCAGGAAATCCTAATATCCTAAATGGGTCATATGTTTGTGATGAAGTTCACTTGAAATTCAGCTACAATTTAACTGTGGTTAGAACTTCCAAATCATACCTGTATCACAACATACCAAGAACATAAATACAATTAATAATATGGTTAATAGTATTCTTTCCTACATATATTTCTTTTCCTCCTACTATACTTTAAGCTCATCTTAGGCAGAGACCATTATGCTTATCCATGCAGACATCTGGGGAAACGGCATTTGAGGCAGAGAAAAGAGTTGGTGCCAATACAGTGGCTTCCCTGACTTGTTCAGAAACAGTAAGAGGCCGATGTGCCTGCAGTCCAGTGTGAGGTGGAGGGGGCAGAGGCCAAATCTTATAGGGCCTTGAAGGGCCATTCCAAAGGCTTTTAGATTTTGGGGTGAGTGAAATGGAGGGTTTTTAATGTTTGTTTAGAGAAAGAAAACAAGTGTGTGTGTGGGCAAGAGACAGAAAGAGAAAGAGGGAGAGAAACCCAAGTAGGCTCTCTACTGACCGTGTGGAACCCCACAAAGGACTTGATCCAATGAACCATAAGGTCATGACCTGAGCCGAAATCAAGACCTGGATGCTTAACTGACTGAGCCACCCAGGTGCCCCTGAAATGGAGATTTTGAGCAGAGCAGTGCCATGACTAGAATCACGTTTAAAAGGATCACTCTAGCTGTTGTGTTGAGAATACACTGTTGGGGATGGGGGTAAGGATGGAAGCAGAATTAGGCAGCTATTGCAGAAATCCTGGTAACAGATAATGGTGGCTAGGATTGGATGGTGGCAGTGGAGGTGGTGACAAGTGGTTGGATATATATGTTTTGCAGACAGGCAGAGCCAAAAGGTTTTCCCGACTAAATAAATATGGGGTAGGAAAGAAAGAAGAGTCAAGAATGACTTTAATGACAAACGACTGGATAGATGAAGTTGCTGTCAAATAAGATTCAGAAGGTTTGAGATTAAACAGGTTTGTGGGCAAGATAAAGAGTCCAGCCTTCGATGCACTGAGTGTAAGAGCCTGAAAATGTTTTCAAACTGAAGAAATTTGCCTCCATAGTTTGTCCAACTAACAGTGTTAGATTCCCCTGGTCTCCTAGGCCTCCTTCTCCTTCAAAACAAGCTCATAGCTTCAGGAGCAGAATTTCCTTTCCCAGCTAACCTCTCCATTTTATCTGGTTGGTTTTTCCTTGTTCAGGCCTTCATTATCACTTGACTCACTCTAGTATCTTTATCTGATCTTGATTCTCCCTAATGAGGCTGTTTTCTACATAACCTGATGTATATTCCTAAAAAATAAATCTGATGATGGTACACTCCTATTTAAAACTCTGGACGGGTTTCTCACTGCTTTCCAAAATAAAACTTATTTTATTTTTAAGTTGGCCTCTGTGGAGGCCTCTGTGATTTTTTACTACACTGTCTCACCCTACTTTTCTTTTCACTACATACTAAATATGTCCTGGGTAGTCATGCGTCTTTGTCTGGCAAACTCTTATTCATCCCCCAATACCCAGCCAAACACCAGTACTTCAGAAAAGCCTTTCCCAACAACTTTCAGGCAAAACTGGCCATTCCCTCTTATGTGTTTTCCCAATATATTCATAACTTCACTATTTAACTTATAATGGCTTATCATTACTGGCTTGCTTCTATATCTATCTTATGAGGCTCTCAATAGAGGGTGCTTGTCTCATCTCTGTTTTCCACAACATCTCACTAGTTTCTATGCTCTGCTTACTGAGTCCCCGAAGGAATTAAGTATTACTCACAGGGAGCAAAACTACCTGTTCAAGATCTATCAACTTCAAGTGTGCCACCCTTCAAGGATCAGGGTGAGGCTTAGAACATCCTCTCATTCTATCTGCAACATTAGAGATGAAGACATTTAGGGGCACCCAAAGAAAGAGAAGCTGGTAGCAGGGCCAAACAGCTTAATGACAAAGCAGCCGTCGTGGTAGAAGCTGGTAGCAGGGCCAAACAGCTTAATGACAAAGCAGCCGTCGTGGTAACTGAACTGTCAATCAGCCCTTTATATTTGAATATATTGCAATCTTTAGAACGTGTCTATGAGACTACATGGCACAGCTTTCAAATAATCATCCACTTAAACTCTAGAAATTAAAAATTCCATTTTGGCTCTCCTATCAAGTTATGAAACTATAAAAGCAAGAAAACTAACCCTAGCAGAGTATACTATGGTCTTCAATAAACATTTGTTGAACACAGCAATGATGAATGAACCTTAAAACATTTTGCTCACATAAAAAACAGTAAAAAAAAAAAAAAAAAAAAAAAAAAAAACAGGTGAAAAAGTAAACACAAAACATGCACTAAAAATGGAAACTTCCAAATAACTTCAGGATAAATATTTTAAAAATCTGGTAAATATTAACCTAATTTCAGTATTAACCCTTTACCCTGTTATCTAAGTTTAAAAATCAAGAGAGAGGATAGTAAAGAAAAGAACGAGTTCTTAAATTTAGAAAATTTTTGACATCAGTCCTCAAAAAACTATGGATATAAATATCACATGTTTGATTTCCTATTAAACTATGTCAAACATTTGTCTCCAAACCTCCTCTTTTGCTTCATGTCAGTTGCCTTACTTTTCTTTATTTTCTATCCTATACGTGCTGACATTTAACTCTCCACCTTTCCTGTAGGATATAAAATTTTATCTTCAGTGATTTAGAGTAACTGTATTCATTTTTTTTCCTTTTACTTCCTTTCTATTTGTCATCATTTACTTTATTTTCATTATATATATTAAATTTTTAAATTAATCTTAGTTTCCTCCTACCTACTCTACCCTATCTCTGAACAATTCATTAAAATTATCTTTGCATTTGTTTGATTACTATAAAAAATACTCTCAGGTAAGTTTTCTGAAACATAGGGAAAAAGAGCCTATTAGGGTCTTCCTAATGATTATGGACATGGAACAATAACTTAATTTGACTATTTTAATTTTTTCCAGGGAATGGTTTCTAATAGTGCTGTGAGGAACAAATCTCTCCTTGAGGAATAAATAATACTGTTATTCAAGACAAATGTAACACATTTCTGAAGTATCTCTCCTGTAGCACAACTTTTTAAGAGACCTTTGATCTCAATATCTTTATTTTGCTCTATAATCCAAAAGAGACTAGAATATATTTTGAGATCTCAAAATTAGGAAGCACATGCTGAATAAAAGTTTGCAAGTCTAAGAAAACACAATTCTGCTCAGTAACACATTACTATTCTCTATTAAAGCAATAATTAAATAATAATTAATTAAACTCCATTCTCTATTAAAGCAATAGGTACACTGAACAAGTTGTTTTGTTTGGTTGGTTATGTCCATGCTGACTAATGTGACTCCAGAAAAGAAAGCACCAATGTTGCAAAATCCTATATGTTTTCATAGAAGTTTGGAAATAGGAATAGTGAATCTTTAGCTCAAAAGGGACAAGTCTCAGAACTTTAGCAATTTCTTTTTTTATATCTCATTCCTTAACACCCTTCAATTTTATCTTTTCAGCATGCACTATAAGAAAATGGATATGGGTAGTATTAGTTTGGTTCCCATATTAAAAGTCCAAAAATAACTTAAATTAGTATGGAAAGAAATTAATTTTTCTAAAAACATTCATATAATATAAAGAAAACTATTTAAACTACAAACTATATAACTCAGCTTTATATAAGATAACCAAGATTGGATATACAGGATGGATCATACTGTGATGCAGAAATTGCTAATATTCCATTTTTTATGCATTTCAATTCCAGTATTCTTACTACTAACAATTCCTGGATTTTTAATATTAAAATTTTAATTCAAGAATGGTACTCCTGAATCAAGGCAAATGTTTGCTCTTTCCACACTTTTCACAGAAGCTTGTCAAGTTTAGCAGTTTAATTAAACAAAAAACACACAAAAATGCTTAAAAATAAAAGAGCTCATATTTATTACCTATTTAAGATTTTGACAAACTCTCAGAATTATAACTTGCCTAAAGTTATACTGTATCTGGTTTATTGGTTTATTGATAGTTACAGATTCTTAACCACAACTGTATAGCTTACTGACAGCTAGAAGGATAAAATTCTTTTTTTTTTTTTTTTTTTATTTTTTTTTTCAACCATTATTTATTTTTGGGACAGAGAGACAGAGCATGAACGGGGGAGGGGCAGAGAGAGAGGGAGACACAGAATCGGAAACAGGCTCCAGGCTCCGAGCCATCAGTCCAGAGCCTGACGCGGGGCTCGAACTCACGGACCGCGAGATCGTGACCTGGCTGAAGTCGGACGCTTAACCGACTGCGCCACCCAGGCACCCCAGGATAAAATTCTTATATGTAAAATTTTAAATGATTCAATTATCCAGCTAACAGTTTTTCAAAATGTCTTCAACTAAATGAACATAGTACCCTTAACATTATTAATTATTAAGTTTTGTTACACAGTGATAAGTTTTGTTCACCTTTCTGTTAGTATTAAAAACTAACTCCTTAAAATATATTTCACTATTAGTATATACAATATAAATCGAGATTCACCATGAAAACTGACCTTACTTTTCAACCAATTTTATTGCCAGTTCAAAATTTTTTTCCAAATATCAAAAAAATATATATTTCCTCAAAGGCAACTCATTAATGCCTAATGCAAAACAGTCTATTTAGGGCCTCTCCCTTTCTATTCATGTCTTCAATTATAACCAGAGAGTAGTACAAAATGCTAAGGCCCAACAATAAAGGCACTCCACATATTTTAGTTTTATCCCTTCCTGTATGTCTTAAACATTTCCATGGACAACTACTATTATTTTTAAGAAGCAATAACCTTCTTTTACTAAAAGACTATATTTGAAAGTTTTAATATCTAAAAAATGCTAAGTCTAAACCTATACCACCAAGTCTCAGTATATTTTAGGAGATTATTTTAATCAAACACAAGTTACACTAATATTTTTATAATTAGTACTAACATTTGTCAACAGAACAAAAACAAAATCATGCAAACATACAGTGAGGGTTTAACTATCCCTATTCTCTTTTCACATGTTCTCAGAATAAACTATTATCTCTCGGGTATCGCAAGATCAGCACAGAGTAGCTAAGGCTGGTCTTTTGCATATTTACTGCCGCATGCAGGACCTGAAAGGTACCCAGGAAGATAACTGTTGGGGCTCAAAAGGTTTTTGCCTCTAATAACAATAATTTGGAGAGTAATTTAGGGCCTAAGTTTGTTGTTATTCCTGTTTTTAACAAATCTATTCATTTGAGTGTTACCATATCCCCAGGATGCCTTAGAAAATAAGAGATTGGGGCCCAAAGAAATAAAGTTAATCTGGCCAATATCATGGCCCTAAAGCAAAAGAGCCTGGAATTCCACCAGGTCCTCTGATCACTAATCAGTACTCCTCCTGCTGTAGCTTCCATCACCTCCCGAAGTCCTGAATTAACACATATGATAAAATAAAAGCTTCAGTGTCAAGCCATCAAAAGACATAACCCATGAGGGGTGAGACTAGCTCAGGAACAGTCATTTGAACCCAACCTGTCCACCTTTTTTCCCATGAGCCAGAGGAGGGACTTTGTAGGGATTTTGCCCATCTAGCTAATTTGCTAATAAACTGTCTTTATATCCCACCCCCTGTTTTTCCTTCCTAAAACAATCACATGGTGCTTTAACTGATTTTTCTTTGGATTATTGCTACTTGTGACACCAGACACACACACAAGCAAAAAACATGTGGCAAAGGAAATAAAACCCACTGTCTTAACAGAATCCCTGATAAAGTCCTGACTTCTCCCCTCATTATCTGTGGGACCTTGGATGAGTTCCCTAACCTCTTCAGGCCTTCTTTTCCTTCTCTGTAAAGTAAGGATAACAGTATTTACCTCACAGGAGTTTGTGAGGATGGCAGCAATCGATAGCATACATGTGCATACATAGCATACATGTGCCATGCACAATGCTCATGTGTGAGCATCTCTCCTTCACCCCAGAGAATCCCTTTATTCATCAAAAAGTGAATAAAGAACCACCTTACATTAAAAAAGAAACCATATCCATGTAGGTACCTAAGTAACAACTCAAAGAAAACTCCTTGGTACTAAAATTCAAATATGCTTTGTATAACATAGCTAAAGGCAATTGATTAGAATCAGACCTGATGCCTGAAAGTTTAGATCTTAAATGCAAATTTTCAAACATCTGTTCCCTGTCTCACACTGGCCCTAACAGTCTCTGTTAATGCAAAACAGACAACCAGGAACAACACCCTGTGGCTATCAAACAGAGCAAGGAAGAACTACTCCCCATGGCCTAACCACACAAATCACTGAATTACTAGATTATAAGTTAGTTTATTTATTTTTGGGGGTGGGGCAGAGAGAAAGGGAGAGAATCCCAAGCAGTATCTGCACTGTCAGTGTGGAGACTGCCTCAGGGTTTGAACTCATGAACTGTTGAGATCATGACCTCAGCTGAAATCAAGAGTCACCTAGGTGCCCTGAATTAACTGACTGAGCCACCCAGGTGCCCTGAATTACTAGATGTTAAAGACAAGGTCACTGTCAGACGAATTCTAGGTTTGGCACCATCCAAGTTGAATGCCAATTTTGGGTTCTAGGTAAATCCAGCAAATGCTTTGCCTTACTATCTTGCATGGATAAACTGCCTAGCCGAGTGATGGCAAATGTGTTTCATCCTGAGTGTCAACTATGATTGATAGCAGAAATCCAAAGTATTGTCTATGGATGCACCAGGAGGCCAAATCAAGCTATGAAGAAACCTGTGCCAGGATCAATCTGCAATGTCTGCCAAGGATGGAGAAATATGCAATGAGTCTACTGGCTGGCCACTAGTCATCCATTTCCAGAATCATCTGATCTCACTGAAAAAGAAAATGATAGTATCTAGCTTATTATTAGATATTAATGACCACACTACTATAGCAGTGAAATCCCTGGAGATCTAGGTGGCATACAATAAGTGTTTTTATAGGTGACAAGCTATAATCCAATTTCTTTTTCCATGGACATTATAGAGTCAATACTATGTGTTCACATCCCATTTCCTTCTCCTCCTGGATTCACAACTAGTCTTCATTTCCCACCTTCTCCTAGTGAGGCCACTGTGTTCTTGCCAATGGAATATAGGCCAAATGATGTCTAGACCTGGACCTAAATCTTCCCCTGCAATACTGCCCCCAACTCGACTATCTTCCTTCCTCTGTTATATATGCATAGAATTCAGTGGTGAAATCCTAAGTGATAGAATCCCTAGAAGGAAGGTGCCATCCACAGCAGACTGTGATGTGAGCAAGAAATAAAACTCAGATCAAGCCACTAGTTCTTGG
The DNA here is from genome assembly GCF_028749965.1 of Puma concolor. Taxonomy (NCBI): domain Eukaryota; kingdom Metazoa; phylum Chordata; class Mammalia; order Carnivora; family Felidae; genus Puma; species Puma concolor. Next base: position 76,693,223 of record NC_141671.1, read on the forward strand.
GATTCCCAACAAGGTAATTCTGGTTAAGACCGACAGCCATAGTATCATGCGTACTCACAGAGACAAACCATGACCTGAGCAAAGCAAATCAGAATTCTTCCCTATGAATTTGTAAAACTCTAGGAAGATAATTCCTTTCTCTTGCTGAGGCTGTGGTGATGTGAACCTGGGAGCTTTAGTCCACTGTGTTTCCAGACTCACTGAGAAAGTTAATTTGTGAGACTGAAGCACGTGTTCTGTCACTATTGTGTGAAATGGAGGTGAGAGAAACAGGAGGTGGAGGAAGAATCCTAAACAAGCACCAGGAAGGTCGAGTTCACCCTGCCTTTACCTCAGCTTGATTACAAGGGCCAAAATGATCCTGTCTTTGCCCAAATTAGTTTCATCTATATTCCTGTAACTCATAATCAAACTAGTCATGACTAATATGGGTATAAAGTAGGAAGTAAAAATCCTTCAACACACAGATAGCATTTTGACAAATATTCTACCTAAATATGTATAACAAACTTATCTAAATCTTAAAAAATGAAAATTAGACCATACCTAATAAATTGTCTTCACATGTCAGATATACTTTAACAACCTCATTTTTCAAAGATGCCCAGATCTTATTGTTTGGACACCCATCATTTTTTAATCAAGTATTTAGGTGTATTCAATTTTGTATTCCTATATACATTGCTACAACAAACATCTTTGAATGCACGCTTTTCTCTATTATGCCAACTATTTATCAGAGATAAATTTATAGCAGTCAAATTGCTGTGTCAAAGGATCTTTAAGAGTTTTGACTAATATTGCCAATTTTCTCTCCCAAATATGCGCACCAATTTACATTCCCACCAATTGAGTGCCCAATTTATACTCTTATTTTTCCACCTGAAAAAGTAATGCTGAACTCAACTGAAGAAACACTTCTAAGTTCACAGCATTACTGCATGAATTGATTAGTACAACAATCCAAAGAAGGGCCAAAGTCACTAGGTTCCACTGATATATATATATATACATACACACACGCACACATATAGAGACAGAGTGAGAGAGCAAGAGAGAAAACAGACCCTTGACAGACTAATGTTACTGCAGCACACAGTTTTTCATAAAATGCAATAAAGTATAACTAAAAATTAAGTGACTCTTTTGGAACCATGATGGGCTCCCTTGTGGGGAAAAAAGGAAGTACAAAACAACAAAGCAAAAAGGAGATGCAGGTGTTAACAGTGGGTTCAGCCTGTTGTTAGCACATCCTAAAATCAGCTTTCCATGGAACCTTCCAAGGGTGCACTCATGCTAATTAGTGGCAGGCAAACACCAGAATGTTAAATGTAAAATGCTTAATGAAGAGCCCAGAAAAACATGAACACGTCGCAACCCTCGTGAATTAGGGAGACAAAAATTACAAAACTTTGTGAAGCCATGGCCAAACTGAATGGTTTAGGCAGATGATGGAGGGTCTGTAAAGCATACAGTTTGAAGCTAATCAAGTTGACATTGAGATTATAGAAAGTTTTCTAAAATTACATTCCAGCTTTTAAGGAAAAATAATAAAATATTTCCTGGTATTTTTAATACTTCTCTTAAGGAAAAGAATTACAGAAGATGATAATGTGGAAACAACTAGCTTTGGAAAGAACAGGAGAACAATAAAATTCTTCACTTGGATATTTACTTAACCTCAATATTAATAACTTAGGTTTTTTCTTTGACAGTAACAGACTAACAAACCCAGCGAAACATGGCATAAACGTACTTAGATACACATAATATATATGGTGATTTGGGGGGGTTACTTTTGATTTTTTTTTGGTTTGTTTTGGACTGTTAACAGTTAAGCCTGATTATAAAATTCTATTATTTCACTGGTAATAGTTAAGGAATGTTATAAATTCTGTCATCAAAAAATAAGGTCGAACTAAAAAGCCTTTAAAGTTTGTTTAATACACAGTTTTTAAGACTTTCAACTAAGTTACACACATCTGTAACCTTTTTAGTCTTCACTGTCACCAATGGCAGAGGTAGCATTCTCTGGTGTTAGCACTATGACCCAACAACCAAGCAACAGACAAAAAGAGGAAAAAGATAAAAAGAGGTCAGACTGGCAAGGCGCATCCTAGAATGCCATTAGGGGCTGCTTCGTGACTGTCCACTGTGCCAGAAGTACCCTGGGTTTGGTTTGCATTTATGGTGAATTTGAATTCAGACTACTAAAGTGTATGTGGGTGTGTATGTATATATGTTTAAATATTTTTCCATTTCCCATGTGACTCACACAGATATTATTTCCTGGCATCAACAGAGCAATCAGAACTAGGTGAACAAAACAATAACCCATTAAGGCACCTGCTCAAGGCAGACAGATAGGAATTATTCAGGATTAACCCATACAGAATGTATAGTTTTTCCTCCTTGGCACTTAGCTTCCTTATCTGTGAAAATGAAGGTTCCCTCCAGCTTTAGAAGGCCCTCCACATCTGGTCACCATCCACAACTCAGCTCTTGCTTCTTAACATTCTTAGCCTTCTTAAATTTAGTTTTCCAGTAACCCTTAACTTATTTAAATTCCTACAGTGTGCCCTGCTCTCTCTGAACCTCTTCTTAGAGAAGGGTGCAGCAGCTCCTATCTGTCCCTCACCTACGTAGTCCACTCATTCTTCCGGTCTGAGCTTAAACATCACTTCGGCAATGTACCTCCACTGGGGTCTTTACTTCCCCTGTTAGCACTTAATTCTTTTTGAGCCACTCATAATTATTTCTTTCATTTTCTCCCCTAATAAGCTGCCAAGAGCTATATGTATCTTGTTCACCATGTTATCCTTGCCTCTTGGAATGATTCCTGACATTTAGTAAACACCCAATATTTGTTAAATGAATAAATAATGGCATCGTGCTAAATAAGCTACTAAAAGCCTCAATACTGAAAGTAATTTCTAATTTCTACAAACAAGTGAAATTAAAGCCAAATTAAATATGCTAACATTGCTCTCTTTACAAAGGAAACACAACCCAAAATTTTAGCTTAAGCTTGTCCCCTTTCTTCATAGCTTTTCTAAAACCCTCAATGGTGATATTATCATGTTAGTGAATCATGAATGGTGAATATCATTTCAATGAAAATTAAAAGTATACAGCTACTTTGAAATAATGTTTTTCTTCTATAACTATCCCTACTACTCATAATGTATACACTCGTGAACTATAAGGTGGATACTGAAAAACAATGCTACCTAACTGCATCCAACTCAAAACAAACTAAAGCAAATGGGTACCCACATATACACACAATAAATGCTAGTGAAGAATTTTCTCTAATATTAATAATCATATACTACCTAATTATTGATGACATCCATCAAGAGAAGTACACATATGCTTTAACTTACAACCAAAAATATCTTTTCACGTCAGGATATAATTTTCTCCCAAATAACATTTTTATCATGTCACAGGAATGCAAGTGTTAAAAGACCATCAGGAAATGTACAGCTATGTACATTAAGCAACTTAATGTTTCTTTTAGTTGTTTTATTTCCTCTAATATTACACTTTGGTTTTCAAAACCTTGAGAGAAAATGAATCAAGTTAAACTCCTTGCTCTTCTGAAAGGTTAGCAAGTAAAAGTAAAATCTTTAAAGAGAAAGTTTATAAGAACAAAAAAGTTCTGAAATTTGGGAGATGTGAAATCTGAAATAAAAAATCATTCACTAAAGGTTTACCAAAACCGGCTCCCATGCTATGTTTGGTGTTAGAGATAAGGCAGCCTCAATGAAACTGCAGAATAGAGGGAACAAGAGATTCTACTAAACAGGATCCCTCTGCAGCCCCGTGAGTGATATGGCAGGGATGCATGCATGGGGGGCCATCGAAGTCCTGAGAAAGAATGACTAAACTAGGTTTTGGAAGTGAAATTTTAAAAATACGTTAAAACACAGAAACTGCATAAAGGACAAAAAGTAATACAGAGAATAGATGAACCTAATGAATTTCAAAGTTTCTCAGGAATGAACTGTGGTGTGTATGGGGAGTGGAAGGAAAGAACAGAGGATAGGAAAACAGGCTGCTTGCATCTCTAGCATACAGGAAAAAAGCACACCTGATAATTTGGGTAAATATTACTGTCATCCTTCCACTCATTTGGGTGACCTCACAAGAAAATAAGAGCAATCCCCAAGGCCAAAACAGAAAGAAGATGCAGAAAAACACACGGCAAAGTGATACTGAAGAGCAGGCTGCTTGAGGCCATGTGTTAATCTGAGAGGCCAGGAGGCTTAGATTTTAACAGCCCTATGGGGAACAGGAAACAAGGTCTTGAGACTAAGCAAGGTGGCTAGTTGGAATAAAGACCTCCACAGAAAGCTGGGATCCTCAAAGGGTTACTCCCTTTGTAAAATAAGAAGAAAAAACAAAAACAAAAAAGAACAACTTCCAGCAAAGGAAGACAAAAGCTCGTCCTACTCAGTCTAGGTTCTGGGTAAATGAAGGAAAAAGAAGAAATATCTAGGGCTTTTATAACCATAGCTTTTCCCTTGTCCAAGTTGGTGACTCATATTTAGACTACAGATTCACACTCCTCTATCCAAGACCCTCAGAGCCATATGTGTTTCAGAATTTAGGATTGTTCAGATTTTACAAAAGTAAAATGGTACATACGCCATATATTAAGTAACACCCCAGTCGAATCTGGACAGCAGACTATAATACAACAATATTTCTGTAGTTTGTATGTAGTTCAACATACAAACTTTGATGGTAGGAAACATAAAGACTGGATAAGGTCAAGTTCTGCTATAAAATGTTTTATAAAAAAGAACTTTGGTATTCTGAGCCTTTTAGACTTTGAATTACACACCTAGACTTGCACTGGATGGGAAACTCCAATAGCAGAAACCACCTTAAGGTGCCCTCAGGACAGTAGCACTTGTGGGATTTGACAGAAGCAAACACAAATCCTCTCTAGGTTATCCTAAATTTTCAGGATTCCCACATATGAAGTCCAAAATTATAAAACACGTGAGAAAACATTTCACAATAGTCAGTCAGTCAAAAACAGTAGCAGACACAAAACTTCATGTAATGGATCTATGAGATACAAATATAAAGTGAGCTGTGTTCCAAAAGGTGAATAAACAAAAGAGGAACTAAAAAATGTGAGTAAGAAATCTATGTCATCCAAAAAAGAGCAAATTTGAAAAGCTTCAAAAATGAAAAATATTAATGAATAAAATTCGAAACGAAAGGATGAGTAAAAGCAGACACAACATAAAGAGATAATTAATAAACTGGAAGATACCTGAAAAACAAAGCATGCTAAACAGTAAAAAAAGCATTTGAAACTATAAATGTTATATAAGGATATAATGAGATAGAAGAATATAATGAAAAGATTTAGTGTTAAGAGGATAAATAAAAGAAAGCCACATCTAAGAGGAAGGAATGCTTCCAAATTCATTCTATGAGGCCAGCACTGCCCTGATACCAAACCAGATGAAGACACCACAAAAAAAGAGAACTATAGGCCAGTATCTCTGATGAACATAGATGCAAAAATCCTCAAAATATTACCAAACCAACAATACATTAACAAATCATTCACTACAATCAAGTGGGATTTATTCCAGGCATGCAAAGGTGGTTCATTATTTGTAAATCAATGCAATATATCGCATCAATAAGAGAAAGGACAAAAATCATATGATTATTTCAATAGATGTAGAAAAAGCATTTGGCAAAGTACAACATCCATTCATGATAAAAATCCTCAACAAAGTCAGTTTAGAGAGAACATACCTCAACATAATAAAGACCATATATGAAAAATCCATAGCTAATATCATACTCAATGGTGAAAACTGGAGAGCTCTTCCCCTAAGATCAGGAACAAAATCATGTCCATTCTCACCACTTTTATTCAACATAGTTCTGGAAGTCCTACTAGCCACAGCAGACAAGAACAAGAAATAAAAGCATTCAAAATTGGCAAGGAAGAAGTAAAACTTTCACTATTTTCAGATGACATGATCTAGAAAACCCAAAGATGTCACCAAAAAACTACTAGAGCAGGTAAATGAATTCATTAAGGTCACAGGATACAAAATCAAAATACAGGAATCTGTTGTATTTCTATATAGTAATAATAAAGTAGTAGAAAGCAAAATTAAGAAAACAATCCCATTTACAATTGCACCAAAATAAATACATAAATAAAATGCCTAGGAATAAACTTAACCAAGGAAGTGAAAGACCTAGACTCTGAAAACTATAAAGTACTGATGAAAGAAATTCAGGATGATACAAAGAAATGGAAAGACATTCTATGCTCCTGGCTTTGAAAGAATATTGTTAAAATTTCTATACTACTGAAAGCAATCTATAGATTTAATGAAATCCCTACCAAAATACCAACATAATTTTTCACTGAACTAGAACAAACAATCCTAAAATCTGTACAGAACCACAAAAGAAAAGAAAAGAAAATCCAAATAGCTAAAGCAGTCTTGAAAAACAAGAACAAAACTGGAGGGATCACAATCCCAGATATCAAGATACACTACAAAGCTATAGTAATTAAAACAGTATGGTACAAGCACAAAAACAGACACATAGATCAATGGAACAGAATAGAGAGCCCAGAAGTAAACCCACTACTATATGGTCAATTAATTTCCAACAAAGGAGGCAAGAATATGCAATGGGAAACAGTCTCTTCAACTAAAGGTGCTGGGAAAACTGGACAGCTACATGCCAAAGAATGAAACTGGGACACTTTGTTACACAATAGAAAATAAATTCAAAATGGATTAAGGACCTAAATGTGAGATGTGAAGTCATAAAAATCCTAGAAAAGAGCACATGCAGTAATTTCTCCAACATCAGTTACAGCAATATTTTTCTGATGTGTCCCCTGAGGCAAGGGAAACGAAAGCAAAAATAAACTATTGGGACTACATCAAAATAAAAAGCTTCTGCATAGTGAAGGAAACAATAAAACTAAAAGACAGCCTACTGAATAGGAGAAGATATTTGCAAATGACATATCTGAATAAGGGTTAGTAACCAAAATCTACAAAGAATGTATATAACTCAGAACCAAAAAAAAGTCAAATAATCTAAGTAAAAAATGGACAGAAGACATGAACAGACATGTCTCCAAAGAAGACACATAGATGGCCAACAAACACATGAAAGATGCTCAATATCACTTCTCATCAGGGAAATACAAATCAAAACTATAGTAAATATCACTTCATGCCTGCCAGAATAGTTAAGCCAAAAACACAAGAAACAGTGTGTTGGTGAGGATGTGGAGAAAAAGGAACCCTCTTGCAATGTTGGTGGGAATACAAACTGGTACAGCCATTACACAGTATGGAGATTCCCGGAAAATAAAAAATAAAACTATCATATCATCCAGTAATTCCACTGCTGGGTAATTACTCAAAGAATATGAAAACGCTAATTAAAAAAGATATATACATCCCTATGTTTACTGCAGAATTATTTACAATAGACAATTTTTTTTTCAACGTTTATTTATTTTTGGGACAGAGAGAGACAGAGCATGAACGGGGGAGGGGCAGAGAGAGAGGGAGACACAGAATCGGAAACAGGCTCCAGGCTCTGAGCCATCAGCCCAGAGCCTGACGCGGGGCTCGAACTCACAGACCGCGAGATCGTGACATGGCTGAAGTCGGACGCTTAACTGACTGTGCCACCCAGGTGCCCGTACAATAGACAATTTATGGACATAGTCCAAGTTTCCATCAATAGATGAATGGGATTAAGAAGATGTGGTATACACACATACACATACGCACACACAATGGAATATTACTCAGCCATAAAAATAATGAAATCTTGCCATTTGCAACACCACAGATGGATCTAGAGAGTATAATGCTAAATGAAATAAGTCAGCTTGAGAAAGTCAAACACCGTATTATTTCACCCATATGTGGAACTTAAGAAAAACAAAGAACAACAACAAAAAAGAGAGAAACCAAAACATAGAGAGAAAGCTGATGGTTATCAGAGGAAAGGTGGGAGCGGATGAGTGAAACAGATGAGGAGGATTAAGAGTGATGAGCACTAAGTAATGTATACAAGTGTTGAATCACTATATGGTACCTGTGAAACTAAAACAACACTGTTATATTAACTATACTGAAATTAAAATTAAAAAAAAAGCTACATTTATACACATATGCACTACAGCAGGACAAGATAAGATTTCAGAAGCTGCCACAAGTACTAAGAGATTACCTAAAGACATGTAGACTCATAGATGACTTCTTACAAGGAACAACAGTAGCCAAAAGAGTGAAATTATGTTCCAAGAAAAAACAACTATATATAAACTATATAGAAAAAAAATACATATATATAAGATATATGAACTATCATTCAAAAATATGGACAAATTTATCTTTAGACAAAAATAGAGTTTACTACTAAAGAGCCTCACTTAAGGAGCTTTAAAAGGATATAGTTCTGGAAAATCTTAGACATAATGAAGGAATGGTAAAGTCAAGGAGGGTTTACCTGCATATACACTGCCTGTATCAAATAATAATGTCTAACTTTGGGAGTTAAAACTATGGTAGAATTAAAACACTAGCCAACATAGCATGTAAGTGAGAAGTGGGTGACTGAAGTTTCTAAATTTCTCTTCTTTAGGAGAAAATAAAAAGATACTGTTCTACTTTAGACTTTAAGTAGATATACTACATTTTTAAAGGTGATCATGAAAAGAAACAGAAATAATATGTATTTTAAGCTTTCAAACTATAGAAAGTTGGAATTAAAGCACAAACTGAAGTAAATGAAAGGAGGGGGCAAAAAACAATCGTGGAGAAGTGGTAAGGGCAAATCACTAATGGTCATGTCCGTTGTTATGGTGGTGGTAGTGGCAGTAATGGTATGAGTAAGGGCAACAGTAGCACCAATAGCGATTGTACTAGAAACAACGGTAGTCATAACTGATGTTCAGTGCACATTTGTGAGTCAAGCTCTGGGCCAGGTATTTCACATGCATAATATCTCACCAAAGATAACACGTAGGTAACATTACTCACCTTTGTTTTACAAATGAGGTTTGTAACTGATTTAAACCAAGGCAGAAACAGTTAAGAAGGACATTTCAGAGAGTTTAACAACTGATCACTGACTGGATGTGACAGATGAGGGGAAACTCTCAAATTAGTGGCTTGACCAATTCGGTGGGCAATGCCTAGAACCTGACAACAATCCTAGTAGTTCACACTTGGGTTAAGCCAAAGACACAGGATATCCAAAGAGGGGTAGACTTGTGTTTGTTTTCTTTGGAATGGTGAGCTTCTGTTTCAAGAAGCTTGGCTGTGAAAGAAAGGCAAGGGACAACAGGTTGGCTGCTGGAAGAGGTCATAGAATCCAAGGAGGGCTGTGTGTCGGTGACCTTGTTTTACATGGAGATACTTGAAAATGCTCATGAGAGAGATAGGAGGAGAGGTTAAAGATACAGATGACAGAATAACTGATACAGAAAGGAGGAGAGTTATCATTTAAAATAAAAGTGCTGGGGCGCCTGGGTGGCTCAGTCGGTTGAGCGTCCGACTTCGGCTCAGGTCACGATCTTGCGGTCCGTGAGTTCGAGCCCCGCGTCAGGCTCTGGGCCAGAGCCTGGAGCCTGCTTCCGATTCTGTGTCTCCCTCTCTCTCTCTGCCCCTCCCCCGTTCATGCTCTGTCTCTGTCTCAAAAATAAATAAATGTTAAAAAAAAAATTTTTTTTTTAAATAAAAAAAATAAAAGTGCTAACCCTGGGAGGATAATTAATGATCAGACCAAAAAGCAAAACCACACAAAGTAGACAAAAATGCAGCTTCTCTCTTGAGTAGCCAGGAATGGCATATCACAAAATCCTTTAGAAAACATTAAATCCTTCTTAAAGATGCATAGTAGAGACATTTTATGTACACATGGGAAGGCAGGAGGGATCCTCACACATTTGGAACAAATGAAGAGAGAGCAGGAACCCAGGTGTAAAAAGGCTGTGGGGTTTTGGGTACAATTCTCTCTCTGGTTTGGGCTGTCATCAAGTTGCTCCTAGGAAGACTCCATCCTGTCTTATAGGTCATCATGCAACTGACACTGGGTATGCCATTCTACTATTCTCTCCTTAATGAGAAACAAAGCATAGAGCACATTACATAAACCCCTAAGAAAAAAGACAGCCAACATTTCCCTTCACAAGCAAATGGTGTTTCTCTGTAAAGAGAAAAGAATTTACAAAGAAGGTGGAACTGAATAAACATATTTTATTTTTTTAATGTTTATTTATTTTTGGGGGGAGAGAGAGAGAGAGAGCAAGCGGGGTAGGGGCAGAGAGAGAGGGAGACACAGAATCTGAAGCAGGCTCCAGGCTCTGAGCTGTCAGCACAGAGCTGGACGCAAACCACAAGATCATGACCTGAGCCAAAGTTGGACGCTCAACTGACTGAGCCACCCAGGCGCCCTGAATAAATATTTTTTAATGGAAAGAAATGGGGCTTTTCAAATTATTTAATTGAACTATGATTATATTTGAAGGCTCACTTAATAGCAGCTGGCTCAGGAGTTGAGCCACCTAAAATACAACTCTGTTAAGGAAAGCATCCTAGGCTCTCAGGGAAGAAGGTTATATGTCACTTCTGACCTTCTTTACAAAGTTACTGAAACCTAGATAAGCTCCAAGAACATCCCATCCCAGCATCAATCAATCTGAAAAGAGGAGGTAAGATATTGGAAGGATATTTGTGAAAAGCTAAGAGATAGATCCATAGCAACTGAGTGCACAGATTAAATTACAAGACTTCAGCAGCCATTTATTAAACATTAAAACTAATATGGCAATGTATCAAAAATCTAGATTTTAATCTAAAATACAAGCTAATATTGCAATTAATATATACATTTACCTACTCTTACATAATTTTATTTTTTTCTATATATACAAGTTTTGCAACTTTTAAAAAATTGTGAGTTACCAATTATATACTGGTTCTAAGAAAGTATCTGCTAACTACAGTGATCACCAAAGGAGAAAAAAATATCCAAAGTGACCCAAATAGAATATTATACCATAAAAAAAAAAAGATTTCTCTGAAAATTTGGAAGTAAAAAGATCCAGGAAAAAACAGTTGATATAAAGCCTGCTTAACTATTTTAAGTCATTGTTTTTTAAAAATTTTTTAAATGTTTTTATTTATTTTTGAGACAGAGAGAGACACAGCATGAGCAGGGGAGGGGCAGAGAGAGGGGGAGACACAGAATCTGAAGCAGGCTCCAGGCTCTGAGCTGTCAGCACAGAGCCTTGATGCAGGGCTTGAACTTACAGACTGTGAGATCATGACCTGAGCTGAAGTCAGATGCCCAACTGACTGAGCCACCCCAGGCACCCCAATTTTAAGTCATTTCTAAAGCATGCTCCTTACTATTACCTGAGACTCTTTGCCACTCTTCTGCTTTTCCTGCTCCTGCCAGCCCCCAAACCTCACATGATCTCTCCACCCTCTCCCAGAATGCTGAGTGTTGTCTGGGAACATCACAGGACCATACAGATTGGCGTCTTTACAGATTTACTGTATAAATGATCATTGACTTGAATGCTTTTTCAGAAGTGATTTCCCCTGGCTCTTCCTCACTGCCTAAAAAATACTATCTCCTCCATCTCCACACCTAGACTGGGTCTTCTGGTGAAATCAAGGAGGAATGGAGCGTGCCTTGGTACAGAAAAATGAGAGGGTGTATTTAGTCAATAACAAATAGTGAAATGAGAACAAGTGGGATAAAATATGTTACAGCAAAACAGTACACTTCTCATGTTGAAAGTTACTCTAGTGTTCAGTAAACTTTTATACATCGATCCTATTAATTTTATTCAATAGTCTTTATTTTTTGGATCTATGCACTATAGAAAGATTTTTTTCAGTTATCACAAGTATAAATATGGTATCAACTGAATTAGCATGCAAATAGCATTTCTATAAAGCAAAATATATTTTATTTATACTAAGCAAGCTTCTGTAAAGCAAATAAACTTTTAAGGTTAAATTTTCATTATATATACTCACAATATGTCTTATTTGCAGATATTTTATGAATAAAATTAAAACAGTAGGAATCTTGTGGTAATTTGCCAATATTTGCCTTGAATCAAAACATAATCCATATCTCCCACTACTTTTATTACTTTTATAGATATTGTAATAAGAAGTAACATCTTTTTCTTAATTTGGGAGGATAGGACTCATTTCTAAAATGACAGTCAGGGGCGCCTGGGTGGCGCAGTCGGTTAAGCGTCCGACTTCAGCCAGGTCACGATCTCGCGGTCTGTGAGTTCGAGCCCCGCGTCAGGCTCTGGGCTGATGGCTCAGAGCCTGGAGCCTGTTTCCGATTCTGTGTCTCCCTCTCTCTCTGCCCCTCCCCCGTTCATGCTCTGTCTCTCTCTGTCCCCAAAATAAAAAAAAAAAATAAATAAAATAAAAAATAAATAAAATAAAATAAAATGACAGTCAGTATCCCTCAAACATAAGATTCAGAACTCGAATCACTTGTTCATTATGTAGCATAAGCTCATTATTAAAAACCCTCAAGATGTTTAAAATGGAAAAAAATTGCATTATTGATACCCAACTTGGCTTTTCATGAGGTTTGGTTTGATATAAATGTCTATGTTTAAATTTTGATAATGTTAAATAGGGTTTTTTAACCACAGGACATATATAGAAGTTGTTTGTAAGAGCTATTAACAGAAATGAATATGAGGCTGCCAAACTTTCCAAATTTCTCCCTGCAGGTGTTACATTGGGCCGATTCTATTTTTTGGTTGTTCTTTAACTGTGATACAGCACTTGGGCAGATACTAGGTGCCCTACTGGATCTTATCTCTTTATTATTTGACTTGGGCAGGCCATCAACTACAAAACAGAAAAGGAAAAGCAACTGAAATACACAACAGTTGTAACCAAAAGTTAAATACTTGCTGAATCCTGGATATTTCATGTGTTACCAAATAGGTACACAAAGTTACAAAGAAAAGGAAACAAAGATGTATAAAGGGACCCAGAAAAACTAATGTCAAACTAACATTGGTCAAGTATTTAATTTTCACGTGCAAGGAGCAAGATTATTATAGCAGAGTATGGAATAAAAGTTTTACATAATTCAAACATACCGTAAAATATATACTATAAAATATTAATTTATTTTTTAATGTTTATTTTGTGAGAGAGAGAATGTGCACGCATGCCCTCTCACAAGTGGGGGAGGAGAGAGAGGAAGAGAGAGAATACCAAGCAAGCTCCATGCTGTTAGCACAGAGCCTGACACAGGGCTCGATCTCATGAGCAGAACCGTGAGATCGTGACCTGAGCCAAAATCAAGAGTTAGACACTTAACCAACTGAGCCACCCAGGAGCCCCAATATTAATTTACTTTAAATTCAATAAATATCTGCTGATCATGGTGAAGCTTTTTCTGAATATATTTTTCCTCTAAGAAACTTACTGTTACTGAAAAGGGGGGAAATCTGAGACTATATGCCTAGAGTTTCTTTATCTCCACCTTCGCTCTGCCCTCAGATGTTAACAAATCATTCCTTTAAATGTTTAAATCACATACCATTAAGCATCATTTTATAAACCACTAGAATTAACCCTAATTTTCTTGGCCTATCAACCCAAACAGAAAAAAAAAATCATATTTTAAACCAATACTTTAAATAATATTCAGAGCCTATTCCATTAATCCAATATCTGCAAAAAAAATCACAAAACCATAAACTTTAATCTTATAACCTTCCAACCTAAATTCCAAACTAAAAAGTTATACACAAATCAAGCTAATTTTTTTTTTTTGTTTCCACTCTACATTATGCTCTTTTCCTCCCAACTACTATTTAGTATTTTCAATACTAAAACATTACTTAAGAGTGCTTCAATGCCTATAGGGAAACTTAGTTATGTGTTTGCATGTCCTAATAATGGATGTGACTCACTGTTATAACTGTTATGTTACCGAAAACCTGTGAAAAAATTGCTAAGGTAGTCTACTATTATTTAAAGGAACTTCACAAGGAATTCCAAGTAAAATGCCCTCTTAAAATGCATATAAATATAACAATATTTGTATACTCAAATTTTCCATGTCATTTTTTTCTTAAGATAGGACATATCAATAATGTGATATCTATCTTTCCAAATTTTGCCCTAAGGTTGTATTTAAGTGCAGCTCTTTTATTTTATTACTTATTCAAAAACTAAAATGTTAAAAAGAAAACTAATACTGTTCAGTGCTTGCCTTTTGCTCATTTTTTTAAGTGACCAAATTCAAAAGTCTTCATGCATACCATAGAGATTTGCAATAGAGCATGGGTTGTGCTGCATGATTTCACACAAAGCCATACAAACAGGATAGGTGTTTTAGAGATTAACCATTCAGGCTAATACTGTTCCTCCCCACAGCCCCCCACAGAAAATATTACTCAATAAGCCACAGACAATAGTTAAGTGCAGTGGTTAAAAGCTGTGAAAGTTAATTACCTTTCCTGAACCTGTTTAGCAGCAATAAATTAATAATGTAAAGCCCAGTGCCTGGCATATACTAACTGCTCAATAAATGTTTAGCTCTTATGATTATTCACACTAATTCAATACCAATTCCTGCTTCATCTGCTTCCTAAATACAGAATCTCCCCCTTATGTTCCACATCTTCAAAATCACCCCACTCAGTAACATATGCTGGAGATACTGGAAAACCTCCCACCTTGAAAATTTTTAAGAGACTTTTCCAGATCTAAAATACTAAGGCGACTAAATATTTAGATATGGAAAAGTGGGTCTTTATCTGAATAATGTTTTGATGAAATGCTCAAACCTGTGAATGTTTATGATATGTATCAATATACTGATCTACCATTTTCATAGCATTTAGCAAATCAATAACCTGTAACTTCTTTATTAATGAATATCTGCTAGACTGACACATACCTTTAAGACATGAGTCATCTTTCCAGAGTTGGGGAAACTGATGGAAAGATGGCTAAATGATTCAGCATGCTGCAGCAAAATGAGCTGGTCATGAATTTATAATTTCCACTCCTGTTAGGTGCCCTGGCCCTGGTGGCCTCTTCCTTCCTGTACCGCACATATAACACATGATACCATAATCAACAAATTTTGTTAGAAACTCCCCCAGGAAAGGGGTAATGGTGTTTTCCCCTCAGACAAGCTTCTAGAAGCAAAATTATTCAATTCTGTGACACAACAGCTTCACAAGCCTGGATGACCCTCACAATGTCCAGCTGTATGCTTCATCAAGCTGTGCTCATACAGATAATAGGACTAAAGTCAATTCTAACACTGGTGCCATTTTCTCTGCTGCACAAGGCAGACACTGGGGAAGGCCTGAAGCAAAAGAAACTCAGAAAATGGGCATAGGAAATGGGTATGGCTATAGTTGTGTCTATTATGCCAGCACTGACCTTTATCAACAAACATCATAACAGAGCAGTTCCTAAGCAGGTCAACGAGACTGAACAGCTAGAGCTGAATCAGCTAGAGGACATGTGCTGATGGAGCCTTACCTATAAAGAGTCTCAACACCTAAACCCAGTGAGTGCCTTTTTCTAAGTCCCTGTTTGTCTTTCAATAACTATTTACAGCGTTAATCATGTGAAAATTTTATATCAGATTCTAAACTAGATTAAAGCTGTTTTCCATCAAATAACAAATATAAAAAGAAAGCATTATGAATGAAACGTTTTCATGTAAAAGTGCACCATCACAAATGCTGGAAAAAGCACATCCATTTTGTGGCCACAGCAGTCATTCTGCCCAGCAGCTTCCGAGAATGGGACAAAGAAGTGTGCCAGGATGTGTAAAATGAAATCTCCATGATCTCTGAAGTTCAATTTCCTCATTCAATAGCTTGAATTTATTTCAGTTTGGTGTGGTTATGTACAACACACACTCACTCACTCACTCACACAAAACCTCAGCAGCCACAGTGAAAGAGATGACACTTTTAAAATGTATTTAGAAAACTAGGGTGATAAATGTGACCTTTTATAATTTCATCTTTTTCTTTTTTGGGGGTGGGGGAGGGTTATGACTGTTCAACCCCTGATTTCCTATAACCTGGATAAAGGAGTGGTGTGTGGAAAAAGAAAGAAAGGAAGAAAGAAAGAAAGAAAGAAAGAGAGGTGAAAAGTGCCTAATCCAGAATGTTCAATTTCTCAGTATTTCATAGTATTAATACATACAAGTATTTTTTTTTTTTTTTCCCCACCAAGACCTTGGAGGTCAAAGGAGGAAAAAAATGGCTCAAACACAAGGTTTCAGGGTTGCCCCAAAGCAACACCTCTACCTCTGAAGATTTGGAGCTCAGCTGGGAGTTCTGAAAGCCGCAGCATTACAGACTGCGAGCCCAGGCCGCACGCCGGCATCCAGGGCGCCTCTGCCATGCGCATGTCCCGCTTATATAAAAAGATGCTTACAGTCCAGGTGCTTTTTCTTGGGGCCCATCACTTCATGAGTGGTGGCTTTGCAGACCGCTCTCGCAACAGCGGAGCCTGTCACGCTGTATTGAGCGGCGGCGATCCGATCCGTGAGCGTTTGGCCCGACATCTTCTCCGGCCAA
Organism: Puma concolor; assembly: GCF_028749965.1. Taxonomy (NCBI): domain Eukaryota; kingdom Metazoa; phylum Chordata; class Mammalia; order Carnivora; family Felidae; genus Puma; species Puma concolor. Next base: position 76,709,877 of record NC_141671.1, read on the forward strand.
GTCTATCGCCTCCTCTTCTGTGGGAAAGAAGGGGAGATGGTCCTGCTTGAAACCCGCAGACCCTACCCTCCGAGCACCCCGGCCCTGCCTCTTCCAGCCGCACGGCGGCTCCCTTCTCCTCCGTCCCCGCCCTGGTACCACCTCTAGGAGCTAGCAAAGCGCTAAGCCCCTCTCTTGCGACGCGATCTAAGGGTCTTGAACCAGAGTAGGTCTGTCACGGAGCCCCCTCCGGTTCCAGCCTCGTAACACCGTCCCCATCCCACTCCCCGTGCCTCCCGCCTCACCCCTCCGGCGCCCCCCTCCCCCCCAGTCAATCAGCACTTCGCCTGCAACCTGATCCCCGCGTGTCCGACCAGCTCCGGCGTGCGTCGGGGTTATTCCCTGGGCGCCGCGCCCACCGTGTGCCCACCTCTCGCTTGCCCGCCGCAGCGTTTCTTCCCAGTAGCCCGCAGGCTCCGGGGTCTGAATCGGATACCCAAGCCCTGGCCGTTTCCCTCCTCCTCCTCCTCCTCGCGCTGCTGCAGCAGTGGGCTCGTCCTCCTTCGGGCGCGGTGGAGATTATCCTAGCATTGCGCCATATTATGCCCTCTCCTCCCTTTCCTTCCTCACCGCCGCCTCCAAAGGCCCGCCGAGGCCCTACGCCCGGGTCCCCTCCCCTCGCCCCCAAATCCCCGCCGCAGGGGCCGCCCGGGGGCTCTGCGGAGGCGCCGGAGTCTCTCGGCGCCTCGCCCTTCCTGGCAGTGGAGCAGAGACGGGCTGACAGCCCAGCCCAGCCCCCCGCCCGCAATCGAGCGCGCCACGGAGCTGTCACCCAGCCGCTGCCCTTCTCCGCGCCCTAGGATTATCCTCTCAGGATCCGCGCGCTGCCCTGGCGCGGAGGAGGGGGCCGAGCAGGGGCCGCGGGTACTCACCCCGCCCCGGGAGCGGCGCCTCCCGCCGCAGGATGAGCGGAGCCCGGGCCGCCGAGGGAAGCCGCGCCGGGTGGGTGTGTGCGGCCGCGCGCGGAGCCGGTGCCCCGGGGCGCGATGCCTCCTGCCCTAGCCCGGCCCCCCGCCCTCCACTCCGCGGTCCCTGCGCCCGCCGCCCGTGGCCCCAGAAGCCTGTAGCCGCCCGCCGCCGCCTCCTCCGCCGGCGCTGCCGCGTCTCTCTAGCGATCCGCGCCGCGTTCCCATCCCCGCCCCCACCTCAGCTGTGGCTGCTCCAACGAGTCAGGTGACGACGGCGGACTAACCCGGGCGAGCTCTCCGCGGAGCTCCTCGCGGCCCCCTCCCAGCTACTCACACACGCCGCGCCCCCCCCCCCCCCCCCGCACCCCCGAGACGGCCGGCTTACAGGCAAGGGGGCGCCGCGCGCGAGCATCCCCGGCCGGCGCGAGACAAGAAGGAGGCGGGATGGCTGGGAGGCCAACACCCACCAGCCAACCACCCTCCGCGAGGCGCCCAGCAGCCCCTCCGCCTGCTAGACCCGCACCCGGCACGCACTGCGTGCGCGCGCACCGCGCACACCTGCGCGGCTACTGCGGGATTCGCGGAGGGCGGCGGGGGCGTTGGAGCAGCCCTGCCAGTGGGCTTCTCGAGTGCTGCTGTGAAGGCCAAGGTTCGGGCGTCGTCGCGCGCTGCCTGGCAGAGCCCAGCCCTTTCTCCTCTACATTCTGTCTCTGACACGCCCGCCTGTCCAAGGCTGCCTTGGCCCACAAGGGCAGGGCGATTTAAATGTCAGATTCTGCAGGCACACGGTGCCCGTTGTCTGTGCCTCCTTAACTCCTTGGAGCTCCTCTACTTTTTTCAGTTACGTTTGGGAGCTGGGGTGGGCAGGTAATTCTAGCCATTTTGGTCTTAAACGGCTACTGAGGTCTGCTGCAAGTGCGAATACTGAACAAAACCAGCAGTCAAGGCCCAGATTATAGCCACAGTAATTAATTGGTTGTGTAAGGAAAACTCTTTGTATCCTTAAAAAGTAACATCTGCCAATTAAATATAGTGTTTGAAGGTCTTAAGTATATTTGAATTGCATACAAGAATTTCTAAACAGGGTTTGGGGCTCGGTTAATAGTATCACGTGTTCACGTTTTCCAAGATTGTTATTTATTGTAATCTTAAAAAAAAAAAAAAAAACAAAAAAACCTTTTACACTCTCGAAGTAGAATCAAGATCGGAACTTAAGTTGTGAATTCTTTTGATGTTTTTTTCTGGCTACAGGTGGCCACTATTGGGCCTTAAGGCCTTAAAATGTCTACCTATAGATAGCAAGTTTCTGTTGTGTACTCCTGTTACCTGGCACAGTGTTCACTATGAAGTCATGATTTCATAGCTGTTGGGACTGATTCTAGCATTAGATAGAAGCCTGATGGGTAAAGAAAGATACCCTAAGACCACCATTCTTGAGTTTCAGATACCAGTCTTACCATATGATCTGGCAATACAACACCTAGATGTTTGTCCAAGAGAAATAGAAACACATTTCATTTTAGAAACATGTACCCAAATTTTGTAGTAGCTTTATAGAATGGCTCCACATTGAAAGAAACCCAAATGCTATTGTACTGGCAAATAGATAAACAAAATGTGGTCTGTTCACACAATGGAATGCTATTAAGCAATAATAAAGAATAAACTAACAACATGGTTGAAAATACATTATGTTAAATCAAAGAAGCCCAAACCCCAAATGCTATTTGCTGTGATTCCATATATATGACATTCCAAAAAGGAAAAACTATAGAGACAGAAAGCATATCAGATGGCAGGAGTGGGGGAAAGAGTGACCACAAAGGGATAGCAGGTAACTTTTTGGAGGGATGGAAATACTCTATATCATAAATTGTGATGATGGTTACACACCTTCTTGTATTTCTCTTAAGTGCATCAATTTATACACTTAAAATTGATGAATTTTATTATATGTAAATTATACCTCAATAAATCTGATGAAAGGAACTGGAGTGACAATATTAATATACAAAGTAGGCTTCAGAGTAAGAAATGTTAGTACAGATAAAGAGGCACATTTAATAATGATAAAAATTCATCAGGCATATGTAATAATCCTACACATTTATATACCTAGGAGCAGAGCTTAAAAATAAGGTAAAACAAAAAACTAAGACCTTTAAAAGGATAGATAGACAAATCCACAATTATATTTGAGTATTTCAACAGTCTTGTCTTGATTGGTAATGATAGGACAGGTAGATAGAAAATCAGTAAGGGTATAGATGACTTGAAATAACCATATAAACATTTGACCTAGTTGATACTTACAAAGAACTCCACCCAACAACAGTAGTTTCTTTTCGAGAACACGTGGAACATTCACCGGGATAGACTACCTTCTGGGCCACAAAGCTAGTCACATAAATTTAAAAGAATTACAATCATAGAAACTGTTTTGTCTTACTACTGTGGAATTTAATTAAAATTTAATAACAGATATCTGAAAATACCTAAATATTTGATAATTAAACAACACATTCTAAATAACCAATGGATCTAACTTTCCTGTAAGAAAATTTACTTTTGAACTGAATGATAATGAAAATTCAGCGTATCAAAAATTTATAGGATGCAGGTAAAGAAGTGATTAGAGGGAAATTTATAGCATTAAAATGCTTATGTTCAGAATGAAGAAAGACCTAAAAGCGACTATTTAAGTTTCAATCTTAAAAACCTAGAAAAAGAACAAATTAAATTCAGCATGAGCTTAAAGAAGGAAATAATAAAAATCAGTGAAAGAGCACATAGACAAATAATAGATAAAATCAATGAAACCAAAAGCTGGTTTTTTTGAGAAGACCAATGAAATTGATGAAGGAAAAAATTAGACTCATCAAAGAAAGAAAGAGATGCTACAAATCTCCAATGTTAGGAAAGAAAGGAAAAATAGATCCCATGGACATTAAAAGGATAAGAGAATTTTATGGAAAACATTATGCAAATTAGACAATTTTCATGAAATAGGAAACAGAGTAGAATAGTGGTTCTCCAACATTCCACTAGTAATGTCATGTCACATACAATGCTATTAATTAAGAGGTTTTTGTAACATGTTTCAGTAATGGTTAAAATAATACAGTCTGTGAGTGATTTACTTTTCAAAATTAAATTGGAGTAGATTCATGGTCAATCCTTTAATAGTGTGAGATTACAGATAAGTTATTTATGTACAGATAGCACTGTGAAGTGTGAGAAACCATAGTCTGTCTCTGGTGTCCTGCCCATGTCTCTGCTGGTATGCACGGGAGAGTATCCCACACATGGACATCCTTCTGTTATGAATGGCAGCAGAAAAACGTTTGAAAATCTGCAAACTGTAGAAGTGTCATATATAAATTAGTAAATTATGTCAAGGGTAGAACCAACTTTTGAAATGTTATTGTTTTGGAAGACGGTCTTACTGAGCTTTAGAAATAATAACATGTTTGCAGTGGCAAAGATTAAGAAATGCCAGGTTCTTATATCTAGGAAAACCTAGGAATATAGCCATGAATGTTGTATATGATAGTGAAAGAAAGAAAATTGATCAAAGGATAGAAATACATTGAGGGGAGGAAAAATGGTTCATTATCAGTATATTCCCTTTGAAGATCCAGGAACACAATAAATAACATTGAGTAAATTTTAGTCAAGAACAGGCATTTACATTCAATACTTTTAAAAACTGAAAAATCTTTTGATCTCTCTAAGTGGTCAGAAAAGAGGTTAAATACAATAGACATTCAGAACGTGTTTTAAGAATACATATATTGAGCTTTTCTTTCTTAGTCAGTATACAGATATGTTACCACACAGATTTTTTTCCTAAATCTGATTTAATATACGTTTTCTTCTGAGTATCGGATTTAATACATAAAAGCCAAACCAACAATGATGACATGTAGACACAATTTATATCAACACCTGAAGGCAAATGTCTGCAAGCTATTGGTTTCAGTTTATTTGCAAGATACAACAAGATTAAGAGAAACTTTAATTCCTGATTTGCTCAGGCAACTAACTGAGGTGGTGTTGGAAGATTCACATTTTTCTCTAAAACCTATAATGTCCTCCTTAAAGTAGTTTATAGGGTACTTTTATTCCAGGGATGCTTTTCTATCAAATTAGAAAAAAATCACATGATGTGTAAAAATAATTATATTGGAATATAGCCACCCCCACACATAAATGTGACATATCTATCCAAACTCAAAAGCAACTGGCAACAAAAAGCAAGTTTTGATATCCTGAATGTACTTGTATAGAGACAAAAAGATTGGTTTACTTTTATAAGGGGACAAATGAAAGAGACCATAAACCTGATGAGCATTGTAATGTAGCAAGAAAATAGTAGGTTGTATAGAATATCAGTAAGATTGAGATTCAAGCAACTAGATATTTCATCCATGAAACCATTCAAGTTATTTAAGAATAAAAGTAAATGAAGAGATAGTATATTCCAAATCAGGACGAACAATATTTATTAAGTTTTGTTCTGCCTAACAGGTTAAAATGAATTCCATGGCAACCAGCATATTTGAAGGAACATGTACATCTTACATGCATAATAAAAAAATAATTTAAATATGGTATTTTCATTTTGCTTCCCTGTTTTAAATCTAATACAGCCATTCTGGTTTCCTGTGGTTGTTCTGGTTACCTGTAATAAATTTTGTCTTAAAAATAATTTTTAATTATGTTTCATAGTTCTGTGAATTAACAGGGCTCTGCTGGGTAGTTCTCCTTGAAGTCTTTCATTTGGTTGTCATCAAATGACAGCCAGGGCTATCGGGCTGCCCAAGATGACTTATTTATTCATTCACGTGTCTGGCAGTTGATGCTGGCTGTTCACTGAGAGCTCAGCAGAGGTTGGACCAGAGCACCAACACAGGGTATCTGTATGTGGCTTGGGTTCCTCATGTCAGAGTCCAGGGATGTCACGTTTATTACATGATGGCTGGCTTCCAAGAGGAAATGTTCCAAGGCGGAGTGTTCCAAGAAACTTTGGTAAAAGTTTAAGATATCTTGTGACCTAACTCCAAGGTCATACAGCATCAGTTCTGTTATATTCTATCAGCCGAAAGCATGTTACAAAGACAGCCCAGATTTAAAGGGAGAAGACTATCGCTGGGAAGTTCGTTGGACCAACTACCACAGCGATACACGAAAGTACACCTTTGTGAAGAACCTGTAAAGAGAAACCTGTACTCTCAGAAGTATGATAAGTGATTCACTTAAGATCCATTGAGAACTACTGAAAACTAATTGGAAACTGATTTTAAAAATGACTTGAGCATAAATTAAAATAACACAATGAATTTACTCTGGTTTGAATATTCTTTCCCATATCAGACAAAGTCCTGCTCATTCTTCAAGACCCCTTGGCCAGCTGTATCATGACCTGCAAATCTCTTCCACATCCTCTATTTTAGCCTTCTTTTCACAGATGAAGAAATTTAAGGCTATAGAATTTAAGTGACTTTCCCTCTATCAGTCTGAGGTAATGGCATAACCAGTCCTAAACTCCACTTGTTGAACTTCCAATCCAGTGTTCTTTGCACTGTACCCATTTCTTCTAATAAAGATATAATAACGTTATAATAGACTCTCATTTAATTATATTAATTAGGTCCTTAGTCAGAAAAGTCCTTTTTAAAATGTGTTGGCAGGAAAGTATGGTAGCTAATATCTTAGGTTATTGAATTAGACACGTCCTGGTTTGAGTTCCTGGCATTGACCCTTACTAGCTGCTTGACTTTGGGCAAATTCTGCAGCCTCTAGGGCTTTTCCTCATCTCCAAAATGACTTTTCCTCATCTACAAAATGACCACAATCATAATATCTACTTCAAAGGACTGTTATTACCATCAAATGTGATAATGGCATATACAGCCAATAACACAGTGTGTGGCATACAGCAAAAGCCCAATAAACGGGATTAATAGTACTCAGTAGTTATTGGTGGAGTAATTGATTTTATTATTTTGTTAATTTATGGTTATATTATATTTTTATTATTTTATTATTTGGAACTACAATTCAAGTTTATATGGCTCTCTGATAAATATACTATTCTACTAGTATTTCTTTTTTTTTATTAAAAAATGTTTTTAACATTTATTCATTTTTGACAGAGAGAACGCAAGCATGGGGGAGGTGGGGCAGAGAGGGAGAGGGAGACACAGAACCCAAAGCAGGCTCCAGGCTCTGAGCTGTTAGCACAGAGCCTGACGTGGGGCTCAAACGCACGGATGGCGAGATCATGACCTGAGTGCTGTAACAAACTACAGCTCCTACTTTCTTTTTTCTCAATCTAAAGTGATACTTTCAAGGAAATTTTGTGGGGTGAAAAGAATTTTCTTGGAGAAAGGAGAGGATTAATCAGGAAAGTCTGTCTGGAGAAGGAAGTTTCCCAAATAAACTCTTAACTTAAAAGCTTGTGAGGGCTGAGCTCGTGTGCCTCACCTTCCAGAAGTCTATCTCTTTAAGTTTTCCTCTCATTATCTTACTTTCTCCTCCTCTATTTTTTATTTATTTTTGAGAGAGCAGAAGTGGGGTAGGGGCAGGGAATGAAAGGACAGAGGATCCGAAGAGGGCTCTACGCTGACAGCAGCAAGCGAGCCCAATGCGGGGCTTGAACTCAGGAACCATGAGATTGTCACTTGAGCCAAAGTCAGATGCTCAACCAACTGAGTCACCCAAGTGTCCTTTCCTCTATTTTTGGTCTTTGTTTGTATTTGTCTACAGCTCAGTTTACATCCTGAGCTGCTTAGCGCGAGTGACTTGGGCTCACTTGATAATCCATTGCATGGGTGCTATAGAAGAAGGCCATGCACTTGTCTCAGTACAGCTCCAGGAACACAGCAGTGTGCTGGGAGAAGATCTGGTATTCTCACACTCCCTCAAATTGTGTAACTGGAACATACGCATTACTGGCCAGTTTTAAAAGTTCTCTTGGCAAAAAGAATTACTTAGATCAACTACAATTATAATTATAGAATTATCAACTATAATTATATCAGCCAACCATTTCTGTTTCTCCGGTAAAGACAACATTAAAGAGCAATGGAAAGTTTAGGCTATCTGATGTTCAGTATAACCAGATGAGAATGAGCTGCTGTGTTAGTGTTTAAACTAATTTTGAATGGAACAAGGAAGGCCTTACTCTTTCTAGAGCACAATCCATTTAACAATATTGTTTCTCTACTTGCCGTGAGTATTTTTCTTTGTCCAAGGACTTAGGCTTTAACCATCTGAGAGTCATTATAAAGGACAGAGCATTGCCGTGGGAGGTTTAGCAAGTTAGAGGACTCCACATGTATAGTTTCTTCTCGTACTCATATTAGACGCATGCTAGAATATTGCCAAATTAAGCCTCAAATAAAAGTGTAATGAAACAGGGGCGCCTGGGTAGCTCAGTCAGTGAAGCATTTGGCTCTTGGTTTTGGCTCAGGTCATGATCTCAAGGTCATGGGATCGAGCCCCTAGTCAGGCTTGACACTGAGAGTGGATCCTGCTTGGAATTCTCTCTCTCCTTCCCTCTCTCTCTGCCCCTCCCCAGCTTGCATGCATACTCGCACTCACTCTCTCTCTCTCAAAATGAATAAATAAACTTTTTTAAAAAGTGTAATGAAACAAAATATATAAATTCCTTTTTTAAAAATGTTAGTTTGGAGAACCAAATTTTCAACAGAGGATCACATTTTCACGTTTAAATAAGAAATAGATTTTAAAAAAAAGTGCTAGAATGCCAATTATTACCTACGGAGAAACTAAAGTTGAGTTGGTTGTTGTAATTCTCCAAATTTATGGCCATTATTGACTTGATCAATGGAAAACTTCACCTTAAGATTTTGTCTTTTTCAACCTAAAACTGGTTTAATTCTATTGTCATTATAAATGATTTTAGATGTAGTCATAAAAACAAAACTCAGGAAATTCTCTGGCATCTCCACTCATCATTTATGGATTTGATGCTTGTTATGCCTCTATATTGATGTTTTTAAAGGGGCAGGTTCAAAGATGAGCATTTGGTTTAATGACACCTGAATCAGTGTCAGCAGTGCATCTCTTAGATCTGCTGGATGTGAAGAGACAGCTAATTTGTTTTCATTGTTACTGACTTTATTCTACAGCCCCTGTCAACTTCACTCAGGATTTTGCTGTTAAGAAACAATGAACACTGACAACACAAGAAAACTCCAAAGTTTCCATTTTGAGGGCAAAAGCAATGAAATATGAATCAAATAAGTAGGTCAATAAACTTAGTATTTATGCAGCATTGTTTCCTAAGATTATCAAAATATTTCTCATTAATAGTCCACAAAATTTTTAAAAATGTTTATTTATTTCTTTGAGAGACAGGGAGGTGGAGAGGGGCAGGCAGAGAGGGAAAGAGAATCCCAAGCAGGCTCAGCCCAATGGGGGCTCGACGTGGGACTTGATCTCATGAACAGTGAGATCACAACGTGAGCCCAAATCAAGAGTCAGATGCTTAGCTGAGTGGCCACCCAGATGTCCCAACAGTCCACAAAATTTTGAAGATGTACACATTTCATTATATTTTGAAGATGTAATGTACATACTGTTGCTTGTATCTTCAACATTTTGTTGGCTTGGTGATACCCACTGAGGGACATGATTTGGCAGGTGCAAACTTTATTGCTGGTTGCTGTCCTATGCACTTGGAGATGTTGTCAATTATCATTTCCACATGGTTCCTATTAGGGAGCCATAGTCCATTCTCAACTGTGTATATAAACATTGTTGATTGATTTCCAACTATAGGAATGGTTGGTGTGGCTACTTCTGTTTGAGACCTGCCTCAGATACACAACTTTTGCTCATAAGCCCTTGATGGTAATTACATCTGCTCAAATACGTCATCTTTCAGGGGCTATAATCCCCCAGCAGCCCACATCCTTGCCACTTACTCGGCATCAGTAAGTCCTTAAAATATCTCCTGTGCTTTTCTCTAGTTGCAGTTGTCTGAGTTTCAGCTAGCAATCATGGAGGTATTTCCATATCCTCATGCTCATCTGATATATTTCCTACAGCTCTGTGTATAAAGAATCACTTTAATGACAAGGATCTGTCCACAGTCAAGGAACTCATTGCTGAAGAGTCATGGTTGCCACTTTGTTCTCCATCGTGACCATCTTAAAGGCTGAATGTGACATTTATGATAGATTTAAGTGTTACTTTCATCTGGAAGTGTAGACAGATATCTCTGAAGCATGATACCTTGCCAGTTTTTAACTTTGCCAGCTTCATCTTGGTCTCCTTGATTCAGGAAGCCAAGGCCCCTATCATCAGACAATACTTTATGGCTTTCAGCCCCACCGAGTAGGTGAGAAGTCCTGATTGTAGTAGGGCTACCTCAAAGAGGCTTGTCTGAAATCAGGTCAGTAGAGATATGCTTGCTCCATGGTTAGCAAATTTCTTTCTACATGGAAACTTCAAGAGGAATAGCACTTGGCAGAGTTTCATGAGAAATAAAAGAACATGAGCTACCTTCACAATGCTGAAGGATATCGTGGGCTAATGGAATGAAAGACTTTCTTACAGGTGTGGAAGAATGTTCTGGCACAATCTATTCTATTGTCTTTTTTTTTTTAATGTTTATTTATTTTTGACAGAGAGACAGAGCATGAGCGGGGGGAGGGGCAGAGAGAGGGAGACACAGAATCCGAAGCAGGCTCCAGGCTCCGAGCTGTCAGTACAGAGCCTGACGTGGGGCTTGAACTCACAGAACTTGAACTCACAGATCATGACCTGAGCCGAAGTCGGACACTCACCCGACTGAGCCACCCAGGTGCCCCTATGTCTATTGTTATACCAGCTATGAGCAAGTTTATGTAGAATAGATTGCTTTAACTATTGCTGAAAGCATGTACACTGAGGTCTTACTCAGGCTGAGTTAGCTACAGAAAGATTAAAAAAAAAAAAATAGGACAAGGACAGCAGCCCATCTTTAGGTTTCCAAACACAAGAGCCTAAGCCCAAATTTCACATACGATGGTAGCAATGTGCCAGAAAATGCTAGGTGTCTGTTAGCTATAGTCAACCAAAGGCCAAGCAGGCAGTATTTGGTTATCCAGACAAGTGTACCATGAGGGAGCAGAGTCCAGTCAACAGGCCAAGGGTAAGGGTAGGATTCTAATATCGGTAGAAGAGCTGGTAAGAGAAACTCTAGAACGGGAATTAAAAGTCATTCTTAATTACTACCTGGCTTGGTTCAGACTTGGAATAGCACTGATTTTGTAAATATGAACAAAGTAGCCCTATCTCTAAAAAGGGGTACAGGAGCAAGAAATCAAGCTGAGCAAGAACTCTTCCCTGTTTTAGTCTTACTCTCTTGCACTATGGTTTCATGTGTAAGCTGTCTTCAAGTGGTTTAGAAAGTAGATTATTAATATGAGAATGTATTTCCTCATAGTACTAAACATATAATTGAAATAATAATTTTCTTCGGTTTCTACGTTTGGTTTAACATATTTGTATATGTTCAATACAAAGATTTTCAATTATAACTCATCTTCTGGCTTTCAGCCTTACTTACAGCGAAAACAATTTTTTAAACTGGAGCTAATTTGAAGTGTTTTCTTTTCATGAAAAGCGAATATGTCCTCCTCTGCTTACTTAACCCTTCTCACTTTTTTACAGATAAATTAATTTCCTGACTATGTAATTGTCTCATTTTACCTCTTAAAATCTTGCCTCTCCCCAATACAGATAAATAAACGTTTGGCCAGTGAGGTAACAAATGAATGGACCAATAACACAGTACCTAAAACACAGTAAAGGCTCAATAAATGAGTTTAATAAATGAGTGAATGGGAACTCATAGGTAGTAACGACATTAATGAAGAGAACGGATTTTTCAGAAAATTTTAATTTGTGAAATAAGCCAGGAAACTCTAAGGGTCCTTCTGTTTAGTTGAGGTCAGATACATAGGGAAATTAAAGGCAGACTGCCTGGCACTTTTTACAGATCAACTGGCGTTCCTCCAAGGAATTCTAGACATTATTACAAGCTGTAACTTGCTAACTGCATATTAGTCCTTAAAACACCTTCAAGTAAGGTTATAATCATTCAAAAGTAAGGGTTTAAAGGGTTAATCACTGCTGTGTTGTGAAAATACTATAATTTTGTTAGCATAGCAGTACATTTTGATTGGGATATGTAACAACTTTGTAAAATAGCTAAGCTGCCGCTGTGACTCATGATTCCTGACCCAAGTTTCATAATCTTTTCTTCTTAAAATCTGCTCAATTTTAAAAATAAACTAAAAACATTTTTCCATAAACTTGAATAAGCAGATGATGAATTTCTGCTGCAGCAGCAATTTTCATGTTTAAGAATTAAATTACAATATATGCTTTGCCTACGGACCCCAGAGTTAGGAAATAGTTGTTTTAAACCAAGCGTGTTGAATCACAAACACTGATAAATAAACCATCAAACAATATAGCTTTAAATAATAATGTGATATGCCATTAAGTCAACAAATATTTGTTGAAAACCCATCTGCCAGGCACTTTCTAGGGAAAAAAAATCGTTGTGGAGCTTACATTCTAGGAAGAGAAGACAGGCAATAAACAAATAAGTAGGTAAATTGTCTAAAATGTTAAAAAGTGGTGGCACTACAGGAAAAAAGAAGAGTAAGCGAGATCTGGAGACTAGTATGGGAGGAGTGGCCATTTAGTCTTAGGATGGTTAAAGGTGGGAGGTTCATGGAGGAGGGACATTTGAATAAAGACTTAAAGACGGTGACTGCCCCACTGGTGTACAATACATTGATAATTACTCTTGTAAATGTCCTTTTGAACAGCCCTCACATGTCTGTATATTTATATAGATGATGTCATTCCCTTGCCTAAAACTTCAATGACTTCTTATTGCTTTAGCATAATGTGCAATCTCCTTAATTTGTTCTATGACAACCTCTGTGATCTCATCCCTGACTCAACCTCCAGCCCCCTGCCTGTCTTTTTCATTCTGCTTCAATCATGCTGGATTTATTTTAATTCCCTCTTGAGTACCAGTGGCTTTCCCACTTTCTGGTGTTACTGCGAACATTTCTCTCTTCATGTAATTATTCTCCCGGATTTTTACCTGGCAGACTTCCCAACTAGCTGTCCATCCCCCCTCCCAAACTATCCCCTGTTCTTAGACTCTTCATTGCACAGCAGTTTTGTCTTCCCAGTCCTTATTACAATCATAAGTAAATATGTAATTATTTGTTTAATTTATGTTTTTCCTGATAGACTGTAAACAAATTGATGATAGGGATGTTGTCTCATGTCTGCCCTGTTCATTACTATGTCCCCAGTGGCTGGCACAATATTTGTTGAATGTACAAAGCATGCTTAAAATGGGTGGGTGGGAGGAGGGAATTCATGTTGTTGGGCTAGGTGGAAAGAGTGTACCAGATTAGGATGGGAAAGTGATGATGAAAAGTATTTCCCTGAATGAACTTAATATACTATTAAGTTAAATGGCTGGGATGGAAAGACCATTAAGATTCTTAAGTAACTCTTTTAGGGTATATTCTTCCCATGGACTGATATATAGCTGGCAATGAGTCTCCTTAAATAATGATTATAGACTAGAACATGTAGATATTGGTGTTCTTCTCCAAACATTCCAGTTCCCCCCAACACTTTGCTACTGTCTTAAAGTTGGGTGTGGCCATGTGATCCTCTTTGGCTCATGAACTAAGTGAATACAGGATGTGTCACTTCTGGCAAGAAGCTTTAAGAGTCACCACACAATTGGTCACCTTTCTTTTTCTGTTTGCCACAGTTTCTGGCAGTGCTTCAGGAAGCAGCCAGTCTGTTAGCAAGACCCTGAGTGGGCATGACATGGAGCTCTCAGTTGACCCATTAAGGATGTAGAGTAATTCATCTCTACTTGATTAAGTCACTGAAACTTTGGGTGATTTTTCACAGAATAACCTATCTTGAATGATAAGAAATAGGAGGTTTTGAGGCTTGGTTGTACAAAGAAATGTTCAAGTACCAGTACTGAGATGGAAAACTGAACTCATCTCTCTCAAACTGGTACCTCCGCAAGACCACAAAGCCAAAGGAGACCGGTCATCCAAAGCAGAGCAGTGAACTCCATCCTACACTCTTTCCTTTCCCTCGTTCCCCACTGGCAATCTACCACTTCCCCCGATGCCTCCTGAATACCTACCCTTCTACATGCATTTCATTTTCCACCTGTCTCTGTCTTGTGTCCAGGCCTCACCATTTCTCTCCCAAGAGTCTCTTAACTTATATCCCTGTTTCCATTCTCACTCCTCACTAATTCATCTTCTGAGTTGTTGCCAGAGTGATTTTTCTAAAAGAGAGCTCTGATCACACTTGTCTTCTATTTAAAACTCTCCAGGGAATTCTCATCAATGTCAGGATTAAGTCCAAATCCTCAGCAAGATGTATTCAAGCAGGACATTTGAGACCCTCCGCCCTTACCCCAGTCCTCTACGAGCTGAGTTGGATGCCCATCCTCCGTATTGCTATAATATCTTACACATACCTCTACGTCAGTGCTTTCTTCAATCACAGCAACTCCCAGCCCTTGCCAGCTTTGCAGCAGCAGCACATTGAGCTGCAAGGATTGCCCAGCCTCTCCAGGGTGGCACCCCTCAGTTTTGCAAATCCTGACTGGCAGCTAAGCTAGTGGCTGGAAGAGACCACCCACCATGCTTGCAACAGAAACAACCAGCCTTGTATTTCTGCTCTCTAATTCATTTTCTTTTTTCCTTAATAAAACAAAAGTTTTATATCTCTTTGTGTGTGTGTGTGTGTGTGTGTGTGTGTGTGTGTGCTGAACATATTCAGTCTTGAAATGTTCTTCCTTGATATGTGTGTTTCCTATATGTGAATCACAAGTCCCTCTTCCAAATCTCTTTATCATTGGATGTTGCCTTCTCAGAGTTTATTGCCATAAGAACCTGAACAAAATAAAAATTTAAGTACAGACTATTCTTTTCAACATATCTCCATTACATTTAAGACCTATTGGGTTTATAATGGGGAAAAAAAAGGAGAAAAATAACCAATGTCAACTAACATTGTCATAAGGTCAGAAACCAAAGGCCCTCAAACCATGCTCAGTGGGACCAAATCTCCATGTGGTCCTATTCCAAGGAAAACACGTTATTGATTTAAATGTACTTCAATATCACCCAAGCATGGAAATAGATTAAAAATGCATGTTTTTGAGTTACAAGAAAAGAAAAGGTAACGATCTAGTTTCAAATACTAGGACCACATGACTCGGAAGATTATATAAGGATAAAGGGCTGTGGGACCAATGATAGTTGAATGTTTCTCTATTATATCCTCCTGCCGTCGGGCAACAGTTCATTTAAGTCATTTTGTACTAAGGAAACTCTCTTCTTGTAAAGACTTGAGAAATGAATTCCATAAGCTGTCTTGATCGTTCATTCCACTGGGATCCCTTGGTGATCCCAAATTTGTGTCTCAACATGTTAGCTGCTTCCTAATTTCCTCAGTACCTTAGCTTTTGGCCAACCTTTTTAATCTTTAATTTTAGTAATCTGGCTTGTTCTTGTTTCAAAGTTCTCTTTGTCAAGGGTACATTTTAATGAACATTCATTTGGGTAGGTTTATACATTCAAAAACACATTTTTTTGGTCTTGTCAGAAAAAGTGATGCAATAATCAGGCAGAATTTAAAAAATATAAATCACATTTTAAAAATTCTTTGGTAGCTAAAAGTAAAATAAAAATTTTCACTTAGTAATTAAGATTTTAATAGTCATTTTTCCAAAGTAAAAAATTCTTTCTTCTTTCCATCTTAAAGTTTATTTTATAAGCCATAACATGAAATGAATGTTTAATTTTAAATAAATGGGAGATGTTGATAATAGCCATAGTCATAGATGCTTTAAAAAACACCGATGAGGGGTGCCTGGGTAGCTAAATCCATTGAGCTTCCGAGTCTTGATTTCAGCTCAGGTCATGATCTCACAGTTTGTGAGTTCGAGCCCTGTGTCAGGCTCTGTGCTGATGGTGCAGAGCAGCTGGGATTCTCTCTCTCCCTCTCTCTCTCTCTCTCGCTCCCCAGCTCATGCATGCACACGCTCTCTCTCTCAAGATAAATAAAAATAAGCATTTAAAAAATTTAAAAAAAAACAACGAATGATGGAAAGGCCATTTTCTTATTTTTAATCAGGTGCCATAAAGAAAATACTTCGTTTTATCCAACAAATTTTCCTGATGTTTTTTTGCTTCGGTTACCTCCCAGAAAGCCTGAAGTTTCTGTTATTTGTCACCTTGACATTAAAGCAAAGACGCTGAATACTGTTTTCTTCTGAAGATACTATTCAGATGAATCCACAGGACCTAAAAGGGGAGCGAGAATGCTCCTCCTGGAATAACCTCTAACAATGGGCTTGCTGTTGCTCAATCATATCTGCAATTGATAGGTCCATTGATTTCATCTAGTGGACAAACCAAATACCTCTCTTGATATCTTGTTATGTATCAGACTCTATCCTAAAAGTTGCATATACGGTAAGCAAGTAGATCTGATCCTGCTCCTGTGGCACTAGGAGACTAGCTTGAGCTAGTTAACCAAAATTTATTTGGAAGTTTCTCAACAGTGTAAATCATTGAAGTGAGTCTTATCAATCACTAAGCATGTAGTATAGCAGTACAGACTATAAAGTGATATTCCAATTCTTCAAAATGAAATGAATGAGGAGATGTCTATTTGGTTATCTGGCACATGACATTTCTCAACTCTTACAAAATACCCTGTTTAAGAGCAGATGATGACCCTTACGAGTCAATAATTAATTTTGTCAAAAGTATAAGTGTGCAAAATATATTTTTAATACATGTTTTTAAAAAATTTTTTAATGTTTATTTATTTTTGAGAGAGAGTGCGAGTGGGGGAGGGGGAGAGAGAGCGAGACACAGAACCTGCAGCAGGCTCGAGGCTCTGAGCTGTCAGCACAGAGTCGGATGCGGGGCTTGAACTCCTGAAAAGTGAGATCATAACTTGAGCCAAAATCAGACGCTTAACTGACTGAGCCACCCTAGTGCCCCTATTTTTCATAGACCTTTTTTTTTCTAAAGCTTTATTTTTAACATTTATTTATTTTTGAGAGACACAGAGTGAGCAGGAGAGAGGCAGAGAAAGAGGGAGACACAGAATCTGAAGCAGGCTCCAGGCTCTGAGCTGTCAGCACAGAGACCCACGCGGGGCTCAAACTCACCAACTGCAAGATCATGACCTGAGCTGAAGTCGGATACTCAACCGACTGAGCCACCCAGAGGCTCAGAGGACTGTACGCTAGGCAATTCTATATCCAAACAAATCAGACATATGAAGCCCTTAGAGCTGAAAAGCAGTCTATTTAAGAATAAACAATTCATCTACTTAAAAGGCATTCTATATGGATTTCATAGTAGCACAAAATAACATGCATTTATTATTCTAATCTGAAGAACATGACAGTCGCTTCAGGTAACTTGTTCTTGAATAAGCAATAAGGTCAGTGGCTTAAAAAAGAAGAGTAACAGAAAAGGGGAAACAAATAGAGAGAAGCCAAATGTACAGTTCTGGGTATGTATTTATATATCCAACACCTGCTACTGAGAAATTCTGAAGACCTCATTCCATGCATGCTATACTAAAAGGAACCATTTTATCATGTGCGCATTTTAATTGGTGCATTAGATAATATTCTTTTGTCCACTAACTTTCTACATGCTGAGATTCCCTGGATTGTGAAATGCCACTAATTATGGTGTATGAACACATGGTAATTCGGTTAGCACACAACAAAGGGCAAATTTGTTTTATTCAGTTATTTGTATTGCCACAGGGCAAAATTTACTCATCACTACAGTGTGGGGATTTAACATCTTCCGTCACACTCATCACTCTGTAATACGTATAAGTGGAACCATTAATGTTTTCTAAGCTGTCCACAAATAACTTTGCGACCATGTGTTTTCATTTTATGTCTTTCCTTGATGCCTATATTAAAATAAATTTGTGGCAAATTGCAATTAACCTCACAATTAAGCTGGCTCTTTAGCTAAGTATGGACAGGTGTTAACCGCCCACTCACAAGCATTACTGAAACTGAACTCAAACGTGTATGACTACAGAAATAGCCATATATGTTGCTAGTTTACTTTTATGATTAGATTTTGAAGGAAAATGGCCAAGGTTCCACATAAAACGTGAAAACACACAAATGATACAGTACTTGACAATTAAAACTGAGAACGGGGGTTTTGAACATGTTACTCCTGATGAAATGTAAAAGTAAATGGGTGATGGGGCACCTGGGTGGCTCAGTTGGTTAAGTGTCTGACTTTGGCTCAGGTCACGATCTCACAGTTGGTGAGTTCGAGCTCCGCATCGGGCTCTGTGCTGACAGCTGGGAGCCTAGAGCCTGCTTCGGATTCTGTGTCTCCCTCTCTCTCTGCTCCTTCCCCGCTCACATTCTCTTTCTCTCTCTCTCTCTCTCTCTCTCTCTCTCTCTCTCTCTCAAAAATAAAGAAACACTAAAAAACTTTTAAAATTAAAGTAAAAGGATGCCAAGATTCCACACAATATATGAAAACATACAAACGATATAGTACTTGACAATTAAAACTGAGAATGTGGGTTTTGAACATGTTACTCCTGATGACATGTTACAGTGAAAGGATGCCTTTCATACCAGCAAACACTTGTTCACTTGGTGTTGCCAGTGAATGAGTGAGAAAAACCACTGTGTTTAAAGAACTAAAATCTATGCCAGCTTTCTCATTTTAAGCTTTCTAGTATTCCATGGGGATAGTTATTGAATTTCCTAAGTACAAACTATGCATTCTTTTCAGTCTTGTTCTTTGGAATGAGAGATTATCAAAAGTCAGGACGAATAGGGTAAACATTACTTTAAAAAGATATAAACCTAAAAAGACGAATCTGGATTAGATTCTGTTTTCTGAAAAGGGAGGGGTTAAACTAATAGTTCTAGTTCTGGAGCACTGGGGAAAAATATCATGAGAGCTTGCTAAGGGAAAGTGCTAACTTAAAGTGCATTCAGCTAAGAAAATCCCCATAGCAATGGGAAAATGTCAAGAATTTCATAGAGGAGGTAAGAGGTCTTTTTCATTTCTATTATGTTTGCCCTGTTGCTAGGGTTAACATTAGGCAGGATGGAATTTTTTACATGAAGTCACTTCAGGACTTTTTTTTTTCCCCTGAGGGTCAGGGGGAAGGGCCAGAGGGAGAGGGAGAGAGAGAATCTTAAGCAGGCTCCATGCCAGGCATGGAGTCCATTGCTTGATCTCATGAACCCTAAGATCATGACCTGAGCTGAAATCAGGAGCCTAACACTTAGCTGACTGAGCCACCCAGGTGTCCCAGGACTTTTTTAAGATCATGGTTGTGAAACTGCTTTCTTATATCTGAGTCACTGAAAAGTTATTTTATAAGACAAAGTAATGTCTGAGGCAGAATTGAATTCTGTGAGTGATTAGACAGCTGATCCGTTAGTTAAATGTCCCTGGAATTTTGTGCTTCTGGCTTCACTTGAAGTCAACTTTAAAGAGGTCAATGAAATGATGGACTGAAATGATGAGGGTCTTTCATATGAAGACAGAGTCACCCGGGATCAAGTGGAAAGAGTTCTGTTTTTATAAACAACTGAAATCACTTAATCGTGAATGCAACAAAACTAGTTTTTACAAACTGGAAAAGTCTCCATTGTATTCTCAAAATAATTCCTGTTTCTTGATGACTGTAAAGAAGTTATCTGCCTATTTGTAATACTTACTGGAAAGCTATTTTAATGCAAATCTAGTGATCAAGAAATAGCTGATGAGTTAAAAAAAAGAAAGTAACAGTCAATTCTACCTTGTGAAATGTTTATGGCTCCCCTGAGAAAGTTTACTAGACTTAGAGGAACCTTGGGAAAGTATAAAACTAGGGATTTTAGTAAGTAGATAGCCTTACTTCTGAAACCTATAGGGACTATTAGGATGAAATGAAAATCAATAGCCTTTTAGGGATATCCCACATCAACTTTACAACTTCTGAATATGGAAGAGAGACACAATTAAGATAAAACAATGAAACATACATTTCACAAAATCCCCTGGGGACATATTTTCCTTTCTTAATGCAAATACGTTGTTTTATCAGGCACATCTGTGTAAAAAATCTACCTGGATTTCAGGAAGGCATTTTCTAAAACCTCTGATGACAACATAATGGACAGGAGAGACAAGTGTGGAGTGGGTTACAGGACAGCTATATAGATCCAGAAGTGTTCAAATAAGATAGGAGACCCTGGGTGTATGTATGGGGTCTTATATTTGACAATAATTTTGAGCCAGAAAATTGGATGAAAACACAAGAGACATTTTTATCAAGTTTTAGATGATAAATTTGCTACTGTGAATATATTGAGAAATAGAATTCATATTCAGAAGAATGCCAAAAGGTGGACTAATTGGTAAAAATTAATGAGATTGAACTTTAAAGAAAGAGCATGACACTTGCTTTCCAATCCCAATGTCTTTCAAGATGTGACAACTATTTTTTTTTTTGAGCTAGAGATAGAGAGCTAGTGGGGGAGGGGCAGGAAAAGAGGGAGACAGAATCCAAAGCAGGCTCCGCACTGTCAGCGCAGAGCCTGACACAGGGCTCAAATTCACGAACTGTGAGATCATGACTCCAGCCAAAATCAAGGTTCAGATGCTTAACTGACTGAGCCATCCAGGCGCCCCCAAGCTTTGACAACTTTCTAAAATTTGAAATAAGAGAATGGAACATGAAGAAAAAGACCAATAGATTCTCTCAATGCAGCAAGGCAGGCTGGCGTCTCTACATGGGGCAGTGACCAATAGGAGCTATGCCAAGAAGTGGCAGAGGATGTTAAAGCTGGAAGTGTAATCTTGTGTCTACCTGTGTTGTGCCTTGGAGGATCGGGGGCTGCATTTACACACTAAGGGACACCATAGACTCTGCAGGTGCAAACAACAGCTTAAGACTGTGACACACAAAAGGTGAGGTCAGTTCAGGATCAGAGAAAACATTTTATTGTCACTCAGTATTTTGTCTTATAGTTGGGGCAAGGCAGTGGGAGTGTCTCAGTAGAGGGTACAGTCTGACTAGTAGCATCCAGGTGGCCTGAATGAGATGAGCAGGATTTCTGGTTGAAGGAGTGGCATAGTCCCCAGCAATGAAGGCTGGAAGAGCTGTGGACAAAGTTAGTCCTATAGATAAGTGAATCTTAGTCCTAGAAGGGAAAGTGAATTGCATTTTGTAAACAAAGGTAAATTTCCACAATCTGGATTGCATGTGAGGAGAGGGAGGGAAGGAGTCAGTGGGTATGAGGATGCCGGGGGCCCACTTGGAGTATTTCTTACTCTGAAGTCCCTAGAATCATATCCTGGCTCTCCCACTTAGTAGTGGACAAGCTACTTAATTTCTCTGAGCCTCTGACAACAGCTATCTCAAATGGTTTTTGCAAGGATTAAATGAGCTAATATTTGTAAAGCACTTAGAGCAATACCTGGCAAATAATCAGTGCTATATAACTATTTGCTAAATGAAGATAAATTAAATTAACATTCATATTGGCGAGAGAAATGCAAAGACACATCTAAGCATATAAATGGACACAGAGCATAGACAATCACACAACGGGTGATTGAATAAGCATGGAAAAATACTCAACATTAGTAATAACCAATGAAACACATCTTAAAAAGATAACAAGATACCATTATAATGATAATGCTATTATAGACAAGATTGAATGGGATGTTCCTCTATTCTGTCGTAAAATACTAACTCTTCATGTTAGGTACACTTGTAGGTACTCGTGATAGAAAAATGAAGACCTCAATACTTCCTTGAAAGCCTTCCTTACAGTCTAGGTGAGAGACAAACATGTACACAATGATTATGAAACACTGTGACGAATTGTGTATCTTACTCATGCTTACTGAAACGCTCTTACCCATGATGCGTGTACAAAAGCCTATTGGAACAAGCAGGTCAGGATATTAATCCTGCCTGGCTAGGAGGAAATGACCCAGGAAAGGTCATCTGAGGCCAGGTTATAACAGACAGACACTTACATAGTATTGCTAGGGAATTTGGCATAAAGTAGCAAAGGACAATAATCACTTTATTTTCCAATATTAAGAAGTTAAACTCAATATACAGAATATTCATCCAGTAATCTTAGGGGAACAAAGATATCCTTAAATACTCATTCCTGGAGAGTTAGGGAAAACTAGCATAAAAACTCCTATTTTGGAAATAGTTTGGCAATAGTACTGTAGATTCAGAGAGGGATTCATCCAACCTTATAATTCTGGGAGTTTATTCTAAGGAAATAAATAGGATTATTTATAATAAAAGTTTGAAATGCTTAGTGAAACTGTGGTACATCAACCTGATGAAAAATTTGGCAGAAGATTTTAAAAAGATGAAAATTGTGGAATCCACATAGAAATATGAAAATATACTTAATGTACACAATATAAAAATGTAAAATGAAATAATACAAGATGGCTTCTATGATGTAATTATTAAACATATAGGAAAACTTAGGGAAAAGTTTAAAGAGTTGACTTGACATGCTTAGATTGGTGAAATTGTGGGTATTTAAGCATTTTCCCAGTTCCTTTTTAATAGTTTATTTTTAAAACAAAAGAAAATGAAAATTTCTTCATATAGGGTCAAAAAGATAAATATTGGATTAAAGAGATTGTACTGACAACATATCAGATAAAAAAGCCCAGGGAGTTGAATTAACTGTAAATTCAACATAAAACAACAATTTGATATCACTCCCCCGAAAGGAAATCCCATTTTATTAATGAGCAAAATGACAAGAAGAGGATTTATAGGAGGCCGCCCTCTTTCAGCTGTCATTGATCAGACTATGTCTGAATATTCTTTCATTCTGGAAGCCACATTTTTAAAGATGGTTATAGGCAAGTTGAATACATCTACATAAGAAAGGGTGAGGGAATGAAATTGAAGAATGTGTCAATGTTTAATATGGAAGGAGAAAGACAACATGGAAATGGTAGGTAGCATAGTTATGTTCAAAAAAGTTAAGTGCTGTCTTCTAGAAGGTGGAATAGACTTTCTTTATATAGACTCAGGAGTCCCCATCAGTGGACATTATGGGAAAGCAGATCTAAATTTATGGAATTAAAGTCATTTATAATACATGTTAGTACTATTCAAAGCAAAATGGTCTGTCATGAAAGATGATGAATTCTTTGGAATTAGACTTTTATCTAGATGATACGATCTGTGGGGGATATTACAGAGGATGTGAGAGTTTGGATCGATGTTTGTTAACAATTCTGAAAGTCAATAACTCAAATTGTCTTCTCAAGAAATCCACAACTTGGTATGCTTTCGAATCTGCAGAACCTACAGTTACTTCTCTTTTGTGTCATGCTTATGGTTAACTGGGATGCTATGCTTAGGAATGAGAAAGGGCTGGGTGAGATGCTAGAATGACAGCTGAAATGATGAAAGTTGGTCTTTTAAGGATGAAAGAGGTGACTTGAAAAGATGTTACCATCAAATCCTTTAGTAATAAATAGTTGGATGAAAAGCTGAAAGCTTGTGTTAACGGTCACTATTCCAATCGCTGACATTCTGCAATGAGGAACGGTTTTATTAGATTTCATTCCAGTAAAAATTAAATCCATTTAAATCCTCAGAAGGAATGTTGAAGGAACATTGCAGAAACAAGAGAAATAGCTATGGAGTCACATATTTTTGAGTCTTTGAGAATGAAAGATATACTTAAGACATATTTTTGAGTGAATCTTTTTATTCTTGCAAAGCTGGTTTCTGAACTAGGAACTTTCTGTGATTGATTATTAAAGTCTTGTCTCAAAAACTCCCAAAATTGTGGCGCCTGGGTGGCTCAGTCGGTTGAGCGTCTGACTTCGGCTCAGGTCATGATCTCGCAGTCTGTGAGTTCGAGCCCCGCGTCAGGCTCTGTGCTGACCACTCAGAGCCTGAAGCCTGCTTCAGATTCTGTCTCCCTCTCTCTCTGCCCCTCCCCCACTCATGCTCTGTCTCTCTGTCAAAAATAAACATTAAAAAAAATTTAAAAAAAACCTCCCAAAATAATAGCATATTTATTGCTACCTATGTCAATGATTTTCATAAGGCAGCTCTCATTACTTTGGAGTACTAGTATAAACAGAGTCAAAGATTCAGATTATTATTGTAATCCTTCAAGGCTTTTTGCTTTAATTGAATGATTTGTGGCAAACTACAAGGACATAATTCAGCCAAAGGAATGTTCTGAGTCTCTTTGGTTTGTCTTCTCATGCCCCTTGAAGTGTTGCACAGTGTAAGCAGCAAAAAACAACCAACATTTTGGAGTTCCTTCTTATAATAACTTACTTTGATCTATTGGGTTTTGGGATTTTGTTTTAAATTCTTAAGAAATGTCTATAAATACTGTATTTAGCTGTTTAATTAGGGTAATGGGGTACTGTAGTAAACTAGTTTAATTAAAAATGCTTGATTGAAACTATTTTATCTTGTGGCAGATAGATTTTGTGGCTCCAAAACAGATGACCCATGTAACACACATTTCATCTCAAGACAATTTGGCTTTGTCTTTCCCGTCTAATGAGATTTTGTTTTGTTTTATTTTGGTTTGATTCTTGCTGTCATCAGGAATTTTGTAGATCTTGAAATTTTGATTAGGTTTAAACTTTAGGTTCTTTATTTTGAAAGAAAATATATCACATATAGGTACATATTATCTGTCATTTCAAGACATAGTTCAGAAATTATTCCATCTTGTAAACATTTTTTTCTCAGAATATATATATATACGTATATATATATATATGTGTATATATATATACGTATATATATATATATATACACACATATATATATATATACGTATATATATATATAAAGTTTATTTATTTATTTTGAGAGAAGGAGAGAGAGACAACATGAGTTGGGGGAGGAGTAGAGAGAGAGGGAAAGAGAGAATCCCAAGCAGGCTCCATGCTGTCAGAGCAAAGTCTGACCCCAGGCTTGATCTCACTAACTGTGAGATCATGACCTGAGCCAAAACCAAGAGTCAGATGCTTAACTGACTGAGCCACCCAGGCACCCCAGATAATTTATATTTTAAGTCTATTTTTCCTTGATGAGTGCTAGGCCAAGTGACATTTCTTTTGAAGATAGCAGACATAAATAAATTGGAATGAAAGGAGCTAATTAGGTTCAAACATATAACATGCTGGTACCCAAAAACATTTGAAAGTTTCCATTGCTAAATAAGCACATAGTCAAATTTAAATGAATTAAATATGAACATTAGGGCATATTTATTTATTAGATTGCTATCGACCCTCCCACCCAGCTAGAAAATTTGCATTTAGAACAAATACTTTATAATCAACAAAATGCTAAGTAAAGGAAGTAGAGCTGGACAATTATAAGACTCCTTTCTCCAAAGATTTATAAACAGGTGTCCCTAGCATACACACATACACATAAACACACACCCACACATGCCTTCCATCAACAACGGCTGCTGCTTTACCCTATGGACCAATTCTGTTCTTGGCTGATGGCCACGTGTTTCTGGCTTTGGGCCTTGACGTTGTCCTTAAAAAAGGAAACAGATGACTGGAGGAAACTAGTCCAAGAAGCTGTAGGTCTAAATGATCAAAGTAGCCAGCAATCCTAGGGAGAGAAATGCACTCATGCCCTTGCAAAGCCTGAAGTACTGCCCATGGAATCCTTTGATGGCAAGAAACAAATAAAAAGTGGCATTAATTCATAGAGGAGAGCTTGTAGGGACTAAGGAGAAGTATCACATCAAGTCTGAACGTTCTTGTATCCTGGCTACATTCAAGGGATTTTAAATTAGTAATATTGATGAAGAACTCTGTTTTGAGTGATATGGATTTAACTACTCCAAAAGGCATTAACGTATGAAAGTTTACTAGGAAATAGAAAAGAGAACCTGATAAAGTGGAAATTCACACAGTCCATGTTTCTAGTTGGGAAGTCTAAACAGGATATCAATTCTTCCCAAATTAATTTAAAATTTTAACACAGATTCTGTCTGAACAGAATCTCAGTGAAATTTGGAGGAATTTATATTAATATTAATATACATAAAGAGATGACATTTGACAGAGCTAACTGGTTAGGACCTATTTCCCTATCCCAACCATTTCAAACATAGAGAAATTCTAGATAAAATGTAATATACAAAGCAAGTAAGTAGCTAAAACGAGAGATGGAGGAAAAAAAAAAAAAAAAAACAAAACCAAAACAAAACCCTAAAACTTTGCATTCAAAATGAGCTTACAAACCAAAATTTTACCATACATAAGGAAATTTAACTTCAGAAATATGACCAAATTTCTATACGATGTGAAGAAATATAATCTTAGTATCCAACAAAATCAACAGTAAAACATGGATTGACCTCAGATTAAAATAGAATTATATCAGTTGGATAAAAGCTTTAACATAATAAATATATGTAGAATGCTCAAAGAGTTAAATGAAAGAATCAGAGTTACAAAAGAATAAAATATAAAAGGTGAAGGTGAAATTAAAAAAGTTAAATGGATATGAAGAAAAAACACTTTAAAATTATGAAAATAAAAGATAGAAAACTGAGAGACTCTAAAAATAGACTGGACCTAATCAAAGAGAGAATTAGCAAACAAAGATGGAACTGAAGAGTTTGCTCAGAGGGATAAAGAGAGAAGATACATGAAAGAGAAGTTGAGACATATGTATAGCAGCTCTCATGCATGTCTGACAGAAGTTCCAGAAGACGGGAGTGAAGGAAAATTACATTTGAAGAATATGTTTTCATTTTTAACCGAAAAAAGAAATGAGTTCTCATAACAAACTATGCTATGAATATCAAGCAAGATAAATAAATTCAAAGCAAGATGGTTATCATAGTGAAACTGAAGAACATCAAGAAAAAATAAAATTATTAAAGCTACCAAAGAAAAAGGCAAATTATATTGAAAGGAAATACTTTGAAACAGGCAACAAACTTTTCCTCAGCATCTACAGACAATAGGATACTATCTTCAAAATGCTGAAGAAACATACCTGCCAAGTGGCAAAACTAGTATGAAAAAAAGGTGAGGTAAAAGTAAAAAAAAGAGAGTCAAACATATGTGGGAAAAAGAGTTCACCACTGACACAGTCTTTCTAAATTATCAATGTGACAATAACACTGGATGGAGAGTGGGGGCATGGAATCCAGAAAACAACCGTGAGCTCAGAAAATGATAAAAAGACCTATTAAATGTAATTGGCTATTTAAACATAATTAATAATTTTTGCATTTAAGATGGAAAAATGAAATTCTAAATGACATTAATATGGTAGATGATTGGTTGAAGAGTTAAACTGAAATAATGTCTTATTTGAGAGGCAGATAGAAGTAGTATGACAAAGTAAATTTTGTTAGAAACATTTAAGTATATATAAACATTTAAGTGCAACCACCAAAAAAGTACAAATACAGTCTATAGCTTCCACATCAGCAGTGGAGAAAAAAGGGGGAATGTGAAAAATATCAACTCAAAAAGAGGCACTAAGAGAGGAAAAAAGAAGTATATAAAAATGATTTTAAAAATCCCCAAATAAGGTAGATAAATAAATTCAAATATATCAATAATTAAAACAAATACCAAAGGATTGAATTCACAAATTAAAAATAATTATCTAATTAGATTCTTAAATCCAACAATATACTACTTTTAATAAACACAATTTAAACAAAAACATACAGATAAGTTGAAAATCAAAACATGAACACAGATAAACACACTATTGCTACTTTAATAGCAATATCAATGTTACAAATAGAATTTCACCAAGGTACTAATAGGATCAAGAGGCATGGCATAATAATAAAAAAATCTATCAAGAACATAAATCACAAACTTGTAAGCACTTAACCAAATAGCCATAATGTGTATATAAAACAACAATTAAGAAAATAATAAGCAAATTTGATAAGTCTACAATCAGAGTGGGTGATTTAACATAGCTTTCAAAAATTTATAAATCAGGCAGACATAAAATTAAGGATATAGAATATCTTACTAATGATGAATAACATGTTGATTTGATAGATACATATAGAAAACCATACTTTCCAATCAGACAATACACATTGAACATTTCTAAAACATTCAAGGCAGGAAGAAATTCCAGTAAATTCCAAAAAAATCAGTGCAGTAGCCATCAATCCTCTTGGTATAAGAGTTTACTAGAAACTAACAATTAAAAAGCCAAAACCTTGAAAATATGTAGGAAAATATATAAGAAAACTTTGGAAAACAGCAAGAAAAGAGTTGCCAATCATGTATGCGGACATACCACAGAGCCACAATAATAAAAACTGTTGCTGGCTCAAAAATATAGTCCAGAAACAGACAATACTATCTAGATTGAAATAGACAGTATCTGTAACTATAAATATCACATGCAAATCAATGAGGAAAAATTGCCATGAACTTCAGTAGATAAAATGAGCATTGGAAAGTGAATTATTCACAGAAGAAGAAATACAATATAAGTTTAATGTTTTATATATATTTAAACAAGATTTTATTTTCCCTAATTAAATTATGGAACCCAGTAAATTTTGATTATGATTATAAAAGATCTTATTATATTCTGATAGTGAAGTTTTGATGATATTCCAGGTAACGACATGATAATATGCTTTATCACAATTTAAAAGAAATAAGCTTGCTGAACTATAAATACAGTGTCTTTTTAACTACACAAAAAAACTGGAAGAAAATACATGACCATGCTAACTTTATTTCTCTTGGGTTGGAATTGTGAGTAATTTCTTTCTTTTTTTTAATGTTTATTTATTTATTTTGAGAGAGAGCGAGACAGAGATGGAGAGTGATCAGGGGAGGGTCAGAGAGAGAGGAAGACAGAGAATCCCAGGCAAGCTCTGCATGGTCAGCACAGAGGTTGACACGTGGCTCAAACTCACGAACAGTGAGATCATGGCCTACGTCGAAATCAAGAGTTGGACACTTAACCAACTGAACCACCAGGTAGCCCTAATTTCTATTCTTTGAAATACTTTGCTGTGTTCTCCAAGTAGAGCCTGTATTCCCTTTCATTAACAAGTAATTACATTGAGGGGCGCCTGGGTGGCTCAGTCGGTTAAGCGGCCGACTTCGGCTCAGGTCATGATCTCACGGTCTGTGAGTTCGAGCCCCGCGTCGGGCTCTGTGCTGACAGCTCAGAGCCTGGAGCCTGTTTCAGATTCTGTGTCTCCCTCTCTCTGACCCTCCCCTGTTCATGCTCTGTCTCTCTCTGTCTCAAAAATAAATAAACGTTAAAAAAAAATTTAAAAAAACAAACAAGTAATTACATAGAAAGAAAGAAAGAAAGAAAGAAAGAAAGAAAGAAAGAAAGAAAGAAAAGAAAAAAAAAAGAACCCGCATGTGGCTGGAGGTGGAGTAACAGATCAGGAAGAAACTTCAAGGATAAAGGAAGTAACAAATTTTGAAATCCTAGAAACTCCTACAAGTCTTGCCTAATGACAAAGACCTTTTTCTACCTTTTATGACCTAGTCCAGGCAAAACCAAACACATGAACAAATTAATATTTGCATTTAATTTCATGCAAGCATTTCCTGAGCAGTCCTTATGATGGTGCTTAGAAATATTAATGAACTACATGGGGCGCCTGGGTGCCTCAGTCAGCTGAGTATCCAACTTCGGCTCAGGTCATGATCTCATTGTTCATGAGTTCAAGCCTCACATTGGACTTGCTGCTGTCAGTGCAGAGTCTGCTTCAGATTCTCTGTCTACCTCTTTCTCTGCCCCTCCCCTGCTCATGCTTGATCTCTCTATCTCTATCTCAAAAATAAATAAATATTAAAAAAAGAAATATTAATGAACTAGAGTTATACTCCCATGTATTGCCATGTAATTGGATTTCTCATTCAATTATTGGTGAATCTCTGGTTAGTAGCTAAAGCCCTTCTCTTAGTAATGTTTATTATACAGTTTAATGTTATTGTTTCTTCAGGATCAATGAATTAATTGATCAGCCAATCTTTACTGACACACTTTGTTTAGATACTTAGCTTTAATAGAGCTCCGTTTCCTGGTACACATAATGAAGGGTGTTCTAATGCTTTCCAAACTTTACTGTGTTTGTGAATGACTTAGGGATCTCGTTAAACCACAGATTCTGGTTCAGTGTGAAGGAAGTGGAGCCTGAAAGTCTGCATCGCTATCTAACACTTATTTTTAGTAGCAGGGTTCCAGAGACCTTTGAGGCCCCCAGGGGCTTCAGAGGACCATGTTTCATCACTCACTGTTCAGGTGATTTCTACAGAAGTCTGGGACTTAGGGTGAGTTATGCTGCAAAGGGTCACTTCTTCATTCTCTCCCTACCAACAATTTTATCAACTTGAGTCTTTTGGCCCGAGGGCAGAGGGGGAAAGGGACACCTGCCAGATTGACTCTCAGCGTGGAAAAGATGGCTGAATGGTGGCAGCAGCAGGAGGAGGAAGGAGAATTATAGGCTGACAAGAGTCACATTTGCTGACTGAGTTCTATTTTATTGATGCTGCGCCCTTCGCCTGCCTTCTCACTGGAACTAATTAAATAGGCCCTTCAGGCTGATATGTGATACAGCTTCAACCCCACCAAATTGTACAATTACATTTAATTTTCCCACTCCTCCAAGCCCTGGGGACTGTTCTATCCACTAGTCTAGTGCCAGGCACTGAAGGCAATAGAAAACAAGCAGGCTTGATTTTCTTCTCTGAGGGAGCTTATACTCTGGTTGATGAGGCAAGAAAGAGGGAGAATAAGTAATAAGAGAAAAGCGAGAATAATCTAGATATTGTCACTTACTCTGATGGACTGAGGACACAATGTTAACCTTGCTTTATTTGAGGGAAGTTTTGGGTAATATGAATTTAATAAGAGAAAACATTGCATCTGAATTGTTCCTAATCAAGCTAATTGAACAAAGGGAAGAGTTCCAAGAATACTGTTAGTACTGAAGGAGAACATTTATTTTCAGTGCAAGACATAGGCCCTAAGAAAACCTCCATTCCTTTCTCCAATGACATGTGAACTCTTACAGTAAGGTTGATATTCCATTTTTACATCATTGCTGGGATCAAATAATAGTAATGAGATTTTTAATCAATGACACAAGTTCTAAATTCATAATATGAAACTATTTTTTGTTTTTATGTCAAACAAGGAATAAAATTGATACAATTTTCATTGGCCAGCAGAGAAACAAAGGAATTTCGGTTTGACAGTTGGTAAGGCAGCCCAAAACACTGGGTTAGTATTCCTGATATTAAAACTTATTACAAATGCCTTTATTGGCTGGTATCAAAAAGGCACAGTGTGACCTCACGAAGCCTAATGCGTAGGAAACTGATTTGAAATTAGTTCACAGCAAAGGTCTGGTGTCCTTAGGTAAGTAACGTTTACACTTTGCCTAGTGGACCTTTCTCTGTTTGGGGCTGCCTTGCGGGTTAGTAGCAACTGTTTCAGGAGAAACCTTGTGGTAACTTGGTTCTCAGCTTGTGGTATGGCGGAACAAGAAAACTCTTGAGGGAGAAAAGGATTAATGTCCCCAAATTAGGAATTTTAAAATGTTTACCTGATTTAATGGATAAAGATTTTAAGTGCCCTGAATGGAATTTGAATTTTATATTCATGAGATCCTAATCTGGATTTAGGGAGACAGGAAAAGGCTAAAGAGGTTTTTGGGAAATGATCCCTGTACTCCTAGAATTTGGCCAAAACTCACAGGATCAGAAGTTAATATCTAAAGCACGGCCTAAACTCGAGCATACTTCTATGAGATCCTAGGAGTTCTCTTTTCCCCTGGTGATATTAAAGCACTTTTTCTTAGAGTTACATCATTTCCCTCCAACACCTTTTTTCATATTCAATCTTTCTTGAAAAACAAACTCTCTTTCAAAAGTACATTTTAAAAAGCCTTCCTAGTGACCTTACAGTGCACTAAGTATTTAGGTCAGTGAGATTTTAGAGCATTTTCTAAAGTAAATAGGGAAGTTTTGGCATATACTACAGGCTGCAAATTAAGATCAGGCTTGAATGAAATCTATAGTCTTTCCAATGAAATCTGGGGTCACTTTGAAGGATTGGGATCTTTTTCAGACTTGACATAATCTGCATTCCGTCCTCATGGATCTCTATGGTGGAAACCACTCCCCTTCCAGGAAGAATTGGATGCCCTAGCTGTCAGCACCTTCTAGGTTTGCCTCAGCTGCAGACAGCCCCTCCCTCAATGGCACACCCTTCCCAGAGGCCCATATCCAGGCACTGATAGTGGCAAGATTATAAAGACCCACTGAGACATCAAGATGATGAATAGTATGTGTTCTAATTCCCCAGGGGGAGTAGCTGAGGCTTTATCTTCCTGTATCATAGTTTGACATTTTCCCCATGCTCAATCTGCCACTGCCCCTCCCTTACACTTGTGCTGACTGTTGCATCCAGAGAAGCCAACCTGAGACAGTACCAGGAGTGGTTCTAAAGAATACAGGCAATAAGTTAGGGCTTTGGTGTTGGATCACTTATGCCTAGCTGACTGTGAGGACTCCAATACTGGAGATAAGTGGAACATAGAGAGCCCCTAGCTCTGGTTGTGAATAAGGATGATATACTATTAGAAAGAAATTCACTAGTAGATGCAATTTATCAAGCATGTTGAAAAGTATGAAGAAAGAGTACCTATAAAGAAAATAGTGCTGAATGGCTATTGCTTAGCACCACTGGTGCACTAGAAGATGAAAGCTACAGCTTATGAACCGGTGCTTTCACCAATAGGAAATGAGTTGGGTTTTCAGATAAACTAGTAAGAAGTCCACAGAGTGTTTGGGGTAGATGACAACACTCTGAAAGACAAAAAAGAAGGGGAGGAGCAGGAGAAGAAAAAGAAGTTTAGAAGGGATAAAGATTTCAGAAAAACAAAAAAACAAAAAAGAGGGTGAGGAGTTAGCTGCACCAATAAAACTTGTTGCAGTAAAGCTGATTATTGTTGGTCACTCTCCTTGTTAGTCTTCCTTTAGTCAACCTACCTTTCCTTGCGGTTTTCCAGGGGTTACATACATTTGTGTACATATATTTGTGAATTTCAGCTATGAATATTTAAATCCTTTCACACATAAATGTGTCAATTGACTTTCCTTCATTGAGCTATTTGTCATGATTGCTAATAACTAGATGTGCAAAGTGATAATACATCTCTTTCATTTATATGGGTAATACTCTTGAATTACGCTTATCTGAATGCATTCTACATTGATCACATCAAAAGCAAAAAATGTGAGCATTTTTCTGCCTTTATCATCTTGTCATATGGAATTAAGATACTGAATGAACATAATAAGCCTTTTTTAATTGAGGTATAATTGATATATAACATTGTTAGTTTCGAGTGTACAATATAATGATTCAGTATTTGTATATATTGAGAATTGATTGCCACAGTAAGTCTAGTTAACATTTATTACCACACATAGTTACAAATTTGTGTGTGTGTAATGAGAACCTTTAAGATCTACTCTCTTAGCAACTTTCAAATATATAATGCAGTATTATTAATTATAGTTACCAGGGCTTTTATTTTATAACTGGAAATTTGTACCTTTTGACCACCTTCATCCATTTTGCCCCTCCCCAACCCCTGCCTCTGGTAAACACCAATCTGATCTCTGTATCTCTGAGTTTGATGGGTTTTGTTGTCGTTGTTTTAGATTTCACATATACCTAAAATCACACAGTGTTTGGCCTTCTCCATCTGACTTATTTCACTTAGCATAGTGTCTTCGAGGTCCATCTATGTTGTTGTAAGTGGCAAGATTTCCTTCTTTTTTGCGGTTGAATAATATACATATAATGATTTCTTTACCCGTTTATCCTGTGATGGATACTTAGGTTGTTTCCATATCTTGGCTATTGCAAATAACGCTGCAATGCACAAAGAGGTGCATGTATCTTTTTGAGTTAGTGTTTTTCTTTTCTTTTAAAAAAAATTTTTAACGTTTATTCATTTTTGAGAGGCAGAGAGAACAGAGTGTGAGTGGGGGAGGAGCAGAGAGAGAGGGAGACAGAATCCAAAGCAGGCTCCAGGCTTTGAGCTGTCAGCACAGCACAGCACACGGGGCTCGAACTCACTGACCATGAGATCATGACCTGAGCCGAAGTCGGACACTCAACCGGCTGAGCTTCCCAGGTGACCCTGGTGTTTTTATTTTCTTCAGCTAAATAGCCAGAAATGGAATTGCTGGATCACACGGTAGTTCTATTATTAATTTTTTGACAACCCTGCATGCTGTTTTCCAGAGTGGCTGCACCAATTTACATTTCCACCAACAACATGCGAGTGCTCCCTTTTCTCCACACCCTTACCAACACTTGTTATCTCTTGTCTTTTTTGGTAATAGCCATTCTAACAAGTGTGAGGTGATATTTCCTTGTGGTTTTGATTTGCATTTCTCTAATGATTAGTGATGTTGATCACCTTTTAATATACCCATTGGCTGTCTGCACATTTTCTTTGGAAAAATATTTATTCAGATCTTCTGCCCATTTTAGAAAGCAGATTTTTTTTTTTTGCCAGAGTTGTATGAGTTCTTTATACATTTTGAATCATAACTCCTTATCAGATATATAATTTACAACTGTTTTTCCATTCATTAGGTCCCATTTTGTCGATGATTTCTTTTACTGTGCAGAAGGTTTTTAGTCTGACGTAGTACCACTTGTTTATTTCTGCTTTTGCTGCCTTTGATTTTAGTGTCAGATCCAAAAAGTATCACCGAGATGGATGTCAAGAAGCTTACTGGCTATATTCTCTTCTAAAGTTTTCCGGTTTTAGGACTTACATTCAAGTATTTAATCCATTTTGAGTTGGTATTTGTGTATGGTGCAAGGCAGTGATCCAGTTTCATAATTTTGCACGTAGCTGTTTACTTTTCTTAGCACCATTTACTGGAGAGACTGTTCTTTCCCCACTGTGTATTCTTGGCTTCTTTGTCATAACTTAATCAACCATATGTATTTGGTTTCATTTCTGGGCTCTCTGGTCTGTTCCGTTAATCCATGTGTCAGTTTTTATGTCAATACCATACTGCTTTTTGGTTTTTTGTTTGTTTATTTTGAGAGAGACAGAGACAGTTTGGGGGGGTGGGGCAGGCAGAGAGAGAAAGAGAGAGAGAATCCCAAGCAGGCCCTCTGCTGCCAACTCAGAGCCCAACGTGGGGCTTAAACCCACAAAATTGTGAGATCATGACCTGAGCTAAAACCAAGAGCTGGATGCTTAACTGACTGAGCCACGCAGGTGTCCTGAGCCTTTTAGGAAATTTTCTAAATGATTTAAAAATGAACAGAAAAGTTAAAGCCAATAAAACCTGGAAGGTAAACACTGGAGATATGAGAGCATTGGTTTAACTAGTTCCAGATAGAGAGGTAAAATGACACTAAGAAAAATATATGTTACTTCCTTCATATTGGATTATGGGTACATTTATGCACGTGCCATTTTAAAATAATAGAAATTATCTAAGAAAGTTTTCATGGGAAAAGGGACAGAAATGTTTACTCACTCTCAAATGAAAATGATCTCTCAGGCAGCCTATGGAAACGACACTGAACAGGTTTGTTGGGGACACTATAAACATCTTAAGATTTGGAATTCCATGTATAACACACATAATCAAGTTCTGGTGCTATATCTTTTTCCCAAAGACAGAGACAATATTGTTCAAAATTTTGAAATATTGTTCAAAAATTAAACAAAGCTAGGAATCAAGAGAACTTGGCCAAATCACCTCACTTCCTGGGACTTCCATTATCTCTTTTTTATATAAGTGGTTCTCAAACCTAGATACACATTAGAATCATTTGGGAGCTTTTTATATATATAAAAAAAATCTAGCATCACAGATTAGTTTTGGCTTTCTTTGAACTTTATAAAATGAAAGAATACCTAATTTACTCTTTTGTGCCAGCTTTTAAAGTTTAGCATTATTTCTTTGGAATTATCGTAGTTCATTCTTTATTATTGCTGTAAAACATCCCATCGCATAAATATGTCATAAATTATTTATCATTTTCTGTTAATTAACATTTGGGATGTTTCTAATTGGGGGCTACATATGTTATATTGCTATGATGAATTCTGATCTGGGTCTTAGGGTTTACATGTATTCTCATTTTTAAGGGGTAGATTCGTAGAATTGCTGACTCATAGGGATTTTGCATGTTTAGTTTTAACAAATACTGTCAATCAGATTTCCAAAATGGTTCTTCCAAACAGCAGTACATGAGAGTTCCAGCTCTTTGACCAATGGTATCATTAAAAATGCTTTTAGTCATTCTGACAGATATGCCATGACATTTCATTCTGGTTTTAATTTTTCACTTCCTACCTGCTATTGATATTGAACATTTTTTTCAAGTTCTTAGTGGACATTTGAATATCATCTTTAATGAAGTGCCTATTCAAGGTTTTTGCCCATTTAAACATTGGATTGTTTGCCTTTTCCTTATTGACCTATATAGTTCCTTATATATTTTGGATACAAGTCCTTTGTCAGATATATGTATTGAAAAAAGTTCCTCCCTTTCTATGACCTGCTATTTCACTGTTTTTTGTTGTTGCCTTTTGATAAGAAGAATTTCTTAATTTTATGAAATCTATTTTATCATTGTTGTCCTTTATGATTAGTGTTTTGTGTGTCCCATTTAAGAAATCTTTGCTTATTCTGTGGCCATTATTTAATCCATGTTTTCTTTCCCCAGCTTCATTATTCTCAATGTTATCACCTTTAGGTCAATAATCCATGCTGGAATTAGTGTGAGTTAAGAGTCAAGGTTCATTTTTCCCCCCAAATAGATATCCAACCATGTATTTAAAATATTTTTTTGCCTTTATGTTCATGAGATAGATTGGGCTATTAATTTACCTGTCCTATAATGTCCTTGCCAGATTTTGTTGTCTCAGTTATGCTGGCATCATAAACAAGTGGAGAAACTTTTCTTATTTCTCTATACTTTCAAAGACTTTGGGTAAGATTGGTATTATTTCTTTCTTAAATGTTGGAAAGAATTAACCAGTGATGCCATCTGGGCAGTATCTCAAATCAAAGTCCTGCTGGGTTAGTGGTATGATCTTCCCGTTATTCTCCAGCGTGCCCATGCCTCTTTAATTTTTTTGCTTCTTTGCTCAATTATAAGGCCATTTAAAAGCACAAAGGAGAAAGTGAATATCATTACAGAAGATTTTCAAAGGATATTCACATTAATGCCCCATAAGGAAATTCTAGTTATGGTTTTAAAAACTAGGAATCACATGTCATTTCTCCATAAAACACATTTAAGTGGATGAAAACGGGGGAAAAATAATGTGTAGGTGTGATAAGTGCTTTCCTTTTTGTGCAAAACAAAATAGGATCACTGTGTCTGTGATCTAAGGATGCATTTGCTTATTTGTTAGATTTCTAAAAATGTGCCTTCACTAATAGGCCTCTGGGTGTTGGTAAAAATAAGCATTTCAATTAAACAAACGAAATAGCATGGCTCTGTTGAACTGTGAGAGAACTAGTTTAGGCGAGAAGTAGAGAATAAGTAGATAGGTTGTCCAGGTTTGTAACAAATATCATCACTATCTGCTATAGGAAGAAGGGAAAACATGAATGCCTCCATTAACTTAGCACTATATTAAGTGGCTTGGAAAGTATTAACTACTGCAGCGGGTGGGAATTTTCTACACAGAATCTCTCTCTCTCTCTCTCTCTTTCTTTCACCATCTCTGACAGTTTTGACTTTCTCTATTACATTTCAGCTCCATGGACCTCCCTACCTCCTGTTCATCCTGCCAGTAAAGCTTAACCACATAATGCAAAATAAACCCTTGTCTCCCAACAAAACAAAAGGAAGACTAGACGGTAAAACAACTAAAATGGGCAGTCTGAAGAGGCACTAACATGATGTTTCATGTGTTATTGAGGGGAAAGTGCAATCCAGATGTAGGCCTTGGAGAGGGGCCTCCCTAGGCACTGAGGGGACCCTAGATGGTGAAAAAAATCATTGGAAAAATTGGAAGAGAACTCGGTAGCTTTTGGAGAAGGCATTAAAACAGGAAGAAGTGGTTGCAGCATGGGTAACTTTTAGTTTCTAAGCCAGGGATGTGTAATTGGGGATAATTTTATCAGAAAATTAAATTACAGTTCAAGTGGACTCAAGCAAGTAAGTGAACATGACCTAGAAATGGGGGTGACTCTGTAAGCTCAA
The DNA here is from genome assembly GCF_028749965.1 of Puma concolor. Classification (NCBI taxonomy): domain Eukaryota; kingdom Metazoa; phylum Chordata; class Mammalia; order Carnivora; family Felidae; genus Puma; species Puma concolor. The sequence continues at coordinate 76,748,234 of NC_141671.1, forward strand.
AGAGAAGCAATTTCACTTTCTCATGAACCAAGGAAGCTGAGAGGAACATTTCTGGTGTGCAAGGAAGATGAAATGTAAAAGCAAGTTAAAAGAGGGCCTCTGAAATTACAGTAAAATGACATCACATAAGTCAACTTCTATCAAAAGGAATGTATTGCTACAAATTCGTGTAGCTGTAACCCATTTGTTTTATGTGAAGTGTTTGTGTGTTCTATATCAGTGAATGAACAACTGGGAGAGTAGGATGTAGGAGAGCTGAAGGAATCATGGTTCAAGGGACAAGATCTCTTCAGGGGAAGTGTCTGGTTTTCTAGGGGTTAGGGGAGGAAGGTAACCTGAGTGAAACTATAAAAAGCTTTTTCTTTTCTTTTTTCTTTGTGTGTGTGTGTGTGTGTGTGTGTGTGTGTCAATTTGGCCACTTTACATTTCCCTAACATAGAAGCCAAGGAAGAGATTTTTTACCAAGCTTCTCAAGGTGTCCACCATGGTTGGCTGTGAAAATTCTGTGAATAATCTCATGTCAGTGTCTGGCCTCTAGGGCAAGATGTACAGCTTTGCCTTCTTTGTCGCCTTTGCCTTGCTACAGCCCAAACAGAAAAACCCTGGCCCTGATATCACCCTCTGGAATTCTGTCAGATATTAGTGTTTTTCAGCTGTTAACGGCCATGTTGAATTGTTCACAAGTGCACTTCAAGGGAACCTTGAAGTGTATCATCAGACCATCAAATGTACTGCTACCTTGCCCTCCCCTGCTTGCCAGTCACTGTGAAGCAGATGCTAGTGTGCTCTGCCATTGTTCTTCCTCTTGTGCCTTCCTCATTGGTTGACCTGAATCCACACACAGCTTTACTTCCTTTCCAGAAGTAAACAAGAAATACTTTGCCCAGCCTTTTTAGGTGAAGTGCCTTATGAAATAGAGGGATGTTGCTTGGTCCCAGTGTGACCATTCTAGTATAAAACTCAATACAAGGATTCCTTCCCAATTCTCCCTCTATCTACTCTCTTTCTCCTTGTCCCTTGCCATCATGCTGGAGATAGGAAGTCTGTTGGCAGGGAGTAATTATGGCTGAAGTTCAAACTATGCTGGAAGAATTCAGTAACCATTTGTCTAAAGTGGGGGTGGGGCTGGGGACTGGTAACTTCTAGTGACTCAGAGGAAGTTATACCTCTTTCATCCCTAAAGGGGATATTTATTGCTTACATACCAGAAAGTGAAAGCAAATCTAAGAGATTGTGCAGGTTAGATAGGCTAGAGGGTCCTCCAAAAACAGCAGTTCCAAATTATATTTGTTCCTACCCTTGCTATTGACCATAGATAGTAAAATCTGGAGATCTATGTCAAGTCTCCTCTGGTTCCTACAGAGTGGTGAAGTCCAGTAAAGCCTTGCTTTAGTGAGGTCATTAAAGCCTTTCTGACTGGTTCATTAATTGCTAATCCTGGTGCATTCACATACTTCCAGCCTGATCTTCTGTCTTGAAGTTATAATAAGTGGTTGTGGTGTCATGGAAGGGTTGCCCTTTGATCACTCTCTCCTCTCTGACTATAAGAGGAAATTAGTAAGTGTTGATTAAATAGATGAGTGAAGAATTTCTGGCCAGTGTCAATCAAAGGAGTGTGGGAGAGCAGAGTGGCCAAGAAAGAGAATAGAGCATGGAAGAATGGACTAGGAGGCAGAGAGGTCTGATGGGAAAGGGGTTTAAGGGATGAAAGTGAATAAGGTTTTGCAAAAGGGGGCTGAAGAGTTGTTAAAATTATTCTCCCTAGATGTTTAAGAGGATGCATAATCCCCTCCCCACATCTTCTCATCCACTATGCACACCACTGTAAGACATGGAAAAAAAAAACAACTAGGGGTTCCACTAGGACCTATTTTAGGAGGTGGGTTTGGTTAGTATTCAAGCAGGTAAAGCTGTCAGACTTTTGGCCCCTTTTCCTTTGTGTATATATATTAATTCTACTTTCTTAAGGATTCTCAAATCTATCCCTTCTCCACCCCAATAGTGTGCCTTAATTCTGGCCCTCGCGTCATTTCCTACCTTGAAGATTGACCTACCTAGAGTGACCGACCTTCTAACTTACTTTCCAGCTTCTAGTAGCACCTGATAAAGTCACTGCCAACACTGCACTAGAGACTTCTTTACAAAATAAAAAATATGACTGTATTACTGCCTTATTAAAAATTCTTCAGTGGTTTCATTGTCTTCCAAACTCCCACATGACACTTCATGATCTACCCTCTTCAGTCTGTCTCTCGCCAGGCACTCAGCACTACCAAACCTCTTGCAACCCCAGGAGTTTACAGTGTGCCTTTGTATAAAGTGCTTCCTCTGCCAGGAATCCCTTGTATTTTTCTCCTTTACCAACTTCCCACTCCCATCACCTGGGTGACTTCTACTTAATCTTTTACACTTAGTTCAAGCATCATCTTACCTGAGGAAGCTTTCTGGCATCATCATCGTTGAGGTGCCCTTCCTGAGTGCTTTTATAACACCCTTTATTGTAGCCGTTACGATAACACCTGATAGCTATTGCTAGCTTGCTTTTCCCTCCTTATGAACAATTAGCTTCTTGAAAGCAGAGACTGACTCTTTAAAACCCTATTGCCTATAACAGTAATGAGCACATCGTGAGTATTCAGTAACTATTTGAAAAAATAAAGTAACAAAGAGAAAGCTAGAGAACCACTAGAGTGTTGACCATTGCCCACCTGGCTCATAGCCCCTTCTGCACCATGTGATCCTATTCCTTAGTCCCTGTGGATTAAGACCATCAATAGTATGATTTGTAAAGAGGAGCTGAGCCAATCAGATTCATTTCTTGGGGTTGGAGAATGAAAAGTGGAGTGAATTAGGAAAGGGAAGCAAACTGAGGGCGTGATGTAGAGTCAAGACACAGATATGATGGAAACAGAAATTATAGTAATGAGAAGTCATTTAATAGATGCAAATAGAATAGATGCAAATAGAACAGATGCACAAAGTAAAACAGATGTCACAAGATACAAGTTACACAACCAGAGAGAGAGAGAGAGAGAGAGAGAGAGAGACAGAATGAGAGAGACAGAGACAGGGAGACTTCTGTGGTTTTTATTATATCCAGTGTCCCAAGTAGGTGTGGATTCTCCATATTATAATGTTAAATCTCTATGGGAACTAATCTGAATGCATTCTATTCATTATAAGTAAGAGTCCAAAGTGAAATGGAGAAAGGAGAGGAGAGCAGAGAGGGAAGAGGAGGGGAAGAGGTGTGACATTGCGATTTATAAGAAATATATTTGATCTTCCTCCATCCTGTTTCTGACACAGAGCTCCTAAAACCCTTGGAATTTCTTAAGTGATGAGAGTGACAAAGGTGTTTTTTGTTATGTTCATGAGGTGACTTTTGGACTTCGTCTAAGGATGAGGGAGAACCAGCCTCATGATTAGAGGAGAGGGGAGCAGGACCGCAGGTGAATCAACCATCAATGGTTGATCAACCGCAAAGGCCAATCACACCTACATAATGAAGCCTTCATAAGACCCCAACAGGGTGGGGTTTGGAGAGTTTCCTTGTTGATGAACATAAGGGGATGTGGGGAGAGTGGCTGGAAGCCTGTGCTCCTTCTGCATACTTTGTCCTATGCATCTCTTCTGTCTGGCTATACCTGGGTTATATCCTTTCACACTAAACTGGCATTCTAGTAAGTAAAATGTTTCTCTGAGTTCTGTGAGCCACTCTAGCAAATTAATCTCACCCAAGGAGGGAGTTTGTTGGAACCTCCGATCTATAACTGTTAGGGTCAGAAGCACAGGTAACAACCTGGATTTGTGCTTGGCATCTGTAGTGATGGAAGGAGGTGGGGAGTGAGACTGTCTTGCAGGACTTAACCATGGGATCCGATGCTATCTTCAGGTAGGCCATGCCAGAATCGGGTTGAATTGTAGAACACCCATGTGGTGTCAGAGAATCTCTCGGTGGTGTGGGAAAAACACCCACATGTTGGAACTGGTGACCGGAATTACAGGAAGGAAAAAAAAAAGCAAGTAAGACTTGTTTTAGACCACCAGCTTCCCTCTTCTCTAAGTGTCTCTGCTTGCGTCAGCATTTGGTTCCTGCCAGAAAGGAACAAGGAAACTCTTCTTTTTTCCACTAGCCCAGACCCTGGGGCCGGATCACATTGTCTTTTCCCTCTTTTGGGCTCACCCTGCTCTCTGCTCTGTGACATTTATTCACTGTGAATAATGTGCAAATGAATAGAGGTCTGAGGAAACATTGTAAATCCCTGAGGCTAACATGCTGAAATTAAGGAAGTAAAACATATTACTCTACTGAGGGGGCGTCTGGGTGGCTCAGTCGGTTAAGCACCCGACCTTGAACACAGCTCAGGTCATGATCTCATGGTCTGAGAGACAGAGCCCAGTTTCGGGCTCTGTGCTGGCAGTGCAGAGCCTGCTTGGGATTCTCTGCTTCCCTATCTCTCCGCCCCTCCCCCGTGCATTCTCTATTTCTCCCTCTCTCTCTTTCTCAAAATAAATAAACTCAAAAAAAATACTCCATTGAACTTCAGGTGTAATTCTTTTTTTTTTTTTTTTTTTTTTTTTTTTTTTTTAATTTTTTTTTTCAACGTTTATTTATTTTTGGGACAGAGAGAGACAGAGCATGAACGGGGGAGGGGCAGAGAGAGAGGGAGACACAGAATCGGAAACAGGCTCCAGGCTCTGAGCCATCAGCCCAGAGCCCGACGTGGGGCTCGAACTCACGGACCGCGAGATCGTGACCTGGCTGAAGTCGGACGCTTAACCGACTGCGCCACCCAGGCGCCCCCAGGTGTAATTCTTAAAAGCCAAACTTCAATAGCAAAAGTGAATAGTGTCAAGAAATATTTTGGCTTTAGCAAGTTGATTACTAAATGTTTTTTAAGATATGCAAATATCAAATATTAATACTTTCAGGGAAAAGTTGTAAAATAATAAATGAAAGACAAAGATTTTGTTTCTAATTCTATATCTGAACAATTATTTCATTGCTGCAAAATTGACATCATGACTTAGAATGCTAAGAAACAGAGCTCTTATTTTTTTTTTTTTTAATTTTTTTTTTTTTCAACGTTTATTTCTTTTTGGGACAGAGAGAGACAGAGCATGAACGGGGGAGGGGCAGAGAGAGAGGGAGACACAGAATCGGAAACAGGCTCCAGGCTCTGAGCCGTCAGCCCAGAGCCCGACGCGGGGCTCGAACTCACGGACCGCGAGATCGTGACCTGGCTGAAGTCGGACGCTCAACCGACTGCGCCACCCAGGCGCCCCAACAGAGCTCTTATTTTATGGATTTCTCAAAAGGAATATCTTGAAAGAATGTCTTGCAAGGACTCCAAAAATATTTTCAGATACTATTTGGTAAATAAGAATGAATATGATTATGTCAGACTCCAAGAAACTAGGGAAGAAAGTAATGATTTGCTTATAGTTGGGAACGTGACAGATATTTTAATAAATTTTTAGGAAATAATTAAAAATTTATAATAACATATTAGATGTTGGCAGAAATTATAAGCTGTGTGACAGATGTCATGGAAAGAATGTCTTGAGGGAAAAAAATCCCCCAAAGCATATTTGTCTGGAAAGGACCAAAATTTCCAAGTAAGATTTTTGACTGTTAAATGAGAGGAAGACTCACATTTAATTCTTGAATTCTTTCTTAGTTGCTTCAAAATTTTTATTTATTTTGAGAGAGAGAGAGAGAGCAAGTATGAGTGGGGGAAGGAGAGAGAGAGAGAGAGAGAGAAAATCTCAAGCAGTCTCCACACTGTCAGCACAGAGCCTGATGCAGGGCTTGATCCCATGACCCTGGGATCACGACCTGAGCCAAAATCAAGAGTTGGATGCTCAACCGAGTCACCCAGGTGCCCCTTGGATTCCTGCTTCACTGTTTTCCACAGTGGCTGCACCAATTTACATTCCTACCAACGGTGCACAAGCATTCCCTATTCTCCACACCCTCACCAATTCTTGTTATCTCTTGTCTTTTTGAGGATAGCCATTTTATCAGGTGTGAGTTGATATCTCATTGTTGCTTTGATTTGCATACCTCTGATTAGTGATGTTGAGCACCTTTTCATGTACCTGTTGGTCATTTGTATGTTTGTTTTTTTTCTGTTTGTTTGTTTTGTTTTTTTAGAAAAAATGCCTGCTCAGTTCCTCTGCCCATTTGTTAATCAGGTTTTTGCTTGTTTGTTTGTTTTGCTATTGAGTTGCATGAATTCTTTATAGATTTTGGATATTTACTCCTTATCAGATACATGATTTCAAATATTTTCTCCCATTCGATAGGTCTGGGAATTTAATATACTTTAAACATAGTTTAAAAATTTTTTAAATGTTTATTCATTTTTTGATAGAGACAGAGTGTGAGTGGGGGAGGGGCAGAGAGCAAAGGAGACAAAGAATCTGAAGCAAGCTCCAGGCTCTGAACTGATAGCAGAGAACAAACAGTGAGATCATGACCTGAGCTGAAGTCGGACGCTTAACTGACTGAGCCACCCAGGTGCCCCTAAACATAGCTTATTTTAAATTTTTTTTTCAACGTTTTTTATTTATTTTTGGGACAGAGAGAGACAGAGCATGAACGGGGGAGGGGCAGAGAGAGAGGGAGACACAGAATCGGAAACAGGCTCCAGGCTCTGAGCCATCAGCCCAGAGCCTGACGCGGGGCTCAAACTCACGGACCGCGAGATCTTGACCTGGCTGATGTCGGACGCTTAACCGACTGCGTCACCCAGGCGCCCCAACATAGCTTATTTTAAACAACAGGTATTGATAAGGATGTGGAAAAAAAGGAACTCTAGTGCACTGTTGGTAAGAATGGAAAATGGTGCAGCTACTGTGGAAAAAAGTACGGAGTCTTCTCAAAAAATAAAAATAGAACTGCCCTACAATCCAGTAATCACACTACTGGGTATTTACCCAAAGAATATGAAAATGTGAAATCGAGGGGATACACGCACCCCTATGTTTATTGCAGCATTATTTACAATAACCAAACTATGGAAGCAGCCCAAGTGTCCACTGGTAGATGAATGGATAAAAATGTGGTATGTATATACAATGGAATATTATTCAGCCATAAAAACGAATGAAATCTTGCCATTTGCAACAACATGGATGGATTTAGAGAGTATAATGTTAAGTGAAATAAGTCAGAGAAAGACAAATACCATATGATTTCACTCATAAGTGGAATTTAAGACACAGAACAAATGAACAAAGGTGGGGAGAAAAAGAGACTAAAAACCCCTAGACTCTTAACTATAGAGAACAAACATGGTTACTAGAGGGGAGGTAGGTGGGGGGATGGGTTAAATAGGTGAAGGGGATTAAGAGTACATTTATCTTGATGAGCACTGAGTAACATATGGAACTCTTGAATCACTATATTGTACACCTGAAATTAATATAACACTGTGTTATCTATACTGGAATTAAAATTAAAAAAATAAAATAGTTTCTTTTATTAAGAAAGAAACACATTGAGTAGACAGGTTCTTTTCTACAGGAGCATTTTAGCTATATTATTCTTTATTAGGTAGTCTATGGCCTATGTACACAAACCAAATTATATACACTATTCTTGCTTATAGGGAATATAAGTGAAGAACTCATTTCTCTATCAAATGCCATTAATTTCTCAATGTTAATCAGCTATAGGTCACATAAAAATGAAAAACAATTACTTGATTTCTTTTGAGAGATATCAGAAATGTTCCAATCACTCATTTAAATACTGACAAGAGGGGTGCCTGGGTGGTTCAGTCAGTTGAGCATCAGAGTTGAACTCAGGTCATGGTCTTGCAGTTTATGAGTTCGAGCCCCACATTAGACTTGCTGCTGTCAGCGCAGAGCCCAGTTCAGATCCCCTGTCCTCCTCTCTCTCTTCCCCTCCCCCCTCATGTTCTCTCTCTCTCTCTCTCTCTCAAAAATGAATAAAAAGAATTAAAAGAAATTAAAAGCTGACTAGAGGGGATATCATTACAAATCTCATGGATGTTAAAAAGATAATAAAGGAATATTATAAACAGCTCTATGCTCACAAATTTGATAACCTAGATGAAATGGATCAATTTTCTTAAAAGACATAATCTGTCAAAACTCACAAAAGAAGAGATAGATTATCTTTTAAAAAATTTTTTTACGTTTGTTTTTGATAGAGAGAATGGGGGAGGGGCAGGGGGCAGAGAGAGAGGGAGACAGAATTTGAAGCAGGCTCTGTGCGGAGAGCGGAGAGCCTGATGCAGGGCTTGAACTCATGAACAATGAAATCATGACTGGAGCTGAAGTTGGACACTTAACTGATTGAGCCACCCAGGCACCATGAGATAGATTATCTTAATAGGCCTATAACTATTAAAGAAATTGGATCAATAATTAATAACCTTCCAAAACAGCACCAGGCCCAGATGAGTTCACAGGTGAATTCTACTGATCATTTAACAGAAACCCATGGGGGAGGGGAAGGAAAAAAAAGAAAAAAAAGGGGTTAGAGTGGGAGAGAGAGCCAAAGCATAAGAGACTCTTAAAAACTGAGAACAAACTGAGGGTTGATGGGGGATGGGAGGGAGGGGAGGGTAGGTGATGGGCATTGAACAGGGCATCTTTTGGGATGAGCACTGGGTGTTGTATGGAAACTAATTTGACAATAAACTTCATATAATAATAATAATATATATATATATATATATATATATATATATAAAGAAAAAAAAAGAAAGAAGTTATAACAATTCTCTATAATCTCTTCCAGCAGATAAAATGAAATACTTCCTAACTCATTCTATGAGGCCAGCATTACCCTGATACCAAAATTAAACAAAGACACTACAAGAAAACTGCAGCCCAATATTCTTCACAAACATAGATGCAGAAAATTTCAACAAAATATTAGCAAATCAGATCCAATAATTATACATGCATAAATGTATACATGTATACATGTATATTTATATATACATATAAATATATAAATAAATATATATACATATAAATATATATACATATAAATATAAATTATACACACCACGACCAAGTGGGATTTATCTCAAGTATGTAAGGCTGGTTTAACATTCAAAATTCAATTAATGTAATCAGCCGCTTTAACAGGCTAAGAAGAAAAATCATATGATCATATGATTAGATGCAGAAAAACATTTGACAAAATCCAACACCCATTCATGGTAAAAATTCTCAGTAAATAGGAACAGAGAAGAATTTTCTCAACTTCATAAAGAAAATCTACAACCACACCCACCACGCACACACTGCAGCTAACATCTTACTTAATGGTGAGACAATGTAAAGATTTCCTGCTAAGATCAGGAACAAAGTAAAGAAGTCTGCTATCACTACTGCTTTTCAACATCTTATTGGAAGTCCTAGCTAATGCATTAAAACAAGAAAAAAAAGGGGGGGGAAGGTATACAGAGTAGAAAGGAAAAATAAAACTGGCTTTGTTTGCCCATGACATGATCATCTATGTAGAAAATCAGAAAGAACTGATAAAAATATTCCTGTAACTAATAAGCGATAATAGCAAGATTGCAGGATACAATGTTAATGTACAGAAGTCAATCACTTTCCTATATACCAGCAATGAACAAATGGAATTTAAAATTAAAAACACATTACCATTTACATTATCACCCTAGAAATACATAGGTATAAATCTAACAAAATAGGTATAAGATCTATACGATTTTATACGAACTATAAAACTATAAAACTCTGATGAAACATATTAAAGAAGAGCTAAATAAATGGAGAGACATTTCATATTCATAGATAGGAAGTCTCAATATTGTCTATATGTCAGTTTTTCCCAGCTCGATCTACACATTCAATGCAAACCCAATCAAAACCCCAGTAAGTCATTTTGTGACTATCAACAAAGTGATTCTAAAGTTTATACAAAGAGGCAAAAGACCCAGAATAGCCAACTCAATATTGAAGAAGAGCAAAGTTGAAGGACTAACACTACCTGACTTCAAGATTTACTATAAAATTATAGTAATCAAGACATTGTGGTATTGGCAAAAAAAAAAAAAGAAAGAAAGAAAGAAAAAGAAAGAAAGAAAGAAAGAAAGAAAGAAAGAAAATAGAGAAAAAACAGACAAATAGATGCACGGAACAGAAGACAGAACTCAGAATTGAAAATTGAAAAAAAATAGACAAATAGATGCATGGAACAGAAGACAGAGCCCAGAACATAAATTGAGTCAACTGACCATTGACAAAGGAGCAAAAGCAATACAATGGAGCTAAAATGGTCTTTTCAACAAATGGTATTGGAACAACTGGACATCACATATAAAAATAAATGAGCAAAAAAAAAAAAATGAACAAAGACATGAACTTTACCTCTTTCACGCATACACACACACATACACTTTAAAATAAGTCACAAATCTAAATGTAAAATGCAAGTTTTACAAAACCCCTAGAAAATAACTAGGAGAAAACCTAGATGACCTTGGGTATGGTCGTCTTTTCAGGTATGATATCAAAGGCACAATCCATGGAAGAAATAATTGATAAGCTGGAATTCATTAGAATTAAAAACTTCTATGAGAAACAATTTCAAGAGGATGGGAAGACAGTCCATAGACTGGGATAAAATGTTTGCAAAAGAAACATCTGATTAAGAACTGTTATCCAAAATATACAAGAAAGTGGAGGTGCCTGGCTGGCTCGGTCAGTAGAGCATGCGACTCTTGATCTCAGGGTTGTGAATTCAAACCCCATGTTGGGCGGGAAGCTTACTTAAAAAAAAGATCAAAATATACAAAAGGTTTTAAGACTCAATGATATAAAGATGAACAATCTGACTAAAAAATGATCAAAAGACTTGAACAAACACCTCACCAAAGCAGATATACAGATGGTAAGTAAGCATATGAATAAATGGTTCACTGGCCTATGTCATTAGAGAATTATAAATTAAAACAAGATACCGCTGTGCATATATGACAATGATCAAAATACAAAATGCTGACCAAAAAAATGGTAATGAGGATGTGGAGCAACAGGGAGTCTCATTTACTGCTGGTGAGATTGTAAAATGGTGCAGTCACTTTGGAAAATAGTTTGACAGTTTCTTACAAGACTGAACACACTCTTACCATAAGATCCAGCAGGTGCACTCCCTGGTATTTACCCAAATGAACTGAAATCTTATATTCACACAAAAGTCTGCACATGCAGCTTTCTTCATGATTATCAAAATTTGGAAGCAACCAACATGTCCATCTGTAGGTGAGCAAATAAGTAAACTGAGGTCCATGCATACAGTGGAAAAGTATTCAGCTCTAAGAAGAAATGAGCTATCAAGCCATGGAAAGACATGGAGGAAACTTAAGTGCGTATCACTAAGAGAGGAAGCCAATCTGAAAAGTGTATATGCTGTCTGATTTCAACTTTATGACATTCTGGCAAAGGCAACACTATGGAGACAGTAAAAACATTAGTGGTTGCTGAGGAGTTAGTGGGGGAGGGAAGGGTGAATAGAACATGGGGGATTTTTACAGCAGTGAAACTATTCTATATGATAACTACAATGATGGATACGTTTCATTACACATTTATCAAAACGCACAGACTGTGCATATCTAGAGTAAACTCTGATGTAAGCTGTGGACTTTTGATAATAATGATGTGTCAACATACGTTCATCAGATGTAACAAACGTATTCCTCTTGTACGGGATGTTGGCAGTTGGAGAGGCTGTGTGTGTATACATGGGGGCAGGAGGTAGATGGAACATTTTTGTACTTCTCACTCAATTTTTCTGTGAAGGTGAAACTGCTCTAAAACAGTTTATTACTTTAAAAAGGTGACTAGAGACCTGTATTTGATACGCACAAAGAAATGGTGCATTGCTTCTCTTACATGTTGTAAGCAGTTCAGGAGGAAGTGGCACTGTCTCCATCCTTAGCTCCTCTTTCTTGCTCCGTCTTCAAGGCCCTGATCTCCAAAACTTCTATTCCTCCCCTAGCTCTAACAGAGGGAATTTGGAGAGACGTGCTGAGACATTTTACACAAGCAATTGTCCCATATGTGCAATAGTTCTGCTGATTTTATTGACAAGAAATTTGTCCTTTGGAGGCTCTTAACTAGAAAACCTTCTCAGAATCAGATGGACTTCAACTACTCAACAGATCAAATCATGACTTGATGCTTTAGCATTATTGTAGTCTTTGAGTTCAGCCAAAATTTATTTTCCCCTGAAACTGATAGAAGCCTCATTATTTTTGACCCAGACCTAAATCATGATTTATTTTTTGATTTACGTGTTCTACAAGACCTGCACATATCTCTAACTTACCAATATTTGATTAATATTTATTCAGTCATCGAAAGGCTGAGAGAATGTGGTCTATCACAATTCCATGAACTGAACAGGAATGTGGAAGTAGGAAAGATCTTAGGAACCATCTCACAAAAACACCTCACTTTACAGGTTAGGAACTGACGGTGAACTTAGTGACCTGACCAATGTGTCATAGCTGGTCAGCAGCATATCTGCAACTAGAATCCAGTTCCCTGACTCCATGAATAAAGAGTTCTGAGTTCACAGAATACAAAGTGTTGGCCTCAAAAAAGGAATGGGAGAATACTTGCAGACTTAGCTTTTACCGCTTAAAAATTTTGAGCAACGTGAAATACTAATTGGACCAAAAAGAGTTAACACATCAATTCAAACCTTCTTGGACTCGGTGTTGTTTGCTTGCAGTAGCAATGTACTGTAGCACAACTTGAGGGAACAAAGAATTTACAGCAGGATCTGACTTCAGTTTGTCTCTCCTTAAATAGAAGCCAACTCTATTTAGAGCACAGGTGTGTTATTAGGGAAAACACACCAACTTTACGCTTTGAGTACACTCCAGTAGAGTACTCAGTTCCTGACAAAGAGAAGTGAGGACATATGCTGAATATTTAATGACATGCTGTTTTGTGGTTTCTCCCAAACCGCGATGTGAAGGCAGCGTTTGTCTGTTTTGAGTGATGGTTACATTTGGTACATTATGTTCCATTCGGTATGCGATGTACACCGTGTCAAGATCGTTTGTGCTATAAGAGGAGGAACCAACAAAACTATAGTCGTTTGTGGTCTCAGAGAAGAGAAACAACATTTTTATCAGTGCATAAATAATTTTTCTCAGATAGAATACATCTTCACCAGAGACCGGCAGATAATAAATTATTCCTTTTATTTGAGTGTGTCCTTTCCTTCACGTTAAAGAAAGAATGTGTTTGATTGTTGCTTTCACATCACTCAATTCGTCGATTTACTTCCCACGTTGTATTAAAGTGGATTCAATAACTTTTGTTAAGATGTTTTGTTTTTTGGTTTTTTTTTGGTTTCTATGGAAAAGCAAGGCTGAAGGCTCCCTACCTTGAACTTTATTTAAATATTTTGAATCTACCTGCATGACATTTCTTTCTCTTGCTCAGTCCTCCAACAGCTATTCTGATTGTAATTTTCTGCTGACAACTCTATAGAAAGAACTTTGATTTTAGAACCGATACTCACTGTGGAGTAGCAAGCACAAGCAAGCAGTGTATTGATTTGCCCCCCACTGATTATTCCTCGCTGCTATTTAGGTTAATATTGACATTTTGAAAGTGTGTGATCACATCCCCAAAATTCAATGCTAAAGGTAAACATTCTAACACTCTTGTCCTGTGTCACCGTCCCTGATATTGGTGAACTATTAGCCCTTCCCTGAGTATTTGTTCATTTCTTCACACTTAGGTACAAAGGATTTGCATCAGGCATGTATATAAATTTGAAAAACCATTAGGTGGCAAAAATTGTACATCTATTGGCCATTCCTAAAATGTATCATTTCTCCTTCCACACTGTCTTGATTATCCTACCGCTTCTCCTTATCACTGATGGTGAATGTGTGCAGATACCCATGACCCAGCAAGCCAAACCAGAAAAACATGATTGTTTTATGAAAAGTGAGATCATTTATGTGAGAGTGATTTGTGTTTGCAGCACAAGATAGTGTAAATGTAAATCTAAGGTATCAAATTATAATTAGGTGCTGTTGAGGCAGGGACAGTGGACTAGAAGGAAGACACTTAGTTCTAGACCCAACCCTGCCACTACCACTTATATAATTCTGGGAAGTGCATTTATTCTTTCTCTCTTTGTGCTTGTATCTATTTAAAAATGAGTGTAAAGCCAAATCTATCCTGTTATTATTAATATTTATTATATTATTTGCCTGTGTATCTTTCTCACCTATTAACATTTTGTTCCCCTTTAAAAAAATCATGAGTCCCTCCATCACTCATGTATAACCCTATTACTGACACAAAATAAATGCTAAAAGATCAGCTGATGAACATATTTTACCCATCTGTACTTCTCAGATCTTACAAGTAGTGCCTAAGTCTCCTGAGTCCTGTCTTGACTTGTTTAAGTCTCTGGGTTTGAAGCCTGGTGCCTGTTTTTTTCACATCTGATTTAAAATAAGCTTTGCGTAAGGAAGTGAGATGGAAGATGTAAAATGCAGGGGATCATTTTACAGACAAAACCTCCGCAGAAGATCAGTTGCTGTCTTATTCAGAGGAGGCATTTTACATGATCATCGTCAAAGTTGAAAGGTATGCATGAGAATCTCCCAGTGAAACAGGAGTTCTGCGCATCACAGCCTGCCAAATGGGGCTATACCTTCTCTATCTATGTCGGGAAACTCTCCTCCCACAACATGAAAACCACCACAGATGCCTATGCAGACTGCTTTTCTAATGCATTTTTAGGGTGTGCTCTCAAGGGAGCCCTATTTCTAGCTGTCCGTGCTTTGAGATGTAGGTTTCATCTGGGTCAAATGGAAGTGGCTGGATGAAGAATGGTGTTTAGGACTCTGTCAGAATGATTCAGAGCCTATCTCTGAGTTCAGTAGAAGAGTGTGCTCTTATCACAGGCTGTGGCCATATACATGCTAATGGTTGGCTCTCTCTGTTGAGTGTGTTCGATATTAATAATGCCTGATGTTTATTAAGCACTTACTGTTCCAGGCACTTCTGTAAAGCACCGTAGGGCTGTTGGTTCATTTAATCCTTTCAATAATCTTCTGAAGTATGTACAATTATTATTACCACTTTTTCAGATAAGGAGACTGATACCCATAGTTAAGGAACTCATTCAGGGTTGCAGATCTATTCAGCAGCTGGTCTGTGATTTGACATAGGCAGTCATTTTCCAGGGCTTGGATGCTTACCGCTGTGCATATGTCCAGATATATTTATTGGGAAGTATGTTATCTAGTCTCTCTGATAATAATGACACCAACATTTATGAGACTATGAAGGCTCTGAAATCCTCTGCCATCTACCATGGCATTTCATTAAAGAGACAAACTGATGGCTATAGGCAGGGAATCTGACTCCACCCTGTAAGTGGGCTTGAAATGACCTCCATCCTGTAAGTGGGCTTGAAACATAAGTGTCTTTAAAATGCATACATTTGGAAGTTTTAGGGGGCCGTGGGCTTATTGAGTTCATTGCTATTTCTTACTTCTTCCCTAGCAAAGACACTAGATACGACACGATCTGACAAATGATTTTGCTTTAAATATACTGGCTTCTTTTGTAAAAGGCTCAATAAGCACTTGTGTCTCATTAAGTTGGTAACAGAACATCAAATTATCCCAAGAATTCATGGGAGGGTGCATAAGTGAACTTCACTCACCAGTGTTTGGAAGACAACAAACTATCATCATAAGGAGAAAAATAGAAGATTTTGGGGAACCTGGGTAGCTCAGTCGGTTAGCATCAACTTTGGCTCAGGTCACGATCTTGCAGTTTGTGAGTTCAAGCCCTGCATCGGGCTCTGTGCTGACAGCTCAGAGCCTGGAGCCTGCTTCAGACTCTGGGTCCCTTCCTCTCTCTCTCTTCCCCTCCCATGCTCATGTTCTCTCTCTGTCCCTCAATAATAAAAAAAAAGAAAAGAAAATAGAAGATTTTTCAAATGAAGTACAAACCCGATGTGATTACATTAGGCTATGGGCAATGTGTCTTATGATTTTGTTTTGTTTTTTACTTTTTTTTTATATACAGCATAGTTTGTTTCCAAATGTTTTCTAATGAGGGATAGCCTCATGCAATGATTTCCCTCTAAATTAGCCCCATATTTCATATTGTTTGATAAGTAGGCATGTTATTAAAGGGAAGAAGATGCTCATTAGTTGGCAAAGATGTTTTTCTATGGTAATATGTGGGAAAGACATTTATGGGTGATTTTGTGTTAATGTAGTCATACTCTAACCCTCACAAGAAGAGGATAGATGAACTATCTCTACATAAGAACACAATTTTCCAAGGCCACACCTCCAAATCTCATATCTGTTTAGTTATAAATGGGTACCTATTTTAAGCCCAAGGTTATAATCATAAAATATACGAGAAAAGTCTTTGGTGCAGAAGATTTCGGAGATTGGAACTGTGAGATGCCTTAATTCCCATGTACTCTCATATGACGTACTAAGGTTACTCTGACTAAATCTTGATAGAGCACTCCTCACATATTTATTTGTGCAGAAATGTGAATTTACAAATTTACAAATTATATTCAATAGACGTTTTTGAGCACTACTGTGTGCTAGTATCTGTGGCAGATAACTTAGCTACAAAACAGACTGAGCAGAGACTGATCTGTGAAACACAATCATTTGATAGCATTCGTCAATATGCTAAAGTACATTTAACAAAAATGACAGTTTGGGGAAGGCTGTAATTAATATTTTGATTTTAAAAATATAGTGTTTCTCTTTTAAGGCCATTCCTAGTGCCGAAAAAAGGAGTCATAAAATCGGTATGTCCGGCGTTAAATCATCATGTTTGCTGTGGCTAGGGTCACCTGATTTTCCTGGAACAGTGAGTATTGATAGCTGTCACCATCATGTAGTCATTAATAAGTCTCCATTTTACTTTCAAAATTGTCCTGGTTTGAATGACAAGTTATTTGGTTACCTTTGTGTCGGCACATGTCCTAACTCAGGTAAGTTCAGGCCTGACACATTCAGTGGATGAGGAATGATGGCTGAAGAGGGGGTCAAGAAGAAAATCTCAGCATAATGAGAATGGAAGGGACAGTAGAAGATCTCAAGAAACTGTAACACACTAAAGGCCCCAAGTGGTGCATTTTGGTTCCAGAGGACGTTACACGGAATCCAGTCTGTAGATGGGACCAGTAACAGGCAATTCTCAAAAACCAAGTATATCATCCAGTTCTGCTTGGGGCAAGACTCCATGTGAGCAACTGTGCCTAGAACAGTTAGTTGGCTATGGCAGTGATGGTGGAGGCATACCAGTAGGAGGTGGGCTAGTCAAAGCTCCCCAAAGTGGACTGGCTTAAGTTAGAGGCCATGTCCCAGGCCTACGAGGGAGACTAGATTGCTGGCTGAGAAAACTGAGTTATAGCCTTTATTGTACACATTGGTTAATACAGTGGGCATTAAGAGAAAGCTGCAACGTGGTGGATTCTTTCCAGGTACACTGGATATTGGGTCCACAAGAGAAAGACCAATTACAGATTCAATCCACCATTAAAGCTGCATCTCTTAATTGTCGGTGTTGGCTCGAGAGCTGCGTGTGACTGAATGATAGGTGGAAACCATCATTGTAAGTACGGATGGAAGGGGCTGGGAAAAGGGTTTTTTAAGTCTCTCTTTGGGAGAATAAGAAATAAGCTTGAGAATTTGGTCTCAAGGCAGGAAGCTTGACACGAATCAGCTGCTTTGTAAAGATTTATTGAGTGAATGAATACCCAAATGGCATGGGTCTTACTACTGAGAAAACCCCGACTAAAGAGAGCTATCAGTACAAATGGCATCCAGCGTTTGAAGGGGAATCAAAGTGTGGACCAGAAACTCACAAGTCTACCAGGTCAGGAGTACAATCACACACAACTGACGGAGGCAAAGACCAGAAGCCAGACTAGGTCAAAGGAGGAGCATATGAGAATAAGGGAGGAAGGCCTAGGACCATGAACATGTCCACAACTGGATGACAGTCGCTAATCTTTGTGTGCCTGCAGATATGTGGAGCAGAGGTGCGTCTGTTACAGATACAGATTGCAGCTGGGTGGTTGGTAAAACTGACCCACAGGAAGGAAGTAGCCCTGAAAACTGACACAATTCTGAAGCATGCTGAAAAAAATGAGAGGGGCTATGGTAACATCCTGTTTTATGCCAATATAAAAAACATAAATGCTGGGGCGTCTGGGTGGCTCAATCAGTTGGGTGTCTGACTTCGGACTTCGGTTCAGGTCATGATCTCATGGTTCATGGGTTCGAGTCTTGCGTCAGGCTCTATACTGACAGCTCAGAGTGTGGAATCTGCTTTGGATTCTGTCTCCCTCTTCCTCTGCCCCTTCTCTCTTTCTCTCACTCTCTCTCTCACCCTCAGAAATAAACATTAAAAAAAATTAAAAAACATAAATGCCAAAAGGCTTTTCTGTCCACAGTGATTCATAGGGTGGGATTGTAATAAAGATTCTGGGAGAGCTTTAAAACTTTAAGTCAATATTGCAACTGTAACATTTCTCTTGCGTGTGATTCCTGTTCATGAAGTAAAAAGGACAACATAATAAAAACTTCCAAAAATAAACTCAAAGATTTCACACAAAATGTTCTCAAACAATGATAATAATAGTCAATGGTACAATGAACTTAAAATCTGCCCTGGGATATTGGAATGAGAAAAATTGTATCCCAATTTATTGGAGAAAAAAGTGGCATATTATTTTAAGAGAAATATCCAGTTGAAAGATACGTTTGTAATTTGGAGAAACTGGTTTCCCCTTTTGTAGACAAGCTATAGACTATATTTTGGTCTGCACAGTGGGTAAAATTTTCAAAGTGTTATTCCAGCTGAGAAAATTACATACAAACACACGCATACACATATCTCCAATTCTCACAAGGTGGTAAACATTCTTTTATAGATGAGGAGACTGGGAATAACTCATCTCAGTCGAAGAACAGGATCCTGGTAAGGGGTTTTGAACCCAGGCTCACCTGACTTCAAAGCCCATTTTCTTTCAGAACAACAACCCCTCACTTGCCACTTTGCTTTGATTATTTTGTTTCCTAGTCTGGTGCTCTGTATGTGCTCTGAACTCAGTGAACAATGCTTACTTGTTAAATTGCATAAATAAGCACACTAAATGCTATCGAAAGTTCCATCTTTGATTAAAATCTATCAGCTCCTAAGATTAGAAGTTCCCGTTCACTGATGTATCCTGTGCAGCTGGCATGTAGTAAAGCTTTCAATACACATTTGATAAAGAAAGAGTAAGAGAGAAAGAAGAGGAAGGAGGGACAGGGGGAAGGAAGACTAGTAGATCCTGGGATGATCAGAGATGGTCTATATGGTCATGGAGAATGGAGAAAAGGGATTTGAAATAACAGCACTAGAAGGTAAACATGATTTTATAAGCATCACCCAGCGTGTCAAGGTAGCACCTGAGGCCAAAATCGAAAAACAGAAGGGTCTGACTAGCTCACATGAAGCCTATGGGACATAAGGGGCAGGAATAAACATGTGGAAATATGTGATTTTCAAGGGTGAAAGTTTGGAGTACGTTGAGGTGAAAAGAGAGGAGAGAGGAAAAGGAAGAAAACAGAAGTGATGTCGTTAAGTTTTCCACACTATGTCCAGCTTGATGAAGAAGACGGGAGACTGATAGCATACATACAGGGACAGATGTGACAGCAACGGAGTCCACAACGGTCTAGCCATCTACAAAAACCCTCATTAAAGTACATGTAACACCTGGGTGGCTCAGTCAGTTAAGCATCTGACTCTTGATTTCCCCTCAGGTCATGGTCTCATGCTTCATGTGTTGGAGTCCCGCAATGGGCTTTGCGCTGACAGTGCAGACCTTGCTTAGGATTCTCTCTCTCTCTCTGCCCCTCCCACACTCTCTCACTCCCAAAATAAATAAACTTTTAAAGAAATTTAAAAAATAAAGGTAGAACATCAGCTAATTCTGTTATTAACAATATAATATCACAAAGGTTTAGAAAGCAACAAGAACAACTTCTGCTATACATTTATCATTAGCCTGCAACAAATCTTGCAGTTGAGTGAAAATGATACACACCTTGGAGAACATTCTAATCCAGTTTATAATATCCAAGAGGCCGGCTCTGGGACCCATCAAAGCAGAACCTCTTTTGTGCTTCCTGACATTTCCTTTATCCAGTGTGCATTTTGATTAACAAGATAAAAGGGATCTAAAATTTCAAGGATCAATATGTGAGGGCGACATAAATCTAAGGGAACAATATCAGAAAGGCTTGAGTACAGGATATGCTGAATCTTGTGGAAATGCTAACAATATTTTTAAAAGGGTTTCCAGTGATCTTTTTCTTAAGCTAAGTTCAGAGCGAGAACAATAAAAAAGAGACATGGTCAAGACGTGGGGCAGATGGTATGCTATCAACAGACTTAAAGAGAAAAGACAGAACTTTTGAACTCTCTTTTTATTTCTCTGTGATGCAAATGGTATTTAAACTGGGACTCATAAAGTCAATGCAGTTTGGAGGGCACAAAAGACCAGCCTCAAAGAGGCAGTCATTGAAAATGACTTGCTTCTTTGAATGTGTTTAAAGCTACAGGCATCCACAAATCATCCCCAAGATTCCACCACCCCACCAAGATTTATTGAGAGAGAATTAACTATATGTCATTATTATATATAGCCAAGATTCTTAGAGATACGATCACAGGGCCTTCTGTAGGTAAGCTTGGAGGTTCCTAGTGTAAAGTTCAGGTCCATGAAATAAGAAAAGTTTGCCAGGAACTTTCAAAAGTCCGATTTTGAAAGGTGGACCTAGGAAATGCAGATGAAACAAACTTGAGGTCAATGCCTGGCAAAATTCTAGCATAGAGGATTAAATAGATGGGCATTGAGTCCTTAGGAAAGTCCACCACTGAGCCACAGCTAAGGGGAATATGAAAAGTGGAATGAGAAAGAAGCACAAGGTGGATTATGGAACCTGAGGAGTTTAACAGGCCTGAAACAAAGAAGTCAAACATAGAAGGAATTAGAAAATCATTCTGACAAGGGTCAAGAATGGAAAATAGGATACCAACCAAAGGCAGAGTAATGATGAGATTGTTGGGAGGGCTGAAGCTAGACACAGCAGGAGACAGAAATAGGGCTAGAAAGATATTCGAGCCAGGCAAGCCCATTGGCGATGGAACAAGCTAGATCTGGTGAATCGAATTGAAGCAGGGTGCACCAGGGCTAAACTGTCTCCTCATTGGTTCATCCCTCTTGGAAGCTTCTAATTCAGCTGCCCCCAGGCTACACAAGACCATATGTCCTTTAAAGGGCCAGACACAAGGGAACTAGGTCTCCTGACCCCCTTCCAGAGCACCCTCCAGATGATTTTATTTCTTTGTGTCCAAAAAAAAAAAAAAAAAAAAATCGTATTTTGAAAAGAGGAAGAATTTAATTTTATTATACTGTGAATTGTTTAAGATGCTACTTCAGGGAAGCTCTGAGTTTACTTGGTCACCAAGTACTGAGCATGCACAAAAGAAAGGCACTTTTTTCTTAGGCATTACTGGAGGCAGAAAATGAGTATTGCAGAGGAAGTCATGCTTGGCTAACTGCTTTTTTTTTTTTCCTGTATCTTAAATTAAGGATATTAGGAAAGAAACAGAATACATGATTTCCTTAATTAATTGCAATGAATATTGCTTATCATTTTCAGCCTCATTTTTTAAAATGATAACTCACCCCAAATTAGCTAACTCTTGGCAAGATTGTATCAACTGCTACAGCTCATATTTCCTATATCCGGGCAATTCTTCATTAGAAGGACTTCATTAGAAGTTCAGTAATTTTAGAAGAATGTATGTACATATATATATATATATATACACATAATTTTTTCCCTCTGACAGTTATATCATCCACTCTTTTCTTTTTTTCAACGTTTTTTTTTTATTTATTTTTGGGACAGAGAGAGACAGAGCATGAACGGGGGAGGGGCAGAGAGAGAGGGAGACACAGAATCGGAAACAGGCTCCAGGCTCCGAGCCATCAGCCCAGAGCCTGACGCGGGGCTCGAACTCACGGACCGCGAGATCGTGACCTGGCTGAAGTCGGACGCTTAACCGACTGCGCCACCCAGGCGCCCCTCATCCACTCTTTTCTTAGGCAACCTTCCCTCAGATTAAATTTCCCATCTACTCTCATGTATTTTTCTCATCCTTAAATGTGTTCAGAGTTAGGAAAAAACAGATTTCCTTTTCTTTGTGGGAAATCTCCTGATTTCCTAAAGAATTCCTAAAGAACTCTTTATTTGGTATTTTCTTCCATTTATTAACTTCCTGCCTGTGTGATCAGTAGTTTATAAGAAAATATATAGTATTGATGGTTGGAAGGTGTTTAATCTTGAGAAGTTAAACAACTGTTTTTCATGAACTTAATTTCTTTTTTTCCTCACTGTGCTCTTTTCTCTTCCCTGACTCCCACCTCTAATTTTGACATATTTTATTAAAAATATTCTCAGTGGCAAATAATAGAAAATACTCCTATGGTGGCTTAAGCAGGTAGGGTTTATTTTTCTCACATCTCAAGAATTCTGGAAATGGAAGTCCAGGGTATCTGATAGCCCAATGATGCCACCGATGTGCAAGTTCTGGGGCACCTGGGTGGCTCAGTCAGTTAAGCGTCTGACATCAGCTCAGGTCATGATCTTGCAGTTCATGAGTTAGCACCCTGCGTCGGGCTCTGTGCTGACAGCTCAGAGCCTGCTTTTAATTCTGTGTCTCCCTCTCTTTCTCTGCCCCTCCCCGGTTTGTGCTCTCTCTGTCTCTCTCTCTCAAAAATAAACATGAAAAAAAAAAAACCAGAATGCAAGTTCTTCCTGTCACACATACCCCGCCATTTCAGCATGTTGTCTTCTAGTGTCGCAATATTGCCTTATGACTGCTCTACCTTGGGCAGGATAGAGAGAAGAGAATGGCAAAAGGCCAAAGGGCCATGCCAATCAAGTCTGTTCCCTTAAAAAGTAACCTTTCATTTACTTCATTGGGCCTAACTGGGTTGCACTGACATCCCCACAACCCTGGCAGATGACCAGAGAGTGGAGGTATGGACAGGCCAACTTCAATCAACATCATCTGCCACACTTACCTCTTTCCTCCTACCACATTCGATATGCTAGAGAAGAGTAGTTTTAGTGATTCCTAACATGTTTTCGAGTGTTCAGTATGAGCCAAGCATTATTCCATTTAAACCTGATAAAATCCCATGCAATAATCATTATGGTTACTATTACTCTCATTTTAAGGTTGAGAAAAGAGAGAGGAGAAAGGCTTGGCTAACCCAAGGTCACACAGCTAATGAGTGGCAGGGTGCACATCTAGCCAAATCAAAAATCCATGAACTTTAGTAACTATTAATTTAGTCTCCCAGTTGTGAGCCACAGTGTGAAAAATGAACTTAGAGATTCTTTCTATCCCCTAAACAAAGTGTAAAATTCTTGCATGTTAAGATAGTCAGACTATTCTGGTACCTAACCTTTTATTTAAAAAAATTTTTTTAATGTTTATTTATTTTTGAGAGAGAGAGTGTGTGTTTTCAGGGGAAGGGCCAGAGAGAGAGGGAGACACAGAATTTGAAGCAGTCTTCAGGTTCCAAAGTGTCAGCAGAAAGCCCAATGCGGGGCTTGAACTCACGAGTTGTGAGATGGTGACCTGAGACAAAGTTGGATGCTTAACTGACTGAGCCACTCAGACTCCCTGATATCTAAGCTTTTAAAATAGAGTGACCCTATAAGATGAGATGTGAAGAAAGGAAATAAAGGAACTAGACATTTGTCTACAATCAATAATTGTAGTCCTATCCCCTTGCCTCTTTGAAAAGAGAGACCCAGAAGTTAGAGAAAAGGATGCTAAGCCTGGCCATCGGATCTGAGTTTGTATCTCCCCTTTAACACTAGCTATGTGAACTTGGGCTGATAAATGTTTAGCACCTGCTCTCTGAGTGTAGCTCTGATATGAATGTTGACTGATATTTTCATTTATGTTACTGAGTGAGACAGAAGCGAGGCAATGAGGATGGATGTTGGAATGTCAATGATATGGCTTCTTTATTAAATCAGATAATAGGATTTAAATACTGGAAAAATATTTCCTCAATTGTTTGTGTTATTTACAATGTAACAGTCATAGACATAACATATTCTTTGGACATAACACATCTTTAAATTTAATATGCTTTATTAACATTTTTCATCACTTTTTAAAGCATAGGCAATCAACACAGTAATAAATAAATATTATTTTCATGGCATAAATACTGTCACCATAGCCGATTTCAAGCTACCAACATAACATTACTTGATGTAGAATTGGAAAGACATGTACAGTAAGTAGCGGACCGTTGTATGGTGTTTCTGTCATGAAGATACAATAGACGTAAACAACCTCAAGATAATGGTAAAATAACTAGAGAGTGATGTGTTTTGAGTGTCTATTACTTTTAATTTTTCATATGATTTATTTAATTGTAAATTTATAAAATTTAACTTTTAAAAATGGCTGTGTTTAACAACCAGCTCCTAAGACTCCTGAAAATTTAACAAATGACTCTCAGAAGCCTCTTCAAGTCAGCTCAAGTACCCAAATTATCCTATTTGAGTTACTGTTCCTTATTGTATCATAGAAATTAAAATGCTTCCTGTGTCTACTTCAGTGATTGCTGTGAGCATTACATAAAGTGACCAATTTGGTGGAAGAACTTTATAACGCCAAAGTGCTATGTAAATATACCCCAGGGAAAAAAGGAGAAATGTAGGAAGAGAAAATAAAAAGTATATAAATTCAAATTAATCCATTAATTTGGTAGGTAGACACCTTGCTAGAGTATAACAAAAGGAAGGGGAATGATTTGAGGACTGTGGTGGAGTGCAAAAATGGCCACAATTCTTCCCACCTCCTCCCATCAAGAGGTAAAAATGTGGGCTGACCTTGTGACTTGCTTTGGCCAATTGAATATGGCAGAATCAACATCATGTGAGTTCTGAGCCTGGCCTTGAGAGGCTTGGCAAGCTTCTAATTGCTGCTCTTGGAATGCTATGACTGCTATATGACCTGGAGGCCAGCTGCAGGTGCAAGAGAGCCCTCCAGTAGAGATTAATCCAGGCTTCCCAGATCAGTGTAATGGCATAATTGAGCTCATTCCAAATTACTGACCTTCAGCATTCTGAGCTAAATAAATAGTGGTTGTTCTAAGTCACTAAGAGTTCAGGCAGTTCCAATTAAAAAATGAGTAGAGGGGAGCCTGGGTGGCTCAGTCGGTTAAGCGTCCGACTTCGGTTCAGGTCATGATCTCATGGTTTGTGAGTTCAAGCCCCGCATCGAGCTCTGTACTGACAGCTCAGAGCCTGGAGCCTGCTTTGGATTCTGTCTCCTTCTCTCTCTGCCCCTCCTCACGTGTGCTGTTTCTCTGTCTCTCAAAAATAAATAAATGTAAAAAAAAAATTTTTAATAAAAAAAAATGAGTAGAAGACATGAATAGACATTTTTCCAAAGAAGAAATACAGATGGCATACAGACACATGAAAAGATGCTCGAAGTCACTCATCATCAGGGAAATGCAAATCAAAACTACAATGAGATATCACCTCACACCTATCAGAATGACTAAACTCAACAACATAAGAAACAACAGGTGTTGCTGAGGATGTGGAGAAAGGGGAACCCTCTTGCACTGTTGGTGGGAATGCAAACTGGTGTAGCTGCTCTGGAAAACAGTATGGAGGTTCCTCAAAAAAGTTAAGTTAAAAATAGAATTACCGTATAAGCAGCAATTGCACTACTGGTTATTTACCTGAAGAATACAAAAATACTAATTCAAAGGGATACATGCACCCCAGTGTTCATAGCGGCATTATCTACAAATAGCCAAATTATGGAAATAGTCCAGGTGTCCATCAACTGATGAACAGATAAAGGAGATGTGGTATGTATATAGAATGGAGTATTAGTCATCCATAAAAAAAAAACGAAACCTTGCCATTTGCAATAACATGGATGGATCTAGAGAGCATTATGCTAAGGGAAATAAGTCAGAGAAAGACATACCATATGATTTCACTCATCTGTGGAATTTAAGAAACAAAACAAATGAGTAAAGGGAAAAAAGAGAGAAAGGCAACCAAGAAACAGAGTATAGAGAACACGCTGAAGGTTGTCAGAGGGGAGGTGGATGGGGGGATGGGTTAAATAGGTGATGGGAATTAAGGAGCACACTTGTGATGAGCCCCCGGTGTTGCATGGAAGTGTTGAATCAGTATATTGCACACCTGAAATGTATATTACACTGTATGTTAACTAGCTGGAATTTAAATCAAAACTTAAAAAAAAGAGTTGAAGCAGTTTATTACAGAGCAAAACTCAACACTGCCATATTCAAGGGTTCATGAGTTTATATTAGGTTTTTAGTTCAAGGGTTTGTATTAAACTCTTCATATTATTTACTCTCAATCTTTTTTTTTTTTTTTTTTTTTTTTTATATTTTTTTTTCAACGTTTATTTATTTTTGGGACAGAGAGAGACAGAGCATGAATGGGGGAGGGGCAGAGAGAGAGGGAGACACAGAATCGGAAACAGGCTCCAGGCTCCGAGCCATCAGCTCAGAGCCTGACACGGGGCTCGAACTCACGGACCGCGAGATCGTGACCTGGCTGAAGTCGGACGCTCAACCGACTGCGCCACCCAGGCGCCCCAATCTCAATCTTTATAAGAGTCCTGTGAGTAGTTACTCTTAATAATATTTAATTCTTAAGGGACCTGAGGACCGTGTTTAGAGGGATGAGGTAACTATTGAGTTGAAGAGTGTGTATAAGGGCATACGTGATTTATAGAAAGAATATTCACAGATGTATTAGAGTTTAAAATCATAGTGAAAAAGAGCTTTGAGAAATAAGATACAGAAGTCTATTGTTGAGTAATAAATGTACACTTTTGTGTGTGTAAAATTTGGATCACTTGAACACATGTGGAAAATATACTCCTTCATACTTTCTGTACTTAGATTTTATTTTTTTAAGGATCATTTATTTTTTAATGTTTATTTTGAGAGAGATTTATTTGTAAATAAATAAATAAATGTTTATTTTTTAATGTTTATTTTATTTTTGAGAGAGAGGGCATGTGTGTGAGTAGGGGAGGGGCAGAGAGAGTGGAGGAGACAGAGGATCCAAAGCAGGTTGTATGCTGACAGCAGTGAGCCCAATGTGGGGCTCGAACTCACAAACTGTGAGATCTTGACGTGAGCCGAAGTCAGATGCTTAACCAACTGAGCCAACCAGGTGCCCCAATGTTTACTTATTTTCAACTGAGTGGGGGGAGGGGCAGAAAGAGGGAGAGAGAGAACCCGGAGCAGGCTCCACGCTCAATGCAGAGCCTCAGAGGGGGTTTGATCTCATGACCATGAAAGCATGACCTGAGTCGAAATCAAGAGTTGGATGCTTAACCAATTCTGCCACCCAGGCATCCCTGTACTTAGATTTTAAAATAAAGATAAGAATTTGAAAGAATCAGTTTTCTTCACAAACATCCAAAATTGTACCTGATAGTTACTACCAGTGATTCTACAAGTAAAATAATATTTCCCAAATACCCTTGAAGAATTTCTATTTGGCCCAAAATACTCAATGCTTTTTACAGTTGGATGTCCTTTCTGAATTACATAATGATATTCTAACTTGAGGCTCTTTGCTGGCCCAATGACTATTAATATTTATTGCATTTGACTAAGATATGTTGTAATTTAACTTGAAGTAACAAATTCACAGATAAATTTAAATCTCTCTTAAGGTATACACAAATATGGAAACAGGTAATGAACTGATATATATTAAGTTGGAGTAGTTGATATATATTATCTCAGAACTAAAAAAGAAAAAGAAAAAAATGTGCCATGTGTTCACTCACACAAACACTGGTTTTTATTAAGAAGCTAAATATGAAAATGCAGAATTTCAGTATTTTCTCCAATTCCTCATTGTTCTTTCCTTAAAATAGCCCCATTCTCATGTCTCAGCTTTTGTATATACATCAATGTGCATCTTCTTGTATGGAGTATAAAATAGGAAACTCTGGAATACTCTCTGCATGCAGCAAGAAATTATTCACTGTTTGCTTACTATCATCTGTTCTACTTCCTTGTGAAGTAAAATTATTTTGAATTAGCTCTTCAAAGCCACAGGAAACCAATGGAATTATTTGCACCTTTCTTTTTCAAAAGAAATGACAGGAAATATAAAGCTCATAAAAAATATATATATGTATAATGTGTGTATATATATAATGTGTATATATATATTTTATATATATATTATATATATATTATATATAATATATATTATATATATATTATATATAATATATATTTTATATATATATAATATATATTATATATATGAATGAGGAATTGGTCACAGGCAAATCATGGAAGATGGTCACATTTGCCTTTGGGGTCCCCGTTTCCTGACTCTGGGCTCATTCCTGTTCTCCTCTGCTTCTTTCACAGCATCCTCACACTCCCTTCCCACTATCCATGGTGGACAAGGCTTTCCTGCATAACTCAGGGCAAGTATATGCACTTTTATAAAAACCAAACCCTTAAACTAAACGGATAAGATTTTACAGCAAGAAATTCTCAAGTTAGTTTGGTTGGGGGTGGTGTTCATGTTCAAAAAGGAGGGGCGTGTGGATCAACGACATTACATCATAGCACCAGTGACCTGTGTCATGTATGCAGATTTGAGTCTCCCAAGGCTCTAAACACTGAAATAATATTGCCCTTCCAAATAAAAATATTAAACTATGAAACAACTGCAAGGAGTTCAACAAGGTTCTGGATTTTCTACTAGAGTCCACTTGAATTGGTTTAAAAATCAATGTTAAATACTTTTAAATGTATGGTTTTGTCATTATCTTTGGGTCTCTGCTTATCTCTGAAGGCATAACCTGGGTACTGAGTGCTGCCTTCGGTGATGAGCACAGGACATACGGCTGAGATGACAAACATCTTACTTTCTAGGGACAGTAATAGCAACACAGCCTCTTAAAAAGCCATACGACATGGCTGCAAAAAGCTTACTTCTCTTTAGTCATTTTTGAATTGCCAAGTATTCAGAAATATCTTTGGGGATAATTACCCTACAAAATATTTATATTAATCCATACAAAGTCAGAAAGGATGGTAGCCATGATACTTCAGCAGTATCATTAAAGAGGAATGGGGAGTGGACCAGGTAATGGTGATACCAGGAATGGTATCAAAAAGGGACTTTAATCTTATATGTGATAGTTCAGAACTTTTACAACAAATATATACATACCATATATATATATACATATATATATGTATATATATATATATATATATGATATGTATGTAACAAATATGTAACATATATATACTTGGGTTACTTAAACTTCATTTCAAATGAGTTAATATGGTTGGATTTAAGTGTCATTCAGAACTCTCTGATTTGGTCCACTTTAATTTTTCTGGGAGTCTCAGTGTGGGTTCCCTGCACATTATCTAAGCCTCTTCCTGGCATTGCTCTTTCCCCTCTCCCAGTTCCTGAGCCAATATTATCTACTTCATTCCTCCTGGTGAGATTTCGTACTAAATTCCTAAGCTCTTATCCTGGTTTTAGGGTTGCAACTTGCCTCTTGTAGTATTTGCATTCTGAGAGTGGGGCTCCTGAGCTTGAGCTCATCTGTAGCCCAAGTTCTTAGCATCCCTCCGCATTCTGAGACCTTTGTCCATTAACCTGCTTAGTTCTCCATCTCAATGATAGGAGTACTAGGGCTCTGCCTTTCTCTTGTTTGACTCTTGATGCAAGATTGCCTATAAATCTGACCCAGTAGCTGGAGCCTTGATCCTATGGACACAACTCCCCAGGAACCACCCACCCACCCTGTGTAGCTTCCTGGTATTACACAACTGTGCTTTCCTCACCACCATGACAGCTCCATCAGCCTGCAGAGAAATCTCGTTACACCTGAGACTTCTACTACCCCATACTGTTTGCTTGAGTCCTGAATCAAGCTATTCAAACAGGTCAGCCAGGCCAAGAGTCGCATCCCTCCAATCCTTTGCCACATGAAAACGCCCTTGAGAAATCTTCAGAAAAGGCGTAATATCAGGTGAAACGTCCCGTGAGAACACAGCCAAACCAGCCAAAGGACACAAGTTGTGACCTGAGAGATGGAGATTAGCTAATGAAGGAAGGAACTGATTAGGCCAAGTGGGGGTGGTGGTGGGGGGGTCAAGTCAAATTAGGCTGGGGTGGGACAAGGCCTGGCTGCACAGCAGATCTGCCCAAAACAAACCAAGCCAATGAAAGACTCAGGCCAGGAGGAGTCTTTTAAATAATTTGGGTTCTCCCAGGAATCTGGGTAGGGTGAGGAAAGATCCCAAAGTGATGAGTTCTACCAGCCATATACCTCCCTGCTCCTTCTGCCCTATTTCACTCTGAGTCAACTGCCATGACTCACTAAAAAGAAAAAAAAATCCCAAAATATAGCAGTCACATCCAACGGTACCCTTCTGAGTCACCAGTTCTGACATCCGAAACCATGCCAGGGGCACTTACATGAAAATGAGTCGGTTTAGTTTTAAATACGTTTTGTATTATTTTCTTATTTCCAAGTAATACACGATAATTGCAGAAAATTAGGAAAATGCAAATAAGTAAATTGAAGAAACAAGAATCAGCTTCAAATATACCACTTATATGTAAGTATGATTAAAATAAAATAATTAGGGTACATCTTTTATACTTTAAACTGTGTGCATGTGTGATCTGTCTCTTTGTCTCTTTTTAAATGAAATCAGACTTTACATACCGTTGGCAGGTTGCTTTTTTCATGTGACAATATGTCGTAGTTATCTTTAACAGAACCACTTTCAAATAGTTCTTTTCTTTTCCCCTGTTCCTTTCATAGAATGATCTGACAGCTCTTTACTTTTGTACATTCAGTTATTTGGAATTATCTGATACAGTTTTTAAAAAGTGTGTTTTGAACAGACTCACATTCAGTTCATTTGCTTTATAAAGAAATCATCAAGGCGGGCAAAGAAAGCAAAAGCAAAGTGACTGAGACTGGAGAAGTGTTAGCCTGAAACAAAATAATTCATATATTTTGAAATGTTTTCCTGATTTTGCAATAGAAATAAACCACTCCAACTCCCAACTTGTCTCATAGCTCTTACAACTTGTATTTTGATTCGACTTAAATTATTCATAAATTGCTATTGTACTTGTACTCCTATGGATGAAGCATGCAGGAAGTTATCTAAAAGGCATGTATTCTATGATAATAAAAGCCCATGTAATGTAACCCAGATTGATTCCGCAGATCACTTGGTGATTCTAAATTTCATGGTTTTTCCAGGGTAGTGAAGCCCACTGAATATGGCGAGTCCCCTTCTGTTACATGCACTTCTGTGAGATTTTTCTGCAGATGTTCCTACACAAAAGGCCGCTTGAGCTGTGTTTTGTTTCCCACCCACGCCCTTACCTGGAGGGTTTATCCTGACCACGGGACCTCCCACCATCCGATATGGAATTATTGCTTTTTTCCGCAGAGAACAAAGCTCAGGCAGGTGTCTATAGCTTCTTAGTCAGTTCTATTAGCACCTTCCTAAGTATTGCTGGAACGTTTAAATTCTTGTCTAAATTATGTTTTTCCTATCAGATACTAAATGTTTTCTTCCCATATTACAAGCTTGGTTTCAATACTTCCAAATTCTTCTGGTCAGTTTACCATGTTCAAAAGCTGTGATATATCACTTTGCCACCTTCATGGGAGTTAAACTGGGCTATTTATTTCTTACACACATGACTGATCTAAAAGCCCCTTGCAGTGAAATACTGTATTGTGTTTTAAAATAAACACAAAGATTTGATGATTTGTTGTTACTTTTGGGCATGTGAATTCTGTGGCTCAGCCATTCAAAGATAATTTTTAAAATAAGAATTAATTTAATACTTGTTGGGGTGCCTGGGTGGCTCAGTCGGTTAAGCGTCCGACGGTGGCTCAGCTCGTGATCTCACAGTCCGTGATTTCGAGCCCCGCATTGGGCTCTGTGTTGACAGCTTGGAGCCTGGAGCTTGCTTCAGATTCTGTGTCTCCCTCTCTCTCTGCCCTTCCCCTCTCGAGCTCTGTCTCTCACTCTCTCTCAAAAAAATAAACAATAAAAAAATTAAAAAAAAAAACTTGTTTATGAGTTTATGGCTGCTGCACTCACAAATTTCCTCTTGAATGGCCTGTGCTTTTGATGCTCCTCCTTCCGATTTCTTTTATTCTCTTTTAAATTCTTGTTATTTTTCCAGCACATGGTATATTTCTTTTTAATGCTTCTTCGAATTATGTGGCCAGGGAGGCTATTGTCCCAGTTCACCTTTACTTCCTCCTGAGCCTTTGACCACACACTATGTCTTCCTGAAGAGTAGCTTCCAGGCATATGCTTTGCTTCCTGAGCGGGATTTCAGTGATTTGGTGGAGACCTGAACAGTGTAAAGACCATGGGTTGAGCTTTGTAGCAGCCGTCTTTTTCTTACATTAGAAGTTCAAAGGTCAAATGTCTCTCTCCCTTTTTCTGCTCTGACACGTTTCCCACATCAACTTATTGTTGTCATTATTAACATTCAGAGTGACACCAGGTTTCCAAGAGCCTGGAAGATGACATTCCAGGGTTCCAGGGTCCTCCTTGCTGGGCTCCTCCTGAGATGTACCCATCGCTCACAATCCTGAGAGTGTCCACCCAACTGAGTTTGTCATTTTCCCGAACTTTTCCCTCAAGGGCTCTGGGAGGATTTACGTTCTCGTTTAGGACCATCTATATCCATAAACCAAGTTTGAATGCTGAGTTCCTGTAGACACGTTAGTCTTCTATGATTTTTTTTCTTTTCTTTTTTTTTTTTTAACGTTTATGTATTTTTGAGACAGAGAGAGACAGAGCATGAACGGGGGAGGGTCAGAGAGAGAGGGAGACACAGAATCTGAAACAGGCTCTAGGCTCTGAGCGGTCAGCACAGAGCTCGACGCGGGGTTCGAACTCACGGACCGTGAGATCATGACCTGAGCCGAAGTCGGACGCTTAACCGACTGAGCCACCCAGGCACCCTGTGATTTTTGTTATAATGCTCAGGTTGTCTGGTGCTTGCTTTTATTTTCTCTTTGTCTCGATGTAATTTTTCTTTCCTCACCATCTTATCAGAGCATAAAACAGATGCCCATCAAACTCTTAGTGTAAGATTCTGTAGTATGCCAGAAAGTAGTCTGTGCTTGGTTATTATTGACATAAAAATGTTAAAATGATTTTTACCTTTGAAAAACATAACATTAACATTCCTTGGAGCTAACTCCCATGGTGCAGAGAGTTATAAATTCAGTGAACGTAAATTATGTGATCTTGTTCTAAACAATTTTCCAAGCCACCCTTTGTCAATGCACATATTTGCTTCAATGTTCCGAAATTATTCCTTGATGATTAGAGTTGTAATTCCACTCTCAGACTTTAAAAACATGTTAAATTAGCTTTTTGGATCATATGGTGCACTCTAGTGGGGTCTACTTGAATTACAAATGGTCCTGTTTCCAACACTTTCCCACCATTTTTGAGGGGGTGGGGCATGACTTGGAGAGGTAGAAAGTAGCTAAAAATGCACTATGACAGTGTTCATGGTGAAAAAAGCTGAGGAACTTGTTGAGTAAGAGAAGCATGTATCTGGAAAGGATGTGGAGAATTGAATGTGTTCATTCCATTGTCTCTAATTAGCACTTCACCCAAGATAATCCAGAAGATAGATTTCTACCCTAAGCATATGTTTGAAGGAGAGAAGATGTGAACCATGCAATATAATTATGTTATGTTCACTTTAAGAACATTTCAGATAGGTGTTAAATGCCATGATCATCAAATATTTACAGTGCATGGCTTGTGTATATGAAATTGTACTAGATGTTACGATTAGTTTTTCTTGGGCCACTATATACACCATAACTACTAACAAGCCACTTACACATAACTGTTTCTTCACAGGTCAAATAATTTGATAGAGAAACCAAAATGGAACTCCTCT
Organism: Puma concolor; assembly: GCF_028749965.1. Classification (NCBI taxonomy): domain Eukaryota; kingdom Metazoa; phylum Chordata; class Mammalia; order Carnivora; family Felidae; genus Puma; species Puma concolor. The sequence goes on from NC_141671.1 coordinate 76,782,412, forward strand.
AGGATGAAGCGATACCATGACATTGTGTGAAATATCCATGTTCTTTCAATAATGTTCAGGGATCAGGGACAGCCCAGCATGGGATATTTCTAGTCCGCTCTCTTCTAAAATAGCACGTATTTGTCTCTTTGTGGTTTTTAAAGAAAGGAATCACCAATAGTCAGTGTAGGTATGAGGCTGTGCAATGTTGCAAAGCAGAGAGGACTGAGGTTGGTTAGAGATCTAGATTCTAGTCCATGCTCTTGCAACAGTCAGTTGGGAGACTGGGTAAGCTAACCACAGTATGGGCCTCCATTTTTTCATCTGTAAAGTTGGGAGGTTGGCCAAATATGACCTCATTGTTTGGTTCATGAGTTGATGTTATCTATAGGATTGGATTATTCATAAGTAGAAAGACGATTTTTTCAAGGCCCTTGAAAATCTGTGGGAAATTTAGGGGACTTTAACATTTATCTTAAAGTCCTGTCCTCATTTCAGAAGAAGGACATTTTAATCCTGTTAAAACTGAACAGTAGATGCTAGGTACCATAATTCAGGCAAATAAAGACCACAGCAGAATGTTCTTTGAGTGTTCCCTTTTGCTTATGATGTTTACATTCTCTTGCATCATTAGAACTCAGTAATTGATGGTGGGTTTATGGTACTCATAGCAGGAATTAATGCCTAATTGCAATATAGGTGCTTTTGTTTTTGATAAGCAAATACATATACAAATATTCTGTCAGGGTCCTTACTATCCCCTTCAGATTAGCATGAGAAATCATTGCCCACATGTTTTTCTCATTAATATTACATTAAATATATTATATATAAATATACGTGGATTTAAATATATCTATATGCCTAAAGATTTTATTAAACTATACTAAAATGTATGTAGATTCCAACTATTTCCAGTTCTTACTTAAAATTCATACAAGAGATATACTCTGCTGCATGGAGCAGCGTTGGGGTATGAAAACTTCCTTGAGAAATAATTCAGTCCATTTCTTTGCCCACAGCTAAACCTATTTGCTACATTATCTGGGCAGAAATAGAATACTGATTTGTCTTAAAACTCCCTGTTCCAGTAGGTCCCTCAGTCCTCCTGAGTAATGCTAACATTCCTGTGTTCAACTGCCTCTTCAAACGCCACCCTCTACTCCAGGATACAATACTAAAAAAACACTATTGAAGGATAAAAATTAAATAACATAGAGTACATGATTTATTCTACAAATTGCACACATATTTCCATTCTGGTTTGCTCTTAGCACACCATGATTACCATAGAGGTGCAGCTGGATCATAACTTCAGTCATCTGCTTAAATAATAGTTATTAGGCCCTGGGCAGTATATAAATGCTAGGATCTTAGTCTGGTGATTACTAAGGCTTCTTTTTTTTTTTTTTTTTTTGGTTTTATTAATGTCTATAACTTCTCAAAATGAGCTCTGTGGCTAACTAGTTGATACTAAGCTAAATGATTGATTTAGTCAGTACAGTGCCTGACAACATGTAATCAAAATTCAAATAAAATTCAAGAACAAAGTTGGTTAAGAAAAAAGAAAACAATGCCGTCAAAATTATATGAGCTCATGGGGCGCCTGGGTGGCTCAGTTGGTTGAGCATCCGACTTTGGCTCAGGTCATGATCTCACAGTTCGTGAGTTCGAGCCCGGTGTCAGGCTCTGTGCTGACAGCTCAGAGCCTGGAGCCTGCTTCTGATTCTGTGCCTCCCTCTCTCTCTGCCCCTCCCCTGCTCATGCTCTGTCTCTCTCTCTCTGTCTCAAAAATAAATAAAACATTAAAAAAAATTTTTTTAAATTATATGAGCTCACATGAAACCAAGTATGTTGCTACTGTGTAACGTAATTTTTGTTAGTCTCTTATATACAAAGAAATGACATTTTTAAAAATCATATTGTTTACCTAAGATTGGTAAAGTCTCTGATGCTAATAAAATGTACAAGCTATGTAACATTCAGCTTACTACATACAGAAGCTTTAATCATCTGCATGGCAGTTCTATATTAAGGCATAAGCCAAGAGCAATTGAAGAATTTGTCATATAGACATCCAGATCGAGTTTCTACATTGAATTAGATACAAATAGACTCTATATTTAGATCAGCTCTCAGAGTGGTACTTTAGTTATTATCTCTTTTAAAAAAATAATGGTGGAAATGAGTCATTTTAAAGGCAATAAGCTTTCAAAAGTACTCTAATTGACAAATTCATGCTAAAAATGGATACCATATAGATTGGCACAGGAAACAAAATACTATCTGATGATTTAATTACCCAGAAATTCACAGGTACTCCATCTCAGGGAAGAATTCATCTTAATCCAATAACAATTACCTCCTATAAAGTTCTTGTCTGTCGTGGGTCGTTTCCTATTATGTAGGTGTTCATACTTTATAAATAAAACCATGGTTAGAAATGTCACATTATGGCATCCTGATCGACATTGACCTGGCTAACCCAGTAAAATTTAATCACGGATTTTTAACCTGTTTTTTCTATAAATGCTAAACAAACAAACAAAGCTAATTACTTTTACTGTCATGAAATATTCTAGTCTAAAGTGCATGAAATACTAAAAGCAACTTTGTAGTGGTGGAAGCATTAATATAATGGAAGAACCTCGGAGGGAATATATTCCACGGAACAGAAATTCTCATTTGAAAAGGGCATGCATTTGCCTGAGCTGTTTTCTTCCTGTTACATAAGGACCTGGGAGTGGGCCAATGGACATCTTGCCACAAAGAATTGACAGATGCCTACTGAGTAAAAGTGGAAAAAAGCCAGGGAATCCAAATTGGCACACTTCATATTGACTATGAACAAAACATTTGCTTTATGAAAGATATGCAACCGGTTTTCCAGTTTTGACAGAATTCTTATAACTTTATTAGCACATTTATTGCTTCCTTCTCTGAGATTTCTTAGTAGCAATTCATATATTCACTTATATCAAGTGCAATGGTGTTATATTTTATTACAGACTGAAAAATAGACTCCAATATTGTATGTGGCCAGAAATACCGAATATTTCAAGATTACAGGCATACACCCTTGCTTTTGAGATGGCATTAGAAACCTGTGTGTCCACGTGAGAATTATCAGTTAGTAAAAGTAGTAGGAAAAAACCCAAGTTTTTCTGTAAATATTCATTACTCCATAATACCACAGTTCACTGGTGCATTTGTTATGAGGATGAAATCAGGAAATGCACTGCTTGTTGCATTTAGTGAGTAGGTGTTTAATCGCTGTTATTTTGCTTGAAATTCACCCTTCCGCCTCAAAACAACAAAACGATAAAACCTGGGTACATCACGAGTGCATCGTGGTGTGAAGCCTAAGAATTTGGTGTGAAGCCTAAGAATACAAAACTAATTTAAAACTAAATATATATTGGGGCGCATGAGTAGCTCAGTCGACTAAGTGTCCGACTTAGGCTCAGGTGATGATCTCACAGTCTGTGATTTCGAGCCCTGCATCAGGATATGTGCTGACGGCTCAGAGCCTGGAGCCTGCTTCAGATTCTGTGTCTCCTTCTTTCTCTGCCCCTTCCCTGCTCATGTTCTGTCTCTTTCTGTCTCGAAAATAAATAAATTTAAAAAAATGTAAATATATATTTATGAGGAGAAAATAAATCATAACAAATTAAACATTTTTTAAAAGCTGATTTAAAAATCCAGATAAAACATCATACTTTTTGATTGCTTTCTCATATGACAACAATTTTGTAATAGCATTTTTCTACATTGAGAAAAGAAAAATAATTCATTTTTTTTTTTGCATGGTTGATTGAACTTTGTTTTTTATTCTATCTAGTCCAAGGAAGTGGTTTTTGTTTTTTGTTTTTTGGGGGGGTCATAACTCATTATTGAAAATGGTATGTTAAATTTTAGAATTGTTGCCAATTTTAAGAAAATATTTATCAGGTTTCTTTCTTACATAAGTTGCAAGATTTAGGGGAATTTCCACTTTTCTCTAAGTGACTAATTTTAAATACCCTTTAACTGGCAACACTTGACCAAATTTTGCTGATTGTCTTCAAGTCATGATGTTTGGTAGAGTGGACAAAAGCTGTTTCTAGAAGCTATTCTCATACCTGGTCGACCAGCAGTAATTTACTATACGCAGATGTGACTTAGTACCCCATGATTTGAATAAATCTAAAAAAAAATGTATCTCCAACTCAACTTCCCCTCAATCACATCTCATGCTGAGGAGAGGAAGTTAAAGTGGAAAGGAAATGACCTTACAGCCAATCGCAGTTAAAATATCTTATTCTTGGGGCGCCTGGGTGGCGCAGTCGGTTAAGCGTCCGACTTCAGCCAGGTCACGATCTCGCGGTCCGTGAGTTCGAGCCCCGCATCGGGCTCTGGGCTGATGGCTCGGAGCCTGGAGCCTGTTTCCGATTCTGTGTCTCCCTCTCTCTCTGCCCCTCGCCCGTTCATGCTCTGTCTCTCTCTGTCCCAAAAATAAATAAACGTTGAAAAAAAAAAATTAAAAAAAAAAAATATCTTATTCTTGCAAAATTTACAAAACGTGACCAGTTGAGTACATTGCTAGGGCTCCTCCCAGGGCTTTAGAAGGGGTCCATGTAAGAGAGGGGCCCTAAAGCTTAAACTTCATTACCTTCACCTGAAACTCACCTGTACTTTTCATTTATCTTCATCTTTTTCTTGCCTGCTAAGCTCTGGCCACCTCTCTCTTGGTCGCCTTCATTGCTTCAGCTTCCCATGTTCTCACATTGACCTCTATCCCTACATTGAAATTGCTCTCTTGAATGTGGTAACATTTAATAGCTTTTCTTTTATTCTCATATGACTTGTTTTTATAACATTTTGGGCTATGGATCACATATTCCTTGAAAAGGCCATTTCCTTTGTGTTTTTGGTGACTCCTTACTTCCCTCTTTGTTCTTCAGCCTTGCAACCTTTGTTTTCTTCCCCATTCTGGCTTGTCTTCTTTCACCTCCCATATTATAGGGATCCCTAAAGTCCAACTATATGCCTTCAATACTCATCTCTCTGTGAACTTTAGAGACAACCCTCTGCTCTTGTGGTTCCAAGAGTGATTTCGAAATCTCTAACACCCATCTTGCCTTTCAATATGTTACAATTTCATTTTTCCACCCATCCAAAGGACAGGCCTTTTCAAAGTCACATCAAGGCCTTAAAATCAAATATTCAAAACGTAGCTCATCCTTACCCTCCTTAAACTGACTCCACATTGGTGTCAAGGATATAAATTTTGGAGTAATTTTCTGCAAGGCCCTTTTTGTCACATTTAAATATCAGGTTGTCTCTAAAATGATTCACTGAAAATATCCCCTTATCTATTTCTCAGTATAAATTCCCATTTCTTTCTATTTATAAGCTTTGAACCTAACTGCCAATGGTGTACCTTAAGTAGCCAAATGTTACCCATCTTTCAGAGGTTTGCTCATGACTCACATCTTCCACATAGTCTTTCCTGAATTTTCCCATTAATACTTATTTTATCCACATGGCAAATTCCTTCTCTAAACTGGGTCTAATTTTGGTCCTCCTATGTTAAAGAACAAGACAGAAGTTAAGGACTCCAAGAAAGCTTGAGGCCAGTCAATTTCTCTGCCATGCCTTAAATTATTCTCTGCTGAGAACAATATTTATATCTTGATATTACCCTTACAGGTGTTTGATACTCTGTTGTGAGTTTTTTCCCCAAATGTCCAAGTATATTTGAGCCTCTATTTTGGGGGGTGAGTAAATCAAGTTATATGCATCCAGGTTATTGCTTCACAAGAGAAGGTGGCATTCTCACTGTCTTTCTTACCTCTTATGTGACAAAATGATAGGTCACAGTGCTACAAACGTAATTCCACGTCCTCATATGAAGAAGGTTGGGGGGGGAGGCCCCCTCTATTCTCTGAAAGTAACAATAAAACAGCAAAGAGAAACTGCTTTTCCATTTGCTACAGTTTGTGAAATTTATCTTCCTGGAAAGGCCTTAAGAGATCCCTGCAATAAAGAATAAGTCAACGAATTCTATTCATTTCTCACTGGTGAGGACAAATATGCAGTTGTATGGTTGACATGGACTTCAGGGCCATGCAGGAGAAATTGACCAAGGATCTTCCAGAACTAAGCTATATCACTCTTCTCTGAATTTCTTCTCCACTGATAACCTATTGGGGGGAGGGGGAGGATGTAGGAGAAGCAATGTATTCCTGATACTTCCTAGAGATTTGGTACCAGAAACAAAATTTTAAGAAATGATTTCTTTATGGAGGTGTCACATTTCAGCCCACAAACTGAGGGAAAGTAAGAAACCCTTTAATATTTGAGTTCCAGCCTCAATGGGGGCAGGGATTTAGTTAATGTATTATGCCATCTGTATTACCTAATTATTTACTGACTTCTAATTATGTATTATCTCCCAAAAGACTATAAGCTTAGAAAGGGTTAGAAATGTCTCCTCCTCCTCCTCCTCCTCCTCCTCCTCTTTCTACTCCTCCTCCTCCTCCTTCCTTTTTGAGTTGCCAGCTAGTGCTTGTTAAATAATGGATACTCAGTAAATATGTGCAGATTAAATAATTAAAAGGATTTTTTTAAACATTGAGAACAATTCTATATATCTGCTGCTTGTAAGGGAATAGATTATGTTCAACCTTGTTTGCCTAAATAGACTTTATAAGCTTAATGCTTATTATATTTCTAGGAACTCTTGAAACATTGGGAAACATGGGGAAAACCACTAAGATTTATGAAAGTAATGACACATGCACAATACTCCAGTTGTTTGGTCCTTCATTAAGACGAGAAAATCTGTCAAATTCTACCATCTGCCATCCAGAGAATCAGAAGATTAAAAAAACACAAAAATTAAATCAATTGATGACTCAAAAAAGAGATAAAAGCTAGAAAGGCAACACATACAATGACTAATAAAGTCTAAAACAATGGCAGAGCTGCAGGGGTAGAGAAGGAGGGGGTGGTCGGGGGAGGTCTGATGGTGATTATCTAGGTGCCATGTCACTGCCAAACTACAAGACAAGAAGATGTAGGGGGAAGATGACGAAATTAACTATTTTCTCCCCTCATCATTACCAACCTCCTGTTGCTGAGACACAGGAAAGTGTTTAATTTCAGGAAGACTGTTGTGTTTCATACTATGATTGTCTCTGTTTCTTGGTTAAATCTGTAATCGATGGTGGGAAAAAAAGTGAAAAGATCGAAAAGCTCTGATTTATTCACAGGAACATAGTCACATCCTAACAGGAGCATGATGATCTAGGGTTGTTCATGTTTTTTTCAGGATAACCCAACCCTGAAAAGAAACATGCTTGTGAAGAGAACTAGAGACTGACATCACATAATCCAAACCCACACCCCGATTTCACAGGTGAGGAAACTAGGGCACAGCAAGGAAAGTAATCTTTGTCCAAGATTACGCTGATTTCACATCTTAATGGAAAAATTCTTCATTCTTAATATATGCTATTGTGCCACAGTGCATTTTAATATATTCAGGTCATTTTATTATAATAAAAACAGAATAATATGAGTTATTTGTGATTGTACTATTAAAATATGAATAAAACTTAAAATTAAGTAAAAGTGGGTAGCAACCATTACAATTACTTCAGTTTTAATAAGAGAAACTGAAGCATAAATAAAGTATAACTGAGACTCAATGTAAAATAACGACACCTGAAGTATACAGTAGTCCCCCATTTATGGTGGTTATGTTCTAAGACCCCCCAACTGGGTGCCTGAAACTGTGGATAGTACTGAACCCTATATATATACTATGTTTTTCTTCCTATACATACATACCTCTTTCCATTCATAAAGTAGGCACAGTAAGAGATTAACAATAATAACTAGTAATAAAATAGAATGATAATAACAATATACTGTCCTACAAGTCATGTGAATGTGGTCTCTCTCTTCCTCTCTCTCTCAGAATATCTTCCTATGCCGTACTTACCCCTCTTGGAGGATATGAAATGATAAAATGCTACGTGATGAGATAAAGTGAGGTGAGTGATACATGCATTGTGATGTAGCGTTAGGTGACTATTGGCCCTCGGAGGGTAAGTAGGGAGGATCAATTGTTTCCGGATGGCGACTGACCTGGGTAACTGGAACTGTGGAAATCGAAACCATGGGCAAGCCAGTACTATTGTACCCTGCTTTTGTCTCTCAAGTGATCTCAGATTGTATATACTTTTACAACCTAGTTAAAAACCCTAATACAGTTATGGATTTATCCATTTTTAAATTTAACTCATTTAGAATAAAAAGGAAAGACAGTAGCTACACTTGTGGTGAGCACAGCATAATGTATAGAGTTGTCAAATCATATGCTATCACTATGATGCACACCTGAAACTAATGTAACATTTGTGTCAACTAGACTTTAATTAAAAAAAAAAGAGGAAAGAAAACATTTGAAACATTTATATTCTACTGTTGTAAAAATTCAAATATAAACATTTTATTTAGTACCTTAATTCAGAAAGTTTTGAAAGGATTTATAAGCTTCGTGCCTGTAAAGTGCTTAGGAATATCTGGCACAAGGTACCTTTAAAAGATTTTCTTTTAAATGTTCTAAATTATTATATTTTTTTAGTTTTAGAGAGAGAGTGAACAGGAGAGGGGCAGAGGGAGAGAGAGAATGAAGCTTAAGCAGCTCCTTGCTCAGCATGGAGCCTAACACAGGGCTCGATCCCAGGACCCCGGGATCATGACGTGAGCTGAAATCAAGAGTGAAGCATTCAACCAACTGAGCCACCCAGGCCCTAAGGTTTCCTTTTATTTATTTATTTTAAAATTTTTCTTTATTTATTTTGAGAGAGAGCGAGAGAAAGAGCATGTGCTCAAGCAGGGGAGGGGCAAAGAGAGAGGGAGAGAGAATCCCAAGCAGTCTCCATGATGTCAGCACAGAGCCCAACTTGGGGCATGATCTCATGACCTGGTGAGATCGTGACCTGAGCCCAAATCAAGAGTTGGACACTTAACCAACCGAGCTACCCAGACACTCCCTCTCCTTTTGAAAAATTATTTTAAATAAAACTAATATAAGCCAAATTTCCAATGATCTCCAATCTTAGTTTGGCCTCCCACAGATAAGAATTTAAGTGCAAACAGTTTGTTCGGGAGAAGAAAGTCACAACCAGAGGAGAGTGGGAAAGTGAGACAGGGAAGGAAGACAGCCAATATAGGGTGAGTGCATGAGGAGGCAGCCATCACCATGAATGAGTGAAACCTAATCCCACTGGGAAAATCCTGAATGCCAGTGTAGACCATGTACTCCAGAAGGATACGGGAGCTGGGATAGTTACACACCAGCTCCCATCAGTCATTGAATGAGGCCTGCTCTGGGGAGGGGCAACATTTCCAGCCTTTGTCAGGCCTACCATATTGGAGGCAGAGGGGTCTCACATAGCAAGTTCTTGGTGCAGGTGTTGGCAACTGGAAGCCCAGCCAGTGTGCCTCACCAGCACCTGCGGCACCTCTCCTCCATTCTGCCCTTCACTCTAAGGGACACTGGTTTGTCTATAAATCTGTATATCCAAATAGGATTTACTCTTGGAAATAACAAAATAGAAGAGCAAATTATCCTACCAACAGACTCCATCGTGTTGGTTTGTGTGAGGGCTCCACAGAAGCAAATGCCCAGTGAGAAGATCCAGGCTCCCTGTTTCAAGCTGCTCTGATGATCAAACACATAATGCCGTGCATGGAATCACAGAGTATGAATTAGTGGGAAAGGAGACAAGGGCAAGGAGCCGAATCTACTGAGTGTATTTCATGGATCTAGGGGATCCAGATATCTGCTAGCAGGGCTCTCTCCCTCCCAGTACCATGAGTAAAATGATAGTTATTGTTGGGCTTTATGGTCACCCTTCTTAGTTTGTCTGTTCATGAAACCCTAACATCCTGTAGGCCTCCAAATCCCTAGTTTATGAGGCAAGGAGTTTTGTAGTCCAAAGGGAGATCAAGCAGCTTATCCTTGGTCATAAACTTAGTTAATGGTTCAGCTAAAGTTGGAACTGATTCCACATGGTCGAGGAGATGGCAGGATTCCAAGTAAGAAATCTGTGCCAGCTCACCCATTCTCCTCTAAGGGGTATATATTTCCATTCTCACCCACCCTCTAATTTGTCTCATTCTTTTTTTTTCTTTCACATAAAGGTTCCCAAATTGGCCAAATGGCCAAATGACCAAATAGATGTTTTTCTTCTTAGTGTTCTCACTTCGTGGTGGCTATAGGTTATGACTTGCATCTTCTTTTTTAGGACAAAAGAAATAAAGTGGTGAGTTAAACTCATGGCATTGGAGGATGCAAAGAACATTCCTACCTGCCTTGTATAATTTGTATTCATCTGTTTTTCAGCTGTATGCCCACATAAATAGAAAAATGGATTTGTGTGTCTTATAGTTTGCCCCAGCTCTTCCCATATTATTTTCTTTAGAACGTACTCTGACATTTTGCCCTGAAACATCCTCATTCATTATCCAAACACTAATAATCAAAATTATTTACTTTGAAAAATTAATTAAAAAGATTTCCTAAGTTGGGAGAAAAAACATTCAAGGAAGAAATGTCATGTTTTAACAAGAAAAGGTGATAAAAAGTGGAAAATCACGTGCTCAAGTAAAGTGTGATTTTCACCCTCTTGTTGGATGCCTGGCAGGATTGCTTAAAAGAGGAAAAAGAGGATCAACTATGTGATTTATATTTGCACGTTGAAATTTGTTCCTAGCCTGAAATCAGATCTCTCTGTTTACTCAGCCATACGATGGAATCATATTACTCCTCTGGCTGATGACTCACAGGAAACACTGGGTGATTTTTAAACAGAAAAGTAAGCATAGCATTCTTTTTTTGAGCATCCTGAAAGATAGGGAGATTTAAAAAAAAGGATGGAAAATGTCTTCCCACAGTCACCACTTGGTAATCCTCATCAAGTTCTAAAGAGAGCAGAAATATTGACAGATTTCTCTGGTCTATGCAATGGGAAGTATGAAAAGATGCTGTTACATTGTAAGTGGATTTGTTGGAAGGTTTTCTTCTCAGCTATAACTCCAGGGTGTGTGTGTGTGTGTGTGAGAGAGAGAGAGAGAGAGAGAGAGAGAGAGAGAGAGAGAAAGGGACATAGGACTGGGAAAGCAAATCTTATAAATTATCACTAGGCTTCTTATACATTTCTCTTTTATATCTTTGGAGAGAAACATCATGAAGGTTTACAGTATATAAACATATAGACTATGATTATAATGGAAAAGCAAAATACAACAGTTATCAAAATTGCATATTAAAAGCTTTCATAATCCAAACATTACATTAAGTCATCTTTGGCAGAATATCATGTATTTCTGTAAAAATACACACACACACACACACACACACACACATATATTACTTAGAACCCAACATATGCATTCTACTGTGTTTTAATTGCATCAGGAATACTGGTACTCAGCAGAAATTGATTGGATTTAGGATTGCCAAGAAAATCCTGCCAGTTTAGGGTTTATTTATTTACTTTGCTTGGTTTTTCAGTTGATGCTATTTCAGTTATTCATTTAATGCTCTTGCTAATTTGATCTATATCACATGTCTCTTAATCTGTATCTAATAGACACTGGCTTTTAGGTATGTACTTATGATAGAAATTGTAGTTCATTGGGGCGCCTGGGTGGCGCAGTCGGTTAGGCGTCCGACTTCAGCCAGGTCACGATCTCGCGGTCCGCGAGTTCGAGCCCCGCGTCAGGCTCTGGGCTGATGGCTCGGAGCCTGGAGCCTGTTTCCGATTCTGTGTCTCCATCTCTCTCTGCCCCTCCCCCGTTCATGCTCTGTCTCTCTCTGTCCCAAAAATAAATAAAAACGTTGAAAAAAAAAAAAAAAGTACATCTGTTAAAAAAAAAAAAAAAAAAAGAAATTGTAGTTCATTTATTCTCAAGCGTGCTATTCCTATAAAATGCTTCAACATTCAAGACAGACCAAAGAATGGGCATCAAATCTTGATTTCCTAGTGAACACTCACGTTCTTCATTTACATCTTAAACTGGAACTTGAGACTCATAGAGTACATAGGGACCTCCGATCCTTAAATGAGAATAAAAATTATGAAAAGATAATATCAACTTTATAGACACTCGCAATTGCCAGAAATATCTGGGAATAGTGGCAAATCACCTTAACTATTTCTAACAATGATCCACTTAAGCAGAAATTTTAATTAATGACAGAAGAAAAAGAACAAAAGCATGAGGTTATTCTGGCATTATGTACAGACATTCTGGTCTCCAGGTAGAAAATGTAGCATGTTGTAATCCTATAAAAATAGAATTCCCTGAGTCTGTAGAACAGAACCATCCAACAGAACTATCTGTAATAGTGGAAATGTATATCTGCTTTGCACATTACAGTAGCCACTACTTATGCGTGGCACTAGAAATGTAGCTTGTGCAATGGAGAAACTGAATTTTAAATTTGATTTCATTTGGTTAATTTAAATTAAAATATCCACAAGTGGCAGGTGACTACCATATTGCAAAACATAATTCTAGGAGAAAAAGCTCATGTTTTAGCCTCAGAGAAAAACTATGGGAGTGGCAGAGATGAGACAAAATTAGAGATTTTGAAATCAATGGAAATGGAGAAAATACTTGTAAGAGACACATCTGAAAAATAGTTGTTAAGTAAAATATACAAAGAACTCTTAAACTCAACAGTAAGAACACAAACAACCAGAGTAAAAAAAAAAAAAAAAGAAAAGAAAAGAAGGCCAAGGACTTTAACAGACACCACACCAAAAATGGTACAGAGAAGGCAAAGAAGCATATGAAAAGATACCCTACATCAAATGTTGGCAGGGAAATGCAAATTAAAGCAACCGTGAGATGTCACTATACATCTATGAGAGTGGTCAAAAATCCAGAACACTAACAACACCAAATGCTGGTGAGATGGGGAGCAACGGGACCCTCATTCACTGCTGGTGCGGAATTGCAGAATGGTGCAAACACTTTGGAAGACAGTTTGGCAGCTTCTTGCAACATTAAACATCCTCTTACCATGTGACCCAGCAGTAGTGCGCCTTGGTCCTTGCCCAAAGGCGTTGAAAATGTTATGTCCACACAAAAACCTGCACGTGGATATTTACAGTGGCTTTATTCATAACTGCCAAAACTTGGAAGCAACCAAGGTGCCCTTCAGTAGGTGAACAGATAAAATCAGTTGGCATAATCTGAAAATATATTAAATTACAAAAAATTTTTGTTACTGTTTAAAGAGAGAGAGAGAAAGAGTGTGAGCAGGGGAGGGGCAGACAGAGGGAGACTCAGAATCCGAAGCAGGCTCCAGACCCTGAGCTGTCAGCACAGAGCCCGATGGGAGGCTCAAACCCACAAAACGTGAGATCATGACCTGAGCTGAGGTTGGACACTTAACAGACTAAGCCACCCAGGCGCCCTGTGAAAATATATTGAATTTTAAGTAGGCTCTGACCCTACAGGTTTGGAGATCCTTTTAAAAAAAAGATTTTTTTCAAGTCAGGTGTGATTTCTCTAAGAACTTTTGACTCAGCTAAAAATTCCTTGAAACCTTCTCCCCTCATAGAGTTCTTTGGCACTGATGTCGACTCTATGCGTGTTCTTCTATTCCTTCCTTCTCAGCCTCCATTTCTGGTTCCTTGCTTCCTCCTTTTCATATGCCTCCTATCTGGGGCTTTGTCCCCTGAATCCATGACTCTGTCTTTGACATCTGCTTGTTCTACTCAGTCTCTCTGTTCACTTTTCACTCCCATAACTATGTTTTTGATTCCCAAACCAGCCTCTTGAGCTGCAGACTTACAGTAGGCTACTTCATCCTAGCTACTAGTTTTTTCTGCCTGAATGTTACACATAAACCCAACATCAGAAGATTTGGCTCAATAACCTCTAAGAACTTCTGACACTATTAGTCAATCCTATTGTACCCAAATTGATCTTATCATTGACCTTTTTCCACATCTCACCTTCTGTGGGTGGCAACACTATTCTACTCTTGAGACTAGAGATAGTGGTGTTTATCATAGTGTCTTTTCATTCATCCTCTGAAAGCAATTCATCAAGAAACCAATCCTTCAAAATACCAATCTTCCCCTGTAAAAAAATTTTTTTAAAGTTTATTTATTTTTGAGAGAGAGAGAGAACACAGGGCAGGTCAGGGGCAGAGAGACAGGGAGACACAGAATCCGAAGCAGACTCCAGGCTCTGAGCTGTCAGCACAGAGCCCGACGCGGGGCTTGAACTCAGGAACTGGAAGATCATGACCTGAGCCGTAGTCAGACACTTAACTGACTGAACCTCCCAGGCGCCCCTGTCAATGTGTCTTATATTCACTCTTCCTGCAGGCCAAGCTGGAGGCCCAGGTTTCTAAGGGTTAAGGCAGTCTGGGCCTGGGAGTGGAAAGGGGGTTGGCCATGACTGACCCATCAAAGCACAGGCCACTTGGGGTTCATGTTCCATGAATCAATGAGAGGTCAAGGCAGCAAGTCTATGGGAGAGCATTGAGAATAACAATGAGAAGTGTGGGGAAGGTGTTGTAGTGTAGAACTTGCAAGATGGAGAAAGCAGGTTTGAGAGACAGAATCCAGAAAGAGTTCCAGAAGCAACTAGATGTAGGGTAAAGGAACTTTTATGAACTTCCGTTGATGAATTCAGGGACAAGAAGTGAGCTGCTGATATTAAAGAGTCTACTAGACATGCTTTTTTTTCTTTTCCCGGATACACCACCCTAATCAGCCCTCATACCCATATTACTACTTAATTACTTTATTACTGCTTTGTCTTAATTGTGTTACCTGTGGCAAGTTAGGAAGCTATCAGAGCCTCAGAGCCTCAGCTGCAAAAATATTCAAACCTATATCATAGAGTCATTTGAGGATTAAATGTGAGCACTTAGAGTTTGGCATGTAATAAATGTTAAATCATTGGCTATTACTACGATATGTTATATTAATATTATTACTTCTATAACAGTTTTTTTACTTGTCCATCTATCCCCAGACTCTATCACCTCCATTCCAACCTGCATTCATTTTTGTAATCATTTCTTCATGGTACTTCCTCTGGCCTTCAGTTATTCCCA
Organism: Puma concolor; assembly: GCF_028749965.1. Classification (NCBI taxonomy): domain Eukaryota; kingdom Metazoa; phylum Chordata; class Mammalia; order Carnivora; family Felidae; genus Puma; species Puma concolor. The sequence continues at coordinate 76,797,536 of NC_141671.1, forward strand.
AATTACCGGACGACCAAGTCCAAACTCTTCTGACTATCATGACCTCCAATAATCAAGCCCCTCCCACTCACCTGGGCATCTCTTTGCAACCAGTGCTTCACCTCTCCTTCCTTCAGCATGACTTACTATCTCTTGCGGAAGTCATGACCTTTCATGTCCCTTCACCTCTGTTTATGTTGCTCTTCCTCCCTAGAAGGATGTCCTTTCTCACCTTCCACCTGTCTCAATTTTAGCCACCTTCAAGGCCTACCTTAAGTTCTACCTCTTCTATTACAGCAGAGATAGTTTCTGTTGTGCTTTTCCTAAGTGTATGTCTAATAACATCAAGCAGAATACCTGGCACAATAGGAAGTGTTTGATAAATATTTCCATCAGGGCACCTGGGTGGCTCAGTAGGCTGAGCATCTGTCAGGTCATGATCTCGCGGTTTGTGAGTTCAAGCCCCACATCAAGCTAGCTGCTGTGCTAGCTTCTGTCAGTGCAGAACCCACTTTGGATCCTCTTTCCCCCTCTCCTCTCTGCCCCTCCCCTGCTCACACTCCCTTTCTCTCTGAAAAATTTAAGGGGCGCCTGGGTGGCTCAGTCAGTTAAGTGTCCGACTTTGGCCCAGAACATGATCTCATGGTCCATGGGTTCGTGCCCCGTGTCAGGCTCTGTGTTGACAGCTCAGAGCCTGGAGCCTTCTTTGGATTCTGGGTCTCCTTCTCTCTCTGCCCTGTCCCTGCTTGTGCTCCGTCTCTCTCTATCTCTCAAAACTAAATAAATGTTAAAAAAAAGTTTTTAAATAAATATTTAAAAAAGAAAAAAGGGAAAAAGTAAACTTTTCTATCTTAATTGTCCTTGCTCTAGTACTCAACATCATAGATTTTAGAACTTGCTATTGTTTAACTGATAGTTTACGAATATATGTCATATCCGTTTAGAAAGCCTTCAGTTATGTGTCACAGAAGACCACATTAATGTGTGCTTCCAAAGTTTCATCAACAACTCAAAAAACCCTTTGGTTTCATCATTGTCAGACTGTTGGATTTGTATCTATGTCCTTTTTACCTCACCATCACAAGATGGCTGCTCCGAGTATTACATCTTCACATGAATGTCCCAAGGTAGAAGAAAGTACCAATGGCAACTGTGTCATCCCTAGCTAGACAAGCTAGGGAAAACGTAATCTGGGAAAGGAGAAAGGGGATGTCTTAGATCATTCATCACTAGGGACAGGACACATTGCTACCCAAACAAAACTGGAATTCTGTTGGGAAAAAGAAAGAAATGCCTCTTGAGTAGCTATCTTAGTGCCCACCCCTCTTTTGTATTCTTATTCTGTACTGTAGTCTCCTTGAAGGGAGAGATAACATCTTTATTACCCAGAATGCACGGTATAGTCTTGAAAACATAGCAGCATGTAGCAAGGGAATTGTTTGATTGTTGAATCCTTAACTGCCATTCAGAGCATTTCCTAAGCCCTTACCTTCTACCTTTGCTTTGATCCTTTTCAGAGTCCAAAGTGGCTACCTATTTGGAAAGTAAGAAAGGCTCAACAGGCACAGTGGGAGTTAGTAGACACATAAATTTAACATACTTTCTATGGATTCCTGTAGAAACTCAGAAGCCAAACTACAAATTTTGAGAACCTTTTTTGTTGCTATCTGCCTGATGTAAACATTATGTGCTTAGCTGAGCTGGGAGTCCTTTAATTATCTTTTCAGGAAGACTTGTTGAGAGTTAGATCCTAAAGCGACCAACCAGAGCATCCTCCTGACAGCCCATGCTCTAAAACAGGAGTCAGCTCCAAATAATAGTCCCTTTTCTACACATTATAGTATTTATCTGAGCACAAAATAATTAACATCTCCAGCAAGTAAAATCTCTGATTGCATCAGATGGTCTCAGCAATTCTCAGGTCACCACCCATCTGGCTGTACTAATTTTGCCATTTGCCAGCATGTGGGTTTGTGTGTGTAGTGAGAGGTGGGTGAGGGAGCAGAGAACCGTCAGGTGTTTGGAGTAACACGTTACCACATGTGCATGGTTAGATTTGTAATGTGGACCCAGTGGCTCCATCCCTCTGCTCAAGTAAGAGTGGGACAGATGCTCCTGGTCACATCACTCTTGGATTTAAACCCTGATACATTTCTTGCTCAGTGCCTCTGGAGAGCATCACAGCTTTGAAGAGATAAATGTTTTATGATCAATTGGATGAAAAACTATAGCCTAGCAAATTCCTCAGCTATGAAAGGAAAATTCTAAAGATCAAGAAAATAATGGCTGTGCTGATTTTAAGCCAGTGGAGAGAATGTTATGTAGAAAAAGAAAAAGAGATTGCTATATAGACTCAGTCTACATATGTATGCCCAGATTATGCATATGCAGATTAATTTCTACACGTTGCCTAAAGATTGCGGTGAAGGTAAAAAATTCCAAGTGTTACCAGATTATTTGGTCACATGACACTCTCTACCCAGATGCTTTGGATTCAAAGTCTTCCTTTCAACTGCTTTGAAAGTACATAAATGCGATAAACAAATCTGCATAGGTGTAAGAGGGAACTGGCCAGATTTATACAATAGTTTGTGGGGAACCTAGGAAATGTTCAACTCAGGATTTTGGATTATCTGAAGCTGGTGATCTTAAAGCTATCTTAAGAAATTATTAAATAAATATAGGCGACATAGTGGACGTGTTACTGTAACCCATGAATGGTCATTCTGTATATATGTTGAAACACAGTAAAAGAAATAAGATGGGCTATAGATATTCCACACAAGCTAAACATAGTACTTGCAACAAATATCACGTAACAACCAATTAGAGTTGTAACTTTTTCCCATTATTTCAATATGCCTTTTTGTTTAGTTTTGTTTTGCACACACACACAAAAGTCAACCCAAACTGGAATGAGCACTTGATATGCCCTCATAGGGGATATGATGATCTTGCTTTGACAGTAACAATTAAAGATCAAAGTCTCAGGTGGGAGGTGTGTGGTGACTGGGAGTGGCAGAGAGAAAAATGATTAAAATGGCCCTATACAGTGTTCATGATTGCTCTTTGCTACTGTTGGCTTAGGGTTCATTTTCTTAGACTCCATAAGCCCATGCTGATGTTTCCACGAAGAGTGACAGAGGGCATTAGAACAGTCAGCGTGGTAGTTAGAGTGGAGGTTCTGGATGGATTGAAAGCTGGCCCCACTAGGCTATGACTTGGGCAAGTCGCTTACCCTTTCGAAGTTTTGGTTTCCTTTTTTTTTGTGAATTGGAGTAATAATAGTAACTGTCTTATGGGATTAAGGGCAGATTGAATAAAATAATCGTATACAGGGGCGCCTGGGTGGCTCAGTCGGTTAAGCGGCCGACTTCAGCTCAGGTCATGATCTCGCGGTTTTTTGAGTTCGAGCCCCGCGTCGGGCTCAGTGCTGACAGCTCAGAGCCTGGAGCCTGTTTCAGAATCTGTGTCTCCCTCTCTCTGACCCTCCCCCGTTCATGCTCTGTCTCTCTCTGTCTCAAAAATAAATAAACGTTAAAAAAAAATATAATCGTATACATTGTTTAATCCATTGTAAGCCCAATAAATGTTTATTATTATTATTACTATTATTATTTCAGTTATAACTGGTGAAAAAAGAGAGGGCTATAGGAAGGAGGACTTTTAAAACCTATTCCAGACCTCATCCATTCAAAAGAATGAAGGCTTTTTCATTGGAAAGAAAAGTATCTTGATTGTCATACTGAGTGCCTGCTGTAAAGGGATAGGCGTAATACCTTTGGTACAACATAAGATGGTAGTAAAATCTCACCTAGGTGAAATTTGCTTTTCAAATTTCTCACCTCCCTCTGAGCTATCCTCCTCCAGGGTATTGTTTTCTCCCACTGCCCTAGTGGTTTAGAGCCAATCGCTGAAACTCACGTTAACAGGCAAAACTGTCAGCTCAGTCACCCCCCTACCAAATCTCCTGTGCCAAGTCCCTTTCCTTCAAATGCCTTTTTTGATGACTGACTTAATTCATGCTAAGCTGTTAAACTATCTGATCTGTTGGTACATTGTATTAACTCTTCCAGATAATAAACCAGTATTTCAATGGTAGGGACACAGGGCCTTCCACAAAGGAGTCCTTCTCATGTGGAATTTCATAGTTCAAAGTGGGCTTAAGGGGTAAAACCTTTGGGGCAGATAAGATGTTCAGCACCTGTGAAATCAATTCTCACAGGAAGTTCTGTCTGTATACAGGAATAGCTTGGTGGGAGGTAATGAGGTCCTGTCCTGATCTGATGCAGCATACAATTTAGTTGAAGAGATAAGAATTATATCAATTAAACAATAGTTCTACTAATAGAATAAAACCCAAGCAAATATTGTTAGATAATAATTGTCAGGTAATATTGTTCTGAGAATACGTAAAAATTCAAAAATTATTTAGTAATGATAACTCATGTTTTATTGAAATTTTATTATGAAAAGTTTTATTATGGCAAAGTACCACATGTAACATAAAATTTACCATTAGTGGAATTTAGTGTATTCACAGTGTTGTGAACCGTCACTAGTCTCTAGTTCCAGACCATTTTCATCACCCCAAAAAGGAACCCTATGTCCATTACACTTTCCATTCTTCCCTCCCATGGGTCCCTGCAACTACTGATCTGCTTTTTAGTTCTATAGATTTGCCTATTGTGGATATTTCATATAAGTTGAATCATAAAATATGTTGCCTTTTTGGATCTAACTTCTTTTCTTTCACTTAGTATAATATTTAATATTACTAAGCATAATATTTTCAAGGTTCCATGTTGCAGCATGTATCTGTACTTCCTTCATTTTTATAGCTTATGAATATTCCATTTTATGGATACATCACATTTTCTTTGTCCATTCATCAGTTGACTGACATTTGGATTATTTCTATGTTTTGGCTATTGGGAATAGTGCTTCTCTAAATATTCATGCTCAAGTTTTTGTTTGGGCACCTGTTTTCAATTCTTCGGGTTATATACTCAGGAGTGGAATTACTGGGTCATATGATTTAACTATATTTGACTTATTGAGGAACCGCTACATTGTTTTTCACAGTTGCCATTTTATATCGCCACCAGAAAGTACGCGGGTTCTAATTTCTCTACTCCTCACCAGTAGTTTTTATTTTCAATTTTTTCTTGATTCTAACCTTCCTAGGTAGTGTGAGGTAATGTCTCACTGAGGTTTTGATTGGTATCTGCCTAAAGACTAATGATGTTAAGCGTCTTTTCACGTGCTTGCTGCCATTCATGTCTTTGTGATAGCATTTTAAATATCTTACCTCATTTAACTCTTAGCATAGACCCGATAGGTATTTTACAGATGAGTAAATTGTAATTTTACTTTGTAATTAAGATCAAATATATTGTCCAAAGTCATCGCAGAATGGGGTTCAGATTTTCATACTCTGGATCTAAGGGATTTGAGCCTGGAAAATGATGGACTTGGGCTACTGAAGAGTATCTGAACCTCCTGCGTTCAGAAACACTTCCAAGGACAGCACAGTTTCCCATCAAGCCATGTTGGAAGGAACTCACCCACATGGCAGGTCAGTTGTAAAGGATGAGCCACACACAGCTGGGTTGCTGAGCCAGTCGTTAAGTGTCTTGCCTGAGGCATTCAACTTCCACAAAGGAGGCTTTGGGGAGCCTCTGGAGGCCATTGGCAATTTTTATTTCCATTTTGTTTCTCATTATTAAAAAAAAGAAGTAGCCTGTCATAATTGCACTGAGATCTAATTTCTTTCACGAAAAGCCATTTTATTTGATTAACTAGAACACTGAGGCTGGGATATAAAAGATGAAGATGTTAGACTTACATAACCCAACCGGAACAGAACCCAGACTGTATTTCAAAGAGCTTCTGATCACTCAGGATGTTCAAAGAGCTATGGAATAGGACAAGTGAATAAAAAAAGTAGATGCCCTGGAGCCAGTACTCTTTTAACCCATGGACTGACCAACTCGACTCGAATGCCTGTGCATATGTGGATGTGCAACAGGCTTGTCATGGGCATGCCGTTGGCACCTGGCATTGACATCTGGTAAGACTTTGTATATTGTCTTGGTTAACTACCCTGCCTCCTCTTTAGATTATTCTGCCATTGATTACATCATTTGGAAATTAAGACAAATAATGCACATATAGTAACGAGAGTTCCTACAATGTGCCCTAGATATAGTAGTTTCTAGGAAGAGCCCTGCATGGTGAAAAATGCCTCAAGTCAGGTGGAGATTGAGCCAAATGAAAGGGAATTTTAAGTTCCAGTCTACTCTGACCTCAAATACTGAAGAATCTTTTATTCTCTATGAGATGATATTAAAGGGATGTATGGCATGGCAAAGAGAGTCAAATACACACTGGGACTAGTTAGAGACACCAGAGGTTTAATGTCGATAACTTTAAAGTATATTGACAAGCCCTATTAACAGACAAAGCTTGCGGCTCATGCTATGTGGGAGCACTGCATTTTCCCAGGTAATTGTGTGAGTAACACTTGCCTGTCACATACCACCTGGACCGTGTGGGGTGTTTTCATTAGCACTCAGAGGCAGATCTCCAGCCAACACCAGCGCTTTCTGTTTAGTTTAAAAGAAGTGCAAAATAGAAATGTTTACCAAATCTGGACTGGACTGCCTCTTCTCCAAATGAATTTGGTTGTGATGTTTTTCTTAAATGTATTTCAATGTGGATAGAGCAATTGTGGACCGAAAAAAGTGAGATTCACTTGGATACCTTCTCTCCTATGATCTGAGCCTGTCAAGGAAAGATGAGGAAATTGGCAGGAATTGTCTTATCGAGGATGGTGACTTTATAAATCACCATATAAAGTATACAGACTTGTGTTTTTAAGAAGTACTTTTTAAGGCAAGTGATTTTAAAAAGTATTCTCCCCTCCTCCCAGAATCTTCTGTCCTCATATTAAATGACAAAAATAAAAACTCCCAGCAAAACTAACATTTACGTAAAGAGACAGCATTAGTGAAAACAAGCAGGGAGCATTTGCTGGTGCCAGGCCTGATATCTGGAGCATTTGTTTCCTGGAGAGTTGGTGAGATAAAGTGAGCTCTTTTGTCATCTGGATCCAAGATACGGATGCCTGAAATCCTGTTTCGGTGCGGAGCTTAATCAGAGTTGGATTTGAAGCATGGAAAGCACAGACTCTTTGTAACAAGATCTTTATATATATGACGGCTGTGTTTAGGAAGTACAGCCCAGCTGAATCTATTTGAATTCCCCAGATGTTGTAAAAGTATTTATGTAACTATTTAACAATAGTTATAGGTGTATTTGAACTATGCAATTCCAAATTCAAAAACAAAAAACCAAGAACCAAGATACTGTATGTTAAAAGCTTATGGAAAATCACAAATAGACACTGCTGGCTTTTTGAAAATCTTCTCTGTCCTAAAACACACTTCACTAAGAGTAGTACACCATATAAACACAGCCGATAGTTTTTCTGTTTGATGCTAATCAAAAAGAACTGTAGTAAGTTTTTCTCCCTTTTACTTTCCATATTATTTTAGTTTAACTTCCCTGTTTTTCCTGATAGGTGGAAAATCAGAATATTGCTGAAAAAATGGAAAGTGTAGAAAATTATAAAGAAATAAGATCACCTATAATTACAACCCCAGCTATTACAAATTTTAATGTTCTGGTCTATTTTTCTAGTTTCTTGTCTATGTATGAATGGTACACATATTTAGGTACTTGATTACCCACAAAGCTGAATTCATACCTTAGATGCTTTTTGTTCCCAATTTTACTGAATTATAAAATGAGATTTTAACATGTCTTTGAGCATAATATTTTAAATGGCTGCGTATTATCCGTTAACAATTTCTGTATTATTGAATAGATTGCTTTTAATTTCTGTTCTTATGAATGATTCATAAGTATTTTTCTATGTAAATTTTTGATACATAAGTTATTTCCTTTCGATAGTTTCTAGAATTGGAATTGGTGAGTAAAATAGAAAAGTAAGGCTTTTCTAAGGTTCAAATATATTGTGCCTTCATTGTTCTGAATGAGTGTGCCAATGTAAATTGTATAAATTCCCAGCACCGGTGGGAAAAAATGTGCCTACCTCTCTCACCATATTCTCATTCAGACTATCTATTAGGGTTAAAAAATTAGCTTCCAGTTTGACATGCCAGAAATGGTACTTTGTTGTTGCTTTAGTTTTCTTTCCTTTAAAATTAGTTAGAATATGGGGGCGCATGGGTGGCTCACTTGTTTAAGCATCTGACTTCGGCTCAGGTCATCATCTAGCGGTTCATGGATTTGAGCCCCACGTCAGGCTTTATGATGATGGCTTGGAGCCTGGAGCCTGCTTCGCGTTCTGTGTCTCCCTCTCTCTGCTCCTTGCCCACTCACACTCTGTCTGTCTCTCTCTCAAAAATAAATAAACATGAAAAAAAATAAAATTAGTTAAAATATACATTTAAAATTTTTGGTAAATGGCAATTTGCATGTTTTCATTGAAAAATTGTTCATTTCCTTTGACCATTTATCTTTTTTTCTATTAAGTTTTTATTCATTTTTTTGTTTTTTTTTTTTTTAATTTTTTTTCAACGTTTTTTATTTATTTTTGGGACAGAGAGAGACAGAGCATGAATGGGGGAGGGGCAGAGAGAGAGGGAGACACAGAATCGGAAACAGGCTCCAGGCTCCGGGCCATCCGCCCAGAGCCCGACGCGGGGCTCAAACTCACGGACCGCGAGATCGTGACCTGGCTGAAGTCGGACGCTTAACCGACTGCGCCACCCAGGCGCCCCTCATTTTTTTGTTTTTAAATAAAAAGTCACCTGTTATAAAAATTTAAACAAAAATAGAATTCTGAACAATAAAAACATGAAAATTACCTTCTACCCAACAGAGACATTTTGTTTAGATATTTCTTATAGACATTTGTTTTTACAAAATATACGGCTATACATATACATCTATAGGATTTTTTAAAACGTGAATTATATCATTTCTCTTTCACTTGAAAGCATGACATGTTTACTTTTCGGTACTGACAGATATTTGGCATGTTTACTTTTCAGTAGTGACAGATATTCCTCACTCATTTACAAAACCTTGTTCTGGGAGCACCTGGGTGACTCGGTTGAGTGTCCAATTCTCTTGATTTTGACTCAGGTCATGATCTCACATTTCTTGAGTATGAGCCCCGCCTCAGGCTCTGTGCTGACAGTGTGGAGCCTGCTTAGGATTCTCTCTCTCTGCCCCTCCCCTGCTTGCATTCTCCCTCTCTCTCTCTAAGTAAATAAATAAGTAACCATTAAAGGAAAAAAAAAAACCTTTGCTCTGAAGTAACACAGCTCATTCCACCATTTATTTATTTATGCACACCCTGTACATGTATTTTTATGCTCCTTGTGAGTAAGAGGCTCGGGCCTTTTCTAAGTGTCTTCCCCTAATTGAATGTAAAGTATGGATTTAATTTTCCATTATGTCTCTTTCTCAGGGGAGAGGCTTCTGTCTTACAGCTAAGAACACAGTTCTCACTAAAAAGGGCAAAATAAAGTGCTCTATCTAATAGACACCGTTCTCCTTGCTCAGAAATGACAGGACAGGATCCCTGGAAAAGCCGCAGATGATGGCTGACAGCCTTCCCCCACCCACAATCCGAAACCAGAAAAGAGGAGCAGAGCTCTTCATGATTCTAGCCATGGGAGAAGAGGGTTGAGTCACCATCCTGCAGCCTGTCCTCTGCCGGACTGGTGGCTAAATGCTTGTAGCTGTTGAGTAGGTTGGCACTGGCCATACCCAGAGACCACGCTGGCTGTTTCTAGTATAGGAACTAGTATATATGACCACAGGCCTGTGCAGCTATACGCAGCTCAGTGTCTACCTCTAGGAAATAGTTCAAGAGGCCATGTGAAGAAGAAGCTATAAGGCTCAGTCCTATTTCACTTCCTGCCTTGGAGTGTTCTTTTTTTTTTAAGTTTATTTATTTATTTATTTTTGAGGGAGAGTGAGAGCAAGAGTGAGGGTGAGAGAGAGAGAAAGGGGCAGAGAGAGAGAGAGAGAGAGAGAATCCCAAGCAGGTTCCTCACTGTTAGCCCAGAGCCTGATGCAGGGCTTGAACTCACAAATCATGAGATCGTGACCCAAGCCAAAACCAAGAATCAGATTCTTTAACTGACTGGGCCACCCAGGCGCCCCATGCCTTGGAATGTCCCAATTGCACTGCTGGGAGAATTGGCACAGTCACCTGCCTGACCTGTCTCAGGTGAGCATGATGAGTGGATGCTGTTATGTAGACCCATCATTCACTATATATTACTCCTGGAGATCCTGGAAGAGGATCATAGAAAAATCCATTCATTCAACAACTAAACATTTGTTAAGTGCCTCCACAATATTGGAGTTTGGAATCTTCTTGGGTAGCAGGGACACAATGATGGAGAAAACATGATCTTTTCCTCTGAAGAGCTTGCTGTCTATTATAAAGACATTGAATGTGCACAAATGATTATAATAACATATGATTGGTGTTGGGCCAGAAGTGTATCCAGGGTGGGGGAAGCACAAAGGAGGAGATTCCTACTTAGGGAATGAGAAGACTAGGAAAAGGTTCATGGAGCAAGTGCTGTTGGAGCTAAGTGTGCTGGTCTTTCCAAACAGACTCCCTGTGCATCCCTGAAGCTATATCTGACTCCACAGCCAGGACCTGGCAGTCGTCAACTAGCATCCAACAGCTGAGCATGGCCACCCCAGGACCCAGGATTTGGGGTAAGCCCTCAGCCTCTGCAGAAGGATTTCTAAACTAGAGACAGTTGGTCTAAACCTAGAAACATAGTGTGATCTTTCAGTGTCAACCCAGCCCTCAAAAAGGACATGGATATGAAACCATAGTGAAATTTCACTTGGCCTTAATCTTTATTTAGGTTTTCCCATAAGCAGACCATGACACAAAGCAAAATCTTCAGGAAAGACAGAGTGGAAAGCAGATTGATTACACAGACCTTTGTGCCAGCATTATGTCCAGCTCTTCCCTGGTCAGGGGTGGGGGAGGGAACAGAGCGTCCACACCCAGCTGTGGATTCAAAAGGCCTTGGTTCCACCGTCAAGACTCACAGTGAAGAGGGAACCAGAAATGTGGTTTAGGACAAGAACCTGATCAAGGTGGGGCATTTCTCAGCGGTAACACTTTCTGACACTGTCCCGTTTCATTTTATGAGGAAACTGTTGTTATTAGGAATTTCAATAAGTTAGATCCTTATTACTACAATTCATTCTATGTTTAAAATTAAACTTCAATCTACTAACAAAATAAATTCAAATAATTAAATCTAATATTATGGCGCAAACTTACCATGGGGAGAAAAGTCTAGAATCTATTATTTCTCACAGAAAGAGCATTACTGCACACCACTTCTAATTATAAACTTCTAATTATAATTAGAAGACAGAAACTTCTAATTATAAAGTCAGCATTAGAGGCAGAGAGACATTCCTGAGGGTCCTGGAGCCCCTGGAACTTTTAGTCAGACCTCCACAGCCTGGAACAGCCTCCGCCAACAATAGAGACAGGAGTTTTCATACCTGCTATATTCTGGTTAGCCCAGTTCAACCCCTACCCACTCATTGTGATCACTGAGGTTTTTAGAAGCCATCCTGCTGAGGAGGTCATCTAGAAAATGGCGACCCTGTTTGGAGCAGCAGCAGGTGATAGATGCCCTGTCTTGGAGGCAGCACACCCTCAGAGTCGAGACCACAGACATTGGACTTGATTGCCTGGGCTCAATTACCAGCACCATTACCAGCTGTGGGACCCGCAGTTAAGTTACTCAATTTAACTGGTGCCAATTTCCTCATCTGTAAAATGCAAATAAAATTATCAGAAAAAATACTGCCAACCTCAGTTCTCAGGATTGTGAGACTGTAGATGGATTCATCATTGTGCAATGTTTCTTGTAAATTCCGAAAGGGTCAGATTTCTATAGGAGCATGTCAGCAAGTGTGCCTTCCGTGGATGAGATAACGCCAGGGAAGCCCCAAAATTTCTTCTGAGTTTATTTTCAGAAATGCTTAGAGTTCTGATTTCTTAAGTCAGAGGTTTGGAAATTTTTGCCCACAATCAGTTCCTTAACAGCTGTGTCTGTATAATGTAACCTGATATTTGATGTTATGAGCATATATCTGTTCATAATGTCTATACAAAACCTATCTTTTGGGGCACCTGGGTGGCCTAGTCAATTAAGCTGTCTGACTCTTGATTTTGGCTCAAGTTATGATCTCACAGTTGTGAGATCAAGCCCTATAAAGCTCTGTGCTGGGCATGAAGAATGCTTAGGATTCTCTCTCTCTCTTTCTCTCTCTCTCTCCCTCTCTGCCCCTCCCCTACTCACGCTCAAGTTCTCTCTCTCAACAAAACAAAACAAAACAAAAACACCCACCACACCTTTCAACTAGATTTGACTTGTTAAAATCTGAGATTTTTATCTGAGATTTTTAATTGCTTAAAATTTTTGTTTATAGAAATTGGCTAATTTCATTACATGAAACTTTGCTATGACCATTACATTATCCTGAAGTCCTTATATATTTTCCAGTTCATAAGCGATGTAATTGATGGAGTAGAAACAATATATAAATATTATCTATTACCTAAAAGTAGATTTATAAAGTTTAACCCTGATCCAATAAATGATTTTATGCAATGGATTATTATTACTTCTGCTCCTATGGCAATTTAAAAATGGAGCATAGTATGGGTGAGAAGATTGCCTAACATTTAGAACGTGAAGTCCAGTTCATGTGGAAAGTTCCTCATCATATTGATATGGGCTGCTTTTTCACACCTAAAGTGTTTCACATGGACGAGTATGTAAAATTAAATTCCCCTCAATAAACATTAGCACCTATCATAGTTTCTGCACTAGTTTAAAAACTAGAAATACTGGGGCAATACATCAGTGTGGCTCAGTCAGTTATGTGCTGACTCTTGATTTCGGCTCAGGTCATGATCTCATGGTCATGGGGTCAAGCCCACATAAGGCTCTGTTATGGGTGGAGCTTACGTGGTCTCTCTCCCTCTCTCTGCCTCTTCCCCTCTCACTCTTTCTCTGTAAATAAGCATTTAAAAATAAATAAATAAATAAATAAATAAATAAATAAATAAATAAATAAATAAAAATAAATAACTAGAAATACTTGAATGATCTTTCCTGGAGAGGAATTCATGATATGACAAAGGAGAAAATCCTCAATAACTGACTAGGTGTGTTCAAAGTGGTGAAAACATAGTGAGAGAAGGAAGAATGGGGCAGGACTGTTTTGAGCAAAGGCAATTTGGGCTGAGCCTTGGAGCATGAGCATGAGTTTAATGCCTTATCAGGTGGATAAGAGCAGGGGTAGGGGGATAGTAGAAGCAGGGTTTCAAAATATCTGAAAAGCAGTGGTTCCTCCACTGTGTTTGGAAGAGATAGAAGACAGAGGGGCCGAAATGAAGTTGGTAAAGTAGCCTGGGACCAGCATGGAAAGAGCCTTGGGAGTTGTATCAGTTTCCTATCGTTGCTGTGATATATGACCACTTAGTGACTCAAAACAGCACATGTTTATTTTCTTACAATTCTGAAGTCCAGAAGTCCAAAATAAGTCTAATGGGGCTAAAATCAAAGTGTTTGGGGCTGGCTCCTTTTGGAAGCTCCAGAGGAGAATCCATGCATGGCCTCTTCCAGTTGCCAGAGGCCACCTGCATTCCTTGGCTCATGGCCCCTCTTCACATCACTCCAACCTTTGAGTTCCCTCACCACATCTCCTACTACTATCTTCTGCCTCCCTCTTATAAATTACCTTGAGCCCATCCAAATAACCCAGGATTATCTCCCATGCTGAGATTCTTAATCACATCCACAAAGTCCATTTTACCAAAACACATTCACAGATTCAGGAGATGAGGATGGAGTCGTGGAGGCAGGACATTATTTTGCCTACCATAGGTATCACACAGTTGTGTAGAAGTGTACCTATGGGACTATCAAGGGCCATCATGGATTTCTACACTGTAGAATGACGTGGTCATATTTTTATGTCAAAAGATAATATCTGTGGGGTAGAGGCAAAGATTCTGGTGGGAGAAGGTGAGGATCTGAACTGGGAAGGGCACAAGGGGGGAGAAAAGGGGACATGAAATGCTCATAGTAGAATGTAAATACTCAATAACACTCTGAAATTTTTACTGTTTAGTTCTTTCTCAACCATTTCTTTGCTGAAGGAGAGGAAGAGAATGTAATTCTTTCTTACACTCTGGGAGAGTTCAAAAACCAAGACTTCCATAACCTTAGAGAAAGGGATTTGGCTATTTTGGCTTCTTTTGGTTTAGGCTCTAGATTTATTGAGTCATTGAAGTCTGTTATAAGAGAATATGGTGCATGGAGAGGGATAAAGAGGCTGCAGGGATAAGAAGATTGAAAAAAGGAGCATGAGATGGGCATACTATATGGGACCCCAGAAGCCTGGGAATTAATCTGGAGGAAATGACCCAAGAAAGGAAAAGCCCAGTCCTTAGAGAGCAGGCCTTAGGAGGGATTTAAGTCTGCTTCTATCCTCTTCTGTGATGGTCCAGCAATCACTGAGCAAGAACCTCCTGAAAGATGAGACAGAGACCTTCCCGAGGCTCGCCAAATCGTTTAATTTTCCTCCTGGACACACAAGAAGTCTACATTCTCCAGTCCTCAGCATCTAGGTGGGACCATATTCCTGGTTCTGGCCAATGGGATGTGGAGGGAAGTAGTGAGTGCCACTTATAGACCTGGAATATAAGGAATCACTGTGATTGACCCTGCCTTCCCTTTTACTGCACCCTGGAGATTATAAGTATAAAGACAATGAATCTGCAGGATAGAAAGAATTTGGAGAACACCCGTCCTAGAAGGCTGTGTGATCAGGAGTACTTGCATTGGACTTTGCGTAAGTGAGAAACATTTATTGTGTAAGCCCCTGAAATCTGGGGTATATCTGTTAATGCAGAATAGCCTTGGCTGTCATCACTAACACACCAATTGACTGTACTTTTAGTCCCCAAGAAAGCATCACTTTGGGGGCACAAGCCCAGTGAGTTTGTAGGGGGAGGGACATACTGGAAATAAATATGATTTTCTGGGGTTCTTTTTTATTATTTTCAAGAGAGAGAGAGAGGGAGAGCACATGAGTGGGGGAGGAGTAGAGGGAGAGAGAGAGAGAGAGAGAGAGAGAGAGAGAGAGAGAGAGAGAGAATCTTAAGCAGACTCCACTCTCAGCGCAGAGCCCAATGTGGGGCTCCATGTCACGACTGCCAGATCATGACCTGAGCTGAAATCAAGAGTCGGATGCTCACCTAACAGAGCCATCTGGGCTTCTTTCTGATTGTCCCCTGGTTGATCAGCCTTTTTCCCCTTAGGGTGCCTGTGAACCCAAGAGGCATCAGATTCTGGACACCTAGTAAAAAACACTGGGATGGTGGGAAGCCTGGCCTGTACTTAGGGGAACTAAGCTGTATTTGCAAAGTCTGCCCGTGCAAGGGACCCTAAGATGGCACAGCAATTACCAACACTTTGGGTACACTGTGTTCTTTCTTCTTTTTAAGATTAGAACAGGGATGCCCAGGGGGCTCAGTCAGTTAAGTGTCTGACTCTTGGCTTCAGCTCAGGTCATGACAGTGCAGACAGTACAGAGCCTGCTTGGGATTCTCTCTGTCTTCTGTGTCCCTCTCTCTCTGCCCCACCCCTGCTCGCACACTCTATCTCAAAATAAATAAATAAGCTTTAAAAAATAAAATAAAATAAATAAAATTAGAACAAACAGCACCCACACAAATGCTGTTTGCTGCTTTCATGAGCATAATCCCTGAAGCCAACTTTATTTTGGCTCTGCAGTATGTGCTCTGTCTTAGCCTGGGTCCCCCCTGCCCCGGGCAGAACCTGAAACAAAGATTTGTGCGTGCAAGGTTTATTTAGCACGTGATCACAGGGAGCAAGAGTAAGGTACCTGTAAGTATAAATAGGAAAGAAGAAAAAAACTACTGCAACGATATTTTATCAAGTTATTCACTACTGGGGACCACTGAGGCTTGATCCCACCAGGGCCTGTGGAGGGATGTATAGATATTTTCAGAACTGTCTACCAAATGATTGGTTGGGGAGAGACATCTATCCATAACCTGTTGGCCAAGGGTGGCCCCAGAAGGCAATCACTCCCCTGACTTCAGGGCTGTGTGTGGGAGCATGCCTAGCGGCCGCCCACAACATTACAACAGCTGCCCCAGGCAGGCAGCAAAAGATGCTCAGGGCGTGCTGGAGGCACGTGCATCTGCGACGGGCGTCTGATATAGAGTCTCTGTCCTAAAATACCCTGATCGCTTCATGGAAAATTCTTGGGGGCAGGAATTCCTGGCTCTTATTTTGCATTCCCTAGAAGGTGCGAGCCAACGGTACAGATCTGTTCTCTGCCTGATGTTGCCTCACCTCTTCGGTGAGTGGACGACTCTGGGAGGCAGACCCGACCCACCAGAAGGTCCTGGCAGGGTGGGGTTCAGTCTTCTGTGGTTGTGAACAACTTGCAGTGGCTTAGGTAGGGTAAAGGACAGCTCAGACCTTGAACCCCAAAAGAGTATGGCACAAATGGAGGCAATCTGAAGACCCATCTTACACAGTGGTGGTGTCAGCAGTAACACTCCCACCGGGCTGTTCTTTCCCGGTGACAGTCTGTATTCCCTGCTTCCTGCATCAGTTCCTCCGAGATTCCTTGTTCTTGTCATGCTTTTGCTTGAATTCCAGCATCCCTTTGGGTCTATCTTTGAACGCCTGATACACTTCCAATAAATTCCCTTTTCCTTAAGTTAACCACAGACTGATAGAACCAATAGTGAACAAATATAAGACAAGGTGGGGAGTGCAGTGGGGTGGAGAAGTAACACATTACCCTCCCTAAACAGGTTGGAGCTCACCACATGACTCTGCAATAATTTGTGTAACAAACTACTGGATCCAATATCCAGTATATAATATGTGTATTGCACGTACATGTGTGTATTATGTATATTACAGCACACATATGGCACAGTAGAATTAAATTGTCTATAGAAACCAGCTCTGGCATAATCTTGCTAGAATTAACATTCTTTAAGAAAAAAAAAACCCTCTCATTTCTGCCTCAGCAGCTTATCAGTACTAGTCTTATTAGAATAAGAGTAATACACCTGATTTTGTACGGATCTATAGATTGTTCTTGGTGCTGCTCCAGTCTAACTTTCTCTAATGATATAATTAAAGAGGTATCTGGAAATGTGGATTGAGTGCATACATTTGTTTCAGTTCTCTTCTAAAACCCTACTCAGAAGATGGTAAAGGAATGCAGAAAGGCACACATGCTCAAGGGCAGAGAGAAGGAGGGAACGGAGAACTAGTAACTGAGTCATCAGTTTGAAGAAAGCTGACACCTGAACCAGCAGTGGGAGAAGACAACACTGAGAAACAAGCTGACTCATGCTGCAGAACCCCGAGAAGCCTCAAGAATTAGAGGCACCAGTTATCTTTGAAGATGAGAATGTGGGGTGATGCTGAAAACAGAAGAATTAGTTGAAAGTCTGCATTTGCAGCAGTTAGACTTCCCTACGCCAGCACATGCACCAAGCAAACAGTCTCTCCCTGACCAGGGCTGAAGGCTGGAAAGGTCCACCTTGGTAGGTTCTAGATTTGAGGACAACAGGCATAGCTGAGGGGTGGGTGAAACACTATACTGAAATGACAGCGGGATTCAATGTGTCTGTTACGAGGAAGCGTCTTACACTCTAAAAACTTTAGCTAGACTATACATAATCAATTGCCACATAAGTTTCAAAAATTTTAATATCTAAATGTCTATTTCAATATAATCTTCTTAGCTATCATTTATAAATGCAACTTCAGGCCCTTGTAGGATCCAGTCCTTCCTGGCTTTTGATAATCCTCTGCTCTGGGAACAGGATGAATCTATGACCATGGATCCCAGCCCAAGAAAGGAAATCTGCTCTCAATAGACCAACCACTCAGATACTATGAGTACTTCTAGTGTTCAGCTCTGCTCATTGATTCTTCAAAACACAGTGGTTATAGAGCACATTCTCTGGAGTTGAGTTGCTTGGGTTTGAACTTTGGCTCTGCCAGTTACCCACTAAGGGATCTTAGACAAATTACTTAATTTCCCAGTGCCTCAGTTTCTTGATCTAAAATGAATTTTTAAAATGCTTCCAAATCTTTGAAGTTATAATATGCTTAGGACTTACCTGGGGTTTCTATTTAAAAAAAAATCATCCACAAAATTACACTGTGCTCCAAGGCAGAATTTCAAGAACTTCCAGTCATGGAGTGAATTTTTGTGGTGCCTCAAAATTCATATGTTGAAATCCTAACCCCCAATGTGATGCTTTGGGGAAGTGGGACTTTGGGGAGGTGATTAGGTCATAAAGTGGAGCCCTCATGATGGGATTAGTGCCCTTAGAAAGGAGACCCCAGGGAGCTCTCCAGCTCTTTCCTCAATGTGAGGATACAGAATGATGACAGTCTGCAACCCAGAAGGAGGTTGTCACCAGAATCCAACCATGATGGCATTCTGATCTTGGACTTCTAGACTCAAAACTGTAGGAAATATACTTCTATTGTTTATAAGCCACGCAGTCTATGGCAATTTGTTATAGAAGCCTGAACTAAAACACTTTGTTTGCAAAACCATATTCTTTTCCATGCCCACAGATTTAAATATCAAATGGAATTCTGAATAATAGAATATGTGGGTTTTTAAAAAATCAAAACACTATGGCCTAAAATGCCCACTAATACAGGTGGAAGGAATGGTGGAGCAAAAAAGTTATCTTTTGAAACCATTTTGAAACCATCATCATAGCTATTGATTTAGGTAAGAATCATCAGTGGATTCCAAAATTACTGGTGCACATTTGGTGAGAAACAGGTATTTATATAGTCTCAAATTATCTCCTATAAGTACTTATTAATCACAAAGGGAAAATGACATCACAACAGAGGAACCTGGCAGATACTGCCTTAAGAAAGTGATTAAATTTAATGTCACAAATAACAAGACAAAGTCATTTCATATACCACCTTTAGGATGCCTTGCAAGAGATAAAACATCACTGTTGAGATATTCTCCCCAAATTTGCATAATCTGAATTCATCATGAGGAATCATCAGATACACTCAATTTGTGGAGCATTCTACGAAATAACTGGTTAGTGCTCTTAAAAAAATGCTAAGGGCATGAAAGACAAAGCAAGGCTGAGGGACTGTCACAGATTAATTTTTTTTAATGTTTATTTTTGAGAGACAGAGAGAGTCAGAGCACAAGTGGGGAAGGAGCAGAGAGAGAGGGAGACAAAGAATCTGAAGCAGGCTCCACGCTCTGAGTTGTCAGCACAGAGCCTGACATGGGGCTTGAACTCACGAACCGAACCGGGAGATCATGACCTAAGCCAAATTTGGCACTTAACCAACTGAGCCACCCAGGTGCCCCCATTTATTTATTTATTTTTAGTGTTGGGAGTGTCACAGATTAAAGGGGACCAAAGAGACATGCAAGCTAAATTCAGTGCATGATTCTAGAGTGGAGCCTAGGCCAGGAAAAGAAACACAGGTATAAAAGACATTATTGGGATAACTGGTGACATTTGAATATCGACTGGGGATTAGATAGTAGCTATTGTACCATTGTAGCATTTTCTGATTTTGTTAACTGTGTTGTGGTTATGAAAGAAATTGACCTTGATTTTAGGATATGCACACTAAAGTATTTAGAAGTAAAGGAGCATAATGTCTGCCACTTAGTTTTAAATAATTGAGAAAAAATGTGTGTGTGTGAGTGTGTGTGTGTGTGTGTGTGTGTGTGTGTGTACAACTGAGAAAACAATAAATTAAATGGGACAAAATGTTTAACAATTGGTGAACCTTGGTAAAGGGAATATAGGAGTCCTTATAACATTTTCGTAAGTTTGAAATGATACAATATTAAAGGTTATAAAAAATATACTATAGCCAAAAGATTACCTCCTAGATATAATATTCTTTAGGTGGCATTCAGTGATTAAGGATGATCTCAATAGACCAATTTATCCTGTCATCTCACCTTTGCAAACTTAGAGAAAACTTGCTTTCAAACTGTACTCGTGCTATGATCAAAGCCAAGATTGCTCCAGACTCCCAAAGTCCACTGAACTTGCAAGTATGAAGAAGGGAATCAATTGATTTAGGAATTATTC
Source organism: Puma concolor (assembly GCF_028749965.1). Taxonomy (NCBI): domain Eukaryota; kingdom Metazoa; phylum Chordata; class Mammalia; order Carnivora; family Felidae; genus Puma; species Puma concolor. Next base: position 76,817,790 of record NC_141671.1, read on the forward strand.
TTCTGATAAAATTTCTTGCAAGCAGTTTTATGTTGTGACTGTTGTAGAACAGTGTGGCACATTCTGTTAGTTGCCACTCCAATATTCATCCTTTCTTGGTAACAACCCCCCTGGTTTTTAGGTATGAATAGTATTGTTCACAATAAAAGCAGTATTTCCTAGCTTTCCTTGCAGCTAGGTGTGGCTATGTGGCTAAATTCTGACCAAAAGACTAAAACGAAAAATTATATAGCAACTTCTTTTTTTTTTTTTTATATGTGAAATTTATTGTCAAATTGGTTTCCATACAACACCCAGTGCTCATCCCAAAAGGTGCCCTCCTCAGTACCCAGCACCCACCCTCTCCTCCCTCCCACCCCCCATCAACCCTTAGTTTGTTCTCAGTTCTCAACAGTCTCTTATGCTTTGGCTCTCTCCCACTCTAACCTCTTTTTTTTTTTTTTTTGTTCCCCTCCCCCATGGGTTTCTCTTAAGTTTCTCAGGATCCACATAAGAGTGAAACCATATGGTATCTGTCTTTCTCTGTATGGCTTATTTCACTTAGCATCACACTCTCCAGTTCCATCCACGTTGCTACAAAAGGCCATATTTCATTTTTTCTCATTGCCACGTAGTACTCCATTGTGTATATAAACCACAATTTCTTTATCCATTCATCAGTTGATGGACATTTAGGCTCTTTCCATAATTTGGCTATTGTTGAGAGTGCTGCTATGAACATTGGGGTACAAGTGCCCCTATGCATCAGTACTCCTGTGTCCCTTGGATAAATTCCTAGCAGTGCTATTGCTGGGTCATAGGGTAGGTCTATTTTTAATTTTCTGAGGCACCTCCACACTGCTTTCCAGAGCGGCTGCACCAATTTGCATTCCCACCAACAGTGCAAGAGGGTTCCCGTTTCTCCACATCCTCTCCAGCATCTATAGTCTCCTGATTTGTTCATTTTGGCCACTCTGACTGGCGTGAGGTGATACCTGAGTGTGGTTTTGATTTGTATTTCCCTGATAAGGAGCGACGCTGAACATCTTTTCATGTGCCTGTTGGCCATCTGGATGTCTTCTTTAGAGAAGTGTCTATTCATGTTTTCTGCCCATTTCTTCACTGGGTTATTTGCTTTTCGGGTGTGGAGTTTGGTGAGCTCTTTATAGATTTTGGATACTAGCCCTTTGTCCGATATGTCATTTGCAAATATCTTTTCCCATTCCGTTGGTTGCCTTTTAGTTTTGTTGGTTGTTTCCTTTGCTGTGCAGAAGCTTTTTATCTTCATAAGGTCCCAGTAATTCACTTTTGCTTTTAATTCCCTTGCCTTTGGGGATGTGTCGAGTAAGAGATTGCTACGGCTGAGGTCAGAGAGGTCTTTTCCTGCTTTCTCCTCTAGGGTTTTGATGGTTTCCTGTCTCACATTCAGGTCCTTTATCCATTTTGAGTTTATTTTTGTGAATGGTGTGAGAAAGTGGTCTAGTTTCAACCTTCTGCATGTTGCTGTCCAGTTCTCCCAGAACCATTTGTTAAAGAGACTGTCTTTTTTCCATTGGATGTTCTTTCCTGCTTTGTCAAAGATTAGTTGGCCATACGTTTGTGGGTCTAGTTCTGGGGTTTCTATTCTATTCCATTGGTCTATGTGTCTGTTTTTCTGCCAATACCATGCTGTCTTGATGATGACAGCTTTGTAGTAGAGGCTAAAGTCTGGGATTGTGATGCCTCCTGCTTTGGTCTTCTTCTTCAAAATTACTTTGGCTATTCGGGGCCTTTTGTGGTTCCATATGAATTTTAGGATGGCTTGTTCTAGTTTCGAGAAGAATGCTGGTGCAATTTTGATTGGGATTGCATTGAATGTGTAGATAGCTTTGGGTAGTATTGACATTTTGATAATATTTATTCTTCCAATCCATGAGCAGGGAATGTCTTTCCATTTCTTTAAATCTTCTTCAATTACCTTCATAAGCTTTCTATAGTTTTCAGCATACAGATCCTTTACATCTTTGGTTAGATTTATTCCTAGGTATTTTATGCTTCTTGGTGCAATTGTGAATGGGATCAGTTTCTTTATTTGTCTTTCTGTTGCTTCATTGTTAGTGTATAAGAATGCAACTGATTTCTGTACATTGATTTTGTATCCTGCAACTTTGCTGAATTCATGTATCAGTTCTAGCAGACTTTTGGTGGAGTCTATCGGATTTTCCATGTATAATATCATGTCATCTGCAAAGAGCGAAAGCTTGACTTCATCTTTGCCAATTTTGATGCCTTTGATTTCCTTTTGTTGTCTGATTGCTGATGCTAGAACTTCCAGCACTATGTTAAACAACAGCGGTGAGAGTGGGCATCCCTGTCGTGTTCCTGATCTCAGGGAAAAAGCTCTCAGTTTTTCCCCGTTGAGGATGATGTTAGCTGTGGGCTTTTCATAAATGGCTTTTATGATCTTTAAGTATGTTCCTTCTATCCCGACTTTCTCAAGAGTTTTTATTAAGAAAGGGTGCTGGATTTTGTCGAAGGCCTTTTCTGCATCGATTGACAGGATCATATGGTTCTTCTCTTTTTTTTTGTTAATGTGATGTATCACGTTGATTGATTTGCGAATGTTGAACCAGCCCTGCATCCCAGGAATGAATCCCACTTGATCATGGTGAATAATTCTTTTTATATGCCGTTGAATTCGATTTGCTAGTATCTTATTGAGAATTTTTGCATCCATATTCATCAGGGATATTGGCCTGTAGTTCTCTTTTTTTACTGGGTCTCTGTCTGGTTTAGGAATCAAAGTAATACTGGCTTCATAGAATGAGTCTGGAAGTTTTCCTTCCCTTTCTATTTCTTGGAATAGCTTGAGAAGGATAGGTATTATCTCTGCTTTAAACGTCTGGTAGAACTCCCCTGGGAAGCCATCTGGTCCTGGACTCTTATTTGTTGGGAGATTTTTGATAACCGATTCAATTTCTTCGCTGGTGATGGGTCTGTTCAAGCTTTCTATTTCCTCCTGATTGAGTTTTGGAAGAGTGTGGGTGTTCAGGAATTTGTCCATTTCTTCCAGGTTGTCCAATTTGTTGGCATATAATTTTTCATAGTATTCCCTGATAATTGTTTGTATCTCTGAGGGATTGGTTGTAATCATTCCATTTTCATTCATGATTTTATCTATTTGGGTCATCTCCCTTTTCTTTTTGAGAAGCCTGGCTAGAGGTTTGTCAATTTTGTTTATTTTTTCAAAAAACCAACTCTTGGTTTCGTTGATCTGCTCTACAGTTTTTTTAGATTCTATATTGTTTATTTCTGCTCTGATCTTTATGATTTCTCTTCTTCTGCTGGGTTTAGGCTGCCTTTGCTGTTCTGCTTCTATTTCCTTTAGGTGTGCTGTTAGATTTTGTATTTGGGATTTTTCTTGTTTCTTGAGATAGGCCTGGATTGCAATGTATTTTCCTCTCAGGACTGCCTTCGCTGCATCCCAAAGCGTTTGGATTGTTGTATTTTCATTTTCATTTGTTTCCATATATTTTTTAATTTCTTCTCTAATTGCCTGGTTGACCCACTCATTCGTTAGTAGGGTGTTCTTTAACCTCCATGCTTTTGGAGGTTTTCCAGACTTTTTTCTGTGGTTGATTTCAAGCTTCATAGCATTGTGGTCTGAAAGTATGCATGGTATGATTTCAATTCTTGTAAACTTATGAAGGGCTGTTTTGTGACCCAGTATATGATCTATCTTGGAGAATGTTCCATGTGCGCTCGAGAAGAAAGTATATTCTGTTGCTTTGGGATGCAGAGTTCTAAATATATCTGTCAAGTCCATCTGATCCAATGTCTCATTCAGGGCCCTTGTTTCTTTATTGACCGTGTGTCTAGTTGATCTATCCATTTCTGTAAGTGGGGTGTTAAAGTCCCCTGCAATTACCACATTCTTATCAATAAGGTTGCTTATGTTTATGAGTAATTGTTTTATATATTTGGGCGCTCCGGTATTCGGCGCATAGACATTTATAATTGTTAGCTCTTCCTGATGGATAGACCCTGTCACTATTATATAATGTCCTTCTTCATCTCTTGTTACAGCCTTTAATTTAAAGTCTAGTTTGTCTGATATAAGGATGGCTACTCCAGCTTTCTTTTGGCTTCCAGTAGCATGATAAATAGATCTCCATCCCCTCACTCTCAATCTAAAGGTGTCCTCAGGTCTAAAATGAGTCTCTTGTAGACAGCAAATAGATGGTCTTGTTTTTTTATCCATTCTGATACCCTATGTCTTTTGGTTGGCGCATTTAATCCATTTACATTCAGTGTTATTATAGAAAGGTATGGGTTTAGAGTCATTGTGATGTCTGTATGTTTTATGCTTGTAGTGATGTCTCTGGTACTTTGTCTCACAGGGTCCCCCTTAGGATCTCTTGGAGGGCTGGTTTAGTGGTGACAAATTCCTTCAGTTTTTGTTTGTTTGGGAAGACCTTTATCTCTCCTTCTATTCTAAATGACAGACTTGCTGGATAAAGGATTCTCGGCTGCATATTTTTTCTGTCTAGCACACTGAAAATCTCGTGCCAATTCTTTCTGGCCTGCCAAGTTTCAAAAGAGAGATCAGTCACGAGCCTTATAGGTCTCCCTTTATATGTGAGGGCACGTTTACCCCTTGCTGCTTTCAGAATTTTCTCTTTATCCTTGTATTTTGCCAGTTTCACTATGATATGTCGTGCAGAAGATCGATTCAAGTTACGTCTGAAGGGAGTTCTCTGTGCCTCTTGGATTTCAATGCCTTTTTCCTTCCCCAGTTCAGGGAAGTTCTCAGCTATTATTTCTTCAAGTACCCCTTCAGCACCTTTCCCTCTCTCTTCCTCCTCTGGGATACCAATGATGCGTATATTATTTCTTTTTAGTGTATCACTTAGTTCTCTAATTTTCCCCTCATATTCCTGGATTTTTTTATCCCTCTTTTTCTCAGCTTCCTCTTTTTCCATAACTTTATCTTCTAGTTCACCTATTCTCTCCTCTGCCTCTTCAATCCGAGCCGTGGTGGTTTCCATTTTGTTATGCATTTCGTTTAAAGCGTTTTTCAGCTCCTCGTGACTGTTCCTTAATCCCTTGATCTCTGTAGCAAGAGATTCTCTGCTGTCAGCTATACTGTTTTCAAGCCCAGCGATTAATTTTATGACTATTATTCTAAATTCACTTTCTGTTATATCATTTAAATCCTTTTTGATCAGCTCATTAGCTGTTGTTATTTCCTGGAGATTCTTCTGAGGGGAATTCTTCCGCTTGGTCATTTTGGATAGTCCCTGGCGTGGTGAGGACCTGCAGGGCACTTCCCCTGTGCTGTGGTGTATAACTGGAGTTGGTGGGCGGAGCCGCAGTCAGACCTGATGTCTGCCCCGAGCCCACCGCTGGGGCCACAGTCAGACTGGTGCGTGCCTTCTCTTCCCCTCTCCTAGGGGCGGGATTCACTGTGGGGTGGGGTGGTCTGTCTGGCCTACTTGCACACTGCCTGGCTTGTGATGCTGGGGATCTGGCGTCTTAGCTGGGGTGGGTAGGCAAGGTGCACAGGGGCAGGAGGGGCAGGCTTAGCTTGCTTCTCCTTAGGTGATCCACTTCAGGAGGGGCCCTGTGGCAGCAGGAGGGAGTCAGATCCGCTGCCGGAGGTTTGGCTCCGCAGAAGCGCAGAGTTGGGTGTTTGCGCGGAGCGAGCAAGTTCCCTGGCAGGAACTGGTGCTCTTTGGGATTTTGGCTGGGGGATGGGCGGGGAAGATGGCGCTGGCGAGCGCCTTTGTTCCCCACCAAACTGAGCTCTGTCGTCCGGGGGCTCAGCAGCTCTCCTTCCCTTTGTCCTCCAGCCTTCCCGCTTTCTGAGCAGAGCTGTTAACTTATGACCTCCCAGACGCTAAGTCGCGCTTGCTGTCGGAACACAGTCCGTCAGGCCCCTCCGCTTTTTGCAAGCCAGACTCGGGGGTTCTGCTTGGCCGGCGAGCCGCCCCTCCTCCCCGGCTCCCTCCCGCCAGTCCGTGGAGCGCGCACCGCCTCGCCGCCCTTCCTACCCTCTTCCGTGGGCCTCTCGTCTGCGCTTGGCTCCGGCGACTCCGTTCTGCTAATCCTCTGGTGGTTTTCTGGGTTATTTAGGCAGGTGTAGGTGGAATCTAAGTGATCAGCAGGACGCGCGGTGAGCCCAGCGTCCTCCTACGCCGCCATCTTCCTCAGGTCTCTATAGCAACTTCTAAGACACCTCCTTAAAAGACATCATTGACCCTTTTACTCTTTTTCTTTGTCTGTGCTACCATAATATTACCTGGAGTGTAGATTGATGGCTGGATCTCTAGGAGCTATCTTGGGCAACAAAGCAAGGTCCATATCCTATGGATGGTGGCACAAAGAGACAGAAGGAAACCATGTGGGTCCCTCATTAAAAAAAGAGTTGTCATACCAACCCTGGAATATCTATCTAATAAAATATTTTATATGAGAGAAAAATAAATTTCAATTTTGTTTAAGTCACTGTTAATTCAAGTTTCTATTATGTATCATAAGACAAATGGTATCTTTTTTAAATAAGGGGTGAAGGCCTGACTTAGACTCATAATTTCTTTTTTTTTCAAATATTTATTAATTTTGAGAGAGAGCATGTGCAAGAGCAGAGGAAGGGAAGAGAGAGAGGGAGAGAGAGAATCCCAAGCAGGCTCCACACTGTCAGCACAGAGCCCAATGAGGGGCTCAGTCTCACAAACTGTGAGATCATGACCTGAGCTGAAATCCAGAGTCAGACGCTTAACTGAATGAGCCACCCGGTCACCCCAAGAATCTTAATTTCTATAGAGTTTTCGGGAAATGAAATTAAATGAGTGGATCCCATCAATGTCTCCCTCTAGAGGCCAGCAGAGCCTTCATGTAATGCTAGATGATGAATATTTCTGAAGATGAATGAAAATTCTTTTTGTAAAGACAATTCCAAAATGTTACCTACCGCAACATTAATAATTCATCCCAATTTGATATTGTTTTAATGAATATAATTTGCTTCAAAAATCACATTAACTGTATTTCTTTGCCTATAAATTTTGGTCAAAAGCAATACAATCCTTATCTAGTCTCGCAGCTTGTTAAAGATGGAATTTTATAACGACTTTATAACGACTGTTTGCTTTCATGGCATTGTTCTCTCATGGATCATAAAGTAAAGGGAATTAGACAACATGGCTTGAGTTATACTATAGGAACGAACAGTTCTAAAAGTTCACTCGTTTAAAACCACAAAGGTTTACTTCAGCCGAGGGTCTTGCTCCATATCTTTCTTATTCAGTTGATGGAATCTCCTCCATCCAGATAAGAGGGAAAGGAACATGACAAATTGCTTATTTGTTCTTATGGCTCTGATCAGAAATGCGACATTTCACTTCCACTCATATATCACTGGTTAAAGAAATCACATGGCCACAGCTGACTTCAAAGGGCAGGGAGTGCATCCTGCCATGTATCCAGGGTGAGCATCGCCAAATTACTGGAGAACACTAATGATGATCAGATATAACATTTCACAATTAATTCTGAGCTCATGACTTCTCATTTCAGTCTTCTCCTGAATTTGCTTTCAGTAACTTTTAAATATAAGAAAATTTGATTGGTTAAAAGAATGAGCCAGCTACATTTATTATGATTATGGAGACAAATTGTCCTGAGGAGAGAATAAGATCTAACTTTCCTGATCTGCCAGTGTTTGTTTGTAACTACCTGCTGATGAAAAACAAAATAGCATGGTTTCTCAGTGTCTTGTCGGGTCAGTGTAGCTTATGTTATCTCAGATGAGTGGTTCATTAGGTGTGCAGGACTCCTGTGGAGTTCCTAGAATGCAGTTAAGGGTTCACAAAACGCTTTCTTTTCCAAACATACCCGTCAGAGACTGCATTTTCTCCATGCCCTTCAACCAAGGCAATGAATTGCAACAAATTGAATGCAGAGCAGTTATGAGAATCTAGTCATCTTCTATTCACCCAGGTGTTAAAAAAATTCACAAAAGAAATTAGTTCTGGAAAATTAGGGGCTCTTAGGTGGCTCAGTCAGTTAAGCCTCCAGCTCTTGGTTTTGGCTCAGGTCATGATCTCGTCATTCCTGAGTTTGAGCCCCACATCAGGCTCTGTGCTGCCAGCGCGGAGCCTGCTTGGGATTTTCTCTCTCCTTCTTTCTCTGCTCCTCCTCTGCTCACTTTCTCTCTCTCTCTCTCAAAAATAAATAAACTTAAAAAAAAGAAAATATAGCCATTTTTATATAAATACATATTTTATGTTAATACACAATGGGTGCTTGTTATTTTAAATGAATTTATATATATATATACTTTAAAATTTCCTCAGTTTTAATTTTTAATAAAGTAAATATATTTTTAATGTTTTATTTATTTTTTTGAGAGAGAGAGTGCAAGTGGGGCAGGGGCAGAGAGAGAAGGGGACACAGGATTCAAAGCCAAGTAAGGGATGAACTGACAGACTCAGCAGTGAGCCTGAAGTGAGGCTTGAACTCACAAACTATGAGATCATGACCTGAGCTGAAGTCAGATGCTCAACCAACTGAGCCACCCAGGTGGCCCCTGAAGTAAATACTTTTTAAAAGTTTATTTATTTATTTTGAGAGACAGTGAGCACATGTGTGCAAGCGGGGAGGGGCAGAGAGAGAGGAAGAAAGAAAATCCCAAGCAGGCTCCACCCTGTCAGCACAGAGGCTGTCATAAGAGGCTTGACCTCAGAAACCGTGAGTTCATGACCTGAGCTGAAATCGGGTCAGACGCTTAACCGACTGAGGCACCCAGTCGCCCCTTATAAAGTAAATATTGATGGATTTGATCTACATTAGCTAGAGGTCTTTGGAGCCCTCATTTAACTTTTCATTTTGAAATAATTATTCTCATAAGTTTTAAGAGTTTATAGGGGTCCTGAGGCTAACAGGCTTGTGAAAGTAAATTAAAGGAAACCTCCTTTAAAATGGAGTCAGAAAGCCCTGGGTTGTGGGGAGGGAGATTTCATGTACTACCTCTTGCCATAAGAAGCATACCTTGCATTCCCCAACAGGAAGAAGCTTACTCTACATAGGAGGCAGGAGGACAGAAGAGTTTCTCCTTGCCTAGCAACAGCTCAGCCAATGGGAAACCACCACACTCAGCTAATGAGAAGTTCTAACAGACCTTCCCAGCTTCCTTCTTTCCCCAATAAAAGCAGCCTCCTGTCCATTTTCTGGACTCGCCTGCCGGTCACCATAGTTTGCTTGTTTCAAAGGGCAATTCTCTGCCATTCCCCAAGAAACTAATTTTGCTGGTAAAAACATTGGCTCTTTTGTTTTTTTAAAGGTCAACAGACTTAAGAAACACCATCTTAGATAATACCCTGCTTGTTAAATTTCAATGTAAACTTTCAAAAGACGGAACAACTAAATAGTACTTTCTCTACAATGAAGATTTTAAGAATCACTGAGATAATGATAACAAACTTGTATTTACCTACTCAAGGAGCACTGCATTGTGGAACCACATCCCATTGCTGGGAAGAGTAGTTTGACATGCCTGCATTAAAATTTCAAACCAACTGCCTATTCAGATTACAAAAGAGTATGTTCAGTTAATCTATTGAATACTACAAAATAGGAATAGTCACTGAATGAAGATACGCCCAACTACAAATAACTAAAATATCTTTTATAGGGGATAAAAATCACATAAGAAAATTCACATCCTCATACCAAAAGTCTGGATGCCGGGTATTTCCACAGATGGTTATCAAAATGTTCCCAGGATCTTTACATCCTTCCAACCTGCTAGTTTCAGGATCTTAGCTCATAAAAGCTTTCATGAGCCCCAAGTCTTGATACCAAAGGTAAATACAAGATTGAGAAGTAGAACATGGAGGTCTGGTGTGTTTCCTCCCATGCTTTCCTTTTAGGCAGCAAGAAAGACGTTTCCCACAATCACTCTGCCACCATAACACTGACTAATTTTTAAATATCATTCGTCAGAAAATAAATAAATAAACATTTTTTTACAAAGGGGTTAGCTGGGTGACTCAGTCAGTTAAGCGTCCAACTCTTGACTTTAGCTCAGATCATGATATCATGGTTCGTGAGGTCAAGCTCCTCATGGGGCTCTGTGCTGACAATGTGGAGCCAGCTTGGGATTCTCTCTCTTCCTCTCTCTCTGTCCCTTCCCTGTGTGCTCTCTAAATTAATTAATTAATTAATTAATTACCATTTAAATATCATTGGTCAGAATTGGATCACATGACTGCCTAAACTAATCACTGGCAAGATCAATCATGATTCTCTCCTTGTGACTGAGAAAGAGGATAGTTTTTCTAAAAGCACTTGACTTCTTAATATCTGCACACAATTGGGGTTCTTTTAGCAAGAATGAGGGTGGAGATGGGGAATAGCTATGGAAAAGGCAACCAGTAGATTCTTGTACAATCCTGACAACTGAAATGCCTTGTTGTAGTAACCAAGACTATTACGGGATAACAGATAAAATTGAGACAAGTTTTATGAAGATCATACTTGTCTGTTTTTCTTCTTTCAATCAACCCGTCATTACTGAGAGCCTAATGAATGCCTAGCAACATTAAAGATGGACAAAATCTCACTTTCTTATATATTCACTGATAGTTCATTCTTCACTTGTAACCTTCTATAAATCCCCTTATATACTTCATTCAATAATAACAAAAAGTCAATTCTACTCAATTTCATACTACTACATTTGGTTTCCCTGCTTAAATTATCATGCAGATATTGCTGCTGCCATATTATAGTATGACACCTTTTTTTTAAATCAAAATTTTTTTTATTTTAGAGAGAAAAAATATTTTAGAGAGAAATTTTCTATTTTAGAGAGAAAAAAATATTTTAGAGAGAAATCCCCCCGTGAGGGGAAGGAAAGGGGCAGAGGGAGAGAGAGAGAGAGAGAGCCTGATGCTTAACTGACTGAGCCACCGAGGTGCCCTGAATAGTATGACACCTTTCAAACCTAATACTTTCAATTAAAATTTGGCTCCCCATTAAACGGGAAGTCATTTACATATTTAAGGAAAATAAATATTATTCTATAATCCAAGCAATTCCCTAAGTAATTAATAAAACTCACAAACAAATACAGAAAAATACTATTTAATATATCTTTCCTTCTCTGGTACAGCCCACAACCAGCTGTCTGGTCTCCCACTAATAGTATGAGCCACCCACAGCAGGTAGGTATCTTCTGCTATGACTTTGTATGGTCTGGATATAGCAGCAATAATTATAGATCATTTAAGAAATGGTCCTGTCTCATTTTTCATTTAAGGCTCAGCCTAAATATCATCTCTTCAGAGGCCTTCCCTGATCACCCTGCTTAAAAGAGGCTTCCCTGATTACTTTGTATTAAATCCCTCTTCAATTCTGTCTATACCACTGTTGCAACTCTGTGATTATCTCCTTTATTTATTTGTCTATTTTCTGTTTCCCAACTAGAATACAAGCACTATGAGAATTGGAAATAAGACATGTTGGTCTTATTCAAACTGTATGTTCAATGCTTAATACAGTTTCTGGCACATGGGGTTGATCAATAAATGTTTAATTGAATTTAATTTTCTTTTCTGAATCATCTCTCTTTTATGTTTTATTCTAAAAACAAAATTAAAAAAAAGAAAAACAAATAAAAACAAAATTTAAAACTAAATCTTGATGTTTATAATATTTTGGCCATTGATATTTAGTTAATATAGATATTAAAATTGTATAGTTAATGGATATTTGACATAAAGTGTTAGATGTGATAAAACATGGTAAAATATAGTTTTGTAATGAGACAGATCAATCTTTTATGTCAGGTGAATACATTTTTTACATATTGTATTTTTATTTTATATTGTTTATTAGGAGGAGAAATTAGCCTATTTGGGGCTAGCACGGAAGTTTAGAAACATCTAGAAGTGAAGCCATCAAGAACTCTGAATGGTTTACCTGTCAAAGCTAAACGTCTGCAAATACTTTGTATCTTCAATATACTTTGAATTGGAACCACCTCTCATAAACTCTCCTTGCGGCTTTCATAATATACATGCAACTACAATATAAAGCATATTGTCTTTAGGCCATTACACACTACACTTCATTGTTGTCATTAACCAAGTAACAAAGTTGCTGGAGGGCACAGTGAAATCTGGCTGTTTTCAATGGAGATATTCCCATGTATGAGTGTGATTAGCACAGACTTGTTAAATCTCTCTCTGAGCCATCTGTGAGCACCTTCTTGGTTTAAAACAACACACACCAGCTCCACTCGGTTCCCAGTCAGTTTTACCACAACCGTTATCTTTACCTTAAAGCTGGGAAGATCCTCAAATGCCTGAAGCTTAGAAATGCCACCTTTCACTAAGAATCGAATCCTCGAACTGGAAAAAGACTTATGTGAAATCAACCATCTCAAATAAGATTTCATTGGCATTAAGTGTTGATCCTAGAAGTTTCAATCCAATTGTAAGGGGGGAAAAAGAGTATTTTAGCTTAGTAAGTTTAGAACCCATTCATGTGTTTAACTTTCTAATAATGCAAAATAAAGATCCTAGTCACTTGAAAACACTTGGCTTGCACTTTAGATCAATCTCAAATTGAAGTGATACAAGTGTTCCTTTTATAATGGCCTCAGTATGAGGGCCTGGGTTCTGGCAAATTAGCAATAGTGGAGACTTCAGAGACAGATATTGACAGTTTGTCAACTGCACTCAATAGTTTGGAGGCCTTAAGTCCTTCCTGCAAATTCACTACAATCTTTCCTTTCTTTCTTCTTTCTTTCTTTCTTTCTTTCTTTCTTTCTTTCTTTCTTTCTTTAAGAGACAGAGAGAGACAGAGCATGAGCGGGGGAGGGGCAGAGAAAGAGAGAGACACAGAATCTGAAGCAGGCTCCAGGCTCTGAGCTGTCAACACAGAGCGTGACACGGGCTCGAACCCACAAACTGTGAGATCATGCCTGAGTTGAAGTTGGACACTCAACTGACTGAGCCACCCAGGTGTCCCAAAGAGGGATATTTTAAAAAACCCCAATTCAGAAACATTTCCAGTAGGCTTGATTCTGACTGCAACTTTGGTTTCTGAAGCCCAGACTGAGTATGGTTAGGAATCAATACTTTAATGTCATATTTAAAGTTTTTATATCGTGGGGCACCTGCGTAGTTCAGCCAGATAAGCAACCATCCTCGGCTCAGGTCACGATCTCACAGTTGGTGAGTTCGAGCCCCATGTTGGGCTCTGTGCTGACAGCTTGGAGCCTGGAGCCTGCTTCAAATTCTGTGTCAACTTATCTCTCTGCCCCTCCCCTGCTCATGCTCTGTCTCTCTGTCTCTCAAAAATAAACATTAAAAAAATTAAAAATAAATAAATAAAAATAAATGAAGTTTTTATATTCAGCTATATTTTGCATACCATAAAATTCACCCATTTTAACTGTACAAGTTAATGACATTTAGTAAATTACAGAGTTGTGCAACTACCACTGTGATCCAATTTTAGAACATTTCCATCACTCAAAAAAGATCCCTCACACATATTATGTATAGGGTTTTATATTGGATTTTTCACAATCTTTTTGTCTTATGAAAACATAATTACATACATAAAATAAAATATCAGAAATAAATTAATGAATTTGACTCTGTTGTCGCTCAGACACAAATGAATAATTATCCTAGAAATGAGCACACTTTATATGTACAGTCTTTTAAAAAGGAGTCGAGCTAATGAGGCAAATATTATAATTTTCCTTAAATAATGTTAATAAAATCATGGAGAAAAAAGGATGTGTATACACTGAGATTGGTCCTGCTTTCGTACAAGCAAAACTGGCATTATTCAGGAGGCACATGGTGGCAATAGCAGACATGAGTCATCACATTCCCCTCATTCCTTCACACTTCTTTTTCTCACCTTCCTAAGTGGAGACTAAGTCATACCCTAGTTGAGGTCATCCTGTCCATTGAAAAGGGGGGGGCAACATCGGATCACACTCAAAATGGGAACCTAGTTCAAACCCTAATTTTTCTTTTCATTTGCAATTATTTCCTGGATAATAGAGAAGCGCTTATCCATTGTTTTTATGTGGTTTTGATCTTTCCATTTGTCCTCTCCTAGGACCACTGCCTAATACTCTTTCCCCAGAGTATTCTTCACTTTTCTCATCTTATGGTCATACAAAACTCAAAACAAAACAAAAAAACTTGTTGGGGCACCTAGGTGGCTCAGTTGGTGAATATACCTCACCATAATAATGGCCATATATGACAAGCCTGTATCTAACATCATACCCCATGGTCTAAAGCTGACAACTGTTCCTCTAAGATCAGAAACAAGACAAGGACAACCGTTCTCACTGCTTTTCTTCAACACAGAATTGGAAGTCCTAGCCAGATTAATTTGCAAGAAAAATAAATAAAAGATATCCAAAATGCAAAGGAAGAAATACAACTGTCTCCATTTGAAACTGACATGACATATAGAAGACCCTAAAGACTCCACCAAAAAATGTTAGCTAATAACTGAATTCAGTAAAGTAGCAAGATACAACATTAATACATAAAAACCAGTTGGGTTTCTATAAGCTAATAACAAAATATCAGAAAGAAAAATTAAGAAAACATTCCCACTTACAATTGTATTAAAAAGATTAAATTCCTAGGAATAAATTTAACCAAGGAGGAGAAAGATCTATACTTTAAAAACTTTAAGACATTGATGAAAGAAATTGAAAATGACACAAATAAATAGGAAGGTATTCCGTGTTCATGGACTATGAGAATTAATATTGTTAAAATTCTTTTGATACTCAAAGTAATCTACAGATTCAATGCAATCCTTTTCAAAATTCCAATGGCATTTTTCACAGAAATCAAACAACCCTAAAAGTTGTATGGAACCACAAAACACCCTGAATAGCCAAAGTAATCTTGAGAAAGAGGAACAAAGTTGGAGTCATCATGCTTCCTGATTTTAAACCGTATTACAAAGTTATACTCATCAATACAATATTGGCATAAACACAGGGACCACATAGATCAATAAAACAGAATAGATATCCCAGAAATAAACTCATGCACATACAACCAATTAATTTATGACAAGGGAGGCAAAAATATACAATGAGGAAGGAACAGTCACTACCATAAATGATGTTGGGAAAACTGGACAGACACATGCAAAAGAATGAAACTGGATCAATATCCTGCACATACATAAAAATCAACCCAAAATGGATTAAAGACTTGAAAATAAGAGCTGAAACCATAAAACTCCTAGAAAAAAAAACATAGGCTATAAAATCCTCGAGATTAGTCTTGGAAATGAGTTTTTTAGATCAGACACTAAAATCAAAGGCAACAAAAGCAAAATTAACAAGTGGAACGACATCAAACTAAAAAGCTTCTGAGTAACAACAGTAACCATCAACAAAATGAAATGGTAACCTACTGAATTAGAGAAAATATTTGCAAATCATGCATCTGATAAATCTTATAAGGGGCTAATACCCCAAAATATAAAGAACTCTTGCAACTCAGTAGCAAAAAAGCAAACGAGCCGATTAAAAAATGGGGAGAAGATCTGAATAGACATTTTTCCAGAGAAGATGTACAGCTGGCCAATAGGGAAGTGAAAAGGTGCTCAACCCCACTAATCATCAGGGAAATGCAAATCAAAACCTCAATAAGATATCACCTCACACCTGTTAGAATGGCTATTTTCAAAAAGATGAGAGATAACAAGTGTTGTGGAGGATGTGGAGAAATGCAAATGGTGCAGCCACTATGAGAAACAATATGGAGGTTCTTCAAGAAATAAAAAATAGTGGGACACCTGGGTGGCTCAGTTGATTACATGTCTGACTCTTGACTTCAGCTCAGGTCATGATCTCATAGTTTGTGGGTTTGAGCCCTACATCAGGCTCTGCACTGACAGTGAGGAGTTGGCTTGGGAGTCTCTCTCTGTTCCTCTCTCTCTGCCCCTCCCCTTCTCTCTCTCTCTCAAAATAAATACATAAACTTAAAAAATAAATAAATAACAGAACTTCCATATAACCCAGTAATTGCACATCTGGTATTTATCCAAAAGAAATAAAAACATCAGCTAGAAAAAATATCTGCACCCCCATTGCAGCACTATTGTCAAAGCCAAGACATGGAAACAATCTTAAGTGTCCATCAATAGATGAATGGATAAAAGAAAATCAAAACCACAATGAGATATCATTGTTATATATATATATGTATATATTATATACATATATATATATAACATAAGAAAGTAATACATACATATATATATATATTTATATATATATATATATATATATATTACATAAAAAAGAAGGAAATTGCGACATTGGGACAATATAGGTGTCCCTTTAGGGCATTATGCTAAATAAAATAAGTCAGGGAAAGACAAATAACATTTGATCTCACTTATGTGGAATCTTTAAACAAACAAACAAACAAACAAACCCACATCCATGTATACAGAGAAGAGATTGGTGGTTGTCAGAAGTGGGGGTGGGTGGGTGTGCATGAAATGAATGAAGGTGGTCAAATGGTACAAACTTCCAGTTATAAAATAAATAAGTCCTGGAGATACAATGTACAGCCTGGTGACTACAGTTAATAATAATCTTCTGTATATTTGAAAGTTGCTAATAGAGTAGATCTTAAAAGTTCTCATTACAAGAAAAAGAACCGTAACTATGTGTGGTGATAGATGTTAACTAGACTTATTGTGATCATTATTTCATAATATATACACATATTGAATCATAATGTTGCACACTTAAACTAATATCATATGTGAATTATATCTCAATAAAAAGCACATATTTTAAATGCATTAGTGGGACTCATACAGAATTCTAAAATAGATTTTAAATGTAACATGAATAAGTTATATTGGCCTTGGACACACTGGAAACAAGCCTCAACATCTGTTTAAATAAGTGGAATAATGAAATAAGTATGTAAATGGAACACTTGGGATATTCTCTTTCTCAGTTTACCTAAATTTGGTCAAGTATAGATTTTAGCCATATTTTTATTAATTGGTTCTTCCTGTTTTCCTTCTGGTAATGCATTTTTTTCACAACTTTAAGACAATTGATATTGTCGCAGGTTCATTTCTCATCATCACATTACCCCCTCCTTTTTCACCCCAGATCTAGTCACCTTGATTAAACTTGTTTCTTGAGTAATCACGGGTGCATACATTCCAACTGCATGACAATCCTCCCCATGGCTTCTGATCGCATTTCTTCCTTCCTCCTTGGGGACCCCAGGCCATTGTCCAATCCCCTTTATCTAGAGGCCTCTCCTCTCCTGCCTCATCTCTTCATCTTATAAACAGTTTCCTGTTTTTTGCACCCTAAAAACAAAACCCCTCTACTGACCCAGCATCCCTCTTATCTCTTTTTTCCTCTCAAAAAGGTAGTCTCAACATACCGTTTTTATTTTTTCACCTCTACAGCTCAACTTACTGTACGAAAGCTTTGATCTCCAGACCCTCAAGATATTTTAAAGTCACTATACCCCCTTAATTGCCAGATTCAATTAACATGCATCCTTGTCTTGTTTGACCCCGTGTTGGCATTTAATACCTTAGACGTTTCCTTCCTCATTGCAAGTCTTTCATCCCATGTTTCCTCCACACCTGCTCTACAAGTGCACCTTTCACCACCTTCACCATTCCTTTTCAGGGAGGTTTTGTTTTGCTTTGTTCTCTTTTGCATCTCTTCTCACTTCACAGTCAAATGTTGCTCTCCAGAGCTCTGTCCTTGGTACTGTTCTCAAACTACAAAATTCCCTGGGGAGACCAATCAGTCCCTACCGTTTTAAACCACTACTTCTTTTCTTATGACTCCTGCACTTAAATCTTGAACTCTCTACTGAACTTCTGACCGTATATCTCTGATTGTCCTTTGGATATCTTCTCCACCTATATGTTACTAGGTCTTTAAAAATCTATTAATTGTATTCCCTTTCCCCCTGTTACAACTGACAACTGTTCCAGAAGAAAGAGGTTCCATGAGCTCATACCCTTAAGTGAAGATGAAGTGGAGCAGATCCTACCAACCAAAAATAGAACACAGCATGACTCAGAAATAAACATTTGTTGTTTTAAGTTTATGAGAGTTTGGAGTTATTTATTATTGCTACAGAGTCCTGCCTGACCTAACTGATGCAGGATCCAAAAACCAAATTTATTATTTTTTCCCTGTGCACGATTAAAAGAATAAAACAACATAAATGTATCATTTGCTCTTCCTCCTATATTTCCCGTTTTATCTGTCTTTGTTTGAGCCATTGGCATTTACCCACTTAACCAGGTTGGAAACCCGGGGAGCATATGTAGACTCCACTTTCATGTCCACCCACATTTTATGATTCAGGTAGTAGTGTAGATTCTATTTCCTAAGTATCCTTCAAATATGTTCTTTCATTTCCATCCTTACTATACATCTTCTCATTACCTCTTGACTGAGCTATTGCAATGACTTTGTAAGTGATCTCCTTGTTTCCAGTATTAGGCTTTCTTAAATCTGTCTTCCATATGGCTGTCAGAAAGACTTTAATAAAATGTAAACTTTGACCATTCCACTCTCCTGCTTAAAATATCTCACCAGTGCTTACAGAACAAAGCCAAAATGTTTTATTATGGTATATTAGGCTCCTATCAGCCCAAGTTCTTCTATCTCCTCAGCCACATCTGTTCCAGCAGTCCCTACCCTCCAGAAGTGCTGCTCCTTCTCCTCTGCCTCCTGCACCACACGCACAGACTACACTATTTCTCTAATGATCCTTCTGGAAATCCCAATTTAGATTTCTTTTACCCTGAAAGGCTTTCCTGGTTGTCCTGAATAGACTTGTCAATTCCCTCCCTTGTACCACTTCTCTGGTTAAAATGTGCTTTTGAATCTGGCACTTTTCAAACACCTTTGCTTATCTGGCCATTGCGATGGTCATAGATCACAATGACTATAACCTTCTTGAGGATAGGGGAGGATATCTTTTTCACCATTACATCTGGAAAGCACAGTACTTATCCCATTACAGACACCTTAAAAGATGTTTATAAAATTGAATGATGAAACATTTCATCAGATAGCTTAGTATCTGTTAAGGGTTTAGGTTTTTAAAAATAGCTTAAGGGGCACCTGGGTAGCTCAGTTGATTGAGCATCCGACTCTTGATTTTGGCTCAGATCATGATCCTAGGGTCATGGGATCTAGTCCTGGATTGAGCCCCACGTTGAGCCCCAAGTCAGGCTCTGCACTGAGCTTCAAGCCTGCTTGGGGTTCTCTCTCTCTCTCTCTCTCTCTCTCTCTCTGTTTCTCCTCCACTTCGCCACTTGTGTGTTCTTTCTCTAAAATTAAAAATATATATAAAAATTTGCTTAAAATTTGTTGAGGGCTTTCCATGTGTGGCATTATAGCAGGCATTCTATAAATTTGATTTAGCCAACAATAATTCTAGGGCATTAAGACATGCATTAGGTACCTATCTTACTGATTTCATTATCTGAAGCAAACAATATCTGTCTTAATATGTGGATCATTATAGATCTTGAAGTATTAATTACATTATTTTCCTACACAGTAGCTGAATGAATAGCAGAGACACTATGGCTTACATCCAAAAGTTTTATCTACAACTTTTAAGAAGTTCAGCTCTATTATTTAAAACATTTCGAAAAAAATGTAGCATTTGTATATCATCTTTCCTTTGAAGCATAACAGTTCTTACCAAGTATAATGGCCCTTTGTAATAAGTGAGGGTTAACTTAAATAGGAGAAACAGGGGCACAGAGAGGTTGACAACTTGTCCCATAACTTTTCAAGATTTCATTATCATTCTACACAACCCTGCCTCCATAAAATAATTTTCTCATTATCATTGAGAAACAAAATGCCAGCTAGTGACCGAAGTGTATACATGAAATTCTAGACTTATCTTCAGGGGGCCACTGATTAGATGTTGGGGAAAACCACACAAAGATATGAGAATTTAATACAGAGCTATCTGCCTAAATCACATGACTCCAATCTCCGGCTCTGGTGGCTGGAACAGTCTTTTACGATCCACCTTTTGTGAATTTTTTTATTCTCTACAAATAACAGGCAGAACCCAGTCTATCAATACATTAACAAAGATATCCCTTTGTCAGGAGCCCATTGATTCACCCAGTTTTAATTCTGCCAGAAAGAGGAGTTAAGGCCATTCCTTTTCATTTAGTCCGCATCCCAGCCTTTAGAGTACGGGGATGCCGAGCTACTTGCATTTACCACATTCTAAAAAGGCCCGAGTCAAGCAATTACCAGCCACTTGGCCTTCTTGCAGAAATACACAAAACGTGTAGAATTGCTTCATTTTATCCCCTCCTAGACTCTTCACTTGGAAATTGGCTGCTCGGGCGAGTGTTGTTTTTTCCCCCCCGCAGCCATGTGTCGAAGAGCGATTAACACTCGCTCGACAAAACCCATTCCCGGGCCATTTGGGAGTTGCACGCGTTCGCACCCGAGGTTCGGCCTGCCGCGCCTTCACGCGCAACCTTTTTGTTTCTGCGGCTAGCTGGGGAGAGAGGGGCGGAGAGGGCGCGAACCGCTCAGTATGCAGCAGGCAGCCGGGGCTATATAAAGCTCGGGTCTCGGACCGGGCTGGGGAAGAGGTCTGGCTTGCCCGAGAGCAGGCAGCCGCCTTCCGCCCAGCCCCAGCCCCGCCGCGCCATGGAAACCTGGCAGCCCTCGGCAAGCGGGGCCGGCGAGCGCGCGCGCCGCCGCCGCCTGCCGCCCGCGGCCCCCGACCGCCCCGCGCCGCGCGGGGGCGCGGACTCCGGCTGCGGCGCCTCCCCCACCCCGGCCCTCCCGCCCGCGTCTCCCGAGCTCCTCCCCTCCGCTCTCCGCCCCCCACCCGCCCCCGGTCCACCCTCTGCTGCGGGCTGTTCTCCCGGGTCTGGGCTCACATCTCCCCTGCGCGCCTTTTGCCCCCCACCCCGCAGATCCGCAGGCCTCTGGAGACCTTGGGTTGACGCCAGAGGCGACGGGGAGGAGGGGGCGAGGCACCACGCGGCGGAGGCGGTGAGTGAGCCGCGCGCCTCGGGCCGCGCCTCCCAGGGGCGCAGATGATGTACCGGGACTGGGTATGCCTTGCCCGAGGGGGACACACGCCCGGCCTGCCCCTCGCTTAAGATCGCGCCCGCCCGAGGCCCTACCAGAGGCCCTGTGGGTCCTGATGCTGCGAGTTTGTCATCCAGAGCAGCGGACACACGGATACGGTCGGGAGCGAGGCTGCTGACAGCCCCGGGGTCACATTCCCTGCCGGCGCGAGGAACGCTAGATCGCGCGCTTTCCCCGTTTCTACAAGGTGAGTGATAACTGCGATTCGTGTCCTTTCGTCCCCAGATGCCGGATGGCCCCGGGATGACCGAAGCCGCAGGAAAGCTTTCCCAATACAGACACCCAGTCAGGTGAGTGACAGGCCTCCCCGAAGGTCTCCCGTTCCTCCAGCGGGAATCGCACCGCCTAGCTCCACGGCTGGCCTTGCAGCATTTCTGTCTCGGGAAATCTGTCTTCAAGGATCGCAGAGGTCCTTTACTAATCGAATTGACGAATGTAGTTCACGCTCTCACCTAAAAGAACTGTTAATCAGTGCACACTGAGCAAACTCTTAAAAAATATATTATAAAGACGGAAAGTGGATGGTGTCGTGAAAGTAGACCGGTGACAGCGTGTGCCAGCAAACCAATTTTTTCTTTTTTTTTTTTTTTTTTTGAATGCTGAAGAGGTCCGGTGAAATTGACTTCACAACAGGCAGACTGTGTATATTCTTTTTTTTTTTAAAGGTTTTTTTCTCAATGTTTATTTTTTCGAGAGAGAAAGAGAGAGACAGAACGCGAGCGGGGGAGGGGCAGAGAGAGACACACACGCACAGAATCCCAAACAGGCTCCAGGCTCCGAGCTGTCAGCACAGAGCCTGTTGCGGGGGCTTGAACTCCTGAACCCTGAGATCATGACCTGAGCCGGAAGGCGGAGGCTTAACTGACCGAGCCATCCAGGCGCCCCAGACTGTGTATAATCTTATTCTCTTGCAAACCAGACGGAAGAATGGTGTTCAAAGTGGCAGTGTTACGCAAAATGAGCTTGACATGTAAGAGAAAATGGAGTGTAATGAAAATCCTAAAGATCGCTAAACACTGTAAAAAGGATAGAAGTTACTCGACATAACAATGAGGACCTACCCTGCAGTTCCTAGGCACAGGAAGTCGGCCTTTATGTAGAATCCTTTGTAGCTTTTATTCAGGTGAAAGGTTATTCTGCAGTTTGCTTGCTTCAGAGAGCTGTGAAATGCAGACATGTATGATATTCATATGTACGTGCTTATAAACAGCATGTAGAAGGCAATATATGTTGGTTAATTTCTTACCATGTGTCAGCACTAGTAAGGGACACAGGGAAAAAATAATCACACCCCTTTAACAAGTGTTGTCATGGTTTAGTTTGGTCTGTTTTACCTGTATGGGCCAAACATAAGCACCTAACTCTGCCAGAGGGAGTGGGGAAAGATCTGGAAAGTGTGTATGATAGGTTGTGGTTACCTAGCTGAGTCTCAAAGTTAGCCAGATGGATGGTAGGTGTGGGAAAAGGGGACAGAAGAAATAGCATAGGAAAAGAGATACAGAGTCATAGAACACCATAGCTCCCTCTGGGAGTATCAAGGAGCTGGAATTTGGGTAAGTGAAGGTGTGGTCATTCCAGCAGGTAAGCCAGAGGCCGGATCTTGCACACCATGGTAGAGAGTTTTGTCCTAATCCTGTATGTGGCATTGGGAACCCATGGACTTAATTCTGTAGATGGTATTGGGGGTTACCCAAAGGATTTTAACCAGAAGAGAAGTGTGATCAGATTTGTGTTTCAGAAAAAGCACGAAGAAAATGGTATATAGGCTTAGTTAGAACACCGAAGTGAAGTTGGAAGTTACTGTAATTCAGGCAAGATATGCTAAAGAGCCATTCTGACGCATTGGAAGTGGGGCTGGGACTGACAGAATTTGGGGAAGGCTTGGGTGACATAATAGGGTTATAATGTATTGGATATAGTAGGTAAAGAAGAGGTAGAAAGACAGAATGGCTCCCAAGTTTGTGTCTGATGACTAGATGAATGCTGCACCAACAGAGTGGAAATTAGGGCTTAAAACAGATTTGGGGAACAAGATAACGAGTCTAGTTTTTCATTTATCACATTCAATGGGCCTATGGGATATCCAAATAGATGTGTCCAGTAAAGAGTTGCATCTATAGGTAACGGGCCCACAGTCAAGATCTTAAATGGAAATACGGACAGCTTAGAGTCTTCAGTAAATGAATGTTTGGGGAAATCATGGTGGTGAGTGAGGTCTTCCGGGGGACTTCGGGAGGAGAGATGATCACTCTTGATAAAACGCTTGGGAAGGCCAGTTTTAACCTGTATACACAGAAAAAGGGATCCACAAAGGAGACTGAGAAGAACCATTCAGCCCGGGGGAGAATTCAGGAAAGTGTCAAGTCCCTGAAAGAAAAATGGTCAGAGATTCTGGGAAGAGTGTGGTAACAATTAAACAACATTCTTTGGATTTGACAGTTCTAGTTAAGCATTAGAAAATCAATTGTTTCCTGTATAAGATTCCTTTCTTCTTCTGAACTACTGTAGCCATTAATTAGTACTTCTTTAAGTTTATTTTATTTTTACTAATTTCTATCTTGAGTACTATTGTGTGTTTCATTTTTTTTTTTTTATTTTTTTTAAATTTTTTTTTTTCAACATTTATTTATTTTTGGGATAGAGAGAGACAGAGCATGAACGGGGGAGGGGCAGAGAGAGAGGGAGACACAGAATGGGAAACAGGCTCCAGGCTCTGAGCCATCAGCCCAGAGCCCGACGCGGGGCTCGAACTCACGGACCGCGAGATCGTGACCTGGCTGAAGTCGGACGCTTAACCGACTGCGCCACCCAGGCGCCCCACATTTTTAAT
Source organism: Puma concolor (assembly GCF_028749965.1). Classification (NCBI taxonomy): domain Eukaryota; kingdom Metazoa; phylum Chordata; class Mammalia; order Carnivora; family Felidae; genus Puma; species Puma concolor. The sequence goes on from NC_141671.1 coordinate 76,841,798, forward strand.
TTAATCATCTTCTTGAGGATAGGGACCATGATTTTTTTTATCTTTGAATGATGAATTATGTCTGGCACAAGGGATCACTAAAATACTTACTGAACAACTGAATTATTGATGATTGCTTATTTAGGCATCAAAATTAAAAACTTTTTTTTTTTACCAGTTGTCTAGAAACATTTATAAACTATATTACCTACTTTTCTGCTCTTTAAAATGGAGTATACTGGGCACAATGTAACCTTCTCTTTGTTAGAACCACTCTGTTATAAATGGGTGCCTGGGGCTGGGGCTAATTACCCTACACTAAAATGACTGCACTGTTGCTGGTGAGTCAGCCATATCCTTCTTTTCTTTTCCTTGTATGAAAAATAATAGAAGGCCATATGGCAAGATTAATATTTGTCAAAAATTTGAAAATATGAGGTAATTGGGTTACATGAAAATTATTGTATAAAGCCAGTATTATTCTCAATATCTTAATATGGATTTTCCAAATTTAGTTGGATGGGGAAAAGGAAGGGAGATGTGATCAAGGTTGGGGTCAGAGGAAGCTTTTTTATACCCCTGGTGTGAGTGCATAGAAAAACTTTTTAAAATATTGCTTTTTGTACTTTTCTAAACTTACATTGGCTACATCTGTAACAGTTAAATTTGTGGGTTTTAGTTGAGATACTAGATGATTTCCGCTTTTCTGGAAGGTGCATAACATTTTGTTGTCTTTATAAAATTGGCTATCAAAAATTTTAATGTAATAGTAGAATTCATTTTTTTCCCAAAGGAATTTGGAAATTGGAAGACAACCTTCTTCTGTATATTGTAAGAATAAATATATCAGTAATACCTGAAGAAAGCTAAATACTGATCTTATGCTCATAAAGGGTTTAGTGTGAATTTATTTGATCCAATTTATAGCTTGGATAAAGATTTAAAAATAATTAACTAGTTATTGATACTTTGGCAAGTAGACTCCCAGGAAACCTGTGATAGTAACATTTTAAAACTCTATCTAAAGGCATACATCAATTGATAAGTATATGGAGCTCTTGAAATTTGAACATTTCATGAAAATAAGGATTCTGAATGTGACAAAATAAAGCATATTATGTTGTCTGCTTCTTTCAGACTATTTTGGCCCAAATCAAAGTGTTATGATTACTTATATCAAGAAGCAGAAGCTCTTCTGAAAAATTTTCCAATTCAAGCCACAATTTCATTTTATGAAGATTCTGATAGTGAAGATGAAATTGAGGAGCTGATCTGTGAAAATTAATCTGATTAGTTACTTTTGATGACATTAAAAGCTTATAGAATTTAAATTTAGTGTACAAATGTATCATAATCCTTTAAACTAATTTATTTGTATATAAATTATTAATAAAATGAAATATTTTGGAATTACAAAGTAGTTTGGCTTTTTTTTATCCTTACACTATAATCCAATGTTGGAATTGAAAAATAAGTGCCGTGTACAAATGTCTTGATTGTATTGTAAACATTTGAGGTTTACAAAAGATAATTTTGATCTCTTCATCAAATTACAAATTTAACTTTAGTTATAATTCTGCAAGTATTTAGCTAAAACTTTGCAGAGAGTGACTATATTTAATTTTCAACCTAATCTTGTAACATCTGGTATTTCTTACCGATCCTCATTAGATATTGTAGTTGCAGATGAATATTATTAGATAATGAAGAAAGTCACCTTGTTACTAATCACACAATATTATGTGTTTGCTTGCAAATGGTGAAAAACACTTTAAATCATTGTCCATAATTGAGAGTGGGAATTAATGTCAGGGCTATTAAATTTTAGAGATGTTTAATGAATGAAGAATCAAGTCATTGTCACTTTAATACTCCTCTGCTGTCCTTAAACCCAGTAGTAAAATAGCATGGGTGTTCAATAATTGTAGTGCTACATTGAGGGATTCCCAGAACTAAAACAAAACAAAAAAAAAGTGAGTATGACTTACATGGAGTCAATAAAAGGGGAGCCAAAGGCTAGAATTTGATATTTTTCCATTTCTGTCCAAGGGGGAACTAAGAAATTTGGCAGATATGAAGTGATTTTCAACAACATCACCTTCCTTTGTTCTGGTTCCTTGCTCCTAATATTGTCATGTAAAAATCTTTCTCGTGGGAAGTGAATAAGAAATTGTCAGTGATTAGCTTTTTTAAGTTTTTTTTTTTTTTATCTTTTTAAATGTTTATTTATTTTGAGAGAGAGAATGTGAGCAGGGGAGGGGCAGAGACAGACAGAAAAGAGTGAATCCCAAGAAGGCTCTGCCCCTTCAGCGCAGATCCAAACGTAGGACTTGATCCCAGGAACCATGAAATCATGACCTGAGCCAAAACCAACAGTCAGACGCTTAATGGACTGAGCCACCCAGGTGCCCCAAGCTTTTTTTTTTTTTTTTTTTTTTTAATGTAGACTTATGAAAGAACACCTTATCATTTAATGAAAGAGAAAACAGGAGCACATTGCAAGGTAAAGGTAACATAGTAGATAGACTATAGTTGTGAAGTTCTTTAGCTTAAATACAATTTTTCACAATAAGCATTTTAATTGCCAATAAAATGTTTACTAATATCCCAGAATGGCGATAGGTAGAGGTGAAGGTCCAAGATGGTTACCTGGCTAAGAAATCCTCTTACTTGAATGGCTAGATTCACACAATTTGCCTTCTAACCTTAAGGACAAGGCGGTTGAAATAGAGTAAGTTCAAATCATGTGTCAGAGTCAGGAAAAATTAGTAATGGCCTCAATTAGGGAGAGTTATTTACAAGTATATTTTTTCTCCTGAAAACGTTTTCTCTTCACTGGATTCTACACTCAGGAGGTGTGTGTACCCCAAGGGATATACAAAAAATCCACCAGGTCACGAATCTGGACTTTGATCATTAGGGACTGGTTTTTACCTGCATAGTATTCGAGCTTCTCTCATCAATATGTTGGAATAGTATGAAGAACCACCGCCATTTATTGATTTATTGGCTACAACTAACCAACCAGGCACTATACCAGGTAGTTTACATATGACATCTCACTTAATCCTTACTGAAATCTAAAGCCATTAGGCAGATGGGGAAAATGAAACTTTGAGACACTCAAATAACTCGCATAAGGCCTTATTTATTAAATGCAGAGAGATGGCATTCAAACTAAACCTATTTGACTCAAACATAACTGCTCGTCACTCCATCTGGGGTTGTATCAGTAAGCAATTCTCTGTATCCTTCAGTGAAGATAGGAAGTTAGATGAAGAGGAAACGCTTGTGAGTGGTGATCGGAGCAGGAGACTTTACTTCTTCGACTCATTCGTTAGTCATTAGCGGGGGTTCTTAAAGTTGAAGCTTCACCTAGTAGGAGTGGCTGCATTTGACACCTTAATTCTTAAAGGTTCTCTTTCCTGTACAGACAGGTGTCTTACAGTAGAGAGTTTCAGAGAAATCAAAATGCTTTGAAAGTGTTATTTTGTGCCATATTTCGAGTAGTGTGGTGGTAGTGCTTAACAATAGACAGACACTTGTGTCCTGGTTTAACAGTCTATAAGAATTTATTTTCAGATTCTGTCAGCACCAAGGCTAAGGAACAGCTTCCCTCTGTCTTAAATGCTACCACGGAATAGCTGTCACCTCCCTGCGGTGCTGAAATTCAGACTTCAGGACTAACGAAGCATGCGTACTTCTCTCTGGTTCCTCCCCTGCCGGCGCTCCGTTCTTTCCTTTGGCTCCGCCCTTCGCGGCCTCAACGTGCTGCGTCATGGCGCGCCTCACCCCGGGCGACCCCGGAAGTGGGTCGGGGGCTTGGCCTCTGCCCGGCCTCGGAGCCGGAGCGGTAGGTGTTACGGTAGAGGGGGTCGAGCCGAGAGATCTTGTCCGGCGGCGGACCCCGGGCAGGGCCCGGGCCAGGGGTCCAGGATGCTGAACGTCCCTTCCCAGTCTTTCCCGGCCCCCAGCTCACAGCAGCGCGTCGCCTCCGGGGGGCGTAGCAAGGTAAGCGGGTGACACCGTTGGTCTCATTCAGCTCGCCGCCCGCCGGCGTTCCTTGCTACCCAAAGGTCCATTCTCTCCTAAGGACCCCTCTTCCACCTCCTGTCCTCCGCTCTCGCCTTCGTTCCCTCTTGCCCTTGCTGACGATCTCTTTCTGATCCACTTATGTCTGCAATCATTGAGTTCTCCTAACCTCCCTCCCTCTCACCTACTAGCCCCTTTCTTTCCCATCCGCAATTCCCTTAATGTGAAGTCTTTTCCCGCGAATTAAATTTAGTCGTGTATGACTGGGCCAGCACAGTGCTTGACGTTATCATATAGGTATTCAGTATTAGCTTCTTTCCCTCAGCCTATCCTCATCTCCAGTCTTTTGTTCTACACTTGCCGGAAGGAGTTGTGAGTGATGTGGTTCCCTAAGAGAAGGGAAAGGTTGGGAAGTAGCGACATTGGCCAGTGACCATCCCTCCAAAGGTGGCAACTAGGGAAGATTGGGAAAGCGAGAACAAATGTCTACAGTCCTCCGGAGGGTTTATGGACACTTCTTTTAGTCATGCTGCCTTTCTACTTTTGGTACCTGTTTAATCACTGCCTTTTCTACTGATACCACTTGCTGACTTTGAAGCTAATATGATACTCTTTAACTTTTAGTTAAACATAGTTACTGTTAGCAACAGGTGGAATACAAATGTATTTTATATTTACAAAATTTAATAAAATTGTCTCCTGTGTTCATTGCAACGTAGATGATTACTCCAGTTATTTGTTAGTTCCTCATTCTATAACTTCATGTTTTGTTTTTGAAACTTCCACCTGCTTGGGCCACTTCCCCCCATCCCCCCAATTCTGAATTCTTGGATCTTAGCATTATTTAGGATCTTCACCGACTTTTTTTTTTCCCCCTTCCACTTAAACCTGGAGTTTGACTCTGGATTAGAATTATGGATTCAGAAATCTGTAGCTTTCATTAGCTTTTCAGAAGTCTGTAACTCTAACAAAAGTAATAACATGGCTAAAATTTATTCGGTGCTTACTGTGTATGGTCTAAGTGTTTTGAGTGCTTCGTGTGTATTAACTCATTTAATCTTTACAGTGATCCCATGAAATGAGTGCTTTTGCTATCTCTATATCACAGAAAGGGAACTGTTTAAGACATGTTGCTTTGGACCCCAAAACTTGATGTGATGTGACTCTGGCTGGGACATTTCATTTATTGCTACATGTATCATCCAGCCATCTAATCATCTGACCCCTCCTCCTTGATGTTTGACCCGTTTCTCTCCTTGAGCTAAATTCTTGGCTAAATAAGTATAGCCTTTGCAGAGAAAGAATATCTGAATTAGAATATGAGTTTCTGGCCTTCTGTTCAAACTACAAACAATGTTCTCAGCATCATTTTAAAAGAGAAAGCTCAGAAGCAAAGACAAAAGGTTCACAGATGGTGATGACAAAGGTGAGTCTTTGGGTCCAAAAAGAGAACAAAATACAATTATTGTGCAATTCAAGAGGAAACTCAGACAACCCCCCCTCCCCCCCCCCCCCCCCCCAGTACTTTATGAAATAAGGTAATCTTGCAGTGTTAGAACCTGAGTCTGGCTTGTATGACATGGGTAGACGTTGAGAAAATAGAAGCTAGTTGGGGAGGTTGTATATCATAATAGTTAAAAGCATAGATTTTTGAGTGAGAAAGACCCAGATTCTTTTCCCAGGTCCCATGACTTAATCTCTGAGTCTCATTTTTCTCAGGTGTAAATGAGAATAATAGTACCCATTTTATAGGGCTGTTCATAGGATTAAATGAGATAATGTTTCTCTTAGCACAATCTTGGTATATGGTATGCACTCCTCTGTGTTACTTGCCTTTTGGCTTTTATTCAGACCCCATGGATTGTTGTGGGATTGTTGTATAAAGCCCTCAGCACAGTGTGTGTTACGTGAACCTACCATATGCTGGAGATGTGGTCTCTGTTTCCAAGGAGGTTAGTCTAATAAGCTAATAGCCTGCACAGACAAATAGTTACAAATGTCATAAGAATTGTAACAGTATGTTATGACCACAAGGGGTTAGGGTCAGAGAAGGCTTCTGGAGGAAATAATGTCTGTGGGAGAGAGGAAGGGAATTGATCCAGGCAGAGGAGCAGGTGTTTCATACTAATCAAGGAGTCAGTTCCCATTTAGCTAAAGCATGTAATAGGAAGGAGCAGAAACTAAAACTCAGAGCTAGTGAGGTAAACTATGATCAGATAGGAAGGGCCTGGTAAACGAGGGAATTTAGAGACATTATTTATTGTAGAGTAGTGTGGAGAGTCACTGAAGGAGGGAGGGCCCATGATTAGAGTTGCTTAACTACTCAGTAGATTATGGAATCCTCGTAGATAAGAGAGAGAAGTGATTTTGGTTTGGGATGGGAAAGATCATTTTCTCATACTTTACTTCATTTACTGGGACCAAGAAACCTAGAGAATTTCAGGGATGGTAAGAAGGGGATGATGTAGTTGGTAGGAAGGAATGTGAAATTGCAGTGGTACCACAGACCTATTAGTTTGGTTATTTGGGGGGAAATGAGTGCCTGCAATAGGTAGGATTCCGGAAAGTGAAATTGATAAATATCTTAGTCTATTCCGTCTGTTGTAACAGAGGGCCATAAATTTTATAAGGTGACTTACAAACAATGGAAATTTATTTCTCACAGTTTTGGAGGCTGGGAATTCTAAGATCAGTGCACCAACAACTTCAGTGTCTGATGAAGGCCTGATTCCTGGTTCATAGCTATCTTTTCCCCACATCCTCACATGGCAGAAAGGCTGAGAGCCCTTTGAGGCCTTTTTAATAAGGGCACTAATACCATTCACGAAGGCTCCACCTTCAAGACTTAGTCACCTGCCAGAGGCCCTACTTCCTAATGTCACATTGGAGGTTAGGATTTCAACATATGAATTTTGGAGGGACACACACATTCAGTGTATAGCAATATGCTTCCTTGAGTGTGCCTTCTTTTACATTAAACATTTCTCTGGTACTGTGTAACAAACTAGTTATATAAGTATAGGCAGGAGCTTAATTCCGTGTGACAGAGCCGGAACCAAGACTTGTTTTCTGACTCCAGGTTCAATGTTATTGTTTTACTAGATACCATTCTGATGACTGTTTGTGTGACAGAGTTTCTAAGCCCTACCTCATAGCCCAGGTGTTTTATATTGTTCTATTTATAATTCGAATATAGCAGAGATGATTTTGACAACCACCTAAATCTATAAAAAAAATGTAGAATTATTGATTTGAATTTTCTTATTTTTTTGAATGAGGGTAAGAGTAACGAAGCAGCCTTAAGAGAAGTGGGAGGAAGGGGAGGGGAGAGCAGCTGACTCGAAGAAGCCACATTGAATTCTTCCCTTTTCCTTTTTTCAGGTCCCTCTAAAACAGGGCAGAAGTCTTATGGATTGGATTCGACTCACTAAAAGTGGAAAGGATCTAACGGGATTAAAAGGCAGGTTAATTGAAGTAACTGAAGAAGAACTTAAAAAGCACAACACAAAAGATGATTGTTGGATATGCATAAGAGGTACGTGGTTATTTATTATGTACTGCAAAACGTTTTGGCTGGGCTTTCCAGTTGAGTGCCATATGACCTTATGGTCCTATTACTTGGTGTTACGATACACAATAAGAGAAGAAAAATATACCTTAATTACACTGGGCTATAAAATAATTCTGAATTTGCACAGTATTTCTTAGATAACTATTTACATAGCACACCTGTGCTGTACTCCCTTTGAAAGAAAACAAGTGTTTGTGGGCAGTTTATTCAGTAATACTCTCTGTATAATAATGTCCTGCCTTAGTGCCTTGTAACAGAATCTTTTTGAATGGGAGAAATTGTTCTGCCAGAAAAAAAAAATGTCTCTGAGAATCGAAAGTAAATCAGAAAGACTGTGTTTAAGCCAAATCTTCAGTTCTCACATGAAGCAGTTTTTATTATTCAATATGTTTTTCTTAGCAATATTAATTACCTAATTTTTATAGCCTGTAGAAAATTAATTTTTTTAATGTTTATTTATTTTTGAGAACCATAGCATGAGCAGGGGAGGGGCACAGAGAGGGGGAACACAGAGCTGGATGTGGGGCTCGAACTCATGAACCGTGAGATCATGACGTGAGCCGAATTTGGACGCATAACTGACTGAGCCACCCAGGCGCCCCTAGCCCGTAGCAAATTAGAAACGCCAAACCAGAAATAAGTGGATTGGAGAGAGTGAGCAGAGGTAGAGGAGGGGAGCTGATAAAAGCAGACCTCATGGTAATCAACAACCTGACATCTCGGAGAGGAACAGAAGTAATAAAGGGCATGGAAATATATGGTGGGCCTCCATAGCGAGGTCACTGAGTCATGCAGACATGGTTAAATATGCCCACTACCCTCAGTTTAAAGAGTCATTTAGTCATGCAGTGCTGTTGCACAATTGTGATTTTATCATTGTGTAATTATGGTATGTTGTCAGTTATCCTGATCAGTATCCTGATCATATCCTGTAACCAGTATGAGAGAGACCGTGTCATGTCAGTCATACTGTTCAGTCCTTCATGCCTGGCACATAGAGGACATCAATATGTGCTTGTTGAATGAATGTGCTTAACGTTGTTAAGAAGTTCTATTAGGGTGGTGTGTGGTTGTCATAGTAGGTTGGTGATGTGATCAATGGAAAGATACCAGTAGGGACGATGAGTTTGCTAGAGATGCACAGACAGAAGCACAAACTTGGTGGCTTAAGCCACAGACAATTATTGTCTCACAGTTCTGGAGGCGAAAGTCTGAGATCAGGGTGCCTTCTGAGCGCTGTGAAAAAGAACCTGTTCCATGCCTCTCACCTAGCTTCTGCTGGTTTGCTGCCAATCTTTGAAGTTGCGTGGCTTATAGAAGCATCAGCCCAGTCTGCCTTCAGCTTCACATTGCACTCTCCCTGTGTGCTTGTCCGTTTCCAAATTTCCTGTTTCAATAAGGACACCAGTCATGTTGGATTGAGGCCCTACTGTACTCTAGAATGACCTCATCTGTTATATCTGCATTGACCCTATATCCAAATAGGGTCATGTTCTGAAATACTGGTGGGTAGGCCTTCAACATACGAATTTTGGGCTGTACACGATTTAAGCCATAACACCTAATTCAAGAGTGAAAGTGTTTCCAGTGGCAGGGAGGATGGACTCTCCTAGCAGGTGATGACATAACAGAACAGCTGCTCAACCCCCCAGAGTTTCTCAGGGGAATACAACTGTGGCTAGTACCCACAGGCTGGAAGGAGGATTCTGCTAGATGCAAAAACCTCCTTTTGCCCTTTTAGAGGGTTTTTAATACCCTCTTTGCTCTCTTTCCATGCTGCCTACCTGTTTTAACAGGTATAAGTATCTGGTACACAGTGACCGCCCCACTCTGCCTGAGTGTTCTCTGCTAGACTGGGCGAAGTGGAGGTCGGTGTCCCAGGAGCATCTCTCAGCTGGTCCAGGCCACAGGCACGTCTGAATTCTGTTTCTACAGTAGGAAGCCACTTCTCCAGAAAATTCACTTCTCCTCCGTATCTTAGTGATGTTAGATAAATGAGGCATTAATGAAACACAGTCATACTTTACTATTCATTTAATGTACTGCTGGAGATAAGGGACTTGTTTGCTATGTTTGAAAAGCAGTATGCACACTGCTCCCAGTTATGTATCTCCTGTAAGAATTGAATGTATGGTAAGACTGGTAAGGTTGTTGATTTGAGGATACATTTATTAAAATTTCTATTGGAGGATGTGTTCTACTCTACTAACAATAAGGCTTTTTTTCCCCTTTGCATAAAGTGTGTCTTCTTTTTTCCTTATTGACAAGTTCAGTTTATGTTATCAAGAAACACTCAATTTAGGCCCTTCTCTTTGAGCTTTCTCTCTAGTAGGAGAGGATAAATGACTGACTGTTAGACACATCTGAGTGAAGTGTCATAAGAAGTTCTAAAGAAAATGACATCAGATTGGAGGGAGGGAGACACGTGATAGTGATAGCCTGAAAGCTGGGGACAGGTTTTCACCAGAAAATGAGGAAGTGCATCTAAGTTGAGGGAAAGGCCTAAACTATAAACACAGAAAGGCTTAAGATATGTTCTGGATGACCTCAGCCATAGCAATTTCTTACTTGACACATCCCCAAAGGTAAGGGAATTAAAAGCAAAAATGAACTACTGGGATCTTATGAAGATAAAAAGCTTCTGCACAGCAAGGGAAACAACCAACAAAACTAAAAGGCAACCAACGGAATGGGAAGATATTTGCAAATGACATATCGGACAAAGGGCTAGTATCCAAAATCTATAAAGAGCTCACCAACTCCACACCCGAGAAACAAATAACCCAGTGAAGAAATGGCAGAAAACATGAATAGACACTTCTCTAAAGAAGACATCCGGATGGCCAACAGGCACATGAAAAGATGCTCAACGTCGCTCCTCGTCAGGGAAATACAAATCAAAACCACACTCAGATATCACCTCATGCCAGTCAGAGTGGCCAAAATGAACAAATCAGGAGACTATAGATGCTGGAGAGGATGTGGAGAAATGGGAACCCTCTTGCACTGTTGGTGGGAATGCAAATTGGTGCAGCCGCTCTGGAAAACAGTGTGGAGGTTCCTCAAAAAAATAAAAATAGACCTACCCTATGACCCAGTTATAGCACTGCTAGGAATTTACCCAAGGGATACAGGAGTGCTGATGCATAGGGGCACTTGTACCCCAATGTTTATAGCAGCACTCTCAACAATAGCCAAATTATGGAAGGAGCCTAAATGTCCATCAACTGGTAAATGGATAAAGAAATTGTGGTTTATATACACAATGGAGTACTACGTGGCAATGAGAAAGAATGAAATATGGCCCTTTGTAGAAACTTGGATGGAACTGGAGAGTGTTATGCTAAGTGAAATAAGCCATACAGAGAAAGAGATACCATATGGTTTCACTCTTATGTGGATCCTGAGAAACTTAACAGAAACCCATGGGGGAGGGGAAGGAAAAAAAAAAAAAGAGGTTAGAGTGGGAGAGAGCCAAAGCATAAGAGACTCTTAAAAACTGAGAACAAACTGAGGGTTGATGGGGGGTGGGAGGGAGGGGAGGGTGGGTGATGGGTATTGAGGAGGGCACCTTTTGGGATGAGCACTGGGTGTTGTATGGAAACCAATTTGACAATAAACTTCATATATTGAAAAAAAAAAGATATGTTCTGGAACTTAGGTTAAGTGTTGGAGAATTATAAGAAGACTAGAAAAGTATGCTAGGTTAGATCGTAAAGGACCTCAAAAGTCAGGTTGATGTGTTCTTTAAAAAAAAAATTTTTTTTTTAATGTTTATTTATTTTTGAGAGAGACAGAGACAGAATGCAAGTGGGTTGGAGCAGATTGAGAGGGAGGCACAGAATCCGGAGCGGACTCCAGGCTCTGAGCTGTCAGCACAGAGCCCGACGTGGGGCTCAAACTCACCAGCTGTGAGATCATGACCTGAGCCGAAGTCGGATGCTCAACCGACTGAGCCACCCAGGTGTCCCAAGGCTGATGTGTTCTTAATTTAGATGGCAGTGTGAGCTGTCGGAGGTATATGAATGTGGGGACAGTGTCATCGGAGTATGCCTCAGAAAGATTAGTCTGGTGGTGGATGTAGTGAATTAAATGGGACAGAAAGCATTCAGCTCATTACAGAAGTTCAGGTGGTAATAAGTGAACCAGAATGTTGACAAAGACAATGCAAAGTAGGATGAATGGGAGACAAACAGGTTACTGGTAATTTCTAAAACAGTCCTAAATTACAGTAAGCATGTGACTAAATGCAGTCACCTTTTTCTTTTTAGCTGTTCTAATTAAAAATATTAATGATACTTTCTGAAAAGGGGAATATATGGCAAATTTAGCTTTGAAGGGCAGAGATGTTTGGGCCCAATTTTTAATCAAACCTATACCATAGGGAAACATGGTATCATGGTATCATTTCTCCCCTTTGTTAAAATATTCAGATTCTTTACTTGTCTAACAATTGCCTCATTTTTAGTTCTGTTCAAACTTCAGCTGATTGGGTTAAGGGAGACACAATTAGTCTTTTTAAGAAATCTTAGAAAATATACACTTTGGTATGGTTTTAATGGCTAATACTATGGAGATTATTTTCCCTTTTGAGTATATATCAGTATTTTTGCACATGTTCAGGTTTGTTGAGTCCAGTCATATTCCTGGAAATGATGGTGCACAAAGAGCACTTAGCTGGCAGCAGACTAAAGCATGACCTAAAATGTGAACACTGGCCTAAAACATAAGACAGTATATGGAGTTTCCAATTTGTTCACCTAGTAATCACCATTGTCTGTGAAGCGTGTAATTATTGTAATGTAATAGGAGGTAATTGGAATGTTGAGGGAATGGATAGGAGAGAGAATGCTTTTTAAATTTTTTTTTTTTTTTCAACGTTTATTTATTTTTGGGACAGAGAGAGACAGAGCATGAACGGGGGAGGGGCAGAGAGAGAGGGAGACACAGAATCGGAAACAGGCTCCAGGCTCTGAGCCATCAGCCCAGAGCCTGACGCGGGGCTCGAACTCACGGACCGCGAGATCGTGACCTGGCTGAAGTCGGACGCTTAACCGACTGCGCCACCCAGGCGCCCCGAGAATGCTTTTTAAAAGATCTTGTGGAATTTACCATTAATGCAGACTTTTGCAGTTTTCCTCATTATTGTTGTTTCTCTCTCAAGGACTAAAGGTGATTTATAAACATGTGAAACTTTGAGCAAACATCTAAATCACTCATCTGTGAGAGCTTCACAGAGCCTAGATCAGAATTTGTTTCCCCTGTAGTATATTTTGTTGTAGTACGTACTCAGTGTGGGTAGTGATGTAGTGATGTATTAAGTCATGAAATCATTTTTTGGCACCATGGAATACGGCCTTTAATCATGGTGAGAGTGAGGGCGAGTGTAGCCTGATACTCAGTAACAGTCATTTGAATGACTACTATTTAGAAAAAGTTGGTTACTGTTAAGTAGACTGGCCACTCTGTTACAAACTTAGAGGAGTAAGTTGTTCATAAGGGATTTAATGGATTTCGTTTACTACTTAGAAATAAACATGCTTTGATTTCTCCTAATGCTGATTATCATATACCACTAAATTGAAGAGGCCTGCTTGAGACCACTGTAAAAGTGACTTTGGGGGTGCCTGGGTGGCTCATTCGGTTAAGCATCCACCTTCTTGATTTCAGCTCAGGTCATGATCTTGTGGTTTGTGAGATCAACCCCTGCGTTGGGCTCTGTGCTGGGAGTGCGGAGCCTGCCTGGGAGCCTGCCTGGGATTCTCTGTCTCCCACTCTCTCTGCCCCTTCCCTGCTCGTGCTCTTTTTCTCTCTCAAAATAAATAATAAACATTAAAAAAAAATGACTTCGAATGGGTCGGTGTTTTTCATGTTTCATTACTGATTAGAAAATATTGGCAAATGGATTCCAAGAAGTAGTATTTAGTCCTATTGTATTTCTAGTCCAGCTTCCTAGATTTCTAGGTACATTTACAGTAAACCTTTTAAAAACTTATTTGTGAGATGTTAGTGTAGATTTTTGTGAGTACAGTCAATCCTCATTATTCATAATTTCAAATTTGCAAATTTGCCTACTCACTGCAATTGCTTGAAACCTCAGAAATCAATACTCACAGTTCTTTCATAGTCATTTGCAGACATGCACAGTGCAGGGAAAAATTTGTTTGACCCTAGCACACATTCCTACTTGAGGCCGAACAAGGCGATGCTCTGCCTTCTTATTTCTGCTCTCATACTGTAAAGATGTGTCTTTTTTTGAGGTCTGTTTAGTGCCATGTTTTTCATATCTTGTGCTTTTTGTTGGTGGATTTTGGTTTAAAATGGCCCCCAAGGATAGTGCTGAAGACCGTGATGTGCCTTACAGAGAAAATACCTGCGTTACATAAGCTCCGTTCTGGCATGAGTGACAGTACTGTTGAGTGTGAATTGAATGTTCATCAATCAGCAATACATGTTGGATAAGGTGTCTTTAAACAGAAACACACGGCAAGCACAGTTATATGTTAATTACTTGAGAAAACTGTGACCAGAGGCTTGGAAGAACTTCATGCTGTCTTTTCCCCAAGGAGCACTGTTTCAGTATTTGCGAATTCATTGTTCACAGTGACTTTGTAGAACGTAACCACTGAGAAGAAAGAGAATTGACTAGGCTATTTTGTATTTATACTCCAGAAATAATAAAATAGGCTTTATTCTTTTTGGGTTAGATTAAAAGTCACCAGGAATAGAGCTGATTTTTCCAACATTAGGCTCTTTTCTTTAGGTTTCCATAGGTCCTTGCTTTACTTTTATTTTGAGAAACTGCAGTATTATTTGTCTCCAGCAAAGAAACCTTTTTTTCCCCCCTAAGAACAGCTTTTCAAATTTGGAGCTAACTTTTTAATTTATAACGGAATGCATTATCACAGTCATACCGAGTGTATCTAAACAATAATGTATTGTTATTACAGTTAGCTTGGCTATGCTGTACACGGTCTGCTTTGTGTGCTGTTCTCGTTACTGCTCAATGGCAGATTTCCAAACACCTCTCTTCTGCTATCACTTGCTTGTTTAGGAAATACAAATCAACATTTTTTATAGCTACATTTCCCTTTACTCATCATTTCTTTTTTTTTTCTTTTAAATATACTTTATTGTCAAGTTAACTAACATACAGTGTATACAGTGTGCTTTTGGTTTTGAGGGTAGATGCCCATGATTCATCACTTACATACTATACCCAGTGCTCATCCCAACAAGTGCCCTCCTCAATGCCCATCACACACTTTCTCCCGCCCCCCTCCCCCATCAACCCTCAGTTTGTTCTCTGTATTTAAGAGTCTCTTACAGTTTGCCTCCCTCTCCGTTTGGAACTATTTTTTTCCCCTTCCCTTCCCCCATGGTCTTCTGTTAAGTTTCTCAACTTCTACATATGAGTGAAAACATATGGTATCTTTCTTTCTCTGACTTATTTCACTTAGCATAATACCCTCCAGTTCTATCACGTTGTTGCAAATGATAGAATTTCATTCTTTCTCATTGCCAAGTAGTATTCCATTGTATATAGAAACCACATCTTTATCCATTCATCAGTTGATGGACATTTACGCTCTTTCCATAATTTAGCTATTGTTGAAAGCACTGCTGTAAATATTGGGGTACATCTTCCCCTATAAATCAGCACTCCTGTATCCTTTGGTTAAATTCCTAGTAGTGCTATTGCTGGGTTGTAGGGTGACTGTTCATGTCTTCTGCCCATTTCATCACTGGATTATTTGTTTTTTGGGTGTTGAGTTTGGTAAGTTCTTTATAGATTTTGGATACTAACCCTTTATCCAATATGTCATTTGCAAATATCTTCTCCCATTCCTTCAGTTGCCTTTTAGTTTTGTTGATTGTTTTCTTTGCATTGCAGAAGTTTTTTATCTTGATGAGGTCCCAATAGTTCATTTTTGCTTTAATTTTCTTTGTCTTTGGAGACGTGTCGAACAAGAAATTGCTGCAGCCGACATCAGAGAGGCTGTTCCCTATTTTCTCCTCTAGAGTTTTAATGGTTTCCTGTCTCACATTTAGGTCTTTCATCCGTTTTGAGTTTATTTTTTATATGGTGTAAGAGAATGGTCCAGTTTCAGTCTTCTACATGTTGCTGTCCAGTTCTCCCAGAACCATTTGCTAAAGAGAGTGTCTTTTTTCCATTGGATATTGTTTCCTGCTTTGTCAGAGATTAATTGGCCATACATTATTGCGGGTCCAGTTCTCTGGGTTCTCTATTCCACTGGTCTATGTGTCTGTTTTTGTGCCAATACCATACTGTCTTGATGATTACAGCTTTGTAGTAGAGGCTAAAGTCTGGGATTGTGATGCCTCCCACTTTGGTTTTCTTTTTCAACATTACTTTGGCTATTCGGGGTCTTTTGTGGTTCCATACAAATTTTAGGATTGTTTGTTCTAGCTTAGAGAAGAATGCCAGTGCAATTTTGATTGGGATTGCATTGAATGTGTAGATTGCTTTGGGAAGTATTGACATTTTAACAATATTTGTTCTTCCAATCAATGAGCATGGAATGTTTTTCCATTTCTTTGTGTCTTCTTCAATTTCTTTCATAAGTTTTTTTACAGTTTTCAGCATACAGATCCTTTACATCTCTAGTTGCATTTATTCCTAGGTATTTTATGGCTTTTGGTGCAATTTGTAAATGGGATCATTCTTGGTTTCTCTTTCTGTTGCTGCATTATTGATATATAGAAATGCAACCTATTTCAGTACATGTATTTTGTATGCTGTGACTTTGCTGAATTCATATATCTGTTTTGGCAGTTTTTTGGTGGAGTCTTTTGGGTTTTCCATGTAGAGTATCATGTCATCTGCGAAAAGTGAAAGTTTGACTACTTCTTTGCCAATTTGGATACCTTTGATTTCATTTTGTTGTCTGATTGCTGATGCTAAGACTTCCAATATTATGTTAAACAACAGCGGTGAGAGTGGACATCCCTGTTGTGTTTCTGATCTCAGGGGGAAAGCTCTCAGGTTTTCCCCATTGAGGATGATATTAGCTGTGGGCTTTTCCTATGTGGCTTTTATGATGTTAAGGTATGTTTCTTCTATCCTGACTTTCTTGACGGTTTTTATTAAGAAAGGATGCTATATTTTGTCAAATGCTTTCTGCATGTATTGACAGGATCATATGGTTCTTACCTTTTCTTCTATCAATGTGAGGTATCACATTGGTTGATTTGTGAATATTGAACCAGCCCTGCAGCCCAGGCTTACTCATCCATTTCTATTCTGATCTGTAGATTTTTACATTCTGATCCAGAGATTTCACATTCTCCACCATCAAATGCAGATAATCTCATCTTTGTTGATTTTATTTGTTCTATTCTACTGACAAACGATTTGCTTTCTTTTACTCTTTTTCTCCTAAATTGTCAATCTTTTCCTTTTTTTTTTTTTTTTAAGTTTTCCTCTTTCTGTACCTCCCTTTCATTCACTAAAAATTCAATAAAGGAAAAAAAAAACTGGTGGTCTTGGGGTGTCATCTAACCCTCAGGTGTTTTGTTGGGTTGACACAGTGGTTTATGAAATTCAGCCAACATCTTGAAATTTTCCTTGTGGGAATGTTTTGGATTACAAAATTCAATTTTTAAAAGAGATATAGGGCTATTCAAACTTCTTTTGTACCTATGTCAATTTTTGTAAGTTATGTTTTTTTCAGTGATTGTTAATTTTATCTCAGTTGTTGAACATATTGTCATAAAGTTGTTTAGAACATTCCCTAATTACATCATTAATGTCTTTAGATTCTATAGTGGTATAGTTCAGATATTGCTAACTTTTGGCTTCTCTTTTTTTCCTTGATCAGTCTTACTAGAAGTTTACCAATTTTATTAACTTTTGGTTTTGATTTTCTTTGTTGTTTGTCCATTTTCTATTTCATTGATTTCTACTCCTATCATAGGAAGGTGGCTATTTTAAGACTCTGTTTCCTGCAACATTGGCATCAATATATTTATGGAGATAATTTGCAATAATGATATTTTTGGTGAATATGTGAATTACCTGATTTCTAAGTTCTTATCTTTAGACTATTAGAGTCTACTGCCTCCTGTTTTGTATTCAACTCTAGATTGAGTCCTGGTTTAGCATTTGAGGGTTACTCACTTTAAGGGTTATATGTAAATTAATTCATTAAGAAATTACTATGGGGTGCCTATTACTTGTAGTTGTTTTTTTTTTTTTTGTTTTAATAATCATATAGGCTATCCTTCTGAGACAGTTTTTATTTATAGTAACCATGAAACATGGCTTTTGCATTTTTTTTTTGTTACCTTATGTATAATTGTCCTTCATAAAAAATAGAGAAGATGGAATCGAACTATTCCTCCATCTTGGCTGATTCATTTAATCAGTTTTTCTTGTCATGCACTCTACCAGGTTCTAGGGATAACTTGGAAATATAAAATGGAGATGGCTTTTAATCTTATGGAATTTACAGTCTGGTAGGGAACACAAAGCATTAATCAAGTCTGACAAGTATCGTGAAGGAAAGGTACACTGTGCTGTGAAGACGGCAGAAGATTGAGCAGACATCTGAAAGATAAACTAGAGTTAATTAGGCAAAGAGGAATGGGAACAGTATTCCAGGCTCCCAGAAGAAGCATGTGCAAGGGCTGGGTGGTATGATCATATGAGAGAGAGATCACGTGCACACACATCATAAGTGTTCACTGTGAATATAAGGTGTTTAACATTAGTGATAATCTCTATTCTTTCTTCTCTTCTCTTGTATTGGAAAGACACACTCTTTTCAAAAATGTCTTTCTTTCCAAGACATTTTCTTTCCTAAGGCTAGTCTCTTTGTGCTCTTATCAGTCCTCTCCAGCCTCCTCATGATCTTGGGCATTTGCCCATCCAACATTGTTTAGCATCCTCATTTCTTTCTTTTCTTTCTTCCAGCAGTTTCTTCCGTTTAGTCTCCTCATGACTTTGGCCCTCTCTCACTGTTTCTTTCTCTGGGCTTTCTTCCTTAGCACTTGGTGCTGGACCACTATTAGACCATCTATAGCATTTTTTTTTTTTTTGGGCCATTTTTAGTAGTCTCCCTATTTAAATTGAGTTTTGGGATACTAATACACTGCTTCTCTCCCTACCCCAAGCATCTGGCACAGGGCATGGCTCCTGGTTAGTGTTCAGTAAATGTACCTTGAATCATGTGTATACAGTAAAACCTTGGATTGCGATAACTTGTTCTGCGAGTGTTCTGCAAGGTGAGCAAACATTCCTAATAAATTTTAACTTGATAAATGAGCAATGTCTTGCAATACCAGTAATATATGATGCCAAACATCACATGATCACAACTAAGCCAATGGTTCTTCTTCTCTCTCTCTCTCTCTCTCTCTCTCTTTTTCTTTTGCTGTGGGATTGTGGGTGATTGTCTCCATGCTCAGATGCTTGGTCGCAGGCTGTGGTGTTCAGCAGAAATCAGTGATTTTTCAGAACATTGGAAGGTGCCCACAACTGGCACTAGTGTATTTTTTGTCACTTCAAAGCACCTATGGACAGACAGTCTTTTGCTTTTCCATAGAAGAGAAAGCTTAGGAATACTTTGCTTCATTCTACGTCAGGCTGCCTGCAGATATAGACCCTTTCCTCTGCTGCCTTATTGCCAGTTACATTAAATACAGTATATGACAAGAACTTATTAATACTATACTGTAGTCAGCATCCGTGCAAATGTATACAGTGGCCCCCATGCAGGAAAATGTTGAAAAGAAAGGCAGTGAGGAGAAGGAGGAAGTTTATGGAAGAAGGAGAAGATTATGGTGGTAGTTAAGAAGGAAATCATCAAGAAGTATGAATGAGGTATGCGAGTAGCCAAAATTGCAAGATTTTACAAGAAGTCTATGTCTGCATCTCGTCTGCAGAGGAGGAGGAGAGAAAGGTGGAGGAATCCCTCACTTCAAGTGAGATTAGGGAGATGTGTAAAATGTGGGAAACAGTGCAAAATTTTGTAGAAAAATACCACTCAAATAAGGCTGTAGCAGTGTAAGTGATGAATCTGTTTAACAATAATGCAATGTCACATTTCCATGAAATCCTCAAAAGGAGGCAAAAACAAGTGTCATTGGATAGGTTCCTTGTTAAAGTTATATGAAAACAAAAAGATCCCATAGAACCAATAGATAGCAGTGATTCCAGTAGTGATAGTGAAAGTTGTCATACACAATAACCCTCCTGTCTCTTGTCTCCTTCACACCAGCTACAATGGTTTTCAAAGGTAAGTGCAGGTTAATTTTTTTTCTTTATATTTCATATTTTCTTTATTATTTTGTATTATGTTACAGTTTGTAATCATTTTTATATGAATATTTTTGGGTTGTGGAACAAATCATCTGAGTTTCCATTATTTCTTATGGGGAAATTTGCTTTGATATACACGTGCTTTGGATTACAAGCATGTTTCTGGAGTGAATTATGCTCACAAACCAAGGTTTTATTGTATTTTGATATGTGTAGGAGTTATAAACCACATTATGGTTTTAATTATTTGACAAAATAGTAACCAGTTGAGAAACCTGATATTTGATGTTTCTACGTTATTGGCCCTTGGAGTTCCTTAATCAGTTTGAAACTTTATTATTTGTGGATAGTTTTCTTATATAGATTCAAGGTCCATTGTTCATTTTTGAGCCCCATTTTAAAATGTATTAGTATTTCCATTAGACTCCTTTTTATGTTTCTATCTCTGTGAGGAAATTTCCCCTCCATTAAATGTCATCTACATTTTCTACTAGATTTTTTAAGATGTTAATTATAGTTATTTTAAGATCCCTGTGTAATAGTGCCAACATATGCACGATCTTAAGTCTGGTTGTGTTGCTGTTTTTCTCTTTTGACAATGAGTTCTTTTGTCTTTTTTTTTTTAATGTGACTTTTAATGTTTGATTGAATGTCACGTGTTGCACATTGGTGAACAGTAGAAACCGATGGTATTTACCCTTAGAAACAGGTGCACTTTTACTGGCAGACAATTAGATCGAGTCAGTCTAGGTAGTAGTTGAGCCGGTTTGGGGGTTTATTGTTGCTAGTGTTACCATCAGTATACCACAGACTTCAAATTCCTCCAGCAGTGAGTTACTGCTAACTTGTTTTTAGTGTGCAGCCTGCAGCGTTGGAGGGTTTTCTCATTGTTCCTGTTCCGCTCTTAGCAGACCGCTTGCCTTACATACCCATATAGGGTCTCCTTCCATGCTTTTGCCCCTCTCCCATTGGCGGACTTCCCTTGCTTGTTACTTGGTGCAAGACTTGTGGTGGAGACAGAAGGGGTTTTGCAATTTCCCTGTTTTAGCCTCAGTCTTAGGCAGGTCCTGTGCACCTGCCCCAGAGGCTGAACTTTTCCAGTGCTTCTGTCACTTCCCCAGTGGAGATGTCCTCTGCCTTATACTCAGTGCAGGATCTAGAAAGCAGGCAGGTTTTCTGCCTCTCCCCCACCCCCTTCCTGACAGCTGAGCTTTGCCTTGTATCTGTAGAGAAGAAGGAGGACAGGGCAGAGGGTGTAGGCTGGGAGCAATTTCCCTGTCTTCCTTCCAGTGCTAGAAGACCTCTGTTTTGTATTGGCACAGAATCTGGGCACGAGTGGGCTTTCTGTCCCTTCTCCAGTGTTTATCTTGCATTTGCTTGGTGTTGGACCAGAATAAAAGAGGAGCTGTGTTTTCTTCCCTTTGCAGCAGCAGCTAACTTTTGCTTGGTATCAATACAAGGACTCGAAGGTGAGAGACTTTACTGTACCTTCCCAGCAACAGGCAACTTTTGCTGCGTGTCAGGATTCAATCTGAAGCATGGGTGAATTTCTCACTTCTGCCCCACCAGTAGCTGATAACCACCTTGTATTCATGCAGTCCGAAAGTGTAGACGGACTTTTCTTGGCACTTCTGCTCTACCCTCAAATCTTAGAGCAGGCACTACACACCAGTGCCAGCAATATCCCTTTCTCAGCTCTGCTCATGCTGGTTCTCAGGAGCATCTCAGGGGGTGGGAGACTATGAAGAAGAAATTTGTGAGTGGGTACAGGATTTTCTGTGTCTGAGGCCCTCAGATTCTAAATTGGCATCAGTGCACATTTGACCCTTAAGCATTTTGTTAAAATTTCAGTTGTTTTATAGCAACATCTCTTTTTTCTGTGCTTTGTCAAAGATGAAACAATTCTTGTGTCCCATCTCCTCTGAGGGGCTCGTCACTCTGTATTTTAGATAAATGGTTGACTTATGACCTCACCTCCCTGATGGGCTCAAAAACGTTTGGTTTTTCTGGATTGTCTGGCTTTTTCTTTTTGTTAAGAGTAGGAACAAATTTTTCTTGTGGCTTTCTCTCCTGAATTTTGTCATTATATCAAGTAATCTTTGCAGCTGACTTGCTTTAGAAAATAAAAAATAATCCAAAGCACAAGGACATATTTTCTTCTTTTTTTTCCCCAAGTAGTTAATAGCAAGTCAGTCGAGTGCTGATAGCTATCACTGGTAGAACTAAAGCATGGGCAGACAGGGAAATGATCCCATGGAATAGGGAAAACCCATCTTTTAGAGAGAGGGTGTCTTGCTTAATAGGATGTAAACTTTAAATCCAGCTTAAGTAGATAGCACATGTGACTCTTGCTAATGATGTTTGCTCATTGTTCTCCCTAAGAGAGGTTTGTGAATTGTTTTCAAAATATTTAGACTATAACTGATTGCTCAGACCGTTGGTTAATTTTTAGTGCTTTTGCTGATTAATTTCCTTTTAGATAAATATCAGGGTTGTTTTTCCTTATACTAATGCCACATGAGATGATCTTTGATAATTATGCCCTGTTGACCTTCTGAAGTGCATAGAGGCCTTTTTCACATTCTATTTAAAATTTCTCATGCAAACTGAGGCATTCAGGTCAGACTCTCTTAGCTTTTTTTGTAGATTGAATTTACCATCATTGAAGTTGTTTGGTGGAATTAGAAGCTCCAAGTTGTATTCCGGACAGTTGTTACCTAACTTTTCTCTAGGTTCTGTAAAGTAGTGCTGGTCCCATTTTTCATTTTTCTTTTCCTTTTTAAAATTGCACCACACTGGGGCGCCTGGGTGGCGCAGTCGGTTAAGCGTCCGACTTCAGCCAGGTCACGATCTCGCGGTCCGTGAGTTCGAGCCCCGCGTCGGGCTCTGGGCTGATGGCTCAGAGCCTGGAGCCTGTTTCCGATTCTGTGTCTCCCTCTCTCTCTGCCCCTCCCCCGTTCATGCTCTGTCTCTCTCTGTCCCAAAAATAAATAAACGTTGAAAAAAAAATTAAAAAAAAAAAATAAAATTGCACCACAGGTTGACAATTTGTTTAGAAACCAACCTTAATTTTAGAGGCTTTTTTCAAATGTTTGTCCTTTTATGTCGAGAGTGATGAAACAGAGAGCTAAATGGAAGCTGTCTGTGTGTGGACAGAACTTTTCTATGAATTGCTGCACTGGCAGGTGCCCCCAGCCTCCTGTATGCAAGTCTTTAGGGGTAGAATCCTCCTCCTCATCTGTAAATAAGTATTCTGAGGGCTCTGTGTGAAATGGGAGCTGCTGGGATGGTGGTGGTAGGAGGTGGATCTTAATGTTTTGACATGTAAACTTTGCTTCAGGTGTTTAGTTCAGACCTCTCCTCCACTCCCAAGTGTGTTTCCTTCAGTAAGTGTTTCTCTGGTTCATCCTCTCCAGAGAGTAAACTACACTTCTTGCAGGGTTGGGGAGGGGCTGGTCGCTTGGTTGTGTAGGATGGGGGAGGGGATTTAAGGCTTATGTTGCTTCTTATATTGAGTTTTGAGACCTTCATGCACCCTGACTTCAGAAGGGCCTGGAATTTCTGAGTCTTACAGTTTTGGGGGTTATTTTGCACATATTGGCTTTTTATAGGTTTCCCTCCAACTTATACAAGCTTTATTTTTACCTTTCTTCATGCTGCTAAGTATGTTGTCACTCATGCATTTGGCTTTCAGACTTCCAAAACTTTATTGCTGTCATCTCCTCTTCTGATTTCTGTGTCTTTATGGCTTTATGTGTTATTTGTCCTTCACTGTCATTTTAGAAACTTCTCAGGAGTGTGGGAAACAAATGAATGCTTTCGATCTTGAAATGCTTTCAAATCTTGAATTACTATCCACCATCTTGTAAGCCTAGTTTCTAGTTACTGTTCTTAAATACCAAGGCCACGTTTACTTTAAGTTGTTATGAAATCCATTTGTCTTTCATAAATTTCTTTTCCATTTTTCTCCGTTGAAATTAGCAAGGTATTATTACCTAGTTTTCTAAAATAATATGCAGGGTTGAGTTTTAGGTTATAGCTAATTGTCTCCTATTGGACTAACACTCCAGCAAACACCAACTATAAGCTCAAGACAAAATATTTTTTAAAAATAACTATCTAAAGAAACTGGCAAACAACCAAAACAGACAGAAACTAGAGGTTAGGAGTTATCCGTATTTAAAAGAAGGAACTACTGGGTGAGTTTCCCATTTCGGATGGTATTTAACTTGAAGTCATGCCCAGCTTGGTACTGTGAGGATGACTAAAACTCAGGGGAGACTCCCAGTCGTACTGGCTTGAAGAACTAGATGACAGAGTTTGGGGCATCTGGAACAACTGGAAAGTGAGGGAGAAGATCCAGAAAAAGAGAAATCTAGAGATGAATATAAACTGTCTAAATCTTGCATAGACAGACTCTGACTGTTCCAGTAAGGCTAAAAGCACTGAATAGAAGTTTCAGTTTTCATTCCCACAGAGGGGAAACAGAGTTTTGGGGTTTGAGTCCAATTAATCGCGTACTAAAACAATCATTCTCTTTGGAGGAAGGTAACAGAATTTAGAGTTTCAGCAACATATTATTTACAATGGCCAGAATATAATTCAAAATTTGCAGACATGCTGAAGAGAAAAGGCAATTATTGGAGAGTGACTCTGAGATGATCCAGATGTTAAATTTAAAAGGATTTAGGGGCGCCTGGGTGGCGCAGTCGGTTAAGCGTCCGACTTCAGCCAGGTCACGATCTTGCGGTCCGTGAGTTCGAGTCCCGCGTCGGGCTCTGGGCTGATGGCTCGGAGCCTGGAGCCTGTTTCCGATTCTGTGTCTTCCTCTCTCTCTGCCCCTCCCCTGTTCATGCTCTGTCTCTCTCTGTCCCAAAAATAAATAAAAAACGTTGAAAAAAAACTTTTAAAAAAATAAAAGGATTCAAATGGATTTTAAGGCACCAATTATAACTATACTCATGAAAATAAAGGAATGCATGTATATAATGAATGAACAAATAGGAAATCTCAGCCGAGAAAAAGAAACTATAAAGACGTGGAAATTTAGAATTGAAAAATATAATACGTGAAATAAAAATTTTTACTAAATGGGCTTAATAGCAGATTAGAGGTAACAGAAGTAGGATTTAGTAAACTTGCAGATAGATTAATAGAAGTTATATAATCTGAAAAACAGAGAGGACAATGATTAGAAAGAATTTGAACAAAGGCTCAGGGACCTACAGGACAAAATAAAAATGTCTAGTATATGTGTAGTCATAGTTCTAGAAGGAGAGGAAAAGGAGAATGGGGCAGAAAAATATTTGAAAACATGATGGCCAGAAATTTCCCAAATTTGGTGAAACACATGAAATTGTCAATTTAGAAGCTTAGCAGATCCAAGCATAATCAATACAAACCATATTACATAGAGGCACATTATACTCAAACTGCTAAAAGCCAAAAATAAAGAGAAAATCTTGACAACAGTCAGACACACACACACACACACACACACACACACACACACACACACGGAAACAATAAAAATGATTTGTTGAAGGAAAAAAACCTACAACATCAGCCCTGAATTCTGTATCTTTAAAGTTACAGAATTCCTTAAAGAGAAAAAGGAAATAAAGACTTTTTCAGATAAGCAAAAACTGAGAATTCAGCATTAGCTGACCTACACCATAAGAATTTTGACAGGAAGTTCATCAGGTTGAAGGGTAATGATACCAGATGTAAGCTCAGATCTTTAGGAAATGGTAAATATGTGAATAAAGAGGAAAAAATTACTTTTTCCCCTCTTACCTGTTAAAAAAAGGTAACTAATGTTTAAAGCAAAAATTATAACATTCTACTGAGGGGTTGCACAAAGTATAGGGAATGGAGAGTGGTAAATGGTTTTTATATTAAATGTAAAAAGGGATACAGTATTAACTCAAGTGGATTGGTTATAGTTAAGGACATATACTATATATCCCTAGAACAATCACTTAAAAAATTAAAAATAATGTAAAGAGGTATAACTAAAAAGTCAGTAGATAAAATGAAATTCTAAAAAATACTTTGTTAACCCAAAAGAAGGCAGGGAAAGAGGAACAGAGACACAGGCAGAAAACTTGGAAGAAGAAAAAGAAAATTTGAGAATAAGAATGAAGACATAAAATGGTAGCTCTGAATTCAGCCACATCAATAATCAAGTATAAATGGACCAGTTATTTGAATTGAAAGAGATTGTGTGTTTGTGTGTCAAGACCTAACTACATGATGGCTATAAGGGATACACTTTGTTGGTTTGTTTATTTTAGTGTTTTGTATAATTTTGTCTTTAGTTTTACATTCCCAGTCAAAACATTGGTTTCCAAAGTACCTTAGGTCAACTCCTCTCCTTTTTTTTTTCTTTTTTTATTGAAGTATAATTAACACACAGTGTTATATTAGTTTCAGGTGTATAGTATAATGATTCAACAATTCTATACATTACTCAGTGCTCATTACTATATGTGCACTCTTAATCCCCTCCGTGTATTTCACCCATCCCCCAACCCGCCTCCTCTCTGGGAACCACTAGTTTTTTTTCTCTGTATTTAAGAGTCACTTTTTTTGTCTCTTTTTTTTCTTTGTTCATTTTTGTTTTGTTTCGTACATTCCACTTATGAGTGAAATCATATGGTATTTGTCTGTCTGACTTATTTCACTTTGCGTAATCCTTCTAGGTTCATCCGTTTATTGCAAATGGCAAGACCTCATTCTTTTTTTATGGCTGACCAATATACCACTGTGTATATAATATACCACATCTTTATCCATTCATCAATCAATGGACACTTGGGTTGCTTTCATATCTTGGCCATTGTAAATAATGCTGTAATAAACACAAGGGTGCATGTATCTTTTCAAATTAGTGTCTTTGTTTTCTTTGGATAAATACCCAGTAGTGGAATTATAGATTCTACAGTATTTCTATTTTTAATTTTTTTGATGAACCTCATACTGTTTTCCACAGTGGCTGCACCAATTTGATTTCCTACTGCCGGTACGTGAGGGTTCCTTTTTCTCCACATCCTTGCCAACACTTGTTATTTCTCATGTTTTTGATTTTACTCATTCTGACAGATATGAGGTGATATCTCATTGTGGATTGATCTGCATTTTTTTGATGATGAATGATGTTGAGCATGTTTTCATGTGCCTGGTGACCATTTGTATCTCTTTGTAGAAATGTGTGTTCAGGTGCTCTGTATAAGGGATACATTTTAAATATAAGGAGACAGAAAGGTTGAAAGTAAATGCTTAGAAAAACATATACTGTCTAGATAGTAAGTATAATAAGATTGGACTATATTAAAATTAGATAAAAGATATAACCAGACAAAGACAAGAAATCTTAACTAGAGATAAAGAGTCAGTTCATTAGGAAGACTGTTTATGCCTTGTAACAAAGTTTCAAAATACATGAGACAAACATTAATAGTATTGAAACATAGACTTAAAATCCACAATCATTGTTGCATATTTTACCATCCTCTCTCAGCAGTTGCTAGGAGAAACTAGATAAATATCAGTAGATGTAAAATAAAAATAATGTGCTATTTCTTTATTGAACACAAGATGGCAAAGTAGTCACAGTTTCACTTGCAAAACTGGCTCTGCATTTGAATACTGTGAAATAAGCTATGATTTTACTGTGTTAACCCAGTAAACATGTTTCCTTTAGAGCCCTTCATTTATTTTAGAGCCAACAAAATGAACTGTGGTGAATAGTGAAATAAATAGAAATACTACAGGGGCTCCTAAGTGGCTGAGTTGATTAAGTGACCAACTCTTGATTTCAGTTTAGGTCATGATCTCGCGGTTCGTGGGATTGAGCCCTATGTCTTAAAACTGGGAAAACTCGGGGTGCCTGGGTGGCTCAGTCGGTTGGGCGTCCGACTTCAGCTCAGGTCACGATCTCGCAGTCCGTGAGTTCGAGCCCCGCGTCGGGCTCTGGGCTGATGGCTCAGAGCCTGGAGCCTGTTTCCGATTCTGTGTCTCCCTCTCTCTCTGCCCCTCCCCCGTTCATGCTCTGTCTCTCTCTGTCTCAAAAATAAATAAACGTTAAAAAAAAATTTTTTTTAAAAAAACTGGGAAAACTCTAAAGTCAGTTTTTAGTCTGATTTCTCATTAGTACAGGACTTAACCTCTATAAGATCTACAGACCATCATCCATCATGTACTTAAATAGTACCAGTGTCTCGGAGCTCACTGCTTATTTAAAGGTTTGAGTTCAATGTTCAGTGTCATTTTTATACCTAAAAACTAATGTTGCCATTTTGCACAGAAAGAACTCTTCTCCATCTTGGTAAATGCCCCTCGTTTTTCACATGTACTTTTTATATTTGTTGTAATTTAAACCCTAACTGTTACTGCTAAAGACTAAGGCATCGTGCAACACGATGTTTAACTTTATGTGTAAGAATTTTAAAAACCCACAATAAAACATAAAAGAAAAGAAAATATACCAGTTGCCTAACCTAGCTAACAGTATTACTATGATTGAGCATTAAATGTAGTCCTGAACTTCCTAGCAGCCAAGTAAAAGAGACACTAGTAACACTGGTCACATGATCTGAACTTAAAAAGTATTAAAAAGAAACAAGCAAACAAAAGGAGACTCATTAGTTTTTTGAAAAGGAGAAATCACCTTTGAGTTTTTGATACTGATGTTGTGAAGAATCTGAGTCCCTATATAGCGGTCACTGACCGCAGATGCTATGGTTTAGCAATATGCAGAAACATTCTTTAGCCATCCTCCCCAGCTCTAGGTAACCACTAATGTCCTTTCTGTCTGTTGAGACTTGCAAATTTGGGACATTTCATTTAAATGAAAGCATGAAATGTATGGTCTTTTGTGTTTGCCTTCTTTCACTTAGTATACTATTTTCAGGGTTCATCCATGTTGTAGCATGTGTCAATACTTCAGTATTTTTTCTGGCTGAATATTACTCCACATATGGATATGATACACTTTCTTTATCTGTTCATCAGCTCATTGACATTTAAGTTATTATGAAGTATGTTGCTATGAACATTCATGTGCACGTTTTTGCATGAGCATATATTTTTCTTTCTTTTGAGTATCCACCTAGGAATAAATCTGGATCACACACAGTCTATTTTTAACCTTTTGAGGAACTGCCAGACGTGTTCCATTCTCGGCAACATTGTGTGAAACTTCGTTTCAGAGCACTCTTTTTCAGTTACCACTCCAACTTCCCATAGGTAGAAAAAGCCTTTTCCCACCTACAGAACCTGAATCACGTATCTCAGATAAGTGAACTCACAACTGGATTGCAGCAAGCCTCAACTTATTCTCAGTGCCAGCTCTATAGCAGACACCACAGTGTAAGACTCAAGTGACATTTATACCTATTAATCTATCTCCCAGATGAGGCTCCCATACTTTTTCAGGTTATGTAACCATATGTGAACCCTAAAGGCTCACCAGTAAGGAGTGAACTGCATCCCCATGGTTCAGGCCACACACCCACTAATAATTTGTCATTTTTTCTTTGTTCTATTTTATGTCAGAGAGTCTCAAAGCATGATCCAGGGGTTCCTGAGGGAGCTCAAAACTCTTTTGGTGGGTGGTCCAAGGCCAAAAATTCTTTGTAGTAATACTGTTATCTGCCTTTTAAAAAAATACTTCTTTCACAGGTATATAAGATTAGGTGCAGAAGGTGACATGAGAATACAGGTGTCAACTATTAAGCCACGCTTTAAAGATATGTGCCAAGATTTAAAACAATGGCACTTCTCTAGCTTTTTTTTTTTTTGAAAATATAGTTATTTTTCATAAAAATACCTATTATTTGGGATAATATATAGTGAGCTTATTGTTTTTATTTTTAATTTAAAAATATTCTTTAAATTTCTTTCTTTTCTTTTTCTCTTTGTCTTTTTCTCTTTCCATCTTTTGTTGTTTTATTAAAGAACAGGGACAGGACCTGTGGGCAGAAAGAGCTACCTTTTTAAATTTCTTAATTTCCATTTATGAAAGGTAAAAACATCAATAGATATAACCATCATAAACAAAAGCTCCTTTGGGGGTCCTCAATTTTTTAAAGAGTGAAGAGATCTTCAAGTCCCCAAATTTGAGAACTACCGCTGTAAGTAAAAGGGGTATTTTTGTAGTCAGATTTAAAATTAATCTTTGTTTAAAATTCAAACATAGATTTAGCTCTAAAGCCCCACATGGTATTCATTCAACAAAAATTTATTTACTGCCTATCACGTACATGCCAAGTATTATGCAGTATTTCTATGTTTCTAAAATTTATTTATTTTGAGAGAGAGTGTGTGTGCAAGCATAAGCTGGAGAGGGGCAGAGAGTGAGGGAGAGAGAGAACCCCAAGTAGTGTAAGTTTCTGAGGATGCAAAGCACTAACTGGTCATTTTAAAGTGCGTAATTGTTATTCTAAGAACTTAGTTGAGAGCTCAGAGTTCCAGACCTATTAACACAAAAGAGATAGCTTACTGCGAAAATATTGGCACAGGTACTACCAGTACCTTGCCTAAAAAACTTAGTGTAGCCATTGTTCTGAGTGCATGTTTTCAATTGCACGGCAACTCTGCTAGGATGAGTTAGCTAAAAATGTACCCCTGAATATTGCTTGGGCATTTAAAAGGTGATGTATTTAAACATTAGAGCATATGTTCCTAATAAACCTGTTGTATTTTAATTTTAATTTTTAACAAGTTGTTCTTTTTTATCTATATTTTTTCCCTTACATTGAGATATAATTGACATATAGCACTTCTTAAGTTTATGATGTACAACATTATGATTTGTATGTGTATATATTGTGAAATTAACTTGCTTTTATTAACAGTAGTTAGGCAATCTGTCCCTGGTCAGAATTTATAAAACAAAATCCAGAAAAAAAAAAAAAGCAGTACAAAGCAGGGAACGGATAGATAAGATGGATGGATGGATGGATGGATGGATGGGTAGATGGGTGGATGAGTGGATGGATAGATCAACTCATCAATAAAGTCAATAGATACTCTCCTTAAATCTTCCCCTGCAACTGAAGGTGACCCAAGTAGATGATCTAAAAGCACCAATTGGACTGTAACCAGAGGATCTTGGTCACAGCAATTTTGTACCATTCAGGATTGGTGTTTTATGAATCTCTTCCTGCCTATTTTTGTTCTTAATGTCATTATTAGGATTTAGGTTTTGCAGAATTTATTAATAGCCTAGCATAAAGTTGAGATTATGTCTGTGGGCCCCCAAATACTATCTGTTTAATAGGCAATCAGTTGTATACATCTGCCATACTTGAGCAACTAAAGCTGTAGGAAGAAGTTGCGTCGTTGCAAAATTTAGAAGGTTGCAAAGTCAGTTTCTAAAAACCAGGTAGTAAGGATATAGGAAGCTAGAGGCTTGTTTTTTAAAAAGCATATATAGTACAAACAGAATACAGTGAAGCACAGAAGGAGAGCATAAGGTCCGGTTCTTTGCATTTGTTTTCGTCTGCCACATTCAAGTTTTAGTTTTCAGGAATGCTTTTGAAAAGGAAAAAGGAAGGACATAAAATAGAGGAAGAAAAAGAGAGAAGAGTGAGCCTCGGCACCAGACGAAAAACATCATTTGCATTTTTGGAGCTAGGTTTATATGTCATAATTAACAAATCATGAGCCAAGTGTGGTTGGATCTAACATTTCTTGGGCCGGGACATTAAGTCTCAATTCCTTATAGTGAGGGATTGTCTAGGCATTCCTGGTCTTGTCCCTTTAAAGAGCATGGGGAGTTGTTCACGTCCAGAGTGAGTTGATGAGAGAGGCTGAAGGTCAGTCTAAAGGGTCGGGAGGCTGAAGAGAACTTGTGTGGGGTGTTTTAGGCTTTCTATGCTGATTCTGGATAGCTGGCAGGGCTGCCTGCCTGTTTGTCTTTCTGCTGGTTACTGACAGGTAATGAAATTCCATCAAAGACGGTGCGTGATCGTGTGTTCTAAGTCTCATGTTCTTGAGAAACTCTAGTCAAGGTTTGGTTACAGGGGAAGTTTGGGATTCTTTTGTCTGGAAGGCATTCTGTCTTTAAAAAATCAATTGGGAATAATTCTGATCCTAATCATTATCTCTGGCATTTGTGGACTATGGATTTCGAAGCACTAAACAATAGGAAAAATTCCTTCCAAATTTGGTGGAGAAGATGGATAGGGAAGAAGGAAGGGGGAAACTCCACCAGTTGCTTTTTTTTTTTTTTTTTTCCTCCTCAGACTTATTTGGAGGACTGCTGAAAGATTTTGTGAATTTACTTCTTTTTGTTGCCTAAATTGCTTTTTAAGCAGTTTTATAAAGAAATCTACCTAGTTGGTTATTCTCTAAAATTAAACTTGTGGAAAAACTACAGTGCCTTTTTGGGTCTGAAACCCAATCACTTCTTTCCTCCCAAGATTATTCTGTAGATGAACATTTTAAGTTATCTGAGGTGATTTAAATTCATGGAAGTCATAACATAGAGAGGGAAATGTCCTGGATAGAAGAAAACCACTGGTTCTCATGGCACCCTTGAGGTGTCTTCAGGGCTGGATTTATCTACTCTGTAGTTTTCAAGTAAAGGACTAAAAAACAACTCATTTCTCTGAGAAGGCTAGCAACTCCTAGCCTTCTTGCTTTGAGAACAAAGCAACTCCTCCTTTGTTGTTTCCTGTTCTTTTTTTTAAAAATGATAACCATACATTTAAATGTATGAACAGATGAAATAAATACCCCTGGAAGATAAAGGGTTTATTAAGATCTAAACAATAATCTTTGTTCCTTGGGCAACTGCAGAAAAGAATTGTGCTTGCTTTCCCAGAGCATGCCTAAGTGGCCCAGGCACTCTTGATTGCTTGGCGTTCACTGAGATGATCAGACACATGGATGAGACCTTGATTCTTTTTCATCAGATTCTCCTATCAGCGCAGTAGAGGATGATGAAGTAGAAATATTAGAGAGAGAGAGCTTTTAAAAATTATAAACAGTGTTTGATTATTTCTTTGTGTTAGGAGGCAATTTTCTATAGGGTTTTCAGATATTTGCACATCTTATGAGCAGAAGTATTGACTGTCTTTTCAAGGATGTGTGCATAGTAAACAACCTCAGGAGGTAGAGCTAGTGACTCTAGAGCAAAGGACCACTTGCCTACTGTTGGGTACAATAAAGAAAATGTCTTCCTCCAGAACGAAGGACACGTGTGCTTACTGCTCATTATAAAAGACTCGACTTTCCTAAACTCAAATTTCCCCTCTTGTCATGCAGCACATTGAGTGTACAGGTATGATCTGACCCTCTTTCCAAAGGTCTGTAGGAATTGGGGTTCAGGGAACTCATGCAAATGCTGATATTGTGGCTACTGCTAGTGATGTGAGTACTAAACTGTCCTCTGTGTCTGATGTTTTCTGCCGAGGACCCATGAAACTGGCAGGCTAACTTGTTAGCTTGCGAGTATGGTGAAATCTTTGACTGTTTATGTTTTTAATACTTAGAAATAATAATGATTTGTTAAAAAGGATGTATTTGAAAAGATTTATTGAAACTTACATTTCTAGTTTGTATAATTTTTTTTTTTTTTTTTTTTTTTTAGAATTTTTTTTTTTTTCAACGTTTATTTATTTTTCGGACAGAGAGAGACAGAGCATGAATGGGGGAGGGGCAGAGAGAGAGGGAGACACAGAATCGGAAACAGGCTCCAGGCTCTGAGCCATCAGCCCAGAGCCTGACGCGGGACTCGAACTCACGGACCGCGAGATCGTGACCTGGCTGAAGTCGGACGCTTAACCGACTGCGCCACCCAGGCGCCCCTAGTTTGTATAATTTTTAAGAAGTTTTTTTATGATATTATTTCCTCTTGTTTTGATACAGGGTTTGTTTATAATGTCACTCCATATATGGAGTATCATCCTGGTGGAGAAGATGAACTAATGAGAGCGGCAGGATCGGATGGTACTGACCTTTTTGATCAGGTAAGGTGGTGAAATTAATTGTACTATTACAGTAGGAGGGTTCTCTTAGATTTAGCAGTGTGATAGTTGTAGAAAAAAATAGTTGCACAAATTTCATATGCATTGGCTTGAATTTTGAAATTTGGGAAGATACTCGAGAATAACAACTGTTTAATTTGCCTTTGAATTATTTTACTATGATTGTAGAGATGGTTTCAAATCTGTATCCAGGAGTCTCCTCTTAAGTGCTTGCTGTCTCCTCTGCTAGCAGCTGATTACTCAGTTTTTATTAATTTTGATTATGATGACGATTGGCTTATGGACGACAGTAACAATTGGAAAAAAGAACAAGCCACTTAGCTTCTCTGCCCTTAGTTTTTTCTCATTTGGGAATTGTTATATAATTGGCCTATCTTGCTGTACTGAATCTGCTTATCATGTAGAAAATCAGATGATTAATGAATAGAAAACTTATTTTTCCTAGAGTGATAGCAGAGATTCTGAATGTATATTTCAAAAGACGTTTATTTAAATTAGTCATCTTTGGGGCGCCTGGGTGGCGCAGTCGGTTAAGCGTCCGACTTCAGCCAGGTCACGATCTCGCGGTCCGTGAGTTCGAGCCCCGCGTCAGGCTCTGGGCTGATGGCTCAGAGCCTGGAGCCTGTTTCCGATTCTGTGTCTCCCTCTCTCTCTGCCCCTCCCCCGTTCATGCTCTGTCTCTCTCTGTCCCAAAAATAAATAAACGTTGAAAAAAAAAAAAAATTTAAATTAGTCATCTTTCCCCTTACATTGACTAAAAACAAACATTGGCTCTTATACTATTTTAAAGTTACATAGAGTTATGTTTGCTGTCAATAGGGTGAACTGTTATTTTGAAACAATCTTGAGAAGAACAGAAATTTGCTTTTGTCTCACATATACTTTATTTTGTATTTTGTGATGATTATCCACGTTGTAGTACTGGGATTTTACCATTTCAGATACCAGAGTCAGATTGGGTTATTTTTAGAGTTGACTTCTGAACAAATATAATTTGATTTCTGTTCCTTCTACTTTTTCATCCATTTTAGGATTTATTTTTTGACCAGGTTGCCAGAAATATAGTTTGTTTCATATTTAAATGTACTTAATGTGCATCTGCTTAAATAGCAGAATCCTATTTGCAATTAGTGTTCTTCCTGGGTTGGAGAAGAGAGAAAGAGACAGAGAGACAGCATGAGCAAGGGAGGGAGAGATAGATAGAGAGAAAATCCCAAGCAGGCTCCACACTGTCAGCGCAGAGCCCAACGCCGGCTCCAACTCATGAAACTGCGAGATCATGACCTGAGAGCCATATGCTTAACCAACTAAGCCACCCAGGTGCCCCTTTATTGCTGTTTTAAGGCAAATTCTCATCATCATTTGGTAGCTGTTATTGTCTCTCAATGCAAGCCAAATAGAAAAGTTTGGAAGCATTTGTGTGAAAAATTGTCTGCCATACTTTTTTCTTATATCTATTCTGTAACCTCTTGATTCTGAATACACTCTTCCACAAGAAGATTCCTCAGTAAAATCTAGTCCTATTTATATTCCTCAGTGTTGTGAAGTTAATATGGACCTTATTTAAGCAAAATTGTTTCGGAGAAGTCACAAGAACTGCTATAGTGTTAAATTCTTTAGCAGTTTAAACAGTATGTTAGTTACCAGATTGCTGCATTCCCCGTGGCTTTCGTAGGACCAGTGATGTTTATTTAAGACTTTCACTTACCACAGAAATAAACAACTTTATATTCTAGATTCTGTGGTGAAGATTTTTATATCTTTAAACACTGGAGAACTTATTCATGGCTAGTATTTGAGTTGCACAAAGAATATTAAATAATCTTTTCTCTGTCAGATCTGTCTTTACTTTAGATCCCGCTTCTGACCTCTTGTTGTGTATTTTCAGATGCTTGATGGGCAATTTGATAACCTGTTGGCACTTCAACTCATTTTGCTCTCAAATAATATCAACCCATCTACTTCCCTTTTACTCCCCCTCTGTTTTCCTCTTTCTGGTAATGGGGACCTGAAGCCACTTAAGTAATTTTTGCCTTTTCTCATTGTGCACCACTATCTGGTCACTAGCGAAATCCCATGATGCTGTCTTTAAACATTACATTCTTTTCTCTCTTCCCACTGCCTTAGATCAAGTCATTATCACCTTCTCTGGCCCTACCATTGTAACACTGTACAGATCCCTTTACTTTCCAGTACCAATGTAAATAACATGACAGCTAGATTAGTGTTCTTAAAGACAGTCATCTTAGCACCTTGTTCTACAGCTCTCTGATGCTCACCATTGACAATGGGATAAATCAAAAGTCATTATCATGGCCTTTGAGGCCTTCAAAAGACTGTATTAAAGTAAATATCCTCAACATGCATTTGGCTTTGAGCAAATGGAAGTACTTTGAGCCAATCACCCGTTCCATGATTGGGATACCTCATACTTTTGCCTCCTTGGATATCCTTCTTCTTCATTTATCTGTCAAAATTCTACCCAATGCTCTAGCCCCAGGGATAGTGCTTTACATGTCATTGGATGCTCCATAAATATTTGGCATATGGAATTTTAATTTATATTCATAAATGGAGGCTCCCTTATAATTATATACATATATTGCATATTTGTTATTTTAGTATATATTTACTAACTCAGGAGTGTACACAAGCATTCTCATATCAGTATTATTTGACCTGATTATTTTCCTGATTATCTAGTATTTTATTGAATAATTTATTAGTTTTCTTTTACTGGTCTTTTACAATTCGACATCTAGGTTGTTTCCAATATTTTGCTAATATAAATAGTGCTGTGATGAATATCCTGGTACTTGCATCTTCGTGTGTATGTGAATATTTTCTCAGGTAAATTCACAAATTACTCAGTGAAAGAGCTGCATATTTTTAGGCTTTTAATGTATATTGAGAAGGTGTCCTCCAGAGGGTGTTTAAATTTAATTCCCACTGATGAGTCAGGCAACAAATAATGGCAGTTGTTTTCCTTGACGTGACAATCTCAGTCTGTTCGTTTTCAAGAAAATGTCTGTCAGATACCCAAGTCTGAATAACCAGTTTGTTTATCAGTCATTTTTTTTTCTTTTACATATAAATGGTCTTCTGAGACAAAAGCTCAGTTCAGTTTGCAAATCAAAAAATTGCCTGGGTGTTTTCCTTCAAGGTGAGGATCTTACTTTGCAGCAGAAGTGTTTTTGAGAACTTCTCATTTTGTTACACAGAATGTAAGCAAGACCTCCTCTCAGATATTGAGACTTAAGAAAAGTAATAATTTCTTCTACTTCATAAAGCATATTCTTAAATGAAACCAATCCCCTGGCCCCCATGGGTATGTGATGGTGAAGAATATAAAGATTGAAACCTCTGCCTTGACTTGCCAGCATGCAAGCAGTTTTACCTACCATTGCCTTTCCCACATTAGTGCAAGCGTCAACACTGCTGAAAAAGACAAATAACATCTTAGTATTATTATGAAACTAGTTGAGACTTCATGGGTATCTGAAAGGTCTGTACACGGCCCTTGGAGAACATTGTACGCTGCCTTCCTGTCACTCCCTTACTGGCTAATTGAACCTGCTTAGTTTTCCAGAGCAGTCTAAGTATGTTTAGTTTTGCTCTGAATAAAATTAGAGCATCTCAGGAGTCAGAGTCATGTCGCTTCTCTGTCATTTACATCCCACACCAGGTTCATCGTTGGGTCAATTATGAATCCATGCTGAAAGAATGTCTGGTTGGCAGAATGGCAGTTAAACCTGCTCTTCCTAAAGGTAAGTTGTGCCAAGTGCTAACCTGGCAGTGATGTGTAACACGCACGTACTTTTTTTTTACTTAGATTTCGACAGATAGATTTAAATAAATCACTATATTGTTCTTATTTTTCACCGGCCTCCTGGTCCAGCCACTGTAAAGATTTTAAATGAATGAATGAATGAATGAATGAATGAAGCAATGACTTAACCTTAGAATACTGACAGGTTTTGAGAGAACATTCATACGTGTGAGGAATGAGCATTATGGAAGTGAATGGACTCTATTTACTTCTTATTTAGTTTTCATTATTAGTCTTTCATTCTTTTGTTACATGGGTTAGCTAGAACACTTGGTTAAAGTTGAATTTTAGACTCGTTTTTGAGAATTTTTTTTTTTGAATATGTAATATAGTCACATGACTCAAAACCCAGAAATTATGATGTTATACAATGAAATTTTTCCTCCCAGCTTTGTCTCCCATTTGCCTTGAACCTTCCCCTCCTTGCCCCTGTATTATGGAAAACCCTTGTTCTGATTTTAAACTACTTTTAAAATACACCCGATTCCCTACCCTAACCTTCTGACCTGACTCTACAATCTGTATGGTGTTGGAGATCACCTCTTTGCCTCCTAAGCTTCTTTCAGAAGAGCACTCTCTGAAAATTTTGGACATGCAACAGGAATAGCAGAAATGCTGCCCTTAATTCTTGACTGTGGATAGAACGGTAGTCGTTTCTTTTAAGTAACTCCTGACTTTGACACTCAATTAAGAATAAATTGGCTTATTTGACCTGAGTCTTCTGTTTATTAGTTCAGTGAATTTTGTCATTCAAGGCCTCTGTCAGCAGTGTGGAAATAGCACAGGCATGCCCAGATTTGAACCCTAGCTCCACGGCCTATTGACTGTGCAGTCTTTGGGCCAGTTTCTACCTCTCACCCTCAGTTTTCATCTGTACAGTGATTCATAGGACTAAGAAGTAACATGAGTAAAGTTCCTTTCACCGTGAGTGTAATAGATGCTCAAAAAGGATTATTTCTTTTTCTTCCCATTGTTACAAAACAAATAAGCAGTATGTGTGTATACCAAAAGCACACTAATGTGACTTTTAGTGTCTGGAAGTTCTTCCAAACCAGTTTACGTTTTAAGCCAATTCCTTTCTCCTTTTAACTGACTCCTAAATTCACTAATTCACTGCCAGCAGGAGACACAGTATTAATTCGAGTTTCTGAATGACTACTTTTACCTCATCCTGACTGTTCCTTATCTCATTTACATAATCTGGTACTAATGGTCATGTCTTCTTCTGTAGTATCAGAAAGTATGCGGGTTCCTGAGGCTCTTATTCCATGAGGGACGTGAAGTTAGAAAAAGGACTTTTCTGGTTTCTTTCTTCCTCTCTGGAAATGAAAGACAGATGACTCTCAAAATACTTCACCAAATATGATAAACACCATTTAAAATAAGCGGATTGGTTCAAAATCTCCAGATATTTCCCCATACAAAAAGGGTAAGTTCAGGCAGCAATCCAGGGTGATAAGCTAGCTCTGAAGCCTCCGTTTCCTTCTAGCACTTATCTAATGATCTGGATATCATCTAGATTAAGAGCCATGCCAGAATGTTAACGGTCACACAGTGGGTGGAAGACCAGATTGTGGGTCTCTAAAAGCAGGGAGTTGGAACCGAGATCCCTTCCTATGGCTTGGACTCTTGAAGGTCTGTGTAATGAGTGAAATGGGAAAGCATGAAGAAAATCTGTCCAACACAAGGGAATGTCAGGTTATTTTGTCTGCCCTGACCTTATTTATGAGGTGACAGGGGAGAGGAAAGAGAGATTTCCTCAGAGAATTTGTAACCGCAGCCCTACCTACATAAGAGTTGGGAATTCAAATATATTCCACCTATGTGGTCTCAGAAACCTCAAACCAAAACATAAAATGGCCTCCCATTAGTAGTTTCCCAGGCTGTTTGTCAGAGGTGTATACACATTTTTAATCGTGAAACACGCTTATGACCTAAAGCCCTCAAAATTCCCACAGGTACACATCAGATAATTATTAGTTTCCAATAAAAAATTAGACAACACATGAGGAAACAAATCATTGTTTCTTGTTTCTGCAAGAAACAAGAGTAGAATTTCACCCTTAGGGCTTCATTATTCATATACAGACTAAAACCAGTTATATTTGAAATGTTAAGGACAATAAGAATCTATTAGTAACATGAGTAAAAAACAAGAGACTGTTAAAATTGCTAACAGAGACTGTTAAAATTTAATTGTGTTGAATTAAAAAACGAGAGAATTTCTAGAAATGAAAAATAGAGGTGGTGAGTTTGAAAATTACATAGCACAAGTAGCCAAAGAGTTTAGACATAGTAGAAGAGCTCAGTGAATGGCAAGATTGAGCAGCGTAAATTATACAGAATGTACCACAGAGAAACAAAGGTGTAAAAAAATATGCAAGAGGTGTGGGGGATCCAACACTTGTAATCAGATTTCCAGAAGTAAGTAGAAGTGAGAATGAGGAAGAGGCAACATCTTGAAGGGATAATGGCCAAGAATGTTCCAGAACTAATGTCATAAATCCTCAAACTCAGCAAGTTTGGCAAATCCCAAACAAAATAAAAAGAAATCCACACATGGACTCTTTGTAGTAAAACTGCAGAACACTGAAGACAATGAGAAGATCCAGAAACAGCCAGAGAGAGACGGATTTAGTAACAGACCAGTGCTTAGTGAATTGACAGCTAAGCTACTAGGTGTAATTTATAAGCCGCCATAGCCTGTTTACCAGAAGAACAGTAGAAGCCAGAAAACAATAGAACAGTATCTTAAAACTGCTGAGAGAAAATAACTGGCAACCTAAAATCATTCAGTAACGAGGAGGATTAGATACAGGTAGGTAAGACTGAAAAGGAAAAATTAAAAAATAAAACAGCAACCACAAAACCAAAATCAGGAGGTTTGAAGGGTCGAGGAGACAGGCTTTCTGAATCCTAATCATAAAAAAGTAAACTGTGGTGAGTATTCTTTCTCCTCGTCACCACCTGGCTCAGGGGGGTATGAACACGTTTCCTATGCAGAATGAGATATGGAGTCAGATATTTTGTATTCATAAATTAAAAGATTCCTTTTTAACACTGTCCTCAGCTGTCACTGTCCTTAAATATTGATTACTGAGGCAGCATAGGATCTACAGAAAGCACAAATTTCATGAAGCTGACATGGGGTCAGAGCACATCTCTGCCACTTATAAGCTGTTATGTTCTTTGGTACCAGTTGACAGATCTGAGAGTTTTCCCTCAGCAGTAAAATGGGATTTAAGAAGAAAACATGCTAACGTTATTGTGAGGATTAAGCAAAGGCATGTTTGCTGACCACTAGCGCCTAATAAGCTGCAGGGGGGTGGGCAGTGGAGCTGGTAGAAGTGGTTGCCGCGGTCCTAGCTACCTTCACCCCTCCACCCCTGCGGTACTGAGGCTGCTTACATTCTGTTCCTTTGTGTGTCCTACAGTTATCAGGCGTAAACCAGCATGGACTGAAGCGTTTCACCTCGAAAGATGGTTCTGTTTCCGTAAAAAAGAAAGTATTATTATTATTGCCGGAGCATGTGAGATTAGGGCTGTGAATCCAGGTTTCACTCTAAAGCCTTTTTGGAGTGTAAGTGTTTTTGCTAGGGTGAGGCCAGTAGCTGGGAGTGATGAGACAACTTGAAAAGCATTAGGAAGCAAAGACAAGAATTTTACAAATCAGAAAGGTGTTGATTCCAAGTAAGTGGATCGTTTTTGTTATTTGTTTTGTTTTGTTTTGTTAACAGTAGAGACTCAAGATACAGTTTGGACTCCAGGCTAACCAGCAGGAGTAGAGCTTGTAAAAGGAACAGGGTAACTAAAGAGAAAGATCTAATGTGTCAGAAATAAGGAACGTTCCTGATAATTAAGGTGAAGTTCCATTTTAACATAAGTACCAATTGTGCCTTTCGTGTATGAGCAGGGATTGGTCATTGAACTTTGCTGGGCCTTATTGATAGAAATTATTAGAACGGGGTAACTGTGTAATTGTCCAAACTGGGGCAGCTCTGAGCAGGCAAGGAGGCTCTGTGAGTAATCGTGGTGAGACAACAGGGGATAAACTGTGACTGGCAAACTGCAGCATGTGTTCGCTCTCCGGTTGGAACTTCTGGATGAAATGGGAACAGAGGATGAAAAGAGTTGAAGGAGGAGCAGAGAATGAAAACAAAGATGAAGTGAGAACAGTAGGGGGAAAGAGACTGTCGCTGGCATGGGGATTTGTGGGGGGGAGATGGGCACCCAGGGGCTACACTGAAGAATTTTAATGCATGGGCTTCTTTCAGTACAAGATCCCTCACACACTCTTTTAAGGAGGTGGTCTGCCAGACCCCAAAGCAGGGGAATCCAGAATTGCCATTTTATGGCCGTCTCCACAGCTGGGCAGTTCTGGGAGGATAGTTTTCAATTTATCTGGTGGTTTCTAGCGTGGCGGTGGTGAAATGCACAGGTATGTAGGAAGAAAACAGCAAAGCTAACTGCACCAGAATATAAAACATGATACTGGTGG
Organism: Puma concolor; assembly: GCF_028749965.1. NCBI lineage: Eukaryota > Metazoa > Chordata > Mammalia > Carnivora > Felidae > Puma > Puma concolor. The sequence continues at coordinate 76,883,987 of NC_141671.1, forward strand.
ATCTTTATCAAGCAAAGAATCAGTGTTTTTTGTAATCCTTTGTTTGAAAAGCATTACCGTTTATATTGTGCTTTAAAAAGATCAATAATGAATAAAAGGAGAAACTTCCCTTGGAAAGTTAAGCGTCAGTTCTTGATTGTTTATTTATGTGGAACACTACATTGTCTGGCAAAGATGAAGAATGTTCTTGCTTCTCGCCCTATTTTAGTTCTCAGCTGCCATTATTGTAGCTGCATGCCACATGTGGCTGTCGAATGCTAGGATGTGCCTCGTCCAAGCTGAGATGTGTTAAAAGTGTAAAAGACTGCATTTTAAGACTTCGTTGTAAAAAATGTGAAATATTTCATAAATTTTACATAGATTACATATTGAAATGATAATATTCTGGATCTATTGTGGTTAGTAAAAATACATTACTAAAATTAATTTAACCTGTTACTTTTTGTTAATGTGGTCATTAGAAAATTTAAAATTATGCTTATGGCTTGCATTATATTTCTTCTGAGCAACACTGTTCAAGACCAAATTTTTTAAAGTGGGTAACTTTAATGAGTCAATTCTTTGCCTTACAAAAGGAAGCATCTATGAGTTCTATAAATGGAGGGATTCTCCAATTGAATAACCATGGCCTTTAAGTAAGGTACATTTAAATAAAAACCTCAGTATCTCCACTTTTATTTTTATACTTAAAAAATTTTAATGTAAGTAAAGTAAGTAATGTAAGTAAAGTAAGTGTACTTTAAAAAATTTTAATGTAAGTCATATTTTAAAAATACTAATCATATTTTCCAGTGGCATAGTGCAGTGTCAGAAACGTCTCTCTCTGTTTTTTTTTTTTTAATTTGTCTTAAGTTCGTTTATTTTTTAGCTCGAGAGAGAGTAAGCAAGGGAGGGGCGCAGAGAGAGAGAGAGAATCCCAAGCAAGCCCCCCACTTGTCAGTGCAGAGCCCAAAGCGGGGGCTCAAACTCACGAACTGTGAAATCATGAACCGAGCTGAAATCAAGAGGTGGACACTTAACTGACTGAGCCATCCAGGTACCCCAAAAGTGTCTCTTCCTAATTTCTCATCAGTTTATCATGGTTTCTAATACTTTGTTTTTTGTTTTCATACCCACTCTCTCAAGCAGTTACTGACTGTAAAGCACTTGGAACCATATCAGTAGAATACTTAAAGGTGGAAGAGGGTTTAGAGCTGTTTTAACACCTTTACTTTAAAAGTGAAGATGCTATATGTTAACTCACTCGAATTTAAATAAAAATTTGAAAAAACCCCAGTAAGTGAATAAAAATAAAAGTGAAGATACGGAGGTTTTTATGTATATGTACCTTATTTCAAGGCTGTAGTTATTCATTTGGAGACTCTTGCCATTTATAGAACTCATGAATGCTTCCTTTGGTAAGGCAAAGAATCACTCGATAAAGTTACCCACATTTGCATAATTTTTTTAAATTTATGCCAGTGATTTTCAACAGGGGTTGATTTTGCTACTCAAGGGGCCACTGTCTGGAAACATTTTGGTTGGCACAACTAAACTAGGTGCTCCTGGCATTCAAGTGGGTAGAGGAGAGGGCAGTGATGCCACGGAATAGCCTACCATGCACAGGATAGACTCCCACAACAAAGAATTGTCCAGCCCAAAATGTTACTAGTGCTGAAGTAGTGAGACCCTCTACTTTAGTTTTCTGTTCTTAAAAATGATAGTATCCACAGCACACGTATGTGAAGCTGGTATATAGACAAGTAACTATTGAATGGGCTGGCTGCTGGCTGGAAGTTCGAAGTAGAGTCAAAGTCCTCTCATCGAGGAGCTTCAGTTTCCTCGGTAAAATGGGCTCAGTGGGTGGGCAAAATATAAGCTCAGGTGCCAACTGATAGGGGGAAAGCAAGGCCAGCCGAGGCTTAACTAGTGGAGAGAAAGAGCAAGGTGTTGTGGTGATATGGACCTTACCAGATGAGTAAATTTGCTGTGTTAGTCAGGCTGCCTTAATTTGCTTTTGCTGCTGTCAGTCCATTGTCTGAGTGATTCCTGCCAGAAAGATATAAGGGAGAGGTCATTGAAAACGGGGGTGAGAAGTCCCTGGTCAAGGGCAGGTGCAAACCTGAATAGGAAGTGTGTCATGCTTTGTGGGTGCTACTGACCAGTGTTTGGTTTAGGTTAGTATTTGTTTTGTTTTCAGGGAAAGATGATTTTTGAACATGTGTATATTCATGTGCAGGTGATGCCAAATAAGGAAGGAGTGGTTAACCCTAAGAGGATATGACAAGAATGGAAAATAACTGATAAATTGGGGGATTGAATAAAAAATATCAAGTATACCCTACCTACAGAGAAACCACGAACTTCTAAAAATGCAGTTTATTCTGTGACTAGTTAAATGAGTAGTAGGAAGAAAACTGACCAGGAGTACGTACACATTCTAGTACTTTAAAATCTCTTTAACCCTGGAATTTTTCAGAGTATGTGTTTCAACTATCAATTACTTATTTTAATTCTGCCAGTAAACTATTTCTAGGGTGAGGGGTAATTCTGAGCCTTGAAGTTTAAGGGATGTATAAAATTTAAAGGTAATTCAGAAGATGATTACAAAGATGAGTAAAGGAAAGTAAAAGGTAAAGATAGTTTAGAAATATTGAAATCATTAAATTTTATAAGATTTGAGAAATTAGTGTGTAACTTGAAACGAAAATAAGACTTAAGCCTCATTTATGTTATGAGGAGTTCCATTTAGAAATATGGAAGAATTTCTAGAGAAAAAATGATTATTAAACATATTGTAGAGAGCCAGGGAGCCATCTTCTGGCAAGCCTGAGTAGTTAAGGGAATATAGAATGCTGCATTTTGGTCTTGGTGATAAGATCTCTGGTAATAAGACTGAGCTCATATCTGGTGGTTACGTGATACTGACCTTTGGAAATAAGATGACGTATGTAGCTACATGTTAAATGCTCAAATATATATACTCAACATTTGTCTTCCTAGGATGCTTTTCTTCAGGGCCTCAGTGACAAATGCCTGGATATTGTCAAAACGTAGCTAAAATATTACCTCCTCAATGGAGTCCTTTCAAATTCCTTCCAACTAGAGATATCCCATTCTGTGCTTCTAGGTATGCTACATACCTCTTTTAAAGCATTTATCATATTGTGTGTGTTCAAGAGAATGTATCAACATTTTATTTTTAATTCCGTTTATTTAATTTTTTTGAGTAAGTAATGCATTCACATGATTCAAGTATGTGTAATGCATTCAAGTATGTGTAAGTAATGCATATCACATGATTCATACCTCGGTCTCCCATCTACTGGTTTCCCCTCCCATGTATACACAAAGGTAACCATGTTATTCTAATTTCATTATGAATCCTTCCAAATTTATGGGTGCATAAGCAAACAATATATATTCGTATTTTCCTTTTTATCAAAATGCTTTCACATTATGTCAATATGTTTATTAAGATGATGGCCAACAAATATTTATTTTTTTAATATTTATTTATTTATTTTGAGAGAGTGTGTGTGCATAGGGGAAGGGCAGAGAGAGAGGGGGGTAGAGAGAGAATCCCAAGTAGGCTCCATGCTCTCAGTGCAGAACTTGAGGTGAGGCTCAGACCCAAAAGCTGTGAGATAATGACCTAGGCCGAAGTCAAGAGTTGGATGCTTGACCGACTGGGCCATGCAGGCATCCTGATCAAATATTTATTTAAAAAATGAGTATACTGGTAAAACAGATTTTTTTCTTTCTTTATCGTGGGGGTCCTCCTGTGGCTTCACCCAACAGAGGTAAACTAGATTGGGGCCACAATTGAAAATCCTTACCTATCCTTTTACCGCAGAAGAGTAGAGTGCAGTCCGTAAACTGCAGTGCTGGCTTTCAAAATTACTCTGATCTCTCCAGAAAGCAGAGGTTCTTATCAGAGTAATGCAGTTTAACCAACATTATGAGAAAATACAAATTCTCTTGGCTATGGAATTAATGATCTAGACAGAACATCAGATTTCTTGTCAGTCTCATGTGACTAAAAGGACTCAGATGTAAATATGCTTAATAATAAAAATAGTCTTTTATTTCTATGTGTCAGTGTTTTGAAAGAGTTGCGAAAGTAGAGTTTTTAAAAGTAATTTAGATCGTTTAAGTAGAAAAATCTCTTCCTACTGGTACTTCCTGCATTAAAAAAAAAAAAAAAGATTCAGAAAAAATGACCTATGTAGTAGGATCCAGAAACTTCTGACAGGTTCAATCAATTCATGTCAGGCGGGAAGTAAATCATATAAAATAAACATATTTTTCCTTAGAAACAAATTATGTGGGGCAATTTTTCAAAAGCTGTGATCCTCTTAGATAAAAACAAATTGTTTTACTTGATAAATGACATTCATCAAACTGCCAAGTATGTGGTACACCGAAAATAGATTTAATTTACTTTTATCTGTGCGTTTGTTGGTTGTTCTAAGATAAAACAAATAATTACAACTAAGTAGGAAAGACAGATGAAACCCACTGATGTAAGTGATCAAGCAAGGACATCAGTGATCCCTTGCAAACTGTAATGACTAGATTTTTATTTGGCACTTGATAAGCAGAGCTCATTTTGAGGTATAAGTCAAGTGGTTTTTAGGTGTTTTGTCTTTCCAGAAAGTATTAACACTAGCAATGGCATAGTAAGAAATATGATGCTGAGTCTTAGAGGCTATGAAGTCTAATCTTGGCTTTGTTGCTAAAAAGCTGTGGATTTCATTCAAGTCCTTGACCCCTGACTTTCAGTCTTAAATGAGGGGATCAGATGGTAATTTGCTGCGTGTTGTTAAGATCCCTTTCAGCTTTGAAATTATTTTGGTAAAATAAAGAAAATAAAAAGAATAGTCATCTGGCCTCCTTAATCATGATTATTTTATGATAGTTGAGTGAAGCAGAGGTAATTGTGGTATCCCTGGTTGATTGAAAACCAGAACATAAAAGATTTGAAAGCCTTCATTTAAGTGGTTTAGTTTTTGTTTTCTATAAAACAAGGTCACCTCAACAATTGATATCTACCAGTTTACTGCTTGGATATTTTGTTGGCTTGTCATTCTTTTCTCCTCCTCCTCCTCCTTCTTTTTTTTTTTTTTTTTTAACTCTGTTAACTTGCTGAGGGTTTTATTTTGACCATATGGTGTAGCATCTTTGGTGGTCAAAATACAATGTAGATTTGTGAGTTGGTTGCCATCCTGAAAGAAAATAACTGTTAAATATTACTGTGTTGTACATACAAGTGAAAGTCTTCTACTTTCATCATTTTGCCGTTTAAATTTGGAGTAAGCAATAATCTTTTTATGTATTGACCTAGATTAGATTAGATAAGAAAGGTATAAGGTGTCTTTCTTTGGGTTGTTAGCGTGAACATTTTATTTATAATGTGTAATATAATAAATTCTGAATAATTTTGATTACTTTGGAATATGATGACCTAAACAAAACTTGGGTTTTTATATGCTTTCTAAAGAAATTAACCAAGATTTTAGAAAAAAGTATTCAGAGAAGTAGAGAAAAGCTCAGTGAAGTGGGAGACAAACACCTGGAGAAGAAATGGCCCAGCAATTTTCAGAATGAAGCTTCCTTGTTTGAAACATCGACCATCTATTTATTAGCCTTGTTTTTCTCCTCAGACCTGAACAGAAAGCTCTTCAAGGAAGGGGCTGTTATCTTCAAATATTAACTGATACTCTCTTTGATGTTATAGTATTATTATCTGACGACTTTTCTTTTCTAAATCACTGTACAGACTATCATGAAGAAAAGAAAGTCTTAAATGGTAAGTCATATAAATTTATGATAAAAAATGGATCGTATTCTTATGAATTACATTCATATACAGAATTGTTTTACAGAATTATTTGGGGTAGTATTTGGATTCTTTTTTGTGGGGGGAGGATATTTTTTATACAAAAGATGTCTTTGCTTACCTAAACTTAGAGGCTTTGGCAGAACTTTATAGATCCCTTACTCCAGCCATTACTCTTAGAGTAAGTAGTCCCTCCTGGAACATCCCTGAACATGGCGATCATCTGCCTGCAGCTTGAATATTTGTTAGTGATGAGGAGTTCCACCCTCAGAAGCAAGACAGAACAAGTCATATCCCCCAGGCATGGAGCTGAATGCCAGTGTTTGCATATAGATGCTGAATAGCCTATTACTACTCTTTCCAGGCTCAACAGCTCTGGCTTCTTCAGCCATTCAGTATGACCGAGAATTATGACTGACATTCTCCCCTCCCCACCTCCAATCAATCAATCAATCAATCAATAAATACATAAATACATACATACATACATACATACATATGGTGTAGTGGTCAGTATTGACTCTTAGGAAATGCCTGGGGCTACATTGGTTGAACTACTTGTTTAAGGTATGTTTTTTTTTTCCCCCTCTATATTTATTTATTTATTTATTTATTTATTTTTATTTTTTTCAATATATGAAGTTTATTGTCAAATTGGTTTCCCTACAACACCTAGTGCTCATCCCAAAAGGTGCCCTCCTCAATACCCATCACCCACCCTCCCCTCCCTCCCACCCCCCGCATCAACCCTCAGTTTGTTCTCAGTAAGGTATGTTTAGAAATAGGTTTTTTTCTCCATGTTTGCAAAAGAAAGTTATAGAAACTCAGCTATAAGCTAGATTGCCAGATTAGTTACCCTTCCTTTTTTAACTTGAGGAATACCGTCGTCTGTATTGTAGACTGACTTATTTCAGTTTTTGATGTAACACCTGAAGCTTTTTGTCTGATAGTATAGCACTCTCTTAAATGAAGGGCCTATCTTGGGTTCCATATAATGATTGACTCTTTTGTGATAATAGGCATAAAACCATTGCTTAAAGACTATTACTGATTCACTGGGCATTTCCATTCCCACCACATATGGCTTCCAGAACCATTAGTTCCCTGTTGCCCTCCTCTGGATGCACTGCATTTAACTAATACCTCGGTTCAAGGTGGCCTTAAGAATGGAATATTAACACATGTCCCTAAGTGTCTGTCTGGCACAGTTACCTATCATGATCTTGTATTCTATAAGATTGTGATATTTATATTTATATTTATATTTATATTTATATTTATATTTATATTTATATTTATATTTATATTTATATTTATTAGCTGCTTCTCATTTTGGTTCATTCAAGACTATGTGGTAGGTCTGTGTATTTGCAGATGTGATCTGTCTGCCAGCAATGTCGTTATTCAAATAACTATTTTAAATCCTGAATGAGATAGATTACTGTGGTATTCCACTAGAGACCTGATCCCTTCAAATTAACAACAGTCATCAAGCAGCACTTTGGGGAAAGAAAATATCCATTCAGTCCACCTAACTTTAGTTAATTATTTTACTCCACCCCTCATTCACCACAGATTCCTTCAACTTTTCTAGAATGATATTATATATAAGGTGTTTTATTTTGCTTGGCAGATGTTGAAATCAAAGCACATTCCACAGCCTATGACATTATTCTGTTCTAAAAAGACATATTTGTATGACATTGTATAGTCTTTTAGAATGTTTGGAAATTGTCTCCTTTGCTGTCTCATGAGATTGCAGGGCAAATTTCTTTACAAGTATGAATTTGAGGAAGCAGAAATGGTGGTTTTTGTAAGATCACAGTGCTGATACTGACTTCAAATCCAGATTTCTTGGTCCTAATCAGGTCCTAATAAGACCCTAATAAGATCAAAATTGAGTAACAATCTGTGAATCCTGTTGATAGCTTTTTCTTATGCAAAGTCTTAGATCGTGATGCATTTGTTTTTTATTTATATATCTAAGAGGCCTCCATATGATAAATGACATTAATCTCATAGTGAAATATCTTTTTTTTTTTAATTTTTTTTTCAACGTTTTTTATTTATTTTTGGGACAGAGAGAGACAGAGCATGAACGGGGGAGGGGCAGAGAGAGAGGGAGACACAGAATCGGAAACAGGCTCCAGGCTCTGAGCCATCAGCCCAGAGTCCGACGCGGGGCTCGAACTCCCGGACCGCGAGATCGTGACCTGGCTGAAGTCGGACGCTTAACCGACTGCGCCACCCAGGCGCCCCTCATAGTGAAATATCTTTTAAGTGATTTTTCAAATAATTTATTAAGGTTATCTTTTCTTATTTTTTGTCATTTGAGATAAAAATACATTTTCATTTTTTTTTTTAATTTTTTTTAACGTTTATTTATTTTTGAGACAGAGACACACAGAGCATGAACAGGGGAGGGTCAGAGAGAGAGGGAGACACAGAATCTGAAACAGGCTCCAGGCTCTGAGCTGTCAGCACAGAGCCCGATGCGGGGCTCGAACTCACGGACCGCGAGATCATGACCTGAGCCGAAGTCGGACGCTTAACCGACCAAGCCACCCAGGCGCCCCTACATTTTCATTTTTATAGTCCTGTTGTTATACTTTTAGTTTTCTGGTAGAGCATTCTTCTTTAGGATTCACTCCTAGTTAGTTCATAACTGTGGCTTTGTTATGTCCCATCTTTGAGACTTCTTTTGTTTATCTGAATGTTAATTATGTTCTGTAGAGTTGCATAGGAAGAGATGGAAACTGAGTGAGTAAGGTCTAGACTCAGGGCTCATGATCAGCCTCATCCCCCAAAATATGGCTGTTTGATATCTTGTGCTTGCACTTAAGTTGGATTTAAACAGAAGCTTCTATGGCTGGAAAGAATCTTGAAACCTCTACACTAGTTTGTCTCAAAGATGCCTCCCCTCTCTGATTTTATATTACTGTGACTTTCTTTTAAAGTTTTTAATGTTTATTTATTTTTGAGAGAGAAAGAGAGAGAGAGAGAGAGAGAGGAAGCAGGGGAAAGGCAGAGAGAGAGGGAGACACAGAATCTGAAGCGGGATCCAGGCTCCGAGCTGTCAGCACAGAGCCCGATATGGGGCTCGAACCTACAAACTGTGAGATCATGACCTGAGCCAAAGTTGGTCAACCGACTGAGCCACCCAGGTGCCCCATATTACTGTGACTTTTAAAAAAAAATTTTTTTTTAATGTTTATTTTATTTTTGAGAGAGAGACAGCATGATCAGGGGAGGGACAGAGAGAGAAGGAGACACAGAATCTGAAACAGGCTCCAGGCTTTGAGCTGTCAGCACAAAGCCTGACACAGGGCTCGAACTCACGAACCACGAGTGAGATCATGACCTGAGCCGAAGTCGGACGCTTAACCAACTGAGCCACCCAGGCGCCCCAACTGTGACTTTTGATATGAGACCTCCAGGATTCACCAGAGACGAAACATTAAATTTGTTTTCCTGCACAGTTTGAGGAATAGAAATGTAATTGTTGCAGTGATTTGCAACAGGCCTTTTGGCAGCAGGCCTCTTTTTTTTCCAAACCAATCCTTCCAGATACCAACAGCACAGTCCTGTTGTGGGAGGGAAATACAGAATGCTTTACAGAATCTCTAGAGTTCTTCCACATCTTTGAGTTCTCAACTAAAAATCACAGTTTTAGTGGGCTTTTAAAATGCTGTGTTGCTGCATGCTGACAGGATTGATTTCAGTGAGATTGTGTAGTGACTGGAACCCTCAGACATTTCTGGTATTAAATATAAATTGGTACAACCACTTTGGGAAATTGTTAAGCAGTAGCTAGTAAAGCCAGATCTACACACACCTTGTATACTTGCAAAAATGCGGATATATGTTCTTTAAGAATGTGCAGGTACATATACAAGAATATTTATAACAGTGCTATTTATGTATAATAGCCCAAGACTGCAAACAACCCAAATGTCCAGCAACAGAATGTATAAACTCTCATATTTGTACAATGTAGTATAAATACAAACTACTGATGCATTCAACAGCATGGGTAATAGTTCAGAAGCCTCAAGGTTTGATTTATTGCTTACTATCAATCATACTTATTTGACATAATGCCAAACAAAAAAAGCCTCAGACCAAAAGAGAACACATCTTATGATTCCATTTTTATAAAGGTCAAATACAGGCAAAAACTAAGGATGCTAAAAGTCAGAATAATGGTTACCCTTGGGGGGAGGGGTGGTGCTGGCTACAAGGTAAGTTTTTGTACATCTATGATTTGTGTCCTTTTATACTATTTTAATAAGAATTTTACTAAAAAGAAGAAAAAAAATAAATGCTATCTAGATGAACGGTAGCTGTTTTGTTTTTCTTTGTGAAGGCATGCTTCCCAAGAGCCAAGTGGCAGATACATTTGCCAAAGAAGGTTGTAGTTCTCCAAGGTATGGATTCTTGTTGTACTTTTTAAAAGCTAAATTACTTCTACACCAAAATAGACACATTAAAAAAAATAAACAGCTCTGAGTTTGAGTTCATGCTTACTGTATTAATCATGGTTCTTTGACATAAGAACTGTAGTGCTCATTTATCAGGCATTGTTGGAGAATGGGCTGTTTTCTGTATGTGAATTTTTAGTATAACTAAAGTTTGATCCATTTTAAACACTTATGTGTAAATATTTGTGTTTAAAAAATTTTAAGTTAAAAAATTTCAAAAATATTTTTGACTTTAAAAACTATTTGAAAATTTTTTTCTGATTATAAAATATGCATTCATGGTGGAAAACTTGGAAAATCTAGAGAAATAGAAAAGAAAGTGATAAAATCAGTTGTAATCTATCAACTCTGGATGTATACTTAATATTTGGTCTTTTCCACCCAGCTTGATTCATATAATACCTATTTCCATATTATTCTATTTTGATAATGCTGGCATTACAATGTATTTTATGAGCAGTATTCCTGTGTCCTATGTCATATTCTGCAAAAGCCATTTTTTTGTCTGCCTTCCATCATATGACCATACCATAATTTATTCAACTACATTGTTTTTCATATATTTAGTTTGTTTTACTGGTTTTTATGGAAATCCTTCAAAATGTATTGCATGGCAACTGTCTTAGTAAATTACGTGATCTCTATATATTTTTGTTAATGTTAACATTTCAAATGCCCTCAGGGTTATATGTATTCTTTGTAATTTTTTTCTCTTCCTTTCTCCCCACTGCCAGTCTATAATATAATAGCATCCTGCTATATTTGTTAAATTTATTAAAGTATTTCATATACAGTTTTAACTTACAGGCATAAGGAAATCTCTAGGATTTACCCCAGGGTGTCCTTATGTTTATAATAAGTGCAAAAACAGTATCAGTTTAATGAACATCTATTACAAAATGGAAGACTTGGTTTTACCTTAACTTTTACTGTTGAACCATTAAAAGATCTTGATGAATTATTAATCTTGATAATAATATATTTGTGATAGGGAGGAGTGAAGGTAATAAGCATGTAGATTTTGTCATGCTTCTTAAGAAAGTATGTTGTGTTACTGCTCTTATATAAAAGATTTTAATATAATGTGTAACCTTTCTTTTATATATTTAATATGTGTATCTTTTCAAGGATATTGTTTGTTTCAATCCAAGTTGGAATAATTACCCCCTAATTGTAAGACCTACCCCCATTATTTAGAACAAAGTTTACCTAGAGAAATATATTTTTCACTATAGATTTTAAGCTGCATATTTAAAATCATATACTTATGTTGTCATATTGCATATTTTTAAGCCATATATTTTTAAAATCACATATTTAATGACTTAATATGTGTTACTGTACAATTATTGATATAATTATTCATTCTTTTAATATTTTATAGCTATGACTGGTTCCAGACAGACTCTTCAGTGACTATTGTAATATATACTAAGCAGAAGGTAAACAATGTCTTTAAAATCAGAAAAAAAGTGAAGTCTTAATAAATGCCAGCTATTTTCTAAGCACTCTTTTTACATTATTAACTTATTTACTCATAGTAACTCCATGGAGTAGATCCTTTTGTTATCCCTATTTTATACATGGGGAAAACAGAAAGATTAAGTAATTTACCCAATGTCACACAGTAAGTGGCAGATCTAGCAGTTTGAACCCAGGCAGCCTGGCTCCAGAGTATATACTCTTAACAGCCATGCTATAGCGTCTTAAAAAAAGCTAGACTACAATGTATTTTATGTACTTTTCCACGCACACACGCATCTGTGTGTGTGTGTGTGTGTGTGTGTGTGTGTGTGTGTGTAAGCATGGATAACAAAAGTGAGAATCCCAGTTAACTTCATTGTAAGAACTAATTTCTTGTGCATAAATTGGAATTTGAAGGACAGTAGAGACTATGATACTTGGTCTAGTATGCTTAAAACACTAATGGGATTCAGACACCCTCTTGAAACTAAAATTAAGGGGTTAATTGATTTACTAAGTACGTATTGAATTTCTGCTTTATTTGCAGCACTATTTTAGAATTCAGGGATCTAATGATGGGCTAGATATGTACATACTTGGCTTTCATGGGGCTTGCATCTGAGAAATCCGATCAGTACACAGACAACTTACAACATCTGCAAACACATCCTTCAGCAACTGGCAAGGTTCTCACACTGGAGGAACCATGTAAATTTAAAGACAAGTTCTGGCAGCTAGGGATTTCTGAGAATGCATGCTACTTCTGCAGTAGCAGAACCACAGATGAGCTGTGAGTTCCTCTGACTGTTACGGCATGATGTGACAACAGGAGTGATGGTAATCTGCTTGATACAGCCAAGAGGATCAGAGGCAGTGCCTGAACCGCTTCCACTCTTTCTCTTTATTGTCTCATCACACAGTCCAAAACCAAGAGGGCATGGCCCAAGGAGGTTGGGGTCTGCTCCCATTGGTAATGTCAATGAGGCACAGAGGATGAATGATTAAGGGAAGGGGGAAGATTTCTATGTAGAATAATGCGTGCATTATACAGTATACATGATAGGTGCCACAATAACTTGTACCAAGGCTATGTAGAAATTAGAGCTGTCTAGAAAGCTGAAGTCAAGAGGTTGTGTAATTTGCACAGCATCATGCAGTAGTAAAAAGATTAAAATGAAGATACATATCTTGATTTCTGGTCTGATTCTAATTTTTTACAGAGTATTTATTCAATAAATATTTACTGAGCACTTACTAGGTACCAAGCAATATTCTTGACAGTCTCATACATTCAGAGCTTAGAGATGAGTGGGTGAGGTAGATATTAAACAGAAACAAATATATAATTAAAATTGCAATATGTGCTTTGAAGGAGAACTAGGTTGTATGAGAGAGAAAAAACAGGAGTAATATTTATTCACCTTGTGGGTTCTATAAAGAAATGCCTTATGGGGGTGCCTGGGTGGCTCAGTTGGTTAAGTGTCCAACTCTTGATCTCAGCTCAGGTCATGATCTCACAGTTTTGTGAGTTAGAGCTCTGGACTGACAGTGTGGAGCAAAAAGATAGATAGATAGATAGATAGATAGATAGATAGATAGATAGATAGATAGATAGATAGATAGTTCATAGATATGAACATCCACTGATCATGTTAAAAGTATAGTAGTTATAGAAATTTGGGGCAAATTTTACATTTTAATCTTTCTCTCTCTGCTTTCTGTTTAAGGATATTAATCTAGACTCAGTAATAGTTGATCATCAGGATGATTCCTTTAGAGCAGAAATACTTATCAAGGATTATTCATATATTATACATGTTGGTAAGTACTTTATTCTTTATTAATGGAAACAACTCCAGTTTCCCTTGCAATAAACTTGGTCTACACTCTAGGTAGCAAAAATATTTTATCTGATGTTGTCATTTTGTTTTGTCATTTTTGATTTATCTTTTTTCTATTTTTTTCTTTACACTAACAACAGTGCAGGCAAATGGCAGCCTGACCTCACCTTTCCCAAGTTTAAACAATTCAGTGCAATCAAAGTCAGTAATGATATGAAATATTTGTTGCCCTGGCTTTGTTAAATGTCTTTTACTTGATATCTGCAAACAAATCTCTGGAGACCTGTCCCATGCTCCTAGAACAGCCATCACTAAGTGCTCATTTCATTGGCCTGTTTTTTTGCCAGCTCCACCATGAGAAGTGCAAGGCGGCACCAAAACAGCGTGGACTGTAAAGTTGTATTGTATCCCTCAGCTGCCTGTTCCTTCATAACCTGTTCCTTCATAACCTACAATTCACTCTGTCTGCTTTGAGAAATTAAAGATCAAAAGAAAGAAACCAGAACTAAAATCTGGAACCAAAGATGCCAGGTTTAAAAAAAAATTTTTTTTTAAACATTTATTTATTTTTTGAGAGACAGAGAGAGACAAAGTGTGAGCAGGGAAGGGCAGAGAGAGAGAATCACAGATTCCAAAGCAGGCTTTGGGCTCTGAGCTGTCAGCACAGAGGCTGATGCGGGGCTCAGACCTACAAACCATGAGATCATGACCTGGGCCAAAGTCAGACACTTAACAGTTTGAGCCACCCAGGCACCCTAAAGATGCCAGATTCTAAATCTACATTTCACCCATAATGACTCTAGGATTTCACCCTTTTCTGCTCCAATGAAGGCGATATTGTTCTAGTTAGAAGATAGAAAAGAAACAAACAACAACAATAAGAAAATTATGTTTTAAGCAGTCATTCTTTTAAAAAAAAATTTTTTTAGTGTTTTTATTTATTTTTGAGACAGAGACAGAGCATGAGCAGGGGAGGGGCAGAGAGAGGGGGAGACACAGAATCTGAAGTGGGCTCTAGACTCTGAGCTGTCAGCACAGAGCCCAACGCAGGGCTCGAACTCAGAGTGTGAGATCATGGTCTGAGCTGAAGTCGGACGCTTAACCACCTGAGCCACCCAGACACCTCTTAAGCAGTCATTTTTATATGAAGAACATCATTTACTTTTGCAAAACAGAGACTGATTCTCCAGACCTTGGGTGACTCGGGATTCTGTTTGCTGCCTTACTGTATTTTTTTTTCCTCTTTCCTTTTTTTAATTTTAGTTTTTGTTTTTTTTTAATTTACATCTAAATTAGCATATAGTGCAACAATGATTTCAGGAGTAGATTCTTTAGTGCCCCTTACTCATTTAGCCCATCCCCCCTCCCACAACCCCTCCAGTAACCCTCTGTTTGTTCTCCATATTTATGAGTCTCTTCTGTTTTGTCCCCCTCCCTGTTTTTATATTATGTTTCCCTTCCCTTATGTTCATCTGTTTTGTCTCTTAAAGTCCTCATATGAGTGAAGTCATATGATATTTGTCTTTCTCTGACTAATTTCACTTAGCATAATACCCTCCAGTTCCATCCACGTCGTTGCAAATGGCAAGTTTTCATACTTTTGATTGCCGGGTAATATTCCATTGTATTTATATACCACATCTTCTTTATCCATTCATCCATCAATGGACATTTGTGCTCTCTCCATACTTTGGCTATTGTGCATAGTGCTGCTATAAACATGGGGTGTCCCTTCGAAACAGCACACCTGTATCCCTTGGATAAATACCTAGTAGTGCAATTGCCAGGTTGTAGGGTAGTTTTATTTTTAGTTTTTTGAGGAACCTCCATACTGTTTTCCAGAGTGGCTGCACCAGCTTACATTCCCACCAACAATGCAAAAGAGATCCTCTTTCTCCACATCCTCGCCAACATCTGTTGTTGCCTGAGTTGTTTATGTTAGCCATTCTGACAGGTGTCAGGTGGTATCTCATTGTGGTTTTGATTTGTATTTCCCTGACGATGAGTGATGCTGAGCATCTTTCATGTGTCAGTTGGCCATCTGGATGTCTTCTTTGGAGAAGTGTCTATTCATGTCTTTTGCCCATATCTTCCCTGGATTATTTGTTTTTTGGGTGTTGAGTTTGATAAGTTCTTTATAGATTTTGGATACTACCCCTTTATCTGATATGTCGCTTGCAAATATCTTCTCCCATTCTGTCGGTTGCCTTTTAGTTCTGCCAATTGTTTCCTTCGCTGTGCAGAAGCTTTTTATTTTGATGAGGTCGCAGTATTCACTGTTTTACTGTATTAATGAAATACCTTCAGTCCTGAATTTGATCAGAGTAGAAAAATGTTTTTTCTTTCCTATTTTCTCCATTCAGTAGATTAATCAGACTGGAACCTTAAACTTTTCTTCTAGAAATAACCTGTCCTATTTTTTCTTAGCATGAGACCTAATGTATATTGCCTCTTGGGGAAGAATTTTAAACAAACACTCTAGTATCTAGAAAAGTATACATTACTCATTAGCACTGCATGATTTTTCTTTAAGTGAAACCTCCTTGCCACCATCTATTATGTTTCAAATACTTTACGGCTAATTTTGTTCACACTGTAGCTAACAATATTGTAGCACACAATACAAAAGAAAAAAAAAATTCCACAGTCAAAAATAGTCATATTTTTGACTCCAAAATACTGCAAGAAAATACTTTTGGATGCTGATATTGGATTGGAAGAACTAATGCAGAATGGTAAGTTCCAGATAGCCTTGTTAACACAGTGAAGTTTGAAGCAGATGTCTGTGAAAATATTTCTTCCATCTCCTCCTTCTGGAACATAATTTCCATAAGGGCAGTGGTTTTTCTTTCATTAACTTGTATCCATAAAGCCTAGAAAGTAATACATACTCAGTAATTTTCTTTCAATAACTGAATACATATTCAACCTCAGAGAACAATAAGAAAGGAAGAACTAAGCCAGACCTAAGCCAGGCCCGTATACACACCCATGCTTGTGCTCACACTGAGAGCACACACGCTTCAGGTGCTACACACCTTCCCACCCTCCTCCTGTCTTGGTCTGTAGGGACGGCAGTCTGGGACCATACTTTGGACTAGTGTGGGTTACCTACTTGTTGGCAATTGAGTATTTGCTCTTCAATAGGGAGAAGAATTGTGAAGTTGAAAAAATGTATTTGTATGTAAATACTTTGACATTTTGGTTGTGCAGTTTCTTTCTCCTGGCTCTCAGAATATGTTTTACTTACCTTGAGAGATTTGAAACAGTGCATAAAAGAAGCATTTAAATGATCTTACATGGTGTTCATAGACTGTATGAATTGAAGTTGGATTTTAACTAACATATTTTTCTTTCCTAGAACTAAGCCATGAAATTGAAGAAGATTTTTCTGGTAAGCTACCAAAAAATAATTACATGTATGCATGCACACATACACACACACACATACACACACACACGCACACAGGGGAGAGAGAGAGGGAAAGGAGGAGAAAAATCAGCATTTGTCTTATTCTTCATATGTATATTTTCATATTGCAAAACAAAGATGTGACATTTTCTTTATAAACAAATATGTTAATGTTTATAAATATATTCTCCCAGGTTTTTTCTCCATCTTTAATTTCCCCTTATTCCTTTCATCTCTCTACCCTTTCCTTTTTCTCTCCTTAGAAAAAAATTCCTGTCTTCTTTCCATTCTTCCTTCCCTCCTTATCTCCACCCCACTCCTGACATGCAGCCTGTTAAATATACTAGACCAGACAAATTTTTCTTAGGTGTATATATTTAAATATGTAATGTTAACAGAGCTTATTAAATTATGAATTTTTCTGCATATAAAAGTGCAATGTGGATTTTACAAAGCTGATAATAACATAAGATTCATAGAATGGTGGTTTTTTGGGTTTTTGTCCTTTGCTTTTAGCTTTATTGAGGTATAAATGACAAAATTATAATATATTTAATTGCATGATGATTTGATATATGTATACATTGTAAGAGAATTCCAAAAATCAAGTTAACACATCCATCACCTCACATATTTACTGTTTGTGTGTATGTGAGAACACTTAAGTTCCACTGTCTTAGCAAATTGGAATTGAACAGTATTATCAACTGTAGTTACCATAATTATACATTAGATCTTCAGACCTTATTCATATCTTAACTGAAAGTTTGTATGCTTTTGTCATCTTCTCCCCACACCTTACCCTTAGCCACTGGCGACCACCGTTCTACTCTCTGTTTATAGGAGTACATGACCTTTTCTTTTTTCTTTCTTTTTTTTTTTTTTTTTTAAGACTCTACATATAAGTGATACCATGCAGCATTTGTCTTCTCTGTCTGGCTTATTTCATTTAACATAATGCCTTCAGGTTCATCCGTTTTGTTGCAAATGGAAGGATTTCCTTTTTTTTTTTTTTTTTTAAGGCTGAATACTTCATTAGAGATATGTACACATATATCTGTAAATATATATACTTTTTTAAATATTAGTCCTTTCTTGTTTTAAAGTACTGTCAGAGTACCCTATACTGGTTCTGTGCCTTCTTTTTTTCCATATAACATAGTAAACTCTGTAAATTGTATAAAGTCAAGGACCATGTTTCCGTATTTGTTAAGCTTCAAATCAATGAATGTTCATTGAAATGAATGTATTTGACTAATCTATCTTAAAAAGTTATTGTTAAATTGCTATTGAATTATGTGTTTACAGTGAAAAAGAATAGAATGTTTCTAAAGACAAAATGAAATATACTTTAGGTCTTCAAAAGCATATTCAATTCATAAAATTTTATCAATATGTAAAGTCTATATCTCATTATTATACCCATATATTCTGCACTATCTTAAAAAGTCAAAAATAAAAAGATAATGTAAAGGGTTTTTAATTATTTAAGATTCATATGCACTTTTTAGTGATTCATGAGGCTTTTTCTGTGTTTACTAGGCTCAGTATTGATCTACTGAATTTAATCATAAGAACCTCTCAAATCTCAATTGAGAAATGTTAAGAGTATAAATAAATTAAATTTGCTCTTATGAGTCCATTCAATGACTAATTTATATGTCAGCCAGCCCCTTCCTTTTTTGTTTTGGTTTTTAGCTATGTGTTAATTACTTGCCATGTCTATATTTGAGCTTATATGAGAACTGTCAATACATATTAGTTTGGCCCTTGATAAATCAGTTTGAAAGAAGTTAACTTGAATCATAAAGTAAATTAAACTGGATTTAACATCACATAAGGCATAAACAATTTTGATATGTATACAAAGTCTTACTAATGATCCCTGTTATTCCTATCAGATCAGGACATTTGTATTGTTTGAGAAAGATTGATTTTAGAATAATGTATTATATTTAGTTTCAATGAATACAAACGGAATTTATCTTTTCAGTGCGGGTTGTTGAGAATGTGGGAAAAATAGAAATTGTCCTAAAGAAAAAAGAGAATGCTTCTTGGAAACGTCTTGGTCACCCCCTCGAGAATCATAATTCACTTATTCCAAGGAAAGATACAGGTACGCTGTGCTGTTATTTTGAGTCCTCTGTTCATGAAAATATTTTGTCAGTAGTACAACTGTACCAGAATTTGGAAGGCCATTTTGAGATGAACCTTTAAGAAGTTGAGAAAGAACATAGTGTCTTTTTTACTCCTTTTTTAAAAAAAAATTTTTTTTAATGTTTATTTAAGAGAGAGAAAGAGACAGAGTGCAAGCAGGGGAGGGACAGAGAGAGAATGCAAAGCAGGCTCCAGGCTCCGAGCTGTCAGCACAGAGCCTGACATGGGGCTCGAACTCATGAACCCCAAGATCATGACCTGAGCTGACACTGGCTGTTTAGCCAACTGAGCCACCCAGGCACCTCTCCTCTTTGTTTTCTTTTATTGAGGTATAATTGACATATAACATATACTAGTTTCTGGTGTGTAATGTAATGATTCGATATTTGTATACACTATGAAATGATCATCACAGTAAGTCTAGTTAACATCTGTCACCGACAGATTTTTTTCTTGTGATGAGTTCTTTTAAGAGCTACTTACTTAGCAACTTTCAAATATTCATTACTGTACTATTAGTCACCATGTAGTAAATTATATCCCCATGATTTATTTACCTTTTAACCCATTCTCCTATTTTTCCCAACCCTGACCCCTGCCTCTGACAGCCACTAATTTGTTTTCTGTATCAGTGAGCTTGAGTTTATTTGTTTTGTTTTGATTTTTAGATTCCACATATAAAAGAAATCATACATGTTTGTCTTTCTCTGTCTGACTTATTTCACTTAGCATAATATCCTTAGGGTCCATCCATATTGTCCAAATGACAAGCTGACAAGGCTTTATTCTTTTTTAAAACTGCTGGATGGTATACCATTGTGTGTGTGTATGTATATGTATGTGTGTGGTGTGTATGTATGTATATAAATATATATACCACATCTTCTTTATCCATTCATCTATCAGTGGACACTTAACTTGTTTCCATATCTTGGCTATGGGGAGGTGCATGTATCTTTTTATATTAATATTTTATATTATATTTTTGTTTTCTTCAGATAAATACTTAGAAGTGGAATACTGGATCATATGGTAGTTGTATTTTTAATTTTTTGACAAACTCCATTCTGTTTCCCATAGTGGCTGCACCAATTCAGATTCCCACCAACAGTGCACAAGGGTACCCTTATGCAACTCTTATTTTGTGTTTTTGAGAATGTCAGTTCTCAGAGGTGTGAGGTGACAGCTCATTGTGGTTTTGATTTGCATTTCCCTGGTGATTGGTGATGCTGAGTACCTTTTTATGCACCTGTTGACCATTTGTATGTCTTCTTTGGAAAATGTCTCTTTAGGTTCCCTGAATTTTATTTTTAGATTTTAATCTGTTTTTTAATCAGATTGTGTTTTTGCCATTGAGTTGCATCAGTTCTTTATATATTTTGGATCGTAACCCTTTATCACATATATGATTTGCAAATATTGTCTCCCATTCAGCAGGTTGCCTTTTCATTTTGTTGGTGGTTTTCTATTATTGTAGAAGCTTTTTATTTTATTTTAAAAGTTTATTTTATTTATTTTTGAGAGAGCAAGCAAACAGAGAGGAGGGGCAGAGAGAGGGGACAGAGGATCCAGAGCAGACCTACACTGTCAGCACAGAGCCTGACGTGGGGTTCGAACTCACAAATTGCAAGACCGTGACCTGAGCCGAAGTCAGATGCTTAACTGACTTAACCCAGGGGCCCCTTGTAGAAGCTTTTTAGTTTGATGTAGTGTCTAACTTTAATTTTGCTTTTGTTGCCTTTGATGTCAGCTTCAAAAAATCATTGCCAGGATCGCAAGTAGCTTACCATCTGGTTTCTTCTTCTTGTTACAGGTCTTACATTCAAGTCTTTAATCTACTTTAGTTTTCGTATATGTTATAAGATACTAGTCTAGTTTCATTATTTCGTATATGGCTGTCCAGTTTTCCCAGCACCATTTACCTAAAGGGACTGTCCTTTCCCCATTGTATATATTCTTGCCTCCTTTGTCATAAATTAATTTACATATATGTGTAGGTTTATTTCTGGGCTCTCTATAATCTTCCATTGATTTATATGTCTGTTTTTATGACTCCCATATTGTTTTGTTTACCATAGTTTTGTAGAATAGTGAAAAAGGGGAGTATGGTACCTCTAGCTTTCTTTCTTAAGATTTAAGATTTCTTAAGATTGCTTTGGCTATCTGAGTTTTTTTGTGTGATTTCATACAAATTTTAGGATTATTTGTTCTAGGTCTGTGAAACATGCTATTGGTGTTTTGACAGTGATTACACTGAATGTGTAGATTGTTTTGGGGAGTATGGACATTTTAAAAATTTTTGTGGATTCTTCCAATTCATGAGCGTAGTATTTCCTTCCATTTGTGTCATCTTAATTTTTTACCATCTATATCTTATACTTTTCAGACTACAGGTCTTTTACCATCTAGGTTTTATTCTTTGTGATGCAATTTTAAATGAGATTGTTTTCTCAATTTCTCTTTCTGATAGTTCATTATTAGTGTACAGAAATGCAACATATTTTTTTGTATATTAATTTCGTATCCTGTAACATCAATTATTATTTCTAACAGTTTTTTGGTAGAATCTTTAGGGTTTTTTTAAATATGTAATATGTCATCTACAAATAGTGACAGTTTTACTTCTTCATTTCTAATTTGGGTATTTTTTATTTCTTTTTCTTGCTCTGGCTGGGACTTCCAATATTATGTTGAATAAAAGTGGGAGAGTCAGCATCCTTCTCTTGTTCCTGACCAGCTTTTTACCATTGAATATGATTTTAGCTGTGAGCTTGTCATTAGCAGCCTTTATTAATGTTGAGGTGTGTTCCCTTTCTACCCACTTTGTTAAAAGTTTTTATTATAAGTGAGTGTTGAATTTTGTGAAATGCTTTTTCTGCATCTGTTGAGATAATCGTATGGTTTCTGTCTTCCATCTATTAATGTAGTGTTATCACATTGATTGGTTTGTGGATGATGAACCATTCTCGTATCCCTAGAATAAATCCTTCTTTACCATGGTGTATAATCCTTTTAATGTATTGTTGAGATCAGTTTGTTAATATTTTGTTGAGGATTTTTACATTTATGTTCATCATGGTACTGGTTCTGTAATTTTCATCTCTTCTGGTGTCCTTGTCTCGTATTAGGGTAATACTAGCCTTGTAAAATGAGTTAAGAAGCATTCCTTCCTTTTCTTTTTTTGGGAAGGATTGGTATTAATTTTTCTTTGAATGTTTGGTATTATTCACCAGTGAAGATATCTGGTCCTGGACTTTGTTTGTTGGCAGGTTTTTAAATTACTGATTCAGTCCTTACTAGTAATTGGTTCATTCAGAATTTCTATTTTTTCATGATTAGGTCCTGAAAGATTGTATGTTTCTAGGAATTTAAATACATCCCATAGGTTGTCCAATTGGTTGGTGTATAATTATTCATAGAATTCTTTTATGATCTTTTACATTTCTGTGGTACCAGTTGTAATATCATCTCTTTTATTTCTGATTTTATTTGAGCCCTAATTTTTTTTTTTAAGTCTAGCTAATGGTTATCCAATTTTATTTATCTTTTTAAAGAACCAATTCTTAGTTTCATTGATCTCTTTTATTGTGTTTTTAGTCTCTGTTTCATGTATTTCTGCTCTGATATTTAATGTTTTTTTCCGTCTACTATCTTAGTGCTTCATTTGTTCTTTTTGTCCTGGTTCCTTGATATATGAAGTTAGGTTGTTTTTTTGAGATTGTTTTCATTTATTGAGGTAGGCATTTGGTACTATGAAATTCCCTTTAGAAAACTGCTTTTGCTGTATCCCATATTTTGATATGTTGTATTTCCTTTTCATTTGTCTCAAAGTTTTTTTGATTTCTTCTTTTATTTGTTGACCCATTGATTGTTCAAGCATGCTGTTTCATCTCCAAAAATTCATCTGTGAATTTTTCACTTTTGTTCTTGTAATTGATTTCTAGTTTCATACCATTATAGTTGGAGAAGGTGTTTGATATGATTTAAAATTTGTTCTGTGGCCTAACATATGTTCTGTGTGCACTTGAGAAGAATGCATATTCTATTGCTTTTGGGTGGAGTGTTCTGTATATATCTATTAAATCAGTTTGGCCTAATGTGTCATTTAAGGCCAGTGTTTCCTTATTGATTTCCTTTCCGGTGTAAGTGGCATATCGAAGTCCATTACTATTAATGTATTGTCAATTTCTCCCAATTAGGTCTGTTAATATTTGTTTTATATATTTAGATACTCTAACCTCTGTTGGGTATATAATATTTACAAATGTTATATCCTCTTTTTGGATTGACCCCTTTATCATTATATAATGCTGTCTTTGTCTCTGATTACGGTCTTGGTTTTGAAGTCTATTTTGTGTGATAGAAGTATAGCCAACTCAGCTTTCTTTGGGTTTCCATTTGCATGGAAATTCCTTTTTTCATTCCTTTGCTTTCTATCTGTATGTGTCTATCTGAAGTGAGTCTCTTATAGGCAGTGTTTAGATGGATCCTGTTTTTTAATCCATTCAGCCACTCTATGTCTTTTGACTGGAGAATTTAGTCTATTTACATTAAAATGATTATTGATAGGTATGTACTTTTTGCCATCTTGTTAATTGTTTTCTGATTGTTTTGTACTTCCTTTCTTCTTGCTCTCTTCCGTTATGATGTGATGACTTTCCTTAGTATTATATGTAGATTCCTTTTTTGTTATCTTTAGTGTTTACACTATAGGTTTTTGCTTTATGGTTACCATGAATGAGGCTTACATACAAAAATCTATATTTGTAATGGTCTATTTTAAATTGATAACTTAAGTTTGAATGCATTCTACAACTCTACATTTTTGATGTTACATTTAACAAGAACTTTTTTCTTGTGTAAACCTTAAGTAATTATTGAAGTTGCAGTTGTTTTTATCACTTTTGTCATTAACCTTCATACTAGCTTTATAAGTGATTAATCTACTACCTTTGTTATATATTTACCTTTACCGATGAAATTTATACTTTCATATATTTTCTTGCTACTAATCAGTGCCATTTCTTACCAGCTTAATGAAGTCTCTCTAACATTTCTTGTAAGGCTAGTTTAGTGATCATGAACTCCTTTGGCTCTTACTTGCTTGGAAAACTCTTTTTTTAATAGAGATTAAATTTTAGTCTCTACTATCTAATGTTTAGGCATTACAAAGTTATTAGGTAGTGATATCTGAATAGGGAAGCCTACTTGTTCTTAGACTGTTGTTCAACCATTTACTCCTTCAGGTTCCTTTTTATGAAAGGTGCAAAAACAAGTTTAAGTTTATGCCTCATATGCACATCACCTTTTTTTTTATATTAAAGACAACATGTTTATTGTTTTTCTGTTTATTTAAGCCATTTTCTCAGTTTACTCCTAAAAGATGTAATTCATTTCCTTCATTTCATTTCTTCATTCATTTCTATTTTTTGTTTATTTTTTAGGTTTTTAATCTTAGTATAACATATTTATAAAAAGAGAATGCATATTATAAGTGTTCCACTTGATGAATTTTCACATAATGACATCCTCTATGTTTGTTTGTTTTAAGTTTATTATTTTGAGAGCGAGGGAGAGAGAAAGGATCCCAGGCAGGCTGTATGCTGACAGTGCAGAACCTGCCTGACATAGGGCTCAAACCCACAAGCTGTGAGAGCGTGGCCTGAGTTGAAACCAAGAGGCAAATCGACTTGGCCACCCAGGTGACCCGATCCAAGAGTTTTAAAATTTCACAATATGATATGCCTTAATGTGGGTCTGTTGTCATTTATCTTACTGGCTCTTTATCCTTTGTGTTATTTTTCATTATAGAAACTTAAGACCTACAGTTCTGGGAAATATTGATTTTCCTTGTCTTCATAGTCTGTTTTTTGCTGTCCAGAATAAGAAGTATTCTTATTTGAAGCCTTTTTAAATAAGTCTTCTAAATAGCTCATCTTTTCTCTCTTATTTTCAATTTTGTCCTTTTGTTCTATATTTTGTTGGGTGATTTCTTTAGCTGTGTCTTTCAGTTCTTCTATTGACTTACTCATTTCTACTATCATATTTTTAACTTCTAAGAACCCTTTTCATTTCTGTTCCTTTGTTTTAGTATCATGTTCTTCACAGCCTCTCTTATCTTTTTAAGAGTTACTGACAGAGTTTTAGAGTTTCCTTGTCCCTATTTAACCTGTGTCCCCAAAGTTTGTTTGTTTTAGTTTGTCTTCCATATTAGATGCTTTCTTTGAATGTCTTTTGATCCCTGACTACCTGCTCATATATCTGGGGGTGGAACTCTAAAAGCTGCTTAGAAACTTTGTGCATGTGGGTGAGACTTGTTAACAATAATATTACCTATATGGATGGGTCGCTTCCTTGGAAGAAGTTCGATGCCAGTATTTTGCAAAGTCTTAAGAGTAGACAGTGTCCTACTTTGCACTCAAAATTTCAAAAGTCTTATGGGGAAAGTGGGCTGAGTGTCTGTAAATTTAATTTCTTTTATTTGTTTGTTATCTAGTATACTATATTAATTTGCTAGGGTATTTGCATAGCAAAGTACCACAAACTGGGTGGCCTAACAAATTTTTCTCAGTCTAGAGGCCAGAAGTCCAAGATCAAGGTGTTAGCAGAGTTGGTTTCTTCTGAGACTTCTTTCCTTCACTCGTAGATGGCCATCCTCACATGGTCTTCCCTTCATGTGTCTGTGCCCCTCATTGCCTCTTTTTACAAGGACATCAGTCATACTGTATTAGGGATCACACACTAATGACCTCATTTTCACTTATTTAACCTTCTAAAATAACTTATCCCCAAATACAGACACATTATGAGTTACAACTTCAACATAGGAAAATTGAGGGGGACACAGTTCAGGCTTGTAACGTATACCCAATCCAGAGACCCGTTGTTTTACCCACTCTAGAGAGTAAACTTCTAATATTTTGCCAGAATAGGAGAGGGCCAATATGTGTCTATTATAAGTAGGGCAGGATTTCATAAAGGGTGAGAGATGGGAGATTTCTTATAAGAACATCTGGAAGGTGGTTTCAGCTCCATCTTCACTCTAATTCCAGAGATAATTGGTCCTGCCAATTCCTGAAACTTTGGGGATTTTTTTTTTTTTTTTTGTTATAAATGAGTTGAGTCTGGCTTTCTTTACTTCTAGTTTAGGATTCAGCTTTATTGAGTCTGTTGAATCAATACTAGTTACTAGTTACTAGTTATCTCTTTACCTTGTCAGCTCCTAAAGTTTTGTTGCATTTTTTAATTTCCATTCTTTCGGTCCTTGTAGTCTTATGCCTTACAAAACAATCGAACAACCTCCTCTCCCCACAAAAAAAAAAGAAAAAAAAGAAAAAAAAAACTTCACTATTTTTTTAGGGGAGTTAGGAGGAATTAACTGCATATATTCACTGTAGCATCTTTAAATATTTAAAATTATTATAGGGGTGCCTGGGTGGCTCAGTTGGTTAAGCATCTGACTGTGGCTCAGGTCGCGATCTCGCAGTTCGTGAGTTCACGCCCCGCATTGGGCCCTGTGCTGACAGCTCAGAGCCTGGAGCCTGCTTTGGATTCTGTGTCTCCCTCTCTCTCTGCCCCTCCCCCATGCTGTCTCTCAAAAATAAATAAATATTTGAATTTTTTTTAATATTATAAATATTTAAAACTATAAAGATATATTTGTGGATAATATTTAATTTCAGTAAAGTATCAGTGTTATTTTGAGTATATGTTGTGACTAGAAGGCTGTTTTAGGCACAATGTGAATTATTTTCCCAAGTGGAAGAACATACACTGACATGAGATTGAAGAGTACTTTTTTATAAAGAGACAGACTAGCAACAGCCAGTTCTCTAGTACAACCTGAACATATTCTGAGGTAACCCCAAGTGAACAGATGCTGATGAATTTGTGAATGACTCCCTGAAAGAAGCAAATTTCAAGCAATGTTGTGAAAGTAACTCTCAAAAAAGTAATAAGAAACTATGAAGGGTTTTCCAGGAAGAGCTTCAGATTGTTCCTAGGTACTTATTGTGCTAGGTATTTTGCAGGTTGTAGAGAAAGAAAAATGTAGGCCATGAGTGAGGAAAAGTCAAATAGAATTCTTTTATTGTGGTATTAGGAAGGGAGAAAGAACATAGAGAAATAATAGTGTGATCTAGCAGATCAGAAGAAAATAGATAAAAGATAGTGATGATGAAAAGAGATACTATTAAAGTGAAATCTCTTCCCCTGAAATGATCTATCTAGTGATTGAAAAATCATGGCAAACCAGATAAAAGCCAAGCCCAAGAAATAAATGACGCTAGGAACTAAGAGTGACCTCTGTTTGGAAATTGTTAGAATGAGTATCTCTCAGGTTTTCTCTATAATTTCCTGAGGCTTCTAGAAACTCTTTTGTCTCTGTCATACATTTCTGCTTGAGTCATGAACCACCATGGTTAGCTTTAGCTTTCTTGTCTAAAATTGGAGCAGTGCATGTATTTTTCATTGAATTAAGTTTTTCACCTTGGAAAATGACTAAGAGTTTAGGGGATACTTTTATTTATTTGACTGAATTAGCAAAGATAATTTCTTCTTACTTTCCCCTCCTTAAATGGTGACAGAAATTGTAGATTATTTTATTCACTAGCAAAGTTGAATACTTATATCATCAAATTATTGTGATTAACTTGCTGTCAGTAACATAAAATGGTTATAGTCCATCACGTGGTTCCTAGGTTTTCAGTTTGTTGAAATTATTGACTTTATGATACTAGCATGCTGGCTTCCTCTTACTGAAATGTCTTAACTAAAAGAATTGTTGTTTGAAATGATATGTAAGTTGAAGACTTAATGCAGTACCTTCTCATGTCAAATCTAGAATTTACTTATACAAAAGATTAAAATAGAGCAAAGAACATAATTAGGGAAGAGAAAACTACTTCATTTTTGCCTTTAATCCAAATGTAATAGGTGATATTTTAAACTGTTTATCAGTGGGACTAGACTACCACTTATAAGTTGGATGCCTCCCACTTTTCCCCCCAAGATGACAATTATGAGCAAATAGTTGTGTGTGTGTGTGTGTGTGTGTGTGTGTGTGTGTGTGTGTGTGAGATGGTGAGGAACTTGTTTGTCTGTCAAGGTTCAGAAACTGATAGGTAATTGGGTTTCTATACCCAACCTAAAATTTTATTTTAATGCAGTTACCTTTACTGTGGGGACTTTGATCACTAAAGTTAGTATTAAAGATTTGCCAGCAAACAACTCAGTACATGAATATTGGGATACAAAATTGTAAAAAAGAATTTTTAAATTTTTGTCATAATTGTGATGTCAGTAGCCACTTATAAACCTTTATGTTAAATATATTTATTGAATCTGTAACTGTCTTTTTAATGTAAGTTGAACTATGTGAAATTGCTGATACTCTATTTTTAACCTAGGAAACTTGACAGTTTTACGTGGTTTGACCTATACTTTCATAACAGCTTCTTTTTAAAAATTTTTAAATTTTATTATTAGTTTTTATTTTTTGAAAGAGAGCATGCATGTGGGTTGTAGAGGGGCAGAGGGTGAGGGAGGAAGAGATTCTTAAGCAGGCTCCATGCCTGGTGTGGAGCCCGATGACACGGCTCAAACCCACAAACCATGAGATCGTGACCTGAGCTGAAAATCAAGAGTTGGATGCTAAGCCACCCAGGTGCACCTCATAATAGCTTCTTAACTACAAAAACCACATACACACACACACACACACACACACACACACACACACACACTGAGGTACTACTGTCTGTACTCATAAATGTGCTTGTTGACATACTGTAAGCAATCATTTAATTGAGACTTTCTGTAGGCCCATGATTCTGCAGGCAAGCTGCTTGCTCTCAATGGAACAGACCTTCTTGAAGGTGTAGGAAGAACCACCTCCTCATTGCTCCCCAAATTTTGCCTGTACATCCATGTTTCTTTGCTGTCTAAAATAAGCATTCAAAAGTACTAGAAATGAAGAAATACTGAAAATAGCAAAGAAAAACTTCTTGTGCTTTGTTCTCTTAAATTATCTCCTCTACCCAGCAGGCATGAAGTTGTCCTACACTCAGTAACCATAGAATGCTTTCGCATCTTGTGTCTTATTTTCATCTCTATCAAAATGGCCCAAGCGTGAAATCTGAAGAAACACAGAATAGATGGGGCAGACTGTAACTGTGTAAGAAATTATTTATTGTGTTAAGAGATAAATGGAAGAAGTTTAAAACCTTAGAATTCAGGTGATTCAGGTACTTGAGTATACAGTTTGGCTGCATTATTAGTTGTGGAACGAGACAAGAAAGGTGATGGATATAGAAGTGTTCCAGTTTAGTGACAGTCTTGCTAAATGGTGTGTGGTCTGAGACTCCATTGAATCTAGTCTTGGAGAAAGAGCCACCTTTCTACTACTGTTCACTGTTACTGTTTAACTCCACAAAATCCTCACTTTGAAA
This sequence comes from Puma concolor, assembly GCF_028749965.1. Taxonomy (NCBI): domain Eukaryota; kingdom Metazoa; phylum Chordata; class Mammalia; order Carnivora; family Felidae; genus Puma; species Puma concolor. The sequence continues at coordinate 76,913,611 of NC_141671.1, forward strand.
GATTTAATTCTCATCAGTCTAAGGTAGTAAAACATCTTAGTATAACTTTAGGAATTTTTTTTTTAACAGCTAAGACAGAGGAATCTGTGTTTTATTATCAGTTTGATATTACTAAATTACCAATTATGTATGAAAATTCTCAGTTTTTGAGCATTCTGCTTCATTGTGTTTTACCCCAGTATATGAAGAGACAGATGTATGCCCACAGATAACTGTCATCCTTAGCGTTGGAAGACAGGTTGTGAATGTATTCTTATTCATATATACAAGAATGGTTTGGGCGAGGATATTAAAACTGTACTACTAGAGATTACGTGCAAGTTTTATCAAAATTAGTGAAAAGCCTAAATAATTTTTTAAAAACAACAAAATAAATGCAGTTATGTAACTCTTTTAAAAGTAATATAACTCAGGGCGCCTGGGTGGTTCAGTTGGTTAAGTGTACAACTCTTGATTTTGGCTCAGGTCATGATCTCATGAGTCCGTGACATCAAGCCCTGTGCCTGGCTGGCATTCTCTCTCTCTTTCTCTTTCCTTTTCCCTTTCTCTTCCTCTTTCTCTTTCTCTTTCTCTTTCTCTTTCTATTTTATAAATAGATAAGCTTAAAAAAGAAAAGTAGTATAACTCAAATTTGTTATTTCTTCAGTATAGGAAGATATTCTAATGACTTCATAAGTTTGAATTATTTTATCAGTAGTCAAAATGTTATACATTTGTACAGTGCTTGAAAATAGTTTATACTGAAGTTTTCTAAACATCATCCGTGCAGTCAGGTTCACTGCTTATCAAGGTTCACTGCTCATCAAGGTTACTGTCTTGGCACAAACAGATGGCTAGCAAGGCCCCTACAGTATGAACTGTGACAGATTCTAAGTGAAATGTTTGTTGGATTGAATGGCTGTAAGTTGTGTTTTTTTTTCCTGTATGGACATATTTAGTACGTACATATATTTTTAAGTATTATAGATGTTAGTATGTTTTGGGTTGTTTTTTTTCCCCCAAGACTGCATTTTTAAGTATGTAGTCCCACTAACTGATTGCCCTATGTTGTTCAGGAAGATCTGGGAGGAATCGATGAGTAAAGATAGATAGCAAATTAGGAGGTAAGTAAATGACATTTAGGTGATTGAAAGTAGTAATGAGTGCTAAGAAGAAGTATCATCGATCAAAACAGAAGAGAATGGGGATACTCAAAAAGAGATATATGTGGGATGAATCTTGACTTGCTGAACTGATTCCTTAATTTGTACATTATATAGTAGGAACTTGTAAAGGATAGAAGGATAATCTATAAATTTGTGCTTGTACTGACATAGTTAGAATGGGGAGGAAGGCACTAAAGAGCCATAAGCTAGTGTTGAACAGTGGTTCTCACACTTTTTGAACAAAGCTTATGAACTGGGGTAAGAAACTCATTAATAACTTCTTGCCTCTTTCCACATCTTCTCCAGCTGCTCTGTGACCTTGCACAAGCTATTTACCTTCTACAAGCCTCTGTTTCCAGTAGGGAAAATAAGAGTGGATAGGTGCTTTAAAAGTATGCTAAGTTGGAGTAGGAGTCGAAGACCAGATTGATGGCGGTGTGAACTCGTAAACCAGGGTTCTCTCTCTGCTCCTTCTCCCACTGAAGACTTCATCTGGATTTTAGCCTTGTGAAATTCTTTTCTTTAGAAGAACAGAAGAAACGTGTTTTTCATGTTTCTTTTCAACCAGAAGGAAAGAGTATGCCCAAATTATCATATTGGCCTTAGTATTTCAGTATTACCCTGAGTGATATCATATGTATGTTATTAAAAGAAGTGAGGTGTTTGGGATGGAAACTATTCTGTCGCATGCTTTTGTTTCACCATCTTATATTTACTTCAGTTTCTCATTTTCTTGTCTAATTATTTATGCTCACGAAGCCAAAAACCTGACACTTAAATGATGGCATTGTGCAGACTGAACTAGTCAGCACATCTGCTTCATAGTCTTTTTTCCTCCTATGTTTTAGGGCCATCTGTCTATGCTGTCTCTCTCTTCAGTATAATTAAAAGATAAAAGCTTCCTTAAATGTTTCTGAAATTTTTAGAATCTGGATGTTCTTTGAAATTATAGCAGACTTATAGGCAAGATGTTGAAATTATTTCGTTGGTGTTAAATAGCAAGAATACTCTATGAACTCTAACAAAAAGTATCAGTAAATTACTGTAACCCAGGGTTTTGTTGTGTTTTAAATATAATCGAAGAGATGCATACTTCCTGTAGCACATCCTTTCTGGCAGACACTAGAGTTGGCATTGTCATCAGAGGATGAACCTTTTCATCCATCAGTAAAGTTTTCAGAAGGGCATGATTACATTTCATTATAAGAAAGCACTAAGGCCCTTAGGCCTAGGCAAGACAGGCACTTGCCCTGGACTCCAGACTTGGAAAACTCCCCAGTGGCTCTCTTCCAGTCACACCCCTCCCATAGGATGAGAAGTGTGCAGGGCCAAGAAATGTCCACCTACTGTTCACCCTCTTTCCTTCAATACTGCACTCTGAGCCAGAATTCATGCTCACATGTCCTCAGATCCGATTGCATTCAAGGAGTGGCCAAGGCTGTTTATGAGGAAAGCAAGTAGATGAGCTTAAACATAGGGGATGTGTATCCACACCCACATAAAGCTCCACTCAGTGTCAGACAGGGTGGGGGGTGAGAGGAGAAGGGGGGCAGGCCATAGCCAGTCAGTGGGGGTGCAGCTCCCATCCTCTGCCATCTTCCTGCATGGAACTCCGAGAAATTCAAGAATCCTGAATTTAAACCTCACCTGCTAGGACATTATTTAACAGTTATTCATCTAATTTATAACTTGTAAATGTTTAGACATATAGTACATGGATCTCTGATTGTATTCTCACTCTGAGTCCCAGAAAGGAAGGGACAAGGAGATCACTTGAACCTGCATTTCTCCTTGTGGGTAAGCCTATGTCCATTGATCCTTTGTCAGTTGAATACTGGATTAGGTGCTCTAGGATAACTTTACAGTGATTCCTTTAGCTGTAGTCTGGTCCAAGCTATGCCCTGGCACTAGAATGAGGTGACCCAAAGAGTGCCCCTTGGTTTTGGTGTGCAGTGCTATACTCGAAACTTAGGTGCGTGCTGAGCTACCATGGAAGCAAGTGGAAAGATTTAGTGACTGGGGTCTTTAGGGCCCACAGGGACAAGGGAACATGAGAAATTGGATGATACTGTGGCCAAAATGATTTCTTAGGATTATAAGTGAATTTCAGTTTTCCACTCACTATTGATTATTAGGTGTTGGGCCTTCACCCCCTAAAATCTTGAGTAAATCTGTACCTACTTAAATATTTTTAGGTGTAAAAAAAAAAAAAAGGTGAGAGAATAATTAGGATAAGAAAATCAGAGTTAATTCCTTTCCATCTCTGTAAATGCTGTTTTATAAGAGAGGAAATAACAAAACAAACCAGCATCATCAGTCTGTCTGGTGTACTATTTATGTCCAAAAAAGAATTTTGTAAGTGAAAATGTTAATGCTTCCAGAATTCCAATAACAAGTTCTTCTAACTTAAATGATATTAGTTTGTTCTATGTACAAATAATATTTCCTGAGCTTGGGATATTAATTTCAAATATTTTCAAAATTTATAGAAATACTTTTTTCTATTTATTTGTTTATACATTAGTACCACAAACTGGGAATTTTCATTTTTCTCTTAAATTAATTTTTTGAATAATGAAAACTTACACCCTTATATATAAAAGTTTTGCTGTAATCATTTCTTAACAGTTAAAATTATATAATTTATATACATATATACATAAACATAGAGAAATAGAATGTATATTTTTCCTGTGTTTATCAAAGAAATAATTCCAAATTATTTAATAGTACTGATATTGTTAAACCTTAAATACTTTGAATTTCAAGACCATTTGGTAAGAAAAGACTTTAGAATATAGATTTGTTGATTATCAAATATTTTTCACATCTGTAATTTAATTATATAGCTGTGAATATAAGGCTTAAAAAATGAAATTATTAAAATGAATTTAAGAAGAAATAAATTAGGCTTTAATTTCTTAGAATGTAATGCTTTTAATATGTTATAATTACAGATATGAGGAAATAAGACTTAGTGAAGTCATTTTTCAAACTACAGAGGTATTTACAGTTTTAAAAATAGATATCTCAGAAAATAAAATGAAAAAATTTCCAACTTTCAGATATTCAAACTACTGATGAATATTTATTTATTTATTTATTTATTTATTTATTTATTTATTGTTAATGTTTATTTTTGAGAGAGAGAGACAGAGTGTGAGTGGGGGAGTGGCAGAGAGAGAGGGAGACACAGAATCTGACACAGGCTCCAGGCTCTGAGCTAGCTGTCAGCAGAGTCCGTCATGGGGCTCAAACTTAACGAACCGTGAGATCATGACCAGAGCCGAAGTCAGACACTCAACCGACTGAGCCACCCAGGGGCCCCCTGATGCATTTTTAAAGCATGTAGGCATTTTAGTGAAATTTGAGCTTGCCTAAGTATAGAAGCTGAATCTGTGCTTTCACTTAGTCTAGTGTTACTTTATTTAATTTATTTATCAATGAGAGAAAATGAATCACTTTCTAGGTTTATACTACAGAAAGTGCCGGTTAATTTCCAAGGAAGGCGTTACTCATGATACGAAGCTTTTCTGCCTGATGCTGCCACCAAGCACTCATCTTCAGGTGCCAGTTGGGCAACATGTTTACCTCAAGTTAACTATTACAGGTAAGGTAAATAAAGGTTTTGGGGAAACCGTTTCTTTCCTTATTAGCAGTTGCAAATCAGTACTAATCCTTTTAGGAAGTAACCATTTAGGTTATTAATAAATGCTTCTGGCAACTAATAGCCAGGTTCTAGGTTCGTAGATGCAGCGTTCCTGCGTGTTGGAGCCGCAGCCCTGCCTTATCACCGTAGGGAGCGAAGAAACTGCCGGTCAGAGAGAGAGTTCCACCAGCACGGTTACTTATTACTGAGAACACTAAGGGAAAGAGGGGAGGGAGTGCCTAAGTGGTCCTTCAGGGAGACAGCCACTAGAAACACATCCCAGTATCTCTTAGTAACCACGTATGGTTGTGTCATTTCGGAAGTTGAATGTGTAAAACTGAAAATGAGTGATGATTAGAAATGATTTCCTTACATGTGCTGCCAGTATAAGAAGTTCTATAAAGATAGTCCTTACTTGAATTCTTTCTCCCTCATTTTCATCCTAAAGTTACTTCATTTACTCATTTCAAATACCCTTCTTATCCTTCTAACATTTTCTTGGCCTTCTGAAGCTGCAGAAGGTCACATTCTCATGTCAGTTAGTCTTCCCTGCAGTCAGTCTAGCAGACTGCCAGCCGGGGGTTGGTAGGTACAGTAGGTTCCCACAGCACTATTAAGTTTCCCTCCTCACCATCACCAGTGCCAGGCTGTCAGTCAGTAGCTGCTGTCTTCCCAGTGTGGTCATTGTCGATGTATTATAATTTTACGGGTGGATCAATTTTTAGATGTCAAGGAGCCATGTATAAAATTCTGGTCTTAAAAATGTGTGGGGACTCCTCTTTCTTTGGAATTTGGCTAGCTAAAATATAACACAAATTCTTATTAGATTCGTGTTTTTTAATAGTATATTGTTGGAAGTAGTTGGATTAACATTTTTTCTTTCAGTTGCCAAAGCAATATATATTAAAAAATTAAAACAGCTCAAAATGTATAAAGTAAAAAGTGAAATTCTTCCCTTTCTTAACCCAATAATCCCAATGGCCATCTGTAACCATTGTTAAAAATTTGGTGCATAATTAAAATTGTTACGTAAGTACCTTCTTACACCTCTGTGTAAACTTTTGATGTCTTTTTTTTTTTTTTTTGTGGCCCATTACAAAGTTTATATGCTGATGGAATAGATGGATGTCTACATTTATTACCATGAGTCCCTATCATACTGCACATAATAAATGTACATTGTTTATATGATGGGTAAAATATTGATTTGTTAAGTTTATTTCAGCATGCATAAGCTTCAGGTGTGTGTGTGTGTGTGTGTGTGTGTGTGTACATCTAATGTGTATATGATTCTAACTACATGTTCTCTGTATATAGTATGTGTGTGCATCTCTAGGGAGAATATGTAGTTAGAATCATATACATATTAGATGTACAGTTTTCAATATGTAGTGATAGCATCATAATATTTGTATGTTTCATCTTTATTCAGGGCTTTTGAGATTTTTAAAATTGAATTTCTGTGTCATGACTTTTTCCAGGTACTGAAATTGTGAAGCCATATACACCTGTATCTGATTCCTTACTCTCAGAGATCAAGGAACCAGTTCTTCTCAACAATAAATACATCTACTTTTTGATCAAAATCTATCCTGCTGGACTCTTCACACCAGAGCTTGATCAGCTTCAGATTGGTTCGTATTCTTTTTTTAAACCTCATTTCTGTTCTAGATAAGAGCCCGTGTTATACTTATCCTCTGGTTATATCCATGTGGGAGTCTATCAAATATCTCAGACTCAACTTGTCTGAGACCAAAGTCGTGTTCTTTTTGTCCCACCTAATCTACCCTTACTCCCATATTCCTCATCTTTATTATTTATAGCATCACAGTTCATTTTTGACACCATCGGGAGGCTTGAGTTATCTTTGAATCTTCCCATTTTCTCCCTCCCTATCCAGTCAGCCACTAAGGTCCAGTGAATCTACCTCCCAGTGGCTTTTTAATCTTTTCTTTTCCTTCCCTTCTGCCACCTTCTCGGATCAAGCCTTCATCATCCCTCATGACCTCTAACTGCTCTCTCTCAGTCGCCTCTAATGGAGTCCTTCTGTTTCTGTTTATCTGCATTTCCAAGCTGCCCTGAGGAGAAATTTAATCATGTTTCTCTGCAGCTTTGAGACATCTGACGGGTGTCCATTACTTAACGGTTAAGTCCTCTGCATGGCCTATAAAGACTTTCATGATCTCTCCAGCTGCATCTCTCATGTAACTACTTGTATAAATACAAAGTACTTATGCTACTCAGAGTTCCACAAGCTTGTCACCCTCATTCATAGGTACATGCAGTTGCCTCACATAGGACACCCATCAGCCCTTCCTCTACCTGTCAGGTACCTTTTTTTTTTTTTTGAAAGACCCAAACAAAATACCACTTCTTTTAGAAGCCGCCCTTCTCGTGAACCCCTCAGTAACTAACACTTTGTTCATAGTTCTCAGATAAGAATAAATAACGTTCCTTCTTTACAAAACTTTGAGTTTGAGGGTAAAGATTGTCTTCCTTATCTTTATAGTTCCTATACCTCAGCATGGCAATTGGCACATAATATGCTCTCAATAAGTGTACTTTGAAAGAATTAATAAAAAGACTATGATGAAATCTATTGTGATTTCAAGACCCCTGTTCCTGTTTCTATTCCTTTTTCTGTACCTTCATTCAACTTTTCACTGCCTTTTGTTTGACAGTAAAAGTGCCCTTCCTGTTTTTAACATAGCATTAGCAGTAACATCGAGGTGCCAGTGAGATAGGTCATTAAAATTTGGAAATAAAATTTGTTGCTTTCTGGAAGTTAAGCCAGTCTCTACATAATGGATATGATTAGTCCTCTTTGGTTACAAAGATCAAAATATTGAATATGAATCAGAACCTAAATAATCTTGGAATCCCTGCAAATCTAGTGAAGGTGACTATCATCTTGTGGTAGCCTGACATGTGATTATAGATAGCATGTGGAAACTGAACCAGTGTTATTATAACCTTTTAATAGAGATCATGTGAACAGAGCAGGGTGGAGATTTAGCCTAGAGCATGAAAGGGAAAGCCCAAAAAATAAGATGAGTGTTTTTTCAGTTTCATCCAGGGGAGCTAGACATGGCCCCAATACCTGTGTCCCTTGGAAGGACACACTGGCATGATAGTGATAACTCATGAAAGCCTCATCATGGCTTAAATGAGCTACGCTATAAAATTATCCACGTGTTTGTTTCAACTCCATGTTCACCAAGCAACTCTTATATGATTATTTTGGCCTTCCAAGTGTTCTGATACTGAGAATGAGATACCCTGGAAGGGGTGTGTGATGTTCAGGTCACTAGGTACAGATAGCCTTTTGTAAATGAATTGCTGTTCTGGCCGGTATACTTTTAACATCTTGTGAACTTGATTAAAATCCGGTATCTTGCCTGAGTCTAGTTTTATGACGTTGAAGGACTGGACTGTTGACAGAAGTTATCAAGTTAATGTCATTCTGTGAGGCATCTTTAGTAAACAACCAGCTGACTTTTTCCTGAAGATGTTCTGATCTTATGGTCCTTTTGAACTATAACGGGGAGCTTCTGTTACCTTCCAGTACTTAATTCATCAGTTACTGCAATATCCTTACTATCCCGCTGTGGACAAGAAGGAAAAATTATGAACATCCAAGCATTTAAAGAAATAAAGCAAATTATTTGAAATTGTTTTTAAAACATGTTTAACTTTTCTATTTTTAAAATTACATTGAAAATTTCTGAAATGTCTTAAAGGCAGTTCTCTTATATGAGTGGTACATAGTGGTTATATAAAAATGCACTACAGAAAATGTTTTGCTCAAATATTTTTATTCTAGATTGAGAAGTAGCATGCTCTAAGTACAGTTTCTGATCTTGCTTTGTTTTTATAGGTGTTCAATTCAGAACAGCTGTTGTTTTAATAGGTTTTTCAAAGATTTCATGAAGGTGAAGTTAGCACATTTACTAACGTAAGATTTTAGAATACTTTTCTATTTCCATTTTCTCTCCTACTAGTTTTATTGCTATGGCTAAGAATCCATATGTAAGCAGTGAGTATATATTCTCCACCTTGTACTGTGTAAGACAGGTATACATAGACACTGCTTTTGAGGTGCTTATAATTTAGTTTAGCAATCAGTCCTTTACTGAGAATTTGTACTTAAGTGCTTGTCAGTGGTTTGTAAATTAGAGATTCCAGATGGTTTGGGAAAATAATGTTGGGAAATGAGTGTCATAAAACCTCATTATTAATTTGGTTATAAGGATATAATCCAGACATACTTGGGGGCTTAATGAGTATTCCCCAAACTCCTTACATACCTTAAAGACTAAGATGTAGTCTGAAAGTTATGAATTCATCCTGTTACTCCTCAGTGTTCTAAATTTAGCTAGGCTAACGTCAGTTTCCCTGATTTTTTTTTTCTTCTGATTTAGTTTATATTTCATTGTTTAGGAGATTTTGTTTCCGTAAGCAATCCTGAGGGCAGTTTTAAAATATCCCAGTTCCAAGAATTAGAAGATCTCTTTTTATTGGCAGCTGGAACAGGCTTCACACCAATGGTTAAAATACTGAATTATGCTTTGACTAACATACCCAGTCTCAGGTATGTAACTTTATCTTTAATTACTATCCTTTATGAGGCTATTAGATTAGTGTAAGGTATTCTAAATTAATTACTCAGTGGACCTTAATAGACGTATTCTCATTCCCTCATTTATCATTTCCTTACCCTACGTCTTCTAGTCCTAGCTGTTTTACTAACTTGATTCTTTTATTTTTGATACTTTGGGTTACCTAATTGGCACTAAAAAACATTCATGCCAGTTTACGTTTAGACTTTTCCATTCATGCATATTTTAAATGTAACTGAAATAGTTCTTTTTGAGTTGTTGTTGTTTTTTCTTTTAAGGAAAGTGAAGCTGATGTTCTTCAATAAAACAGAGGATGATATAATTTGGAGAAGCCAGTTGGAGAAATTAGCATTTAAAGATAAAAGGTATTAAACCGGTGTTAGCTCTGCACTTAAATATTCAAAAATTTATAGTCAGTCTAGGCCTTATCTCCTTTGATTGGAGTGTTTAATTAGCCAGGAAGCCCCGTCAAAGAAAAAATAAACTAATCAATAATTCCCTCAATACAAGTAATGTTAATATCCCTCCCCCAAAGAAATACTGTTCGGTAAGATTAATACGACATCATATATGTATTGATAAAAATATATACTGGGCGTTATGTTTTAACGTGTTACTTATTCTGAGTTGAGTTTCACTGAAAATGATCTAGTATAGCCAATTTGATGATTCAAGATTTTCTTGCTATAGTGGGTGCAAATCAAATAAATGTGATAAGATGGATCAAGCAAAAATAAATATATTTCCTTACTACAAGATTTCTTAGAGCCTTTGTGACTTTAGAGGGGGGCTTCCTTATGCATGTTCAGTTAAGATTTTCTTCATTTTTGTTTGTCTACATTAAGTCATTAATAGCTGTTAATACTGGTGGTCCTCAGTACTCACCTTGGGGAATGCTGGCATAGGCAATAGAAAAAAGTTCGAGCCAGGCTGAACTCTGGTAGAATGAGAAAGCATGGGAATCTGTTTCATTGAAGAAAGCCCTAGCACAGTCAGCTGAAATTAGATAGTTGAAATGGGCATATGCCCTATCTCCCCTAAAGAGAGTTAAAAGCAGCAGGAAATTCTGAAGGTATTGTTTGGAAGAGTGAATTGGAGGAGCTGTCATACTTTGTAAAGCATATCTGTAGTCATCCAAAGCTATGTTTAAGAAATTCAGGACTTCATAAGGACTTCACACAAAATATCTGAAGTAAATATGTTTAAGATTGTACAGGACAGATAAAATTCCAGGCTTTTTGAAAGTTCGAGTTAAAGATGTCAACAACTCAGCTGTTCTGGGACTCTGTTTCTTGTGACTACTTTCCGAACGTCCTCGGTGTGGGAATGAATGGCCACCTTTCGTTTTTCCTCCCTCCTGTCTTCCATCCTCTTCCCCTCTCTCTTCATAAATAACGTTCACAAATTAAAGATGACCTGACTCACTTATCCTTGAAGTATTGAGTCTTCTTACATACTTAAACCATAAACCTAAAAGTATTTGTATTTAGGTAGCCGTACGACAGTTTAGAGCATGATTTAAAGAAATACAAATTCCTAGGTTTTCAAGCGTCTTTTTCACACTTTTGAAAGTGGAAAGTTAGAAGCGGCATGTACCACAAAGCCTAAAGCCTAAATTCTGGTTTTCATTCTACCCTTCACCAGCTTGGACCTTACTCAAAAATTACTTAGCTCTATGGGCCTGTCTCTTTATCTTCCAAATGAAATAATGACATCTTTCCTACTTACTTCGTAAGGCTAATGTGATGATTGGAGAAGATTGTGTAACTGCTTTGGAAACTGAAGGCCTACCTCAGATACTTGAATTGTGGCTTAGAAGAACTCTACGTACATGCGTTTCATTTCTGCATTAACTGAGCTCCTGTTTTCCTGATCAAACATTTAAAAGAATTTAAACAGCATTGCTAAGCTTTTTAACTGTAGGGTTGTTTTAAAAAAAATGTTTCTGACAGCGTTTTGACAAAGTTAATTTTGAACATAGTTCCCTTGTACGAGAGGATCCATTTGCTATTATTTTCATGAACAGACATTGTACTTTTAGACTTTCAGTAGGAGCTAAACTTGATTTAAGAAGTACTTGGTAAAAAGAAATGTGTAGATGGCCTCTGAACATAAAGTGTGTTTTCTTTTGTTTCATTCTGTTTTATTTTGGTCTACATAATTTGGGTTGGTAGATTGCATAGGCTGGAATATGGAGGGTGAGGAAAGGCCCCTTTTTTTTCCTATCTGGATGCCTGGCTCTAACAGCATTCACCAGGTGAGTGGACTCTCCAGCTTGCTGAGAGAAGTGATGGCGCTCTGACTTCTGGCCTACCTTTATCCTCCCTCTTCTCCTTCTGTTTCTCTTCTTGCCCTCCCCTCATGCTCCTGGGTGCTCGCTCTCTCTACTCGCTAACCTCCTCCTTCTTCTTGGAGACATAATTGTCCTTGCTTGAGGCACTCTGTTGGCACGGACTTCTAGTGTTGTATGATTGCCGCTCCCTGGAGACTCGTGTCATGCCCTCACTGGAAAACAAAAAGGCCATGCTTGTATGGAATGTTTACCAGGAATGTTACCATATTCTGAGGCTTTATGAGAAACCCAGCCTTAAAGGCTTATTGATGGGTTTTTAGCACTATTGTTGAGTCCCATACAAAAAAGGAAAGTAAAAACTCAGATTTAATATAAGGTTATTTTAATTAGTCACATCTGTATTTTAGTTAGTATTTAAGGGCATCTTTTATGTATTAAACCATCCTTTCCTACATCTTGACTTTCCTGTATCACTCCTAATTTTAGTAATAAAGTTTCTGATGACAAAATGTGACACCTGAACATATTAAAATAATTATTGGGTTGTAAATATCTTTTTAAAAATCCTTCTAAATTTTGTAGTTAAAGCAAGTGAAATACCTTACTCTGTAGGATTAGGTCTCAGCCTTCCACTCAGTCCTTGTGGAACAAGAAGGGACAGATAGGATGGATATTGAGGCTAAGATATGATCTAATACTCTGATTTTCAGCGAGCATGCTATGCTTGTCCTCCAAGTTTATCTAGATAATATTAACAGATGAAATTCTTAGAAAAATCATTGCATAATGGGAGCTTACTAACCTTGTGACCTTGGGCAAGTTATTTGATCTGACTGAGCCTCAGTTTTTCCGCTTGTAGAAATAAGGATATCAATTACCTACATCATAGAATTATTTGGCTACAGGGGTCAGTGAGACAGTTTGTGTAGGTGCCTAGCCCATAATTAGCGTATTTGTAACATTGATTCATTCATTAAATAAATGTGAGCTCTGCTATGTGCCTCTCTACACAGGGGCACAACAGTGAACAAGATACTATGTTGGCTTATTTTCTCATACAATCCAGGGAATGTATCTCTTCATTTACCCACATTGCTAAACTTAATAGAATTGCAAAACACAGGTACACTATAAGTACTTTTATGGGATGTTTCTATTTCAGTCAAGTTTCCATGTCATTGAATATAAAATTTGAACAGAGAACAGCTTACTTGAATTTTATCCAAATATGTCCAGTAGTTAGGACTCCATTCACAACATTTCAAATCTAGCAAAATCTCACACATTTATTTTTCTTAAGAAATTTGAGAGGAAACAGAAGGCAAAAATGTGTGGTAGTAGCTATAGTTAATTACCATGTAAACTGAGATCCAAATTAAATTCCGTTTATCTCTCTCTTGACCTCTGAACAGTGTTATGCATGAGGTCCCATCCCTGTAGAATGCCCTAGCTCTGTGAGTTCTCAGCTTTTGCAAAATGATTTTTGATGGGCGGGATAGCTTGACATTGAGATTGACCTCTGGACAGCATTTTGTAATATATAAATTTTTTTTTAATGTTTATTTTTGAGAGAGACAGAGACAGAATGTGAGTGGGTTGGGGCAGAGAGAGAGGGAGGCACAGAATCTGAAGCAGGCTCCAGGCTCTGAGACGTCAGCACAGAGCCTGACGCAGGGCTCGAACTCATGAACCGCAAGGTCATGACCTGAGCCGAAGTCGGACGCTCAACCGACTGAGCTACCCAGGCACCCTGTAATATATAAATTTAATAGGTATTTTCCCTTCCCTTTCAAAACAGTCATTTTTGGAGAAAACCTTCTTTTAATAAAGCTATCTCCTTGTCTCGCTCTCTGACACACACATGTGTGCACTTATACACACTCATCTTTTTATTTTGTTTTTTAAATAATGTAGTCTTAGGGCTCCTGAGTAGTTCAGTCAGTTAAGCAAACGACTTCAGCTCAGATCATGATTTCACAGTTCATGCGTTCAAGCTCCATGTTGGGCTCTGTGCTGACAACTCAGAGCCTAGAGCCTGCTTCAGATTCTGTGTTTCTGTCTCTCTCTGCCCCTGCTTGACATTCTCTCTCTCTCTCTCTCTCTCTCTCTCTCTCTGTCAAAAATAAATTAAAAAACATTAGAAAAAAATTTTAAATAATGTAGACCTACTGATTAAACTTTTTATAACTACATTTTCTTCTTAGTATATTATGCACATTCTGTGTGTCGAATATTTTAATGTTATTTATTTTTGAGACAGAGAGAGACAGAGCATGAAAGGGGGAGAGTCAGAGAGAGGGAGACAGAATCAGAAGCAGGCTCCAGGCTCCGAGCTGTCAGCACGGAGCCCGACGCGGGGCTCAAACTCACGGACCGTGAGATCATGACCTGAGCCGAAGTCGGACGCCCAACCGACTGAGCCACCCAGGCGCCCCTGTGTGTCAAATAGTTTAAACCAGTTTTTGTCTGCCACCTCAATCTGCCTCTCCCCCCTGTTCCAATGACTTTAGGGGACATTTATGTCTGAAAACATTTTTTATCATCACAACGGAGGGCATCTAGTTGGTAGAGTCCAGGAATGCTGCAACATACTACATACACACAACAATCTCCCACAACAAAGAAATAACCAGCCCCAAATTCCAGTAGTGCCAGTTGGGAAAACTGGCACGTTACCATGATTTTTAATAGCTGTACTATATGCAGTCATGTAACCATACCATGACTTACTTAACCAGTCCCCTGCTGTTTGGCATAGTGATTACAAGCTGCTCTGTACCTCCATATGCAGGATAAAAATTCATCAGAAGAATCATCAGGTCACAGAATACCAAGGCTATTGATACATTTTGACAAATAGCCTCGAGAAAGGTAAATTACCAAGCACAGAATATTGTACTCCCCACACTTGATATGTGAGTGTCCTTATTTTTCCTTTAGAAAGGATGAGGTTAATGTTTAGGGCATAAGGGAAGGCGAAAGAGAAAGGGATTCCAAGCAGCACAAGGACAGGGGATTGTGTACCCCGTTATGGGCACTGGTGGACCAGGCACATCACTTCAGTCACTTGTGTGCTCACTCTCTGCAAAATGTGCTTAATGTTGGGGAAAGATACAAAATGAGTAAGAATCCCCAAGTGGTGGTGAAGTTCTCAAGTTCGGCAGTAAGTGTAAAGTCTTGAGAGAAATGAGTCATATGTTCTAGAAGTCTAGGAGGAGGAGTGATTCTGTTTTTGTGAGGGTGGGGATGTCAAAGCTTCATAGAGGAAGGTCTGGGCTTTGGGGAGCAATTAGCATTTCTGTGAACAGAAAAAGAAATTTGTATAATAGGATTTTTTATAAGCAAAAAACCAAGAGGGCCAGTATGTTGAGTCCAATTATGTTGAACTGTGTGTGGAAAGGAAAACAATGTGAAACAACTTTGTAAAAATAAAACCATTAATTATATCCATATTAGAAGGAATCTTAGTGGTGATCACTTCTAATCCTCTTATTTTACAGTCAACGAAACAGGGTAGTTAAAATCTGGCAATGGAAGACCTTAAGCGTAATTCCTGTATTACACTTAGTACATGGGAAGTTCCGGCAACCTGGGAAGCACATCTCCCTTTATTACTGACAGGGTCTGTAGATAATGACTATGTTTCTGTACCCTGGTGTCAGCATTAAGACTAGCGATGTTTCAGTCTAATTGAGATAGCAGATGCCGATGATCTCAGAGGCACAAGTACATTGGAAATGTGCCTGAACCCCTTTCTTTTTCTCCAGCCTGTGATGTGCTCAAATATGTCGGCCCCTAATATGGACCCATAAGGGACTTTCTTCCTCCCAGATGTTCCTCAAATGGTGTGTTTCTTGGAATGTGTTTTTTTAAACGTCCATGTGTTCCCCTGACCAAAGGGCTCTGTGATTAAATAAGTCTGAGACAGAATGTGTACTATATTACCTTCTTGAAGATTTGTTGCGAAGTTAGCATATTCAAGGTTTTGAGAAATTCTGAAGAAATCTATTTAACTTTTCTTAACCCAGTAGTCCCATACTCATTTGAGAGGTTAGCCTTCTCTCATGGATTACCACTCACATCTGGAAGAACACTAGTGTTTCATCAGATTCATTTTGAGAAATGTCTCTGTAATATGTATATTTTATCAAATTTTAACCCCTACCTGTTTATTTTGTGAATTCTTACCCTATGAGCAAGTAACTAGTTTTCCTGTTGTTTCTAGTATTTTTCTCTTTTTTATTGGTTTTTATTTTGATTCCAGTATGGTTAACATACAATGTTTTGTTAGTTTCAGGTATACAATATAGTGATTCAGGAATTCTGTACATTACTCAGTGCTCGTTGTGATGGGTGGGCTCTTAATCCCCTTCACCTGTTTCACCCATCTTCCCACCCACCTCCCCTCTGGTAACCACCAGTTTGTTCTCTATAGTTAAGAGTGGCTTCTCGGTTTCTCTCTCTCTTTTTGTGTGTTTGTTTTGTTTCTTAAGTTCCACATATGAGTGAAATCATGTGGTATTGTTCATCCATCAAAAAATGAAATCTTGGGGCGCCTGGGTGGCGCAGTCGGTTAAGCGTCCGACTTCAGCCAGGTCACGATCTCGCGGTCCGTGAGTTCGAGCCCCGCGTCGGGCTCTGGGCTGATGGCTCAGAGCCTGGAGCCTGTTTCCGATTCTGTGTCTCCCTCTCTCTCTGCCCCTCCCCCGTTCATGCTCTGTCTCTCTCTGTCCCAAAAATAAATAAAAAACGTTGAAAAAAAAAATTAAAAAAAAAAAAAAATGAAATCTTGCCATTTGCAATAACATGGATGGAACTAGAGAGTTTAATGCTAAGCAAAGTAAGTCAGTCAGAGAAAGACAAATACCCTATGATCTAGTATTTTTCTTTATCTAGAGAAATCAGGAAAAGCTGGGGCTCCAAATACCCTGAAATACCCTTCTCTAGGCAGTGACTAATCACAGAAGCTTTCTGAGCAGAAAGTTGTAAGATGGGTTCTGGGTTTTTAGAAGAACTAATATAGCCATGATGTGTCAGATAGATTAGGGCTAAGGATATTAGAGCAGTATTTTAGTCGAGAGATATAAAGGCCTATTGCAGAGTTGTGGCAGTAAAAATAGGAAGGCAGGAGATATGTGTAAGAAATGTGAAGGAGGTACATTTTGGAAGCTGATTGGCCAGAGGGGGAGGGAATCAGTTGTTGATGACTGCAGGCTCTGCAGTCATTTTAGATTGAATGCGTACATTTGTATTTCAAGACTTTTCATCTTGGATCATTATCAGTCTACTTTAAAATAATTATTTTCAACATGAATAGATACTTCTCTAAAGAAGACATCCAGATGGCCAACAGGCACATGAAAAGGTGCTCAACATCGCTCCTTATCAGGGAAATACAAATCAAAACCACACTCAGATATCACCTCACGCTAGTCAGAGTGGCCAAAATGAACAAATCAGGAGACTATAGATGCTGGAGAGGATGTGGAGAAACGGGAACCTTCTGGCACTGTTGGTGGGAAGGCAAATTGGTGCAGCCACTCTGGAAAACAGTGTGGAGGTTCCTCAAAAAATTAAAAATAGACCTACCCTATGACCCAGCAATAGCACTGCTAGGAATTTACCCAAGGAATACAGGAGTACTGATGCATAGGAACACTTGTACCCCAATGTTTACAGCAGCACTCTCAACAAGAGCCAAATTATGGAAAGAGCCTAAATGTCCATCAACTGATGAATGGATAAAGAAATTGTGGTTTATATACACAATGGAGTACTACGTGGCAATGAGAAATAATGAAATATGGCTCTTTGTAGCAACATGGATGGAACTGGAGAGTGTTATGCTAAGTGAAATAAGCCATACAGAGAAAGACAGATACCATATGGTTTCACTCTTATGTGGATCCTGAGAAACTTAACAGAAACCCATGGGGGAGGGGAAGGAAAAAAAAAAGAGGTTAGAGTGGAAGAGAGCCAAAGCATAAGACTCTTAAAAAACTGAGAACAAACTGAGGGTTGATGGGGAGTGAGAGGGAGGGGAGGGTGGGTGCTGGGTATTGAGGAGGGCACCTTTTGGGATGAGCACTGGGTGTTGTATGGAAACCAATTTGACAATAAACTTCATATATTGAAAAAAAATAGTAATTATTTTCACCAGCTTGTTTACTTCCATTGACATTTAGACCACATAGGTATTTACCAGAAGCAGGTCTACTTTCTCTCGCCCACTTGCTCTCTTTTTATGTTGCTTTGTTTGCACTTAATAGATTATCTAAATTTATTTTCAGGTAACCTTCTCAAGAGTTCTAGTCCTTTCCTGCATGTTGAGATCACAGGGCAGAAAAGAGTTTCAGAACATTTACTCTTATGCCTCACGGCTATAATTGTTGCATACAGCAAATTGGCCCTTATTCATAATAACCCAGAAGAGAGGATTCCATAGTAATCATCTGTATCTTAATATGATAAAAAGGAATGCTTCTTTAAAATATTCTTGGTCTTAATTTGGTATTGCTCCTATCCCACTTTAAGCTCTTCTAATCCTGTAGCGGCTAAGCAGGCGAGCATCCTCTTCACAATATCCCTAAAAATTATATTCATGTGGCTGTGTGCTTTTTCCATTAAGCACCCAAAAATTATGGCCAAGGGACCGCTGTGTGAATAAATACAAAATGCATGGGAAGGTTACACCCTTTATGTAAGGATCTCAGTTATCTATCACCCTTTAGTAGATGCCTGCAGAGGGTATGCCAATGACTAGGCTTTTTTTTTTTCTTTTAAATATCTCAATAAAGGAAAATTAGGTGAGAGGGACACCAGTATTAATTTATAGATCTTAGCAGTTTTATTCCAGTGACCAACTTGTTGGAAATAGAGCCAGAGGAGACAAGTTTTTATTTTTAATTTAACCAGGTAATTGCAATCTTTTATCCAGTTGTCTGTGTATAATTGGAAATGTCTTAACATAATGGTTCTGCAGTTGCTTTTGGGTCTCCTTTGATGATCTGCTGAAAGGCTATGGATCTTCTCAGAAAAATGCACTTATGAATTCACGTACATTTTTTAATGTGATTTCATAGATGCCAGCATATGACTGTGTTCTTCCAGGCACATTTTTGGTTTTTTTGTTTGTTCGTTTGTTTGTTTGTTTGTTTGTTTGTTTGTTTGTTTGTTTTTTAGCCAATATGGCTTCTTTGTAAATAAGTTTCTTTATTCCTTCAAGTATTTTTGCACACTTACCTCAAGCCAAACCCAGAGCAGTGTACAAATAGTACATTCTGGAATTATCTAAAACTATTTTAAATTTTAAATGCCAGCAACGAAAAATAAGTTAGTGAAAGAAAGTATTTGGGGAAGCTGTTTTGTACAGAGTAGAATAGATTGCTGCTAAAACCACATGGGGACCTTAAAGGTAAGAAATAGAACATAATTCTGTAGGGTTTTTAAATATAAAATCAGAATATTAGAACAGAGATGATATAGTTTTCCCACCTCATTCTGCAAATGAACAAATAAGACCAAGAGGCCTGGGTCTGGGTGAGAGCCTGGACTGGTTGTCCGAGCCCCTGCAGACACTCAGCGTTGGCCTGTGCTGCTCTGTGCCAGTCAGTTTGCAGGCACCTTACCTGAGCTGTCGCACAGCGACGTGAGGGCGGCGGCACCGGCCACGTCTTGTTTCTGTTCTGACATTTGGCTCCCTGGGCCCCCTCACAAGAGAAACTGTTCGCTTGTACTTTTTCTTAAGATTGATGTTAACGTATGATTTATTTCTGCTCGTCTTGAGAAAGCATCTCAGTTATTCACTAGGAAATGTAGAAAGTCATTTGATCTGCTAAAAATGGTTAAGAATGAATTGTGTTTGCTACAATGGAGAGCAGGTACAACATAACATTTTTAATTTACTGTGATTCTTTACCAGCAATTCACTTAACAGATCACAGAGCTGTGGGGAGAAATGGTCTGGAGTATGTTGTGAGATTTGGTTTGATGTTCTTCTCTCTCATTTTAATTCTGTACCCATTTTTTTTTTCTTTCATGTGTTTCGTTTCTTAGTATCTGAATGCCTCCTGTGTGTTGGCCACTAGGGATGCAGTGACAGCCAGAGCGTGATCCTTGCTCTCATGGAGCTTATGATGTAGCGGGCAAGGTAGACATTAATAGGATAATCATCTTGATCACCACATATTTACAGGCCGAAGTAAGGGCTGCGAAGAAAAGGGAAAGGAAAGCATTCCTACAACACATATAACAGAGCACTGTGGGCTGCAGTGCTTCCCCCTTTGGAAATGATGCTTGAGCTAAGAACTGAAGGGGGGTGGGGGGCTTAGTAGAAGCATTTCAGGAAGAGGATGGGCAGCACGTGAAGACTGAGCCAAGTAGACACACAGTTAGGAGCCAGGACTTGGTGAGGATATGCTTATGGCAGGTGAGGCAGAGAAAGGTCTCCTGGATGAATCCCAAGCTCCTGGCTTTTGCAACCAAGTGGACCGTGGCGCCGTTCACAAAGATAACCTCGGGTGTGGGATAGGGAGATCATAAGTTGATGTTGAAGACAGCAAGAAATGAATCCAGTAGGCTCTTGGGTCTGGAGCTCGTTGGAGAGGTTTGGGTCGGAGATTAAAACGCACATGCCAATGGTAATTGCTCTGTTCTGTGATTTATACAGGCAGATTATGAATAGAAATGTGGAGTTCTTTGAGATCCCTTGGAACTCTCTTTCTAGTGAGTTCAGTAAATAACGCCAGATTACTCTTCTTATTCGTAGCAAAAGTTAACCCTTAGTAAGTACGGATTTACCTATATGTTTTTGTTAAACTTTTGCTTATCATCTGTTCTAGTGCTTTTCTAGCAAGTATATCAATTTATACACTTTCATACACTACAGTTTAGGTATTCAGTTGTTCTCAAGGGGAAAAAAAGAAAATGTTTTCATGAACTTAAAACATGCTAATAATATGTTCAAATAATAGACTTAAAAAATGTTTCTTTCCTCCAGATTTGATGTTGAATTTGTTCTCTCAGCACCCACTTCTGAATGGAATGGCAAATGGGGACACATTTCACCAGCTCTTCTTTCTGAATTTTTGAAAAGAAGTTCCGACAAATCCAAAGTCCTCATCTGCATTTGTGGACCAACCCCATTTACAGAACAAGGAATACGGTGAGTAGCAATGTGGTACGGAAAAGAATGCCCAACACTGTGAAATGAAAATCTTCCATAAGAAGCAATCGACTTAGCTCTGTTCTTCCCATTCATACAAACCTGCACTACAATAGTCGGTTACAGCCTCAGAAAATAGTAGTTTTTAACCTTCATGCAGGTGAGAGGTTGGAGGCCAGGATTATGCATAGAGTTAGATGTGGATGATGATCATTGCTAATGACTGGCAGTGTGGATACATGGTGCCACTTTCTTATCTGGGACATAATTAATAAGCATTGTTCATCTTGTTGCAGCTTTCCACCTTTCTTCATTCTCTGCAGTTAGGCAAAAGCTAGTAAGTAATACAGGGATTGAAAGCCAGACGTCAAGACAGAAGGAGAGACTAGAACATAAATAAGCTAAGACTCCAAGTTGACACTGGATGACGAAGCATCAATGGTAGTGTTCATCTTACTCGAAATTCACCTGGCTCTGATTTAAATCTAAAATGACACTTTAAAATATTTCATTATTTATGTAGGCACTGTTGGGTGTATAGGTGATTTTAAAATATGACTGCCTCAACTACCCTGTTTTTCCTTGTTTGAGATATGACTAAACCTCACATTTTCTGGTTACTTTTCTCTCTCACTATTTTTAATTTTAATTAAGAAACATATTGACCTCAGTACATGCATTGAGAAATGTTTCTCTCTATGTTGCATTTAAAAAAGTATTTTAATTAAATTGAATTTTATTTCTGGATTGTAATACCTTCAGAAAAAATGTTCTTTTGTATAAGCACTCTCAACTTCAAATTTTTTAAAAAATTACTGTTTAAACTTTTAATCTTTCAAAGCTGGAACAAAACTATTAAATTTATAGTGAAGACTAACAGTATGATTTGAAGTAAAATAATTTTTCAGAAAGAAAAAGGCTAAAGGCTACATTCTTTTACTTTGTTGACACTGCTATTTAAAAAAAATTTTTTTTTAATGTTTATTTTTTTTGAGAGAAAGAAAGACAGAGTGTGAGCTGGGGAAGGGGCAGAGAGAGGGAGACCCAGAATCCGAAGGAGGCTCCAGGCTCCAGGCTGTCAGCACAGAGCCCGACGCGGGGCTCGAACTCCAAAGCCCCAAGATCATGTCCTGAGCCGAAGTTGGACGCTTAACCGCTTAACTGACTGAGCCACCCAGGCGCCCTGACACTGCTATTTTAAATGTATCTTAATGCTTACTTCATAGCAGACTGCAATTTAATTATCATTTTAAATGATGTGAATCATAAACTCTTCAGCATTGAAAGAGACTGTGTCTTTAAGGCCATTTAGCCCAATTAACTGACTGAGGAAGAATCCCTGGTACAGCCTCCTATTAGAAGTGTGTTGTTTTCTCCCAGGAACAATGGGCTATTTGCAGGCTCTTCATTTGCATACCCACTTCCTTGCATTCCGGAGCCTCAGTCTATGTGTAATTGAATAGAAGATAGCCAAGATCCTAGTACTTCTGCATTTATAAAATTGAATGTAATCTCTACAGCTTTATTTTCTCAGCTTTACCTCAGAGCTAATCTTTCCATGCTGCTAGCTGGCTTGACAAGAATTGCTCAGGGGGATCACTGGTCATGTATGGATCCCTGCTTTTGCTCACAATTGAACATGCTGCACAGAATTGCCTTGTGAGATGTAGCTTAATTCAAATAGTACACACATACCCTTTTTTTATTTCTCTCTACTTACTGTGCTTCACACATACTGCATTTTTGTTACATACTGCAGATTGTGGCAACCCTGCGTCACACAAGTCCATTGTTGCTGTCCTGCCAACAGTGTTTCTGTGTCACATTTTGGTAATTGTCACAGTATTTCACTCTTTTGCATTACTCTCACGTGTGTTATGGTGATCTGTGATCGGTGATTACAACTTGCCGAGAGCCCAGACGATGGTTAGCATTTTTTTTTAGCAGTGAAGTATTTTTTTAATTAAGGTATGTACATTGTTTTTTAGACACAATGCTGTTGCACACTGAATAGACTGTAGTGTAAATAGAACTTTGCTATGCATTGGAAAACAAAAAAATTTATTTGACTCGCCGTATTTTGATATTTACTTTATTGCAGTGGTCTGCAAGCTGAATCCACAGTATCTCTGAACGTGCCTGTACTTGGCAGTTAATAGCCTCTGCCCTGTGACTTGTAATTTAGGACTCCTGTTTCTTTGATTTCCTCGTCTCGATCATCTTAATGAATGTCTTGTGTCTCTTACTTGACATTTATGTGGGTCTCTTATTAGATCATAGGTTTTGCTGTCCTGAAAAATGACTCCTTTGGGGGCGATTCTCACTCCTTCAGGCCCTCCAAAATGAATCTCATGTCTGCTACAGAAGTATAACCATTTCAAACACAGTCTCCATATTTGGTGAAAATTCGTTAGGTTTGTAGGATATGATAAGAGACAGACTCAGAAACTGATTTTATTGTGATATAAAGAGCAAGATAATCACTTGCTCAGTAAAGGTGCTTTCATCTACCAAATCCCCACTGTGTTTGTGGCACAGATGAATAAAACAGGCTCTGGTATCGAGGCCCACACTGTCTAGTGGTGGAAGCAAATGCATGCATTAATAACTAAAATATGACTCTGAATATCATAAACCCTCTTACTAGAGGTGGAACCCAAGTGTTAAGGAAATTCAGGAAGAGGCAAGTTACACCTGGGCAGGTGTGTATTGGAGGGAGAGTTGCTGCATGGTCGGAAAGACCTGTTGTTTGAGTGACGGCCAAAATGCTGCCAGTCACAGGAAGCGGGGAAGGGTTGGATGGGCCGAGGAACAAGCAGACCCATTAAGGGGCAGGTATACAGAAGACTAGCCTGGTGTGGCCAGGCAGGGACAGAAAGTGTGGCTAGAAAGGTAGGTGAGTTCAAACAGTGAGAGGCTTGACCATTGCACGGAGTTGGCCCCGTGACTCCTGCGCACACCCTTACTTTGTCTGAATATGTGTGTTTGCCTAGAAGCCGCTGATTTGCGTTTGAATCCCAGCTCTGCCACTTGTAAGCATCTGTAATCACAAGTCACGTGTCCTAGAACCAAATACTTAACCTTTCTAAGCTTTAGTGCACTCACCTGTACAAGGGAATAAATTATAATACTTAGGAATGTGAAGTGCATAGCACAGTGACTACATATATAGCAAGTACTAAATAAATGTTTTTATTTTCGACTTCGTTTTCTTCTTTTTTACTGAAGTATAATTAACATACAGTGTTATATTAGTTTCAGGCATACACTATGATTCAACATTTCTGTACATTACTCAGTGCTCAACCTGTTTCACCCACCCACCCCCCTCCCTGCCCCCCTCTGGCAGCCATCAGTTTGTTCTCTGTATTTAAGAGTCTTTCTTTTTTTCTTTTTTTGGTTTCTTTTTTCTTTGTTTGTTTTGCTTCTTGAATTCCACATGAGTGAAATCATATGGTATTTGGCCTTCTCTAGTTTCAGCCACATTTTAAACAGAGCTACTTCTAAGATTTCAGTCTCTATACTGTTTTCCAAATTGAATTATACTTCAGCAACATTTCTGCTTGTCTTGTTCAGTTTGGGAGAATGAGGATAGAGTGCTGGGGGATCAACTCCTTACTCTGAAAACTGGTGAATAAAGGTGGGGGAAGCATTTAGTCTGCCTTCTCTGTGAGGTGTGCCACTGGGCAACTACATAATAAATTAGCAGATGTTCGTTTTTCTCTATAGAATTCCTCAGCTGATAAATGAAGAAAGAGTTACAGGAGTATCACCAACTTCAGTCCCTCATGAACTAATGGGTGTATACGTAGATCCCCAATGGTTGTTAGCGTCCAAAAAGAGAGGCAACCAGGTATGATGAGCCTCCTGATGGAAGAACACTACCTAGGAGATAGTCTTGTCAAAAAGAATTGAACCCGTATCTGATCAAGCCTCGAGATCCAATTATTAAAATGTGGGAAATAAGAGACACAGCAACATATTATTAAAGTATACCACAGAGATGCAGCAAAATGGAGACTCTGGGTGGCGCAAGACCTAAAAACCTGGTTTTGTCAACAAAGAAATCACAGGACGAAGAGAGAGAGAGAGATGGAAGGGATCTCACAGATCCCTAAAAGATACCTAAAAGACATCAGCTAATCACACTGAGTAGATTTTAGTTGGCATTAAACAAACTTTAGAATTATGGCATTTATGAGACAGTTGAAAATTTGAACACTGACTAGATATTTGAAGAGAAAGTGCATACTAAGCGGGGAAAATGAAAAAATACTATGGTTATGACGGTCAACTTTGATCTTCTTTGTTTTTAAACATTTTGCCAAAGAAACATGTACTTTTTATTTGTTTTCCAGGTTGCTGCGTGATAGGAACTTTTCCAAAGAGGAGATCCATAGTTTTACAGCATAATGAAGAGCTGTCATCGTCCTTTATTCAACTGTTTTGTCTAAATTTGTGATTACTTAGTATTTTTTAAGAGAACATTTTTGTACATACTAACTAAAAGGTTAACTAGAATCCAGGTTTCAGTTTCTTCAATGAAATCAAATGTTCCTTCAGTAGAGGCAACTTGTTGACTTTATTTTGTACCATAACTTATTTTGCTATTGATATTTGACCTGGAATCGACCATGGCAACAAGTACATACAGGTGTCTTTTGTGATGAGTCACAGACTTCCTTACCATTTAAAGCGTATCACTGTACTACAGTAAACTCTGGTGTTTTATGACATGATAAAGTAAATGATCATTTTGATCACATTTCTATGCTGTAAAATGTCTTATTAGCAATACAGATTAAATTTTATTTTACATTGCACTGTTAACTCAGGAAATGATCATTTATGTCCTTGTTATTAACTATTAAAACATGGAATGTTTTAACTTATTAAGTGATCGAAACATTGTGTCTGTGTGTGTGTGTGTGTGTGTGTGTGTGTGTGTGTGTGTGGCATTGATACCAAGTAGAATAAACGTATACTTAAGTACTTTTTAATTCTTGTGGTAGAAATGTGTTTGAATTCAACAATATTGGATGGGTGTCTAAGGGGGACTTAAAAAGGCAGCAGGAAAAGATTCTGGAGACATTTCATATCTGCAGCTTGCAATTAGATGTGTGAGAGAGTCTAAGAGAATCTTAACAACTATTTCAATTCTTAGCCAAAATTAGGGGCATCAGGAAATGTAATGAAAGTGTAGCATCTGGTCCCATGACCTAAAATAATCCTTTGGTGCTCTGGAATGGGTTAAATTTTAATTCTTTTTGAGCCCATCTAGAACACTGTGTCCTAAACGGTACCTTCCCTGGCTGGCTGCTTTCCCCACAGCTGGTAGTTCAGCAGGGAGCCCTCGTGAGCTCTGGTGTGTGGGTGATTCATTCTTTCCTCCAGCTGCTGTGTGCAGCCTTCAAATATTTTCATAGATTGGGATTTAGCAGAGGGTATCAAGAAGAGTCACCGTGAGCTTTTCCAGAGGAAACTGTTGAATGCATGGGTGGCTACTGCTGAAGCTAACTCAGATTTTTTTCAGTCTTAGTCAATACAGCAGCTCTGTGTGCACAGAAATGGGGGTGCAGGGAGCCAGCTCCAATTTTCCTGAAAATGATTTGAATAGCTAAATCTTCACTGAATGATATACTCAGGAGAAACACAATAGATTTGCATTCCTGAAATGACAAATACCCAGTTGATGAAGGCGCATGTGTGCAGGTGGCTGGTGGAATCCTTTCCTGTGCCTTCCTCTTGGGTATCCACCTCCAGCCACACTGTCATTCACCCAGGCAGGACAGAGCCGTCCTGAGCCCTCGTGGCTAACACGAACGTTCTCCAGCTTCTGCCTCCCTGCCATCTCCTTTTTCTCCTCTAAGAGAGATCATGAACCCTCTAGGCATGCCTGTTTTGTAGTTTATTAGTAAATCTATCAATTCCACCTCACCCAACAGTTGTCTCATCTTTTCTGTCCTTTTTTGTCTCCACTCCTTTTTTTTTTTTTTTAATGTTTATTTATTTTTGAGACAGAGAGAGAGCATGAACGGGGGAGGGTCAGAGAGAGGGAGACACAGAATCTGAAACAGGCTCCAGGCTCTGAGCTGTCAGCACAGAGCCCGACGCGGGGCTCGAACTCACAGACTGTGAGATCATGACCTGAGCCGAAGTCGGCCGCTTAACCGACTGAGCCACCCCAGGCACCCCTCTCCAATCCTTTTCTAATGACCTCAAACAAAATCCTGGTTCTTTCTTCCACATTCCTCTTCTTACTGTGTTTTAAAGCAAAAGGGAACCCATAATAAGCATCTTCTGAACCTGTGTGTTACTTATTCCCAAATTGGAGTCTCTGAGAATCATTGAGCTTCAGTATTCAATATCCACACATCTCCCGGATGCTATATGGATGTTCCACAAGTACCCCCTCCCCCATAATCAACTCATACCACGGGCATTGCTCCCCAAGCCTCTCCTCTTGCATTCTCAGATTCACTGGGATTACCTTCCACCTAACTGGCTCTTCCAGAGCCATTTGGAACCAGTGTCTCTCTTTCCAAACTGACTTCACCACAGCAGCTAGCCCTGCCCTATCGTCCCTCAACTGGATTAGGACAGTAGCCTGGTTACAGTCTTGATCTCACTGAAATCCATCCTCCACTCTAGGGTCTTCTAGAAGGCCTTAGAGATAACATACCCTGCATAGAGCTTCATTCTCCCATTGTATACAGCCATATACTGAGGGGCACAGGTGGAAATATGGATTGTAACTTCTTTTTTGATCAAAGATTAAGACTTTTTTGATCAAACATTAAGACTCCTACATCACATGTTTGCAATAAGAAAAGGGAATTCAAAATCACTTTTGCCTAAGAATTCTGCTTGCTTGCTTTAAAAAAAAAAAATGTAGGGGCACCTGGGTGGCGCAGTCGGTTAAGCGTCCGACTTCAGCCAGGTCACGATCTCGCGGCCCGTGGGTTCGAGCCCCGAGTCAGGCTCTGGGCTGATGGCTCAGAGCCTGGAGCCTGTTTCTGATTCTGTGTCACCCTCTCTCTCTGCCCTTCCCCCGTTCATGCTCTGTCTCTCTCTGTCCCAAAAATAAATAAACGTTGAAAAAAAAAATTAAAAAAAAAATGTGTTGGGGCACCTGGGTGGCTCAGTCGGTTAAGCGTCCAACTTTGTCTCAGGTCATCATCTCAAAGTCTGTGGATTCCAGCCCCATGACAGGCTCTGTGCTGACAGCTCAGAGCCTGGAGCCTGCTTCGGATTCTGTGTCTCCCTCTCTCTCTGACCCTCCCCCACTCATGCTGTCTCAAAAATAAACATTTGGGGTGCTTGGGTGGCTCAGTTGCTTAAGCGTCCAACTCTTAGTTTTTGGCTCAGGTCATGATCTCATGGTTTGTGAGTTTGAGCCCTGTGTCGGGCTCAAGCAGCACGGAGCCTGCTTGACATTCTGTCTCTCCCTCTCTGCCCGTCCCCTGCTCACACTCTCTGTCTCTCTCTCTCTCAAAAAATATTATGTTTTAGTTTTCTACTGCTGCCAGAAAAATTACCACAAGCTTAGTGACTCAAAACAGCACCCATTTATTATCTCACAGTTTCATGGCTCAGAAGTCTGGGCACAACGGGGCTCAGCTGGGTCCTCTGCAGAAGGCCTCCCAAGGCTGAAATTAGGTTGTTCAATTAGGCTGCAGTCTTCCCTAGAGGCTCTGGGGAAGATTGTGCTTCTAGGTCATCGAGGTTGTTCGCCGGAGTCAATTCCTTGCAGCTGTAGGATGGAGTTCCCCATTTCCTTGCTAGCTGTCAGCTGGGGGCTGGTCTTTTTGTAAAAGCTGCCCACGTTCCTTCCCGTGCTTTCTTTGTGGCCACTCCAGCACCGGCCCATCCAGTCCCTCTCGGGCTTCAAATCTTCAAATCTCACCCAATTTCCCTTCTGCCATATCTTTTGCCCCAGCTGGAGAAAGTTCGCTACTTTTAAGGGCTCACATGATTAGATTGGGCCCACCCACAAACCAGAATAATCTCCCAATTGTAAAATCTTGTTTAACAGCTGCAGAGCCTTTTGCTGTTTAATGTAACATATTACAGTTTGCAGGCGTTAGGGATTGACACTTAAGGATGAGCATTCTGCCTACCACAGTCTACAAAGAGAACAGAAATTGTCCAAGGTAAGACTATGTTCTGTCTAGACACTGCTCTGGGCTCTCACTTTTTACCTTGGCGTGATAGAATGGGACAGGAGTGCAGGGCGCTGTCACACTCCAGAATGCTCCACTTCCATATTCATTCTGGAGGCAAAGGCTCGGTCACACTTCCTCTGTGGTCTGCTACCTCTGCCACATAAACTTGTCCTGTCTGGGGCCGTATCTACTGAGGAACCACATGAACCAGACTCCGGCCTACTATATTTAAAATTCTAATAACTTAAAAAAGAAAAGAGAAACCTTAACCAGTGCCAATCGCTTGGTATCTTTCGGCTCTGGTCTTACTGTGAATTCTTTTCACCCAGGGTTGCCAGTGTGACAGAGCTCAAAACAATACCAGAGCGATCCGTCCAAAATGCAAAAAGAAGGTTTTCTTTCCTGGTCAAGGTTCTCTTCTGCCACCCCGTCACCAATCGTGCATGGTGTGGAGGTTTTATCTGTGAGGCAACACACTAAGACTGGGGCCCTGCTGATGAGGCAATGGTTCCATACCAGGCAAGCTGAGAGCACCGTAGGCGGCCACATCCACGCTTCCCGCAAGCACTCGGTTCTTAGAATGAGATGTCACTCAGGGAAGCTTGCCATTCCCCAGAACAGTCCCTGGTCCCCAGAACATTCATGTCCAAATCTTTCTGTGGATGTATTTTTTAATTTCCTTTGGACAGATAACGAGAAGCACAACTTGGAGTCCTACGGTAACTATATATTTGACTTTTTTTTAACCCTGTTTTGTTCTGTATATATTTATTTAAAAAATGTTTTTTAATGTTGATTTATTTTTGAGAGAGACATACTGCAGTTGGGGGAAGGGCAGAGAGAGAGAGAGACACAGAATCCGAAGTGGGCTCCCGGCTCTGAGATGTCAGCACAGAGCTCGACATAGGGCTCAAACCCACAAGCTGTGAGATCATGACCTGAGCTGAAGTCGGACGCTTAACCGACTGAGCCACCCAAGCGCCCCTGTATATATTTCTATCTCTGATGTAGAGAAAAATACTTACTAGTTAGATAATTGTGCTTTTGAATATACTGTTTCAAACTTTTAAGGATATGCCAGGGTTTCTTCCCAAAAATATTTGTGCCATTTTACAGTCGCACCAGTGTTTTATGAGATTTTCAGGTTTTCTACATCCTCATGAACTTCGAATTATTAATCTTTTAAATTTTAGAGTGTACTGGTATCTTACTGCGATTTTGATTTGCTTTTGTCTGATGCCTAGTGATGTTGAACATATTATCGTGTGCTTATTGGCCACTGGTGTGTTGTCTTTTGTAGGGTATCTATTTAAGTCTTCTCCCCATTTTCATTTTTTAAAAATTTTAAATTTATTTATTTAAATTCAAGTTAGTTAACATACAGTGTAGTATTGGTTACAGGAGTAGAACCCAGCGATCCATCACTTCCATATAATACCCAGTGCTCATCCCAGCAAGTACCTTCCTTAGTGCCCATCACCCACTTAGCCCATCCCTCCACATTCTGCCCATTGTTCAATTGGATTGTTTTTCTTCTTGTTACTGAGTTGTAACTCAGCTAAAACTGAGTATATAAAGTTGTAACTTTATATACTCTCTATATAAGGCATTATCATATAGATTTTGTATTTTCTTCCATTGTGTGGCAGCAAATCATGTGTGCTTTCACCGCTATTAGTGCTTAGGGCAAAAATAAGGTTAGAGCTATTTAGATTTGACCAAAATAAAAATGTGAAATAAGAGTACAGGTGGCAACTGTGAAGTTGAACTGTGAGTGACTGAAATTTTAGGAAGAGAACTCTAATGGCAGAGTTGGGGGAGCATTCGAGAGCGGACAGGCTGAGAGGCAGGCAGCGGATGACAATTCTACTTCAGTGGAAAACACATTAAATAATAAGTCTGTCACCATGTAGGCAAGTAAAATCCATATGCAATTTCTGTAAGCTTGGCTATCAAGAGGAACAAACCATTTATATGCAGTACATTCTGTCCATTGCTTTGTAGCAACTGGACACTTGGAGTTAAATCTGCAAATGAGATGGCAACATTTTTTTCTCCAATTCAAAGAGCTATGTTCTGAGTTGGGAATTTCTAATCAGCCATGTCAGCCCAATGTTGATTAGAATAGCAAAGGGAGTGTTTGTATCTGTAGTACTTGCTGAAGCAGCCCGCATAGACTTCATTACAATTCCATTTCCTCTCATTTAGACCATGCTGAGAAAAGCAGTTATTTATGCCCTGCAGTTGCTCTTTAAACATGTCCAAGGGAAAAAGCCTGCTGAAATTTTTAGTAAAATATATTCAGGTGTTTGTTATGAGGATTTTCCACTTTCTGAGCAAGGTAGTATTTTATTTATACAAGAAATGTCACAAGGCAATCTTCAGAAGAGCACATTCTTGCGCTGTTTAGAAAACAAAATCCCAGAAATCATTACACATCTAGATTTTCATCATTACCTTTCATATATTAAGTGTGGTGTTTTTAAGCATATCTACTTAAAATTTAAAATCTTAAATGTATTATTGTTAACCTTCGATGAGGTGGGAATTCTGTCCAATGAACCTTTAGAAGAAGGTATTCCAGCACCCAGCTAGGGAGTGGCAAAGGAAACAAAAGACAGGGTTCTCAGTACTCACTGGGGTTTCAGGAAGAACAGGGCACAAGGGTCAAAAGCAACGTGTTGCAGATACCATCAGCTCACTCATAACAAAACCCCGGAGCTCTGCCCCATTGCACTGGACTGACTTCCTGAGAAACCCACTGGTTCCGGGAGTCCCACCATACTAGCTTGGGATGCAGAGGAAAGCCTTAAGTTTGTGTACTGCACGAGGTGTTCTGCGAGATGTAGAACAATATTCTCATGGGAGACGTTTTCACTCTTAAAAGTTCTCTTTTTTGTTCTGTTGGTCATGAAATCTTAAATAAGAGTAGCTAATGTTTATATAGTGCCTTTCAATTCGACAAAGCAGCTCCCAACAACACTTGCAGGGGGTGCTGGTAAATGCTTAACAACCAGCTGTCAAAAAAATCACAAAAACAAAAAACAAACCCTGAGATGTAGAAATAGCCAATTTCTATGGTATAAATCCTTCTTCCATGATGGTCCACTTCAAATGCAGGGTGACTGTGGATTCGACAAAAGATGGGCATCATTGGCTCTGCCCAGAGGGTAACAGTCTCAGGGAGGTTACAGACCTGGCATTATGCATGTTTTCATTTATCTCAGACAAAACTGAAAAGGTGGGTATTATTATTTCTATTTGGTGAGGAGGCTTAAGAAAGCCAAGTAATGAGTTGGAAATGGTAGAGCTGGGTCTAGAATTCGCTTGGTCTGATGAACTTGCCCACGGTCACACAACTGGTGGTGGCAGCTATTTCAGGGCCTCGGGGCCAGGTATTCTGATCGGGTGGCCTCCCTTCTCCTGAGGAAGCTCTCTGAATT
Organism: Puma concolor; assembly: GCF_028749965.1. Classification (NCBI taxonomy): domain Eukaryota; kingdom Metazoa; phylum Chordata; class Mammalia; order Carnivora; family Felidae; genus Puma; species Puma concolor. Next base: position 76,946,088 of record NC_141671.1, read on the forward strand.
TTGTCTTTCAGTCTATGAAATTACAGAGCTTTTCTCTATCGTCAGTTCCAGAAACCGTCAGAAGCACTTATTTCATCTGTACTTGTTTAAAAATTATTCAGAAGTGAGAAAGAAAAATAATGGCTGCTCTGGGAGAGGCAAAAGAGAAAGTAGAGTGAAGACTCTGGAGCCCAGTCTGTCCCTGCTCTTCTGGGTGGCTTTGGGAAATTGCCAGAGTCTCTTGGTGCCATGTTTTTCTCCTATGATATAGTGGGGGTGATTGGTGTCTTGTGCAGGGTAGGTGCTTAATAAGTGTTAGCCACTGATACTATCTCAAAACATTCTGGCTTTTCATGTACTTGATGAAACAAAGAAGCTGCAATGTTCAGAGGAAATCTCACAAGTTTTTGGTAAGTTCAGAAACATGTGGAGTAATTAATTAATGAAGAGGGGTGCCTGGGTGGCTCAGTTGATTGAGTGTCCAACTCTTGATTTCGGCTCAGGTCATGATCCCAGGGTCATGGGATTGAGCTCCACGTTCAATGTGGAGCCTGCTTGGGATTCTGTCTCTCTCCCCCTCTGCTGTTCTTCCCCCGCTTGTGCCCTCTCTCTCTCTCTAAAATAAAAAATAAAAAAAATCAATTAATGGACAATGTATGAACCATTGCTATCTCTTATACCAGCTGCATGTTATGAGTTGTTACAAACACATTGCAGAGTTTTGACAAACATTAGGTTTTGATGATAGTGCTTCCTTATCTTTTTAATAAAAACCAAATATTTCAGACACACCAAAAGGTAAAGAGAAAATGCACTGAACAAGCAAGTATTGCTTACCTAGCTTGAGAAACAAAGCATTTAAATATTGTTGAAGACTCCTGGGGACCACTCCATGATCCCATTTTCCTCTATACCACTCCCAGAGTTACTATTACTCTGAATTTTGTATTTATCCTTCCCGTGTATCTTTTTTTAATTATTTAATTTTAAGTCCAGTGGAGATAACATACAGTGTTATATTAGTTTCAAGCATACAATATGGTGATTTTACAATTCTACACGTTACTCAGTGCTCATCATAATTGTACTCATATTGCCCTTCACCTATTTCACCCATCCCCCCACCAACTCCCCTCTAGTAACCATCAGTTTGTTCTCTACAGTTAAGAGTCTGTTTCTTGGTTTGTTTCTCTGTTTTTTCCTTTATTTTGTTTCTTAAATTCCACATATGAGTAAAATCATATGGTATTTGTCTTTCTCTGTTTATTTCACTTAGCAGTATACTCTCTAGCTTTTTCCATGTTGTTGCAAATGGCAAGATTTCATTTTTTTTTTGTGACTAAATAATATTCCATTGTGTATATATGCCACATCTTCTTTCTCCATTCATCTATGGATGGACACATGGGCTGCTTGCATAATTTGGCTATTGTAAATAATGCTGCAATACACATAGGGGTGCATATATCCCTTTGAATTGGTGTTTTTGTATTTTGGGGGTAAATACCCAGTAGTGCAATTACTGGATTGTAGGGTAATTCTATTTTTAACTTTCTGAGGAATCTCCATACTGTTTTCCACAATGGCTGTACCAGTTTGTATTCCCACCAACAGGGTATACAGGTTTGTTTTTCTCCACACCCTCACCAACACTGTTTTCTTGTGTTGTTGATTTTAGCCATTCTGACAGGTAAGAGGTGATATCTCATTGTAGTTTTGATTTGCATTTCCCTGATGATGAATGATGTTGAGCATCTTTTCATGTACCTGTTGGCTGTCTGCATGTCTGTTCATGTCTTCTCATTTTTGAAGAGAAAGGATAAAAATCGTATGATCATTTCAATAAATACAGAAAAAGCATTTGACAAAATACAACATCCATTCATGATAAAAAAAAAACCCTCAACAAAGTAGATTTAGAGGGAACATATATCAACAGAATAAAGGCCTTCTATGAAAAACCCACAGCTAACCTCATCTTCAATGGTGAAAAGCTGAGAGCCTTTCCCCTAAGGTCAGGAACAAGTCAAGGATGTCCATTCTCACCACTTTTATTCAATGTAGTACTGAAAGCCCTGGACACAGCATTCAGACAACAAAAAGAAATAAAAGACATGCAAACCGGTAAGGAAGAAGTAAAACTTTCACTAGTTGCAGATAACATGATGCTACAGATAGAAAACCCTAAAGACCATCAAAAAACTGCTATAACCAATGAATGAATTTGGTAAACTCAATATATAGAAATCTGTTGAATTTATATACACTAATAATGAAGCAGCAGAAAGAGAAATTTAAAAAGCAATCCCATTTACATGTATATCAAAAACAATAAGATACCTAGGAATAAGCCTAACCAAAGAGGTGAAAGACCTACACTCTGAAAACTATAAAACACTGATAAAAGAAATTGAAGATGACACAAAGAAATAGAAAGACATTCCATGGTAATGGATTGGAATAACAAATATTGTTAAAATGTCTATACTACCCAAAGCAATTTGCACATTTAATGCAATCCCTATCAAAATACCAAAAGCATTTTTGACAGAGCTTGAACAAACAATCCTAAAATTTGTATGGAACCACAAAAGACCTCGAATAGCCAAAGCAATCTTGGCAAAGAAAAACAAAAATAGAGGTATCACAACTCCAGACTCATATTACAAAACTGTAGCAATCAAAACAATATGGCACAAAAATAGACACATAGATCAATCAACTGGAATAGAAAACCCAGAAATAAATCCATAATTATATGGTCAATTAATCTCCAACAAAAGAGGAAAGAATATACAATGGGAAGAGGACAGTCTCTTCAACAGATGGTGCTGGGAGAACTGGACAGCTACATGCAAAAGAATGAAACTGGGCCACTTTCTTACACCACACATGAAAATAAACTCAAACTGGATCAAAGACCTACTTGTGATACCTGAAAATAAAAATACTAGAAGAGAGCAGAGGCAATAATTTCTCTGACATCGGCCATGGCATCTTTTTTCTAGACATGTCTCCTGGGGCAAGGGAAATAAAAGCAAAAATAAATTATTGGGACAACATCAAAATAAAAAGTTTCTGCACAGTGAAGGAAACAACAAAACTAAAAGGCAGCCACTTACTGAATGGGAGATGATCTTTGTAAATGACATATCCAATAAAGGGTTGGTATCCAAAATATATAAAACCTATGTATATCTTTATACTTTTGCTATTTATGTACCTATCCTAAACAATATCCCCATGGAACATACATCTTGTGTTTTAAAACTTAATGTGAATGATATTGTGTATGGTTTTCTGCTACTTGCTTTAATAGCATGGTTTAGGAGATTATCGCGTGTTGATAGATGTAGCACTAGTTCACTCATTTTATCTGTGATATAGTATTCCATTATTAGTAGATAATATTTTAAAAATCATTTCTTCTATTGATGGACATTTCACTGGGTTCCAATTTTTTACCATCCTCAAATGGTTCATATTCTTGGACATGTCACCTTGTTCATACATGTGAGAACTTTCTCAGAAATTTATATCAAGGAGTAGAATTTCTAGGTCACAGAGGGTGTGTGCACCTTCAAGTTTAGCAAGGAAAACAACTCCACTTTCAAAATTGGCTGTGTCAGTCTCCCTGCTCACTCCCAGAATGTGAGAGTTCTCTTCATTTCGTATCCTTAAAATGCTTTTTAATCGTTTAACTTGAGACGTATTCCAAGTCTGATGGATATGAAATGGTCTCAGTGTAGCTTTAATATGTATCCCCCTGATGTGCTGGGCATTTATTTACCTGTTTGCTCTCAGATCCTTTCTCGGCCTTCCCCTCTTAGAGCGAGCTCATCTCTGAAAACCATTTCCCAAGATCTTTTGCTGACGGGCTTCCATTTTCATTCAGCAAATGGGAAGCACAGATAGGAGACTGAAGAGGAGAAACCAGGCTCTTTCTCCCCACCCACTCTGCTTCTGGTGGGGTCTCTACCATTCCAGCTCCCTTTGTCCAGCCTGGATCATGGCTGCAACTCTGCTGAATGCCCCCCACCCTTTCCATTCAGTGACTGCTGGGCAGCCCGAGTCCTTCCCTTAGGTTCTGAGAATACCATCTCCTTTCTCTTTTCTTTCCTGCCTAGAGGTTCCTGCAGTCAGGTCTCCTGGTTGCCTTACCTTTTACTTTTCAAAGCCTCTACTAAATTTGAGTAGTAACTTTTCCTATCATTTAAAATCCTTTTCTACCCAGGAATTTTTGTTTTTTACTTTTTATAACATGTGCATTTCACAGTCACGTGTAATATTCTTCACATGTCGGGTATTTAGCTCACCTGAAATCAATTTTCACATGTGGTGTGATGTAGAGATCCAATCATTATTTTTTTTTCCATATGTGTAACCAGTTAGGCTCAAATCACGGTGTTCTGAAGCTGCCTCCTACCAACTCATGAGAGTCCATTGTTAGATCCTCAGGAACTTTGTTAGCTGATTGGTAAACACACTGCTGGCTTGTAGTGGTCACGGGCCAACACTACAGCCCAGCTCTCCCCCAAACCCTGGGGAAACTGTTCTTTTAACACACCAGCACTCTCCTGCACAGAACTCTTTATCAAGAATGCTTTTTGTACAAGTGCAGATTTTCAAATCGAAGGCGACAACTCTGTCATGGTTATGAAATCAATTTTGTGGGTTGCAGCAGGAATTATTTGTTTAATAAAATGGGGATGAATAGAAAATGCCAGAATGCATGGCAGATAGTAATTGTAACTGCATTTCTTGAATCTTCTGTTTTAGTTGTATGCATATATTCGTGCGTGTACACACCACTGGTTTGGTTTGTGATAAAAAATGCACTTGTTTTTTAAATTGTTTTTTATTTTTAATTTTTATTGAACTATAATTAACATATAGTGTTATATTACTTTCAGGCATACAACACTGATTCAACAATTCTATATATTACTCAGCGCTCGCTACAATGGTGCAGTCACCATCTGTCACCGCATGTTACTACAATATTATTGACTATATTCCCTATACTGTACTTTTATTCCCCCTGATTTATTTTACAACAGGAAGTTTGTGCCTCTTAATACCCTCTGGGAGCCACCAGTTTGTTCTGTCTATTGAAGAGTCTGTTTTTTGGTTTATTTCTTTGTTCATTTGTTTTGTTTTTTAGACTCCACATGTAAGTGAAATAATATGATATTTCTCTTTCTCTGTCTGACGTTTCATTTAGCACAATACCCTCTAGGTCTATCCATGTTGTCACAAAAAAGTAAGATCTCATTCTTTTTTTGGCTGCATAATATTCCATTGTGTATATATATTAACATCTTCTTTATCTATTAATAGACCCTTGAGTTGCTTCCATATATTAACGATCATAAACAATGCTAAAATAAACACAGGGGTGCAGATTTCTTTTCAAGTTAGTGTTTTTATTTTCTTTGGGTAAATACCCAGTAGTGGAATTATTGCATTGTATGGTATTTCTATTTTTATTTTTTTCAGGAAACTCCATACTGTTTTCCACAGAGCCTTTACCAATTTGCATTCCCACCAACAGTGCATGAAGTTTCCTTTTTCTCCACGTCCTCAATAACACCTCTTGTTATTTCTTCTCTTTTCAATTCTAGCCATTTGGACAGGAATAAGGTGATACCCATTGTGGTTTTGATTTGCATCTCCCTGATTGATTAGTGACATTGAGCATCATTTCATGTGTCTGTTGGCAATCTGTGTGTTTGGGGTTTGTTTGTTTGTTTGTTTGTTTTGAAAAATGTCTGTTCAGGCCGTATATCCATTTTTAAACTAGATTATTTATTTTCATTTTTGGTGTTGAGTTATATAAGTTCCTTATATATTTTGGATATATCATTTGAAAATATCTCCTCCCATTCAGTAAGTTGCCTTTTTGTTTTATCAATGGTTTCCTTTGTTGTGCAAAAGCTTTTTATCTTAAAGTAGTCCCAATGTTTAACTTTGCTTTTATTTTCCTTGCCTGAAGAGACATATCTAGAAAAATGTGGTGAAGGATGATGTCAAAGAGATTACTGCCTATGTTTTCTTCTATCATTTTTATGGTTTTTGGTCTCACATTTAGGCTTTTAATCCATTTTGAGATATTATCACGTATGGTGTAAAAAGTGGTCCAGTTTCATTCTGTTGCATGTAGTTTCCAGTTTTCCCAGCACCATCTATTGAAGAAACTGTTTTTCCCCCATTGTGTATTCCTATCTCCTTCATCATTATTTGACCATATAAGCATGGGTTTATTTCTGGACTCTCTACATTGTTCCATTGATCTACGTGTCTCTTTTTGTGCCAGTACCATAATGTTTTGATTATTATAGCTTTGTAATATAACTTTAAATCTGAAATTGTGATTCCTCCAGCTTTGTTCTTCCTTCTCAAGATTGTTTTAACTATTTGAGGTATTTTTGTGGTTCCATACAAATTTTAGTACTATTTGTTCTAGTTCTATAAAAATACTGTTGGTATTTTGACAGGAATTTCATGGAATTTGTAGATTGCTTTGGGTAGTGTGGACATTTTAACAATATTAATTCTTCCAAACCATGAGCATGGAATGTCTTTCCATTTATTTGTGGCATCTTTAAGTTCTTTCATCAATATTTTCTAGTTTTCAGAGTATAGGTCTTCTGCCTCCGTGGTCAAGTTTATGCCTAAGTATCGTATTGTTTTTGGTGAGCAGAACCAGGTGCTCCAAGGCGCCCCCACGTGGGCTGTGTGCACCTTCCATTGTGGCTGATCTGCGTTTGCCTTCAGCCCAGTTGGCTGCAATGATCCACTTTGGCTGCTGTGCGTACACTGGGAAGAGTTTTGTCCCTACACTGTTGAAGGGCCTGTCTGAGGCCACAGCAGGCTAATAAGCGGGCAGGATCAGCACTCAAGCTAGCTGTGCACTGGTGTGTACAGTTAGTTATCTCCCTTGCTCCCCAGGACAAGAGTCCCTTTGGAGTGACACCAGCCCTTGCTGGAGCTGCTTTGGAGAGATGACTGCCTGCTGGGCAGGTTGGGGGGGGGGGGCAGGTCCTCAGGGGGAGGAGGGTGGGGCATGTGGTGCTGGCACAATAGGTGGAGGGTGTTTGCACTGGTTCCAGCTGTGGCTGGAGGAGGGAAAGAGAAATGGCACTTGCAATACTTTTGTTCTTGACCTTTCCTGAAGACTCTGCCCCTCCAGCTCACATTCTGAGATTAGTAAATAAATCTCCTCCACTATACCCCAGATGCTTTCCAAACTGCTGCTTCTGTACTGTGTCTTGGGCTGAGCTATTTATTATGTTGGCCCTTAAAGTCCCTTTAAGGGACTCAGTGTCCTATCCCCCTCCCCCAACAGCTCTCCCAGTTAAGCCTGCTGACTTTTAAAGTACCCAAAATTAAGCCCCACTGATCTTAAAAGCTACCATAGTTAGCCCGACTGGTTTACAAAGCCAGCCGTTATGGGGACTCAACTTCCCAACTCATGTTCTCAGTACTCGATCTGGATCCCTGGTGTGGGCGCTGATCCTCCCATGGGTTGCTTCTCCATGCTTGCAGTGTTCCCACCGTTCGTGGTTTGTCTCACCAGAGGTTTTGTTCCCAGCCACATCTCTGCCCCTCCTCCTCTTTTTGGTGTGGCCTTCCCGCTACAGCAGACCTGTGGAAGGTCTATTCTGTCAGTCTTCACTTTGCTCTCTGAGTTAGTTGTGCAGATGTAGCTATTATTTCGGCGTGTCTGTGGGATAAGGTGAGCTAAGAATCCTCCTACTCCGCCATCTTCCTGACCACCAGAAAACATATTTCTTGCTGTGGGTTGTCAGTAAAACAAGATGTGGAAAACACTAGACTACTTTGTCCTTTGCTTTTTTATTTGCACAGCCACTTCTGTCACAGGTTTTCATATATGAATGCATCCATGCCTGAATTCTCTATTCTGTTCCTAGGTCTCTTTGTCTGCCTAGGTCTCTTGATCCCTCTGCACCACACTGTTTCAATTCTTCTAGCTTTAGAAACAGCAACATAGCTGCTAGGATGAAGAAGTTCTCCAAAATTGTCATGTCCACTCTTGGTTCTTTGCTCTTCTATGTAAGCTTTAAAACAATGTTGTCAAGTTCCATAAACAATACTGTTGAGATTGTGACTGAGTTACATGGGCTTTATAACTTATTTTCAGGTAATTAACAACTATACAATATTTATTATTATCATTGAACATGGTCTACATCTCCACTTACTTAGAATTTCTTTAATGTATTCCAATAAAGTCTTTTTTAAGTTTATTTATTTATTTTGAGAGAGTGACAGCGTGAGCAGGGGAGGGACAGAGAGAGAGGGAGAGAGAGGAAGAGAGAGAGAATCCAGAACAGTCTCCACACTGCCAGCACAGTGCGCAATGTGGGGCTTGAACTCACGAACTTGTGAGATCATGGCCTGGGTTGAAACCAAGAGCTGAATGCTTAACCGACTGAGCCACCCAGGTGCCCCTTCAATAAAGTTTTATAGGGGATTCTGGCTGGCTTAGTTGGTAGAGCATGTGACTCTTGATGTCAACATTGTGAGTTTGAGCCCCATGGTGGGTGTAGAGATTACTTAAAAACTAAAAAAATAATAAAAAATAAAGTTTTACAATATCCTTCATAAAGATGTGCACATTTTCATTAGATTTATTTCTAGTACCTTATATTTTGTTGGTCTTGTATATGATATACTTTAAAATATGTATATGTATATTTTGGTATGTAGGAATGCAGCTGGTTTTTATATGTTTATCATATGTCCAGTTTACATTCTAATCTCAATTACTAATTCTAATAATTGGTCTGTTTTTCTCTGGAGTTTCTATTTAGATAATCAATACTATCTGAGAATAATGATGGTTTTGTTTCTGTCTTTAAAATTCTTACCTATAATTTCCTTTTTCTTTCTTCCTATACTTGAAGTTGACTCCACACCACCTCCCAAAAAAGAGTGATAGTGAAAAGTCTTTAGCTTATTCTTAATTTTTAAAGGAATGCTTCTAATGTTTGACAACTTAAGATATGGCTATAGTTTTATGAATTTTATCAAGTTAGAGAAATTTCTTTTTATTCCTAGTTGGCAAAGAGTTTTGTGGGTTTTTTTTTTAATTTTATTTATTTATTTATTTATTTATTTATTTATTTATTTTTTTTTTTTTTTTTATTTTTTAAAATTTACATCCAAATTAGTTAGCATATATATATATATAGTGAAACAATGATTTCAGGAATAGATTCCTTAATTCCCCTTACCCATTTAGCCCATCCCCCCTCCCACCACCCTTCCAGCAACCCTCAGTTTGTTCTCCATATTTATGAGTCTCTTCTGTTTTGTCCCCCTCCCTGTTTCTATATTATTTTTGCTTCACTTCCCTTATGTTCATCTGTTTTGTCTCTTAAAGTCCTCATATGAGTGAAGTCATATAATTTTTGTCTTTCTCTGACTGACTGATTTCACTTACATAATACCCTCCAGTTCCATCCACGTGGTTGCAGATGGCAAGATTTCATTCTTTTTGATTGCCAAGTAATACTCCATTGTATATATATATACCACATCTTCTTTATCCATTTATCCATCGATGGACATTTGGGCTCTTTCCATACTTTGGCTATTGTTGATAGTGCTGCTATAAACATGGGGGTGCATGTGTCCTTCGAAACAGCACACCTGTATCCCTTGGATAAATACCTAGTAGTGCAATTGCCAGGTTGTAGGGTAGTTTTATTTTTAGTTTTTTGAGGAACCCCATACTGTTATCTAGAGTGGCTGTACCAGCTTGCATTCCCACCAACAATGCGAAAGAGATCCTCGCCACATCCTCCACATCCTCGCCATTTCCTCCACATCCTCGCCAATGTCTGTTGTTGCCTGAGTTGTTAATGTTAGTCATTCTGACAGGTGTCAGGTGGTATCTCATTGTGGTTTTGATTTGTATTTCCCTGATGATGAGTGATGTTGAGCATTTTTTCATGTGTCGGTTGGCCATCTGGATGTCTTCCTTGGAGAAGTGTCTGTTCATGTCCTTTGTCCCTTTCTTCACTGGATTATTTGTTTTTTGGGTGTTGAGTTTGATAAGTTCTTTATAGATTTTGGATACTACCCCTTTATCTGATATGTCATTTGCAAATATCTTCTCCCATTCTGTCGGTTGCCTTTTAGTTTTGCTGATTGTTTCCTTCACTGTGCAGAAGCTTTTTATTTTGATGAGGTCCCAGTAGTTCATTTTTGCTTTTGTTTCCCTTGCCTCCGGAGACATGTTGAGTAAGGAGTTGCTGTGGCCAAGATCAAAGAGGTTTTTGTCTGCTTTCTCCTTGAGGATTTTGATAGCTTCCTGTCTTACATTGAGGTCTTTCATCCATTTTGAGTTTATTTTTGTGCATGGTGTAAGAAAGTGGTCCAGGTTCATTCTTCTGCATGTCGCTGTCCAGTTTTCCCAGCACTACTTGCTGAAGAGACTGTCTTTATTCCATTGGATATTCTTTCCTGCTTTGTCAAAGATTAGTTGGCCATACGTTTGTGGGTCTATTTCTGGGTTCTCTATTCTGTTCCATTGATCTGAGTGTCTGTTCTTGTGCCAGTACCATACTGTCTTGATGATTATAGCTTTGTAGTATAGCTTGAAGTCCAGGATTGTGATGCCTCCTGCTTTGGTTTTCTTTTTCAAGATTGCTTTGGCTATTCGGGGTCTTTTCTATTTCCATACAAATTTTAGGATTGTTTGTTCTAGTCTGTGAAGAATGCTGGTGTTACTTTGATAGGGATTGCATTGAATATGTAGATTACTTTGGGTACTATCGACATTTTAACAATATTTTTTCTTCCTATCCAGGAGCATGGAATCTTTTTCCATTTTTTTTGTGTCTTCTTCAATTTCTTTCATTAGCTTTCGGTAGTTTTCAGTGTATACAAATAGTTTTGTTTTTAATGTTTAATGATGTTGATTTTACCAAATGATTTTTGAATTCTTCTCTTTAAGTATGATTTTACTATTATGTTAAAAGTTTTATTAGGTTAAGGAAATTTCCTTCTAAGTTTGTAAAGAAATGTGCTTTTTAAAAATGTTTTTATTTAAATTCTAGTTAGTTAACATATAGTATAATTTTGGTTTCAGTAGAATTTAGTGATTCATCACTTCCAACTTACAACACCCAGTGCTCATCACAAGTCATCTCCTTAATACCCATCACCCATTTAGCCCATCCCCTGCCCATCTCCCCTCCAGAAACTCTCAGTTTGTTCTCTGTAGTTTAGAGTCTTTTGTGGTTTGCCTCACTCTCTTTTTTCCCCTCCCCTGTGTTCATCTGTTTTGTTTCTTAAATTCCACATATGAGTGAAATCATGTATGACTTACAAATTCCACATATGACTGACTTATTTTGCTGAGCATAATATCCTCCAGCTCCATCCATGTCATTGCAAATGGCAAGATTTTATTCTTTTTGATGGCTGTGTAATATTCCTATATTCATATATATATATATATATATGAATATTCATATTCCTATACATATACATATAATATATATGTATACACACACACATACACACACACACACACCACATCTTCTTTATCAGTTCATCAATGGATATTTGGGCTCTTTCCATAATTTGGCTATTGTTGATAATGCTGCTATAAATATCAGGGTACATGTGTCCCTTCAAATCAGTATTTTTGTATCCTTTGGGTAAATACCTAGTAGGACAATTGCTGGGTTCTAGGGTAGTTCTATTTTTAACTTTCAGAAGACACTTCATACTATTTTCCAGAGTGGGTGCTCCAGTTTGCATTCCCACCAACAGTGTGAGTGTTCCCCTTTCTCCACATCCCTGCCAACATATATTGTTTCCTATTGTTAGTTTTAGCCGTTTAATCTATTGTTAATTTCAGCCATTCTGACAGGTGTGAGGTGGTAGTTTATTGTGGTTTTGATTCGTATTTCCTTGATGATGAGTGATATTGAGGATCTTTTCATGTGTCTTTTGGCCATCTGGATGTCTTCTTTGGAAAAATGTCTACTCATGTCTTTTGCCCATTTCTTAACTGGATTATTTGTTTTTTGGGTGAAATCATAGTATTTTTAAAACATTTTCTTCCATCTACTAAGGCAATCTGATTGTTTTCCATTTTTTATTTTATTTATTTTAAGTTTATTTATTTATTTTGTGTGTGTATGTATGTGTGTGTGTATGTGTGTGTGTGTGTAAGACAGAGAGAGAGACAGAGAGAGAGAGCACCCAAGTGGGGGAAGGGTAGAGAGAGGGAGAGAAATAAGCCCAATCTGAGCATGGAGCCAGACATTGGACTCGATCTCATGACCACAAGATCAGAACCTAAGCCCGAATCAAGAGTCAGACATTTAACTGACTGAGCCACCCAGGCACTCTTGTTTTTCATTTTAAATCTGCTAATGTAATCATTGATAAAATAAAATACAGACATATATTAAAAAGAGATTTTTCTGAACTTAACTCATACCTATGTTCTTGGGACCAGTTGGGTCATAATTATTGTTTGTTTTGTTTTTTTTAACATTGAGTTTGCTTTGCTAATGTTTTATTTAGGAACTTTATTGGTCAATGTTCATAAGTGAGATTAGCATGTTATTTTTATTATTTTTTTTATCATCCTAACTTGATTTTAATATCAAAGTCGTACTGGTCAAATAACAAGTGCTTTGAAGTAGACAATGTTTCATCTTTTTTGACTTTAAGGTAAAATCCTTATATGGCAGGAATCTGTTTTTTCAACTGTTGGTAGATCTCATTTGTCAAACTGTTTCACCATCTTTCATCAGCAGATTTTTATATTCCTGCTTGGTTGTCTTTAATATTTTTAAGTTTCTTTGGGGCTGTCCTAGTCCACTGGGTTGCTATAACAAATACCACAGACTAGGACACTTATAAACAACAGAAATGTATTGCTCACAGTTCTGGAGGCTGGAAGTCCAAGGTCAAAGCACGAGCATGGTAGCACTTTGGGGGAGGCCCTCTTCTGTTTCACAGCCAGCACCCTCTCACTGGGTTCTCACAAGGTAGGAGGGGATAGAGATCTCTCTGGAGGCTTTTTTTTCACAAAGTATTAATCTCATTCATGAGGGCTCTACCCTCAGGGCTAAACCATCTCCTAAAGGCCCCGTCTGCTAATACTATCACTTTTTGGGGAGTAGGATTTAAATATATGAGTTTGGGAGGAAACACAAACATTCAGACTACAGCAGGGATTCTGTGGGTTTTTTTTTTTCCTTTGAGTCACTTTTGCTGACGTATTTATCTACAAAATGGTTTGTTTCATCTAACTTTTGTAATTCGCTGGGAAAAACTGTTCCAAGTATTTTTCTTATTTTTGATATATCTGTAGTTAATGCCATTTTGTCATTATTTTGCTCTTCAGCTTTGTTATCTACTAACTGTGGCTGCTTCACCATGACTCTTTTTCTTCTTGGGACTAGAGAGCAGAGCTTGAGAGGAAGAAGAAGAAAATGTACTATTCTTGAAATGAAATTAAGCCAAGAAAAATTGAGACTGGCATTTCCTCTGAGAAGTACTAGACTCAAGTCGTTTTTTAAAGGGAAAGTTTGAAACCCTTCTTCTAAGCTATTTGGAAAGCCCTAGAAGGTATTTTCTAGGGGAATGTAGTCACAGAATGCTAATGTTGTTTTTATTGTATAACAAATTTCTATGCAATCTTAGAGGCAAAAGAAAAAGGATATTCTATTTTATTTACATGCTATGACTCATTGCAGAGCTTGTAAACAATGCATTACAGCATGGCAGGCAAGGGAGAAGAAAGTAAGAAAGCAATGACTATCTATATAATTTATTTGTAAGTCACAGTCTGTGAGCTGAGCTCTTTTAGTATCTGGTATTTTGCCTACCTGAGGAGCCCCTTAGCATATGCAGCCAAGACCCATACAAATGGGTTTCCCTACCTCCACCATCTGCAAGCACACAAATGCTATGGAAGTATTAGGAAGAGTTTGTTTATGCAGTCTTTATTGTCACCTACCAATTTGGTCCCTTTTGTAACTCAGAATTTGCTGTTGTTTGAGGCCACGTTGGGCTGATACTTCTATCTCTCAATATAATGGATTTTTTTAATGTTTATTTATTTTTGAGATACCAAGAGAGACAGAGCACAAGTGGGGGAGGAGCAGAGAGAGAGAGGGAGACACCAAATCTGAAGCAGGCTTCAGGCTCTAAGCTGTCAGCACAGAACCCAATGCAGGGCTTGTACGCACAAACAGTGAGATCATGACCTGAGCTGAAGTCAGATGCTTAACTGACTGAGCCACCCCAGGTGCTCAATAATGGATTGGTTTTTTTTAGCTGAGGATATCCTAGTTTAATGTACAAAATCAGTAGACCAACAATCAAGGTGGGTTACAATAAATGCTATATCAGAAATATGCAAAGGATGCAATGAGAGATAGAAACACAATCCCTCACTCAGCCTTAAGGAGTCATAACAGAATTCCTGGAGGAAGAACAGCAGCTTAGGTTATCAAGCAGATAGAATCTCTTTCAGAGTGGGGATGGATGGGTAAGAGGAGTTACAGGAGGAGGAGAACAGGTTTTGGTAGGGCTGTATAATGGCAGTGAGGCCAGACCTATCAAGGAGCCAGTGTTCCCATCTGCTAAACAAGTCTAGGAATGAGGAAGGAGACATGAGAGGAGAGGCGAAGGGGGACGGGACAGGAGGGGAGGGGAGGGGAGAGAGGAGGGGAGGGGAAGGGAAGGGAGGAGAGGGGAGAAGAGGGGGGAGGGGAGGAGAGGAGAGGAAAGAGTGAAGGGAGGGAAGGGGTGAGTGGTGAAGCATTCCTTTCTTAATTGGAATGGCTGGTGGTACCTTCCAGCACAGAAGATGCACACCAACTCTCGGGTCTCACACAAAGGGAGAGCAGTGCCACCTCTCTAGAGCAGAGACACCCTAAGAATGAGCCATCTGTTCCCATCTTACCTGCCTGGCTTGCCATCTTCGTGTGCTCTCAGATAACTAATTTGGAGATAAGATCTCTCTCCCTACCTATCCCTTGCCATTTGTTGCCTTTTTCTCCTACCTTGTCATTACTAGAAGGGGGAGTATCGGCTGAGCCAGACCAGGGTGGTAGGAGATTGGGGCCCAGACTGACCCAGTCAGGAAAAAGCCAGACATTAGGACATGAACACAGATGAGGGCTGTGTTGGCACACCAGCAGGCTGACCACACCACGTGCTTAGGGGCAGCAAATAGAGGACCTGACATTCTCAGAGAATGTTCTATTTCAAAATAACTTCCAAGCTATTGCCATAAGAAATATAAGAACATAGTGTTAGAATTTCTAATTTTTTAAAATGTTTATTTCTTTTTTTGAGAGAGAGAGAGAGAGACGAGCCTCAGACAGAGCATGAGCAGGGAGGGGCAGAGAGAGGGAGAGACACAGAATCCAAAGCAGACTCCAGGCTCTGAGCTGTCAGCACAGAGCCCGACATGGGGCTCAAACTCATGGACTGTGAGATCATGACCTGAACTGAAGTCAGACACTTAACCCACTGAGCCGCCCAGGAGCTCTTGTATTAGAATTTCTTACACTCACATCAGTTTATATAAAGATCTTAATCTGGCCCTCTATGAAAGTGTGGTAAATTGGGACTAAGTCTCTAATCCAAAGGGTTTCTTGGGCAGAGAAGCTGTGATGAGCAGTCCCTGGCCGACCCAGTCACACGAATAACTGAGGTCTGTAGCAAATGGTGCAAAACAATTTTGTAAGCCACATCTCCTTTATTCCTCACTAAACCCTATGAACTGCATTGTATTAATAATTCTTACTTTGTGGATGGGAAATCGATGCTAGGGGACATTACATAACTACCCCAGTTCCTCAGCTGGCAAGCGTAACATTCAGAACTCAAACCCAGGTCTCTCCTGAGTCAATGTTCCTTTCCCTCACCCAAACCATGGCCTCGGGTAACTCTTATAAACCTCTCTTCACCTCAGCTCTGAGAGGATGGAGGTGAGGCAGGAAGCCTTGTCCTTTAAGGTCTGACATACCAAGTAGAGCCTCAGGCAAAGGGAAGCACAATGCAAGTCCAAAGCAAGAGTAGAGTCAGAGGTCAGAGGAGCTCAGGCCAAGCCAATAAATTGATCTTCAGCCAAGACCAGAGTCAGGGCAGCGGGAATGTTCAGGTAGGAATGAAGTGGCCATATGGCAGAGTGCAGGGGCAGGGAGGGGGCAGGACTCTGCTGTTTTCACCTCAAAGTTTATTTGCATGCTGCTCGATAACCAGGAAAAAATTATTCCATTTCCCTATTCCCCTAGCTCTGAAATTGAGTATATAAGTGCCTGTTCTGTCAGGATGTAGAGATGATTCTAGTCCTCAAGGTATTTGCATCTAGAAGGAAGATAATGCATTTAAAAGATTCCCATATAAGGCAGGATATTAAAAGAAAAATTTCTACTTCTTTAAAACACAGAGGGGAGGGAGCTATTTTAGATTATGAACACCAACAAAGATTTTGAATGGGTTTGGTATTTGAGCTGGCTGGCCTTTGTCAGGCAGTGGGTTTTGATGAACAGAACTGGGAATCTAACACAGTAGCCTGGAAGGGCCAGGGGTACAGTTTGGTTCTGTGTGAGGATGCTTGATGGCAGGTGAAGTCTGTGGCCAATCACGGAGGGTCTTATGTGTCAAGATAAGGGGTTTGTATATAACACTAAGGGCAGTGGAGACCCTTGAATGATTTCCAGCAGGAAAATGGCATCATGAGAAGATAAGTAGTGATCAGTGATACTCTCCCAGAGAAGATCCAGTGATTTAGGACATACTGGCAGGGAATCAATACATTTTTTAAACTTTTTAACATTTATTTTTTATTATTTTTGAGAGACAGAATGCAAGCAGGGGAGGGGCAGAGAGAGAGAGAGACACAGAATCCGAAGCAGGCTTCAGGCTCTGGGCGATCAGCACGGAGCCTGACCTGGGGCTTGAACTCACAAACCGTGAGATCATGACCTGAGCTGAAGTTGAATAGTTAACCAACTGAGCCACCCAGGGTGCCCCTCGATGCATTTTTTGAAAATCGAGTTTGCTAGGCCCTGGTGCCCAGTTTGCTCAAACATTTAGTTTAGTTGTTGCTATGAGGCTATTTTTCAGATGTGCTTAGTCAGTAGACTTTAAATAATATTGATTACCCTCCATAATGTAAGTAAACCTCATCCAGTAAATAAGCTGCAGGCCTTAAGTGTTAACACTGAGGTTTCCTGAAGAAGGAGTTCTGCTCAAGGCTACAACATAGAAACCCTGCCTGAGTTTCAAGCCTGCTGGCATGCCCTGAAAGTTTTGGACTTAAGACTGCGCCATCAACTCTTACCTGAATTTCTAGCCTGCTAGCCGGGCCCACAGATTTTAGACTCACCAGCCCCAAGCCAGTTCCTTAAAATACATGTTGGCAGAGATAGTCTCGTGTGCACAGTTTTCTAGTTCCAATTTGGCCAAGAATGGACATTGCTTGGCCTTTGAGATGAAGCTCATCACCTTGTGTGGAAGCACGTTTCTGCTTCCCGCTCTGTTGACTGCTTCTTTGTTCTGCGTGTGTTGTAAGTGGCCCTCAAGCACAACCCCCAGCTTCCAGTATTTCAGACTCCACAGGGGATGGGTCAGTGTCCTTCTATTGCGTTAGGAAAGAGAGGCTCTTAGGGCAATTGCCCTGTGTCGGCTGTGCTGGAGGCTGACCCACTTGCCACGAAGAACCAATGTGCACTATTGGAGCTAATCTTGCTCTGTCTCTTCTCTATGTGAGTGAAGACTTGTTCCATCCCAGTGCTTGACTGTGTTGTATTTTCACCCTTGGTACTCTGACGCTAAACCCTTCTCTCTCTTATATGTGTGTATGTGTGTGTGTGTGTGTGTATACACACACACACATACACACATATATATAATTTCATATCCATTCACCTATCTATTTCTATATCTCCTGTTGGTTCCATTTCTCTGGAAAACCCTAATACATGCTCCAACTATTTCCCAAAGTATTTTGAGATGGCTAAGCAACCACCTTTAGTATAATCTGGCTTTACATTTTGTAGGTTTAAACCATTTTTTACGGCAGTCAATGAACCTTCAGTAGATTTGGGTATCTCCTTTATTTCCTCCCAGTTCATGGCTTACTGTCCCCAGGTCACTGCCCCCCATCTGATGATCCTACAGCAAATTCACTAAAAGAATAGAAATGATGGGTCAGCAGACTGACCTCTGGAATCTGGAAATAACATTTAGTCTGCAATTGATACTAAGAAGTATTAACATAGCCTACACTGCTGCCCATTCTGCCTTAAGATTTAGATATTATATGTTTATGACAATTAGGTGGCATCTCTGAAGGAAACCAGAAGTTTGTGGAGTAAAACAGGATATACAGAGGTCTTAGAAGCTGTGACAAGAAGCTTATAGAAAGTGTGGTGATGTTGATAAGGGAAAAATGGAGAGGAAGAGATGGGACACTATTTCTCCAGGGCTAACAAACTATGGCTGTAATGAGGACTCTGTCTCAGGCCTCCCAGATGACACTGGTCCTTTCCATAGGCACACTCTGAGATTTCTCTGTGATATGGAAGACCTACTTCCTCCTCTTGGAGCTCCATTGTCTTGTCTGTAACATGACAGCATTGGGCCAGATGATCTGGAAGTTCCTTTCTAGTTCTGGCTTTTTACAACTCTGTAACTTATTTTCCCAAGTCAGCTATGTGATTTGGAAGAGATGTTATTTCAGTGGACTTTGTGTTCTCTTAGTAAATGAAATTGAAATATTTATGTTTTGGTATTCAAATCCACCTTTGTGGGCTTTGATTAGCATGAACATGTTCTCCCTCCAAATTATGTCCAGGCAGACTTACCAAATCATCTAACTAGTCCCATTCACCCTTTACACAACATCCAAGATGTTTGCACAGTGACTAAGGGGAATGGAGTTCCCTCCCTTCAACAAACAAAGAAAATAGCTTTTAAAAGTCATAAATGATGCATGGTAAAAAAAAAAAATTAGGCAATATACCAAATATAAGGAAAAAAGCAAAAAAGGCTAGAATTTCACACATCAGTGATCATTCTAACATGTATTTTCTATGTTTAGATGTACACACATACATAAATTTATGTAAATGAGATCATATATATGTAATTTTGCAATATTTTTAAAAATTTTGCAGTATTTAAAAAAATTTTGAAAACCTATAATTAAAATTTTTACTTAAGGGGCACCTGGGTGGCTCAGTCAGTTGGGTGTCCCACTTCAGCTCAGGTCATTATCTCACAGTCCGTGCTGTGTCTCCCTCTCTCTCTGCCCCTCCCCTGCTCATGCTCATGCTCTGTCTCTGTCTCAAAAATAAATAAAAACATTAAAAAAATTTAACAAAAATTTTTTTATTTAAAACTATTTTAGAGTTCAATAATTTTATTGTAAAATTTAAAAAATTATAAAATATTTAAAGGACATTGACATAAAAGGGAAGATTAACACATTTGCTTTCTCAACTCATAGTTGTACCATCCATGTCTAAAGATGCTGAAAAATGTGAAAATTGACACAATGGAGAATTCTCTGACTCTCCAAAGAGACTGGGCAAAACTGTAAACGAAACCAATGACAAAACCTTTGTTTGCCTTGCTTAATAGACATTAATAATTTACCCATTGGGTCTTACACAACAGAAAAATTTCAGAAAATACAGAGTATCAACTACATTGTCCCTCTATATTGCCAATTTAGAATTGCCAGTTTTCACACCAATAACCTAGTGTTTAAAGCAGAAATAATTGAATATCTTAAATGTGGACTTGATGAGCTCTTAAATGCCAAAACTTATCTGTTACAACTTTTTGAACTAGAAATGAAAACTCCATGGATCATCTTCTAGGATATTATGAGACCAAAGGAGTACAAAGAATAATTCAGAGATACAGCCTTTAACAATTTTACTATCAGACATTGCTCAATGCCTATTGGGTGAAGAGTAAGTCAAAGAAACAGCAGAGGTACCAGTTTCCAGTATTACGGCAATTCCGTGCAGACTTTACTACAGACATAAAGACTGAGTTAATAGGGGCGCCTGGGTGGCTCAGTCGGTTGGGCGGCCAACTTCGGCTCAGGGCATGATCTCGCGGTCCGTGAGTTCGAGCCCCTCGTCGGGCTCTGTGCTGACAGCTCAGAGCCTGGAGCCTGTTTCGGATTCTGTGTCTCCCTCTTTCTCTGACCCTCCCCCGTTCATCCTCTGTCTCTCTCTGTCTCAAAAATAAATAAACGTTAAAAAAAAATTAAAAAAAAGAAAGACTGAGTTAACATCTCCTCTGCAGAATTGCACGTTTGCCTTACAAACAAACAGCTTAATTAGCAGGTAGGAGACAATGGCGCCTGCTGCTTGCGTCTTCTTACCAATACTAGGCACAAAGAAGACTTCTTTTATGTGAATGCTTGGCCACAAGACACAGCAGCACTGAAATATTCAAAGTATTGAATAACTCTTTTTGAATCTTATGGTTTATCCTTGGGACAACCGTGTGACATTTTACTGAAGATACAAAAGCAGTGGTATGTGAAACCACACCACAGTATGACCTTCACAGGGCGATTATGAGCATTTCATGAACGAGTTTTAGATCTAATCACTTTTTAAAAATGTTCATGTATTTATTGTGTGTGTGTGTGTGTGTGTACACGTGTGTATAAGAGAGAGAGGGAGAGAGAGAAAGAGAGGGGAGGGGAGACACAGAGGGGGAGAGAGAATCAAAAGCAGGCTCCACACTGTCAGACTAGAGACTGATGCAGGGCTCATGAACCTGGAGATCGTGACCTGAGCCAAAATCAAGAGTTGGACACTTAACCGACTGAGCCACCCAGGCGCCCCTTGATTAATCACTCTATTTTTTTTCGATCTTCATTTATTTATTTAGTTTTAATGTGTATTCATTTTTGACAGAGCGAGAAAGAGACAGAGCGCAAGTGGGGGAGGGGCAGAGAGAGAAGGAGGCACGGAATCCAAGGCAGGCTCTAGACTCTGAGCTGTCAGCACAGAACCTGACACCGGGTTCAAAATCATGAATCACAAGACCATGACCTGATCCGAAGTCAGACGCTTAACCAACTGAGCCACCCAGACACCCGATCTAATCACTTTTAAAGTGATGAAAATGGTGCCTGGCCATAGTAAGCTCTTTATAAATGCTTATTAAATACATTTAAAAATAAATACGGTATGGCTTGTTTTTCCTTTAGAGGCCTGTCTGATTCACAGTGGGGCAGGATTGGGGATCCCCAGGTACCAGAGTCTCTCCCCTCCAGCACCTGCTTACCCCAGTGAGCTGCTCTCTGGACCTGAGTCCTGGCTCACCACAGACAGCCTCAGCCTCCCACACTGGGTTGCATCTGGCTACATCTGGAGATCGACCATCCTACCTAGGAAGCAAAATTTCCACATTCAGGAAGTGGAATGATTGCCTTTCAAATACAACAGGCATATTTTCTAAGGTACCTTTCCACCTGTGTATAAATATCAAGAAGATCAAAAGAAGACTGAAAAGAGCCTCAGAACATTTCTGTTCTGTTCTCTCAGAACAGAAATTACTCAGAGAAACAAAATAAGGGAAGAAAACTAAGTTCAGACTGGGAATAAACATTTCTGGATTATGTTACAAATTTGGTTGTTGGGACAAATAATCCTGTTTAAAAGGATTAACAAGTCTTCTTTCTTGTCTAGTGTTCTCTTCAGGCACTGTGAAGGCGTCTTGAGAAAGTTTGTCTCCTAAAAGCATATAATCTTTGCCTGCAGTTTGTTCAATAGAAGTGAGTAATTATTATACACTTGAATCAGTCACACCATGTTGGCTGAGCCTTCAAATTACTTCAGACTGGATCAGTTGCAAACCTTTCTCTTTCCTATTTAAACCATAATATTTGGGGTTTACATATGTTTAATCTCCTATGAGCTGTTAATGAGGATAATGTTCTTCTTCTGAGTTGGAATAAAAGAAAAAATTTCTTAAATAAGCCCCTGAGGCCTAAGAAGTCTCATGGAACTTTTAGGCCCTACAGACAGGAACCAGGCACTGAAGAAGAAATATTTTATTATTTTATTTTATTTTATTTTATTTTATTTTATTTTATTTTATTTATTTATTTTTGGAAGAAGAAGAACTATTTTTTTTTTTTAAACGTTTATTTATTTTTGAGACAGAGAGAGAGAGAGAGCATGAATGGGGGAGGGTCAGAGAGAGAGGGAGACACAGAATCTGAAACAGGCTCCAGGCTCCGAGCTGTCAGCACAGAGCCCAACGCGGGGCTCGAGCTCACGGACCGCGAGATCATGACCTGAGCTTAAGTCAGCTGCTTAACCAACTGAGCCACCCAGGCGCCCCGAAGAACTATTTTAAAATAGGTATCTTTCTGGGGCACCTGGGTGCCTCAGTCGGGGTTAAGTGTCCGACTTTGGCTCAGGTCATGATCTCTCAGTCTGTGAGTTCAAGCCCCACGTCGGGCTCTGTGCTGACAGCTCAGAGCCTAGAGCCTGCTTTGGATTCTGCGTCTCCCTCTCTCTCTGTTCCTCCCCTGCTCTCACTCTCACTCTCTCTCTCTCTCTCTCAAAAATAAATAAAGATTAAAAAAATTAATTGAAATAGATATCTTTCATATGCTGCATCCACCATATTTTTTATACATAGGAACATTCCAGTAACTAGATTCACCTTTAAAGAATGAGTGGTCTTCAATAAACGTTTGAGAAGATGCTATAATTGCTGCATGTGCCAAGAGATAACATGAGTGCTAGTCCATCGGCCTGCACAAAGGACTATCGCTCACTTCCTGGTGTGTAGCAGCAACAGTGACACCATCGGCTCAGGGGTAGAAGGAGGAATCTACAATATGGCCTCCAGGGTGCCTGTGAAGAGTGACTTAGCATCTTCGAGTTAGTAGTTCAGGTGCTTAACACATGTTAGTGCCCTTCTTTGACTTCCCTACTTGACTCCAGGACCAGAGAGAAAGCTGGCAGTCTGTGTGATCTGTGCCCACCTGTGGGGACATCAGGGTCCCCTCTACATTCGGTACCACAAGTTTAGGAGCATAAACAACATTTACAAATGTCATCTCATCGGTAGGCTCTCTTGCCTGGCATTTGACCTAACATTGAGCGAGGAAAGCATGGTGGTCATTTTCTTTACAGTTTCCTCAGAAGGCCGGAGAGATTCTCCAACACGCCCATTTCCCTCTATGCACTCATTATGGCTCACTGTCAAGTTACCTACATCTATCTGGAGTCTTGCAGTCTTCCACACATTTCCTGCCCCGTGCGCAGAGTTGTGTTTCCTTTCATTTGTTCTGTGACTCCTGTGTGCAGACTTGGGGCGTGGCACCTTCCTACCCTACTTGGGCATTCCCGAGCTCAGTGAGCAGATACACTTGCACTGCATCTATGTCCATGTAGTCGAAAAACCTCACCTAGATTTCCTCTCAGCTCTGGTCTTGCTACCTCCATGAACCCTAGTCACTGCACATTCATTTGGGGTTGTGCTCACACATGTTGTTTTTGTTGTTCAGAATATCTTAGTTCTAAGCACATGGATGGGCCTCAATGAATACTTGTTGACCTGGCGCTGGGTTAGATTAAGTTGGCTTTCTTATTCACTCATCCCATCCGCGGTCATGCAAGGCTGTGGTGGAGGCAGGGCGAGATTGTGAAAAAGCAAACAAACGTGGGTTTCGTAGTCAGACATACATAGTTTGCTTTCAACCCTTGCTCCTTGCAGGCTCTGTAACCTTTGGCAAGTTGCTGTAGAATCAGAATAACAATGGCTGTTAGTAGTGAGTGTGACAAAGAAATAAGATAATATGAGAGAGCCTCTAGCCCAGTGCCTATATCCTGGCTCCCCTGCCTGCAGCCTCTTCCTATCTCCACACCTTGAACCCAGTGCAACATGGAGGCACTGACTCCAAGCAGCACGGACATCCTCTGACTTCCTCTGGCTCTTCTCACAGGGGGCTGGGCATCTGCAGCAATGGGCAATTGACACCGAGGCTCCTGGCAGATTTGATCCCTCTAATTAACAGACCTCATTAAGGACTATGAGGAAAAAAAGAAAAAACTATTTGGGGGAAAGTATTTGCAAGTCATATGATTGATGAAGAATGTGCCCTGAATGTAAATAGAACTCTTCAAAACTCAAAAATAAGAGAACGCACTATTTTAAAAAATAGACAAATGATTTGAGCAAACATACCACCAAAGATAGATAGATTACAAATAAGCACATGAAAACATGCTCAGCATCATAAGTCATTAGGGGGAGGCAGTTAAAATCATAATGATACCACTGCACAACTCTGAGTGGCTAAAGTTGAAAGGGCTGACCAGCCCGGGGTTTGGTAAGGATGTGGAGGAAACAAAACTCTCACACACCTAGTGGTGAGAATGTAAATGGTACAACCACTTGTCATTTTCTTAAAAATAAAAGCCTGCCTCTACTGTATGACCTCATCATTCCTCTCCTTGATATTTACTCAAGAGAAATGAAAGCATATTCACACGAAGATTTGTAAACAATTATTCATAGCAGCTTTATTCATAATGTCTCCAAACTGGAAACAATACAAATGTCCATCAACAGGTGAATGAATAAACAAGCTGGTATATCCATAGAATGAAGTCCTATCAGTGAAATAAATAATACTAGCTCTAAAGAGGAATTAACTATTAATACTCATGGTAACATGGATTAAACCTCAAAATAATTTTGTTGAATGAAAGAAGCCAGATCAAAAGAGTACCTGCTGTAGGCTTCCATTTACATAAGGTGCTAGAAAATGCAAACTAATCAATAGTGACACAGCATATGGATCAGTGGCTGCCACGGGGTCTCCAGAGAAGGCAGGCTGGGATTATGAAAGGTCACAAGGAAACTTTTGCTGGTGGTATGTAGTTTACTCTCTTAATTGTGGTGATGGTTTCACAGGCACATGCATACGCCAAAACTTTTCTACACTTTAAATATGGGCAGTGTATTCTATGCCGATTATACCACAATAAAGCTGTTAAAAAAAATTTAAAGGAATAAGTGGAGACAAAAAGAAGACTCTGAAGCAGTCAGTTCTGAGTGGCGCCGTAAGCATTTCCAATAACTAAACAGGCCACTGTGTCATCTGGTGACAAAAATGCAATCACTTTTTAAGAACAATTCCTGATTTGTTGTTCCCATCCATCGGGACTAATGATCCATTGCTCGGTGGCTCTGAGACTGCCCAGCACCACCCGACCCTGCGGGAAGGAGACCACACTCCAAATCGGG
Source organism: Puma concolor (assembly GCF_028749965.1). Classification (NCBI taxonomy): domain Eukaryota; kingdom Metazoa; phylum Chordata; class Mammalia; order Carnivora; family Felidae; genus Puma; species Puma concolor. The sequence goes on from NC_141671.1 coordinate 76,971,387, forward strand.
CTCAGGGCACCCATTCATTGTAGCCACCATCAAGTTCCTCTTCTCACCTTTGCATTTGAATGAGGAAAAAATGACATACAGTGTCCATTAGCTTCAGACAAAACCAACTTCATCTCCTCCCTCTCTCCCCCCAGAGACCTTTCCGTGTCCTTCTCTAACCCTGCCACAATCCTAGTGTCCCAATCCTCATGTGCCACAGTCCTCCGCAGTGTGTGTGCACAGGAAGTCGTTTTCTGAAGATCAGATTTACAAACTTTCTTTGGTAAATTTAAAAATGAGTAAATTTATGAGCACAAGAAATCAGCCTGATGCGGAAGTTATGTGTGAACACTTGACATAGTTAATAAGACACATCAAGGACAATTAAGACCAAAGCTTCTTTGGTGCAGCTGCTCAGAGGAAGATTTTGTGACCTCCATTCCAGACTCTTGACAGTAATAATCCTGAGTTCTGGCAAAGTCGACAAAGTCACTCTTCTAGAAGAGAAGCTAATAGTGTAGAAAGTGAATAAAGAAATGAATACAATATATAATGTGAATATCAGAAAAATAATTTCTAAAAATAGGGCTTTGGTTAGAAAAACACTTCGGGGCACCTGGGTGACTCAGTCGGTTAAACACCCAACTTTGGCTCAGGTCATGATCTCATAGTCTGCGGGTTCGAGCCCCGTGTCGGGCTCAGTGCTGACAGCTCAGAGCCTGGAGCCTGCTTTGGATTGTGTGTCTCCCTCTCTCTGCCTCTCCCCCACTCACATTCTTTCTCTTTCTCTCTCTCTCTCTCCCTCTCTCTCTCTCTCTCTCAAGAAATAAACATTTAAAAAATTTAAAAAAGAGAACACTTCAAAAAATAAAGCGGACTAGGTTTTATACCCTTGAGTATTAAGTCCTGGTTCAAAAAACTGCAAAACCTCATAAAGGAGATTCTCTCAGATGTCATACAGCAGAAAACTCCATTCTGCAAGTTGTCTGGTACATAAAGAAAGACAAGCTGGTCTAACAGGGAAGAAGAGCAAGGATCTTTGACTCCTGCAACTTAAGTTTGAATTCTGTCTCCACTGCTCACTAGCTGTGTGACCTCAAGTTATTTTGCTAAGTTTCATTTTCTTCCTCCATAAAATAGAGATCACAATACCTCCTGTCTCATAAGATTTATTTTCAGGTGTGTTAACATAGGAAAACACTCAGCAGTGTTTAGTAGTAAGGACTCAATAAGTATCACCTTTGTGTTTTTTTTTTTGTTGTTGTTTTTTAATGTTTATTTATTTTTGAGATAGAGAGACACAGAATGAAGGGGGGAGGGTCAGAGAGAGAGGGAGACACAGAATCTGAAACAGGCTCCAGGCTCTGAGCTGTCAGCACAGAGCCCGACGCGGGGCTCGAACTCACAGACCGTGAGATCATGACCTGAGCCGAAGTCGGAAGCTCAACCGACTGAGCCACCCAGACGCCCCTGTTTTTATAGAATCTAAATGACGTGTGCTTTAAGCCATTATCTCCGTTCAGAGTTCCCCAAACTTGCCGCATCACAACAATCTTTTGGGATGCTTGTTAAACACACAGATCCCGGGACACCGCCTCAGACCTATTGAACCCGTATGTCCAAGGGAGGTGCCTGGGAATGTGCTTAACAAGAGGCTCCAAAGCTCCAGGCACGTTTGGGAGACATAGATGATGTTAGCAAAATTCCATATTCCCTATATCCTGGTCTCAAACTTGGGGATCTGATTGAAATACAGACTCCCAGAATTCCCCACCCCCAGGAAATTCTGATTTAGTTTTGAGATGGAGTCCATGAAACAGCATTTTATTTTATTTTATTTTCTTAATGTTTATCTATTTCTGAATGAGAGAAAGAGACAGAACGTGAGCAGGGGAGGGGCAGAGAAAGAGGGAGACACAGAATCCAAAGCAGGCTCCAGGCTCTGAGTTGTCAGCACAGAGCCCTACACGGGGCTCAAATTTATGAACCCTGAAATCATGAACTGAGCCAAAGTCAGATGGTTAACTGACTGAGCCACCCAGGCCCCTCTATGAAATCTATGCATTTTATTTTATTTATTTATTTTTTTAAATTTTTTAATTTTAATTTTAATTTTAATTTTTTTCAATATATGAAATTTATTGTCAAAATGGTTTCCATACAACACCCAGTGCTCATCCCAAAAGGTGCCCTCCCCAATATCCATCACCCACCCTCCCCTCCCTCCCACCCCCCCCATCAACCCTCAGTTTGTTCTCAGTTTTTAAGAGTCTCTCATGCTTTGGCTCTCTCCCACTCTAACCTCTTTTTTTTTTTTTTTCCTCCCCCTCCCCCATGGGTTTCTGTCAAGTTTGAAATCTATGCATTTTAAATAAGCTTCCCATCCTCAGAAGAAAAGGACCCTCAGCCCACACTTTGAGAAGTGCTGCCCGGTGTTGTCATACCCCATTTAGACTAAAAAGAGAACTCTAAGAATAGTCTGTAATCTTGGGAGAAGTGTCCTATAGCTTTGCTTCTATTACCAATTCACAGAATACATGAATTAGAGAGAATTCATACCAACTTAAATTGATCCCTTCTATGCCAAGTTCTTTGATTTGGGGTCAAAAAGTAATTCAAAGTCTGTCATGAATTTGATACGTCTGTTCGGGGTCTGCATGGTTGTGCCTACGTAGGCCTTTTTATCTGCTCTGATCACCGAATCTGATTTAATGACTTGTACGCACCCTGAAGGTAAGGACTGTGCTTTCTTAGCCTGTGTGGGATGCTAGGCATTTCTTATGGGCAGAAGGCTCGAGAGAAGTATGAACAAAAGAGGTGAGAGCTGGCCTGAGCACATCACTCAATTCCCAGTGAGGCTTTGGCTTTGTGGTGCTGGACTCACCAGCTGCCCCAGCGCCCCTCCTCATAGTTCTGGATTCACCTCATGTGCTGAGATAAAGCAGAAGACAGATCCTTATAGTAAGGTCAGGCTACGTGGACGTTGTATATGTGGACTTGATCGCACGACACTGGATCGGTCAAAGAGAAACACACGTCATGTAAGCCGCCAAAGCATGGGTCTGGAAAGATGTGCCCGGATGTCTGAGCTGGAAAGTGTTGAGACCCGGAAGGGAAGTACAACTCTGGCAGAGAATAGCAGAGAGCATTTCTGCTGATCCAGTGGACCTTGGCCATGAACCAAGAAATACTTTCATTGGGATAAGCGCGCAGTCCTCCACATCAAGTTAAGAGCCATAACAAAACAGAATTTAGTGTATATGTATAATCAAAACTGTGTCACCAACTTGGGGGAGCATCTTGCTAAGTAACTGACATTTCCAAATATGTATTAGTGTGTGTGACTCACAGACCTGAGGTTCGGATCACGTCATCCATCTCCTTTGGAAATGGACCTGCTCTACTCTTAAAAGCCAGCCCAGGCACTCAGTCTTATTTTTCATAAGGTTCCAATTCAAAACTACAGTTCTTGAAGCTCATCTAAAATGATAATTCAGGGAGCTTTCATTTCCGTAGCTGTCTTTTTTAATATGACAACATAAAAGCTTGTAAGTTATCTCTGATAAGCAGCATCATTTAGAGAGGATGAAGGATAAAAGTTTGGGAAGCTCTGAAGTTTATTTCCATCTCTATTCCTCATTTGCTGAGAGAATTCTGGCAAGTGATTTAAGCTCCTAGTTCCTGAATTTCCCCCCATGGTCCACAGCCAGTCACCAGGTGAATCATTTCTCACAGCTCTCCTAAGAATGGAGAGTAACATGTCTTCCTACAACTCCACAGGAATCATACCTGCTGAATAATAAAGAGGACAAATAGCTTATGTTTAGAATCATAGGTAATGTTGGAAATTATCAGGATGCAGGTCTTCTCACAAAAGTGCTAGGAATTTTAGTGTTCTGAATGAAAGGGGTTTTTTGCTTGTTTTTTAATAGCCACGCTGGTTTACACCAATAAACAGAAAATCTCATTATCCTTTTTCTCCCCACACACCTGCTTCATCTAGCTTAGAGGCAAAAGAAAGATTAATTTGTTTTGTATCATGGACAGAGAGTTATTCAGGAAATTAAACCATGGATCAATTGGAAACAGACATAGTCGGAAGCGATCTCATCATTAAGTTATGTTCCCAAAGACACACAACTCTCCCAACTTACAGAATTCAAGCCAGTTCACAAACCTTATGTATTTCTTTCTTCCCAAACTTCCATCCATCTCCATTTCCCTAAATATTTGTTAGAAATGTTTTTGGCTGTAAGAAACAAAGCCCAACTAAGAGTAGCTTAAATCATGAGGGTATTTATTATTTCCTTAATAAAGAGTCCAGAAGTAGATGGCTTTAGGGTTGTGTGATATTTCAATAATGCCATTAAAGACCCAGACTACTTAATCTTTTGCTTCACCATCCATAGAGTGTGGGCCTATTGTCCTCTTGTTTGTTGTCATTGGATGCTCATAAAGTGCCCGGTATGACTCCAACATCATATCCTTTACATTATTTTCAATGGCAGAAAGCAGAAAGATAGGGACAGGTGAAAAAAGAGGTGGTTTGGCCACTGTCGAGTTATACAAGGCATGAAAAGAAGAGGACTTACTCCTTAGCAGGGTGTAAGTGACGAAGAGTTAGAGATAAAGAACAGTAATGACATTGAGCACTTTATGTCACGCACGGTGCTTTACAGTTGTTATCTTTTTAAATTCTCACAACAATGCTGTGACATCAGTTCTATTAAAATATGCATTTTATAGAAATAAAAATTTGATGTAACAAAACTAAAAGTGATTTAAAAAGTGCTTTTGAATGACATTTATCCTACCATTCCATGTGCGATGTTTTCATTTTTGTCCTGGATATGAGCATGTGTGACTCACACCCCCTTCAAGGAAGGAACTGTTGGCTCAGCTACTAGGAGCATTGTCAGCGGACAGCCTTCAGATGGAGGCCCCTGCAGGCAGATGATTGCCTTTCCCAAGATCACCCCTCCCTGGAGTGTCCACATGTCCAATGACTGAGTTGGGTGGGAGTGTGCAGGACAGGTATTCTGGCCCAACAGGGGATAACCGATAGACTAATTCAGCTAGACTTCTCCCTCTGACCACCCTCCTTCTTGCCTTCCCTTTTCCACAGGTGATGATCCTAAGGCTCCCTGAAAAACATCTTAAACCCAATTCGGTCTCAGAGTCTGCTTCCCAGGAAAATCAAACTGCAACAATTTTGAATATCCTTTCTACCCCTTGTCTACAGGCATTGTATTTTTATTTTATATCATTGCAGACATACCCAAGTACTTTTAGTTTAATTTTTAAACTTAACATTCTATCATGAACATCTCCTCATATTCATAGCCTTTTTAATTTCCTGTTTAAGATGTAAAAATAAAATATAACCATATTACATATGTTTGAAGAAAGAAGAGAAAGTTACCCACAATCCTACTACCAAACATAGCTGATTGACATTTTGATATATTTCCTTAATTTTTTCTTCTGAATAGTTTTATAAGGTTATAATCACAATGTATAAAAGTGTCCTTTTTACATTCTTTAAATTTTATCTATGTATTTTTATGCTCTCCCTTGAGCCAGAAAAGATTAAAGGCAAGTTATTAAATTACATAAATTTAGTAAAATGTAAGCCAGACATCAGCTAGGGCCTCCTATTCTTCAGATATTTTGGTAAACATATCCAATACTTGAACACATGACAAATGAGAATTCGGAGCCCTTCTAAGGTTTTGAGAATTTCCTACTACTCACTTACTCACAATTCTTGTTGCAGCTTCCTGTCTCCCTAAGGGAGACAACTGGCTCCCCAATCCTGCCATGTCAACCTGGGTGATAAGCACCTTCTCCAGTTGTCTTACACAAAACTCCCACAAAATAAACCAAAACCAAAATCCACTTTCAGAAAGCATTCTGTGACTTTTCTCACTTCTCTAAAGTTTGGGGGACCACTGGATGCAAAGCCTTCTGACATCTTGCTGTTCCCTAAGTCCTCTCTCTTCTCCTGGAGCAACTGACAAATTCTTCCCTTCACGTCACGTAGGACAGTTCCACCCACTTTTGGGCTATTCAGGATGAGCGTCTATACCCCAAAGCAGGTGATTCCAATTCAGATAATTTCCTCAACAAGGGCAGGTCTTGACCTAAAGGAGTTTTCTGTTTTTCCAGGCTAAGAAAAGAGAAATGTTTTTGGATATCTACATTAAAATTAGAGGGTGAGGAAATAGGTCAGAGAGAAAACAAAAGGGAAAGAATATGATACCAGGAGAGAGGACAGGACATAAAGTATATGTTATAAAGTTTCTGCATTTGAAGACTTGCTAGGGAGGGCTGAGGAGGGGTCAAAGTTAAGCAACATGACAAGGAAGTATTCCAATAACTTAGCAGCTGGTGGGACCTGAAGACCAGAAGAGATGGTGAAATAAAAGGTAACACCAGAGGGGTGCCTGGGTTGCTCAGTCAGTTAAGCGTCTGACTTTGGCTCAGGTCAGGATCTCATGGATCATGGGTTTGAGCCCTGTGTCGGACTCTGTGCTGACAGCTCAAAGCCTAGAGCCTGCTTCGGATTCTGTGTCTCCCTCTCTCTCTGCCCCTCCTTCACTCACGCTCTGTCTCTCTCTGTCTCTCAAAAAATAAATAAATATTAAAAAAAATTTAAAAAAGGGAAAGGTGACACCAGAATTAGGAATCTGGGACTAGGGAAAGTAGCCCCACCTTGAGATAAAATGAGAAACTCTGGAAGGAAGTTCATTTTGGAGGGTAAGGCAATGCATTTATCTTCACAGGTAAGAATCCAGCTGGATTTGTTTGTAAATGGACTTGGAGTATGTATAAACAGGGTACTGAGGGTGTTGTTTGCTCTATTCTGGCTCCTGGCTGAATATAAGCTTACAAACATAAGCATTTGTGAAGAACTATGGAATGACACTGTATCATCACATCAGTCCAAAGAGAAGGGAGATTTATAGTAAGAGGTGGGATGAATCAAAACATTTTTGGTAGGGATCAGATGATAGGGTGGTGTGGAGAAATGGATTAATGAGACTGGTAGAAAATTGTGTCCATGAATTCTAAAGTGTCCACAATTAGGGTTTTTCTTTTTTGTTATTTTTGCCTGTCAGAGTGTTGGTGTTATTTTGTGAAAGAGGAAAGCATCGTGCTGGGAATGAAAAACGATTTTCAGCCACTTGCTGCTTTAACTCTGTTACCCTGGCAACCAATTTTCTCAGCCAGGAGGGATGATTTTACTACAGAGACACCCTATATTGGACTATTGTGATTTCAAAGGAAAATATTTACAGCTCTGTCAGTATAGCTGTTCCAGTTGAGATTGTGACAGCATGGCCCAGTAAACTCAATTTCAATGATTTCTGAAGAGTTTTTCCATTATTGACTCCAAGTAACATCACTGTTTTAACCAAGAGCAAACCCCTGCAGGATGCATAGCCCATATTGGTTGGGGTTTGTTTATCTTTTTCTTTCATCTCTATCAATGATGAAATTAGTTGATCCCCTTTGAAGTTGAAATCAAACCAAAAGACTAAAATAATTATGTGAGACAGTCGTGGCTGGGCCCAATGGACAGTTTTGTCCTCATCCCATGACCATCTTGGAAGAGAACTCAGGGGGCTTCTCATTTTTCCAAATGAAAAGCCTCTCCCCCAAGCATTGGTGAGAAATGGACATTCCACTGCAGGCTTGGTGGGGAAGCTGGTTGACATCAGAGAGCTCGGAACCTTTCACTTCCTCCCCATCTTGGGCAATTTTCCTCTTGTCTTCTGCTGTAGCCTGCTGCAGTCTCCCCTTTCTTCTCCCACCTTCCTCCCTCCAGCGTTACCTTCCTGGGGTCCCCTCAACTCCCTCCACATCTCCATTCTTAGATTGACAAAGGACACTGTAAACTCCTCCAGCTGGGCCTCATGCTTATCTCCTCAAACTGTCCTATAAGGAAGCCACTGGTCACCATACTGCTGGCTTTGTACTCAACAAATGAAAGCCATCTCTTACCAGAATCCTTCCTCCTTAGATAATAGGAGGTAATTATAATTTTTTTTTTTGTCAGTTGTTTGTGTTGAAAACTATCTGAGTTGTTTTAGATTTCTCATGTGTTTGGTTTGAAAACCAAGTTTCTTGGTTTTAGAAGTAAAGCACCTGTCCAGATTCCTACAGTAACAAAATCTGGATGTACTGTTCTGCACCAGAAGTATAAAGAGTGAGACTAAGAGACTGAGCCTCTCAGATCCAGATATTTTTCCTCCTTCTAGTGTAAGATTGCTTCCAATCTTAACTAGCAAGGTGTGGTTCTGATTTGAACTGAACATTTGATGATAGCATTCAGATGATTGCTTTACTATTTTTTATTCTTCCCATCCCATAGTGGTATTTTTTATTTTGAAAGATGATCTTACTAATTAAATTAATCTGAATTGATAAATCATTTGTGTGTGACAGGGAGTTCGAAGGGGGAGGCACTGAGAATTCTTGCATATTTCCAGCCCCATTCTGGAACCAGCCTTACTCCACTCTCAGTGTAGTTCGTCAGAGAATTAAACACATAGAATCAGCTTGCATACCCTCACTACTGAATAATTTTTTACTTTTTTCCCAAACTTTCCTTAACTTCACCTAAAACAGAGGGTCTCTCATTCACTTTTTATTCATCTATAGACTTGTTGAGACAATGTTATAAGCTTCGGCCATATGGACAAATATTATGGAAAGTACGTTGTTCATGTTACGCTTGAATTTGCTTGTGGCAGAGCTGACTTTTTTTTTTTTACTTATATTGCACTTCAGTAAACCCCCTAGACCCAGAATCTGAGGTTCTTTATTTTTTTAGGTTTATTTATTTATTTAGTAATATCTACACCCAACATGGGGCTTGAGCCCATGTCGCCAAGATCAAGAATCATGTGCTCTTCTGACTGAGCCAGCCAGGTGCCCCTGAGATCCTTTAGATTAACAGAAAACTACCACACTTTTATTTTTTGAGATAAGCAAAAACTATCTCAGGACTTCAAAAATTTAAATATTTGGCATAATAGGGGGATTTCCCTCTGGATTCTTAGTCAAAATACCATTAACATCAATGCTTTCTTTCAATTTTAGCTGTCTGAATTAAAATATTTTAAGAGCCCTTATTTTTACTTCCCTTTGAAATACATGGTGCTAGAAGATACTAATATAACACAGATGAAGACACAATCTATTTTCTCAAGCAACTTACATTAAAGTAGGGGAGCTAAAGGAGTAAATAAATATTATAGTATAATAAAGGCAAAGACAGAGGTAGACCTACAATGTTAAGGCAGAAGACTCAAGAGTGACTAACTGGCCTGAAGAGGTGGGAGGAAGTCAGGAAGTTTTCTCAGGGGTGTTGACACTGGTATTTAAGGGCCAAGATGAGTTTACTTCATTAAGGTGAGATATGCATGGGCAAGAGTGCTCCACACTGAGGAAGCTGCAAGAAGGTAAATAAAATACTGACTGGCAAATGGAACCATGATTTAAAAAAACAACACAACTTATTGAAAATCTATTATGTGCCAGGCATTATGTGCCACCAGTTTCTAGGTTATTCATAATTCAAAGCTCTCTAGGGAATGTTCTTATTATTCCTCCTTTCACAGGTGAGGACACAAAAGTTTAATGAGGATGAGTACCTGCCTAATGCTCAACAGTATGATTACACTGGCTGTTCAGCCCAATTGGGTCTGACTCCATTTCTCTTGTGCAGATTCAAAATGAAACTGAACTTGCACGAGGACATAGGTATTTCTGCTTGATTCGTTGTCCCAATTAGTGATACAATAATTTATGACAATTATGGACAATTTAATCAATTATGATAAATGAAATGATTACACAGGGACTTGGGTGTTCGCACAAGCCTTTGGATGTAAAATATAGATTGAATTTGATAATTGGAAACTTTGGATGAAGCATAAATTCAAATGTATTTTTCTGACGTGTAAGAGACCCATTCCTAAGACCAAGACTTCATAAAGAGGTCTTATTTCTATTTGTTTTATAATTAGAGATATGGTGTTGATGAGCTCCAGGTAGAAGCATTTGTGGACTTTTTCTGCTTTTTATCCTTAAGGAAATAAGCCAAAATGCTAAAATAAATTAGTAGTACATTAAGTTTGGAAGTTTTAAAAACACGTGTTATTAGAACACACACATACAAGTTATCATATTCTTCATGTAGGATATGCAACTGATGGAGCTTCACTTTCAAAGTATGCTTTTGCACATTTATATTCCAGACGGTACGATTGCATTGATGGCAAGCCCACTGTACATCTTTTGAAATAGCATGTATTCTGATGTATTCAGGATCTATTTAGCACAGCCCAAGGATTGCCTTGCATTTTGTCCCTGACAATGTAAATATAGTAGAGCAGACTAGTAATCATCCCATTTCTTCAAAGGGTTTGAAATATATAGGCACAGAATTACTGCCTAGATTTTCTCATTTCCAAGTGTGCTTTTATACTGCACTCTCCATACAGTCAGCATAATTTGAGGTCAGGTACTGTGCTAGTTATAGGCCACAATATTGGTTTCTAAGGATAGAAAGATATATCTGCCAACTTTAATGGGGCATCAAACCTCTATTCCACTAACCATCATGTAGTCTAATAAACAATAAAAGACAGAAATGTGGGCATTTGGCATGGGAAGGCATGGGGGAAACAACAAATTGTGCCACAGAGATGCTTCCAAAAGTATTTCACAAAGGTCTTACCTTCTGAGTCTCAAGAGTGAATAGGAGCTCTCTAGGAAGTGAAGTAGGATGATATTCCAGGAAGTGAGATGAGTATCAGTAGAGGAAAATGCACGGGTTTTAAAAACAGGAAGTTATCACCAGGTTGGAGGTGAGAGTATGTTGTATGGAAGGAGGAAAGCAGGAATGGCCCAGCAATAGCCCTAGGTTTAAAGACAGGCTGGTGCAGAGTAGGAATGGCTTTGTATTCTTTGTATTCTAAACCTTTTTAAAATGTTTATTTATTTTTGAGAGAGAGAGAGAGAGAGAGAGAGCACAAGCACAAGAGAAGAAGGACAGAGAGGAGGGGACAGACTATCAAAAGTGGGCTTTGCACTGACAGCAGTGAGCCCAATGCAGGGCTCAAACCCACCAACTGAGATCATGACCTGAGCTAAAGTCAAATGCTTAACCAACTGAGCCACCCAGGTGTGGACCAAAAGCCAGTGCAGGGTATTTTGGCTAGTGAATGAAGAGTTCTGTATTTCAAGGAGTGGTGGGCTTCAGAGAAAGCAAGTCTGTGTATTCTTTTGATAACCTAGCCCTGTGTTTGCAGTCTTATTTGGATATTGAAGTGAAATCATTCATGCTTTAACTCTCCTATCTCCTGTTTTCAGGGAAGATGGCAAATGGCTAGCAGCCAGTTTATATGTAGGAGTTCTGTTCTATCACCTCTCACTTTTCTCTTTTCTAAGCTGAATTTTACAGACTCACTCTTCATTCCTTGCAGGGCTTATTCTCAAGTCTTTTGATATTGCCTTTTTAGCATTCCACTGACCTTGTGCCAAGTTCTTTTCCTCTGCCGATCTTCTTCATCTGAAAACTCATTAATTTATTTTTGACTAGGGAACATATTTATGTAATCCAACCATAAAACCCAAGAGAATCTTTCTCTCCCTGTCCTTCATCTGCTCAATTCTTACAGTCCCCTCCCGAAGATAATCACTATTGTTAGTTTCCTATTTGCCTTTCTAGAATTTTTAGCAAATAAAAACTGATGCAATATATGTGATTTCTCTTTTTTTTAAACAAGTGTTAGACTTCTCTACGTAAAGTTTTGCACCTTTTTTTTTTTCACTTAATGTCTTGAAAATATGTCCAAAGCAGTTCACAGAGTTTTTCTTTATTGTTATTCTTCCTTTTTTAAATGCAAATTTTAGTTAGTTAACACACAGTGTAGTATTAGTTTCAGGAGTACATCCAGTGCCCATCATAACAAATGCACTCCTTAATACCCATCACCCATCTAGTCCATCCTCCACCCACTTCTATCAATCTTCAGTTTGTTTCTCTGTCTTTAAGAGTCTCTTGTGGTTTGTTTCCCTCTCTTCTCTCTCCCCCTCTCCTTACCATATGTTCATATGTTTTGTTTCTTAACCTCCACATATGAGTGAAATCATATAGTATTTGTCTTTCTCTGACTGGCCTATTTCACTTAGCAGAATACATTCTAGCTCCATCCATGTCATGGTAAATGGCAAGATTTCATTCTTTTTTATGGCTGAGTAATATTTCATTGTGTTTATATACACCACATCTTCATTCACAGATCAGTCAATGGACATTTGGGCTCTCTGCGTAGTTTGGCTACTGTTGATGATACTGCTATACATTGGGGTGCATGTACCCCTTCTAATCTACATTTTTTAATCCTTTGGGTAGATACCTAATAGTGCAATTGCTGGATCGTAGTGTACTTCTATTTTTAGTTTCTTGAGGAACACCCAGAGTGGCTATTCTCCAGAGTGGCTGCACCAGTTTGCATTTCCATCAACTGTGCAAAAGAGTTCCCCTTTCTCCACATCCTTGCCAACACCTGTTGTTTCTTATGTTGTTAACTTTAGCCATTCTGACAGGTGTGAGGTGGTACCTTCTTGTGGTTTTGATTTGTATTTCCCCGATGATGAATGATGTTGAGCACATTTTCAACTTCTGTTGGCCATCTAGATGTCTTCTTTGTAAAAGTGTCTATTCATGTCTTCTGCCCCTTTCTTAACTGGGTCATTTGTTTTTCAGGTGTTGATTTTGAAAAGTTCTTTATGGATTTTGGATACTAACCCTTTATCGGATATGTTGTTTGCAAATATCTTCTCCCATTCCATAGGCTGCCTTTTAGTTTTGTTGATTATTTCTTTCACTGTGTAGAAATTTTTTTACCTTGATGAAGTCCCAATAGTTCATGTTTGCTTTTGTTTCCCTTGCCTTTGGCAATGTGTCTAGTAAGTATTTGCTCCAGTGAAGTCAAAGAAGTTATTGCTTGTGTTCTCTAGGATTTTGATGGTTCCCTGTCTCACATTTAGGCCTTTCATCCATTTTGAATTTATTTTTGTGCATGGTATAAGAAAGTGGTTCAGTTTCATTCTTCTGCACGTTGCTGTCCAGTTTTACCAGCCCAATTTGTTGAAGAGATTGTCTTCTTTCCATTGGATATTCTTTCCTGCTTTGTCAAAGATGAGTTGACCATATGGTTGTGGGTCCAATTTCTGGGTTTTCTATTGTGTTCCATTAATCTATGTGTCTGTTTTTGTGCCAGACCATACTGCCTTAATGACTACAGCTTTGTGATATAGCTTGAAATCTGGAATTGTGATGCTTCCAGTTTTGTTTTTCTTTTTCAGGATTGTTTTGGCTATTCAGGATCTTTTGTGGTTCCATACAAATTTTAGGATTATTTGTTCTAGTTTGCAAAAAATTCTGGTGGTATTTTGATAGGGATTGCTTTAAATGTGTAGATTGCTTTGGGTAGTATAGGCAATTTAACAATGTTTATTCTTCCAATCCACGAGCATGGCATGCTTTTCCATTTCTTTGTGTCCTCTTCAATTTCTTTCATAAGTATTCTATAGTTTTCAGAGTACAGATCTTTTAACTCTTTAGTTAGGTTTATTCCTAGGTATCTTATTGTTTTTGGTGCAATTGCAAATGGGACTGAGTCCTTGATTTCTTTTTCTGCTGCTTCATTATTGGTATATAGAAATGCAACAGATTTCTGAACATTGATTTTATATCCTATGACTTTGCTGAATTTATGTGTTAGTTCTAGCCATTTTTTGGTGGAGTCTTTTGCGATTTCTAAATAGAGTATCACGTTGCGTGCAAATAGTATAAGTTTGACTTCTTCCTTGCCTATTTGGGTACCTTTCATTTCTTTTTGTTATCTGATTGCTGAGGCTGACTTCCAGTGCTATATTAAATAGTAATGGTGAGACTGGACATTCTTGTCTTGTTCCTCACTATAGGGGAAAGGCTCTCAGTTTTTCCCCTTTGAGAATAATATTAGCTTTGGGTCTTTCGTATATGGCCTTTATAAAATGGAGGTATGTTCCTTCTATACCTACTTTGTTGAGGGTTTTTATCAAGAATGGATGCTGTATTTTGTCAAATGCTTTCTCTGATTCTATTGACAGGATCATATGATTCTTATCCTTTCTTTTATTAACATATATGATTTGCAAATATTCAACCAGCCCTGCAACCCAGTAATAAATCCCACTTGATCATGGTGAATAATTCTTTTAATGTACTGTTGAATCTGATTTGCTGATATCTTGTTGAGAATTTTTGCATCCATGTTCATCAGGGTTATTGGCCCATAATTCTCCTTTTTAGTGGGGTCTTTGTATGGTTTCAGAATTAAGGTAACACTGGCTTCATACAATGAGTTTGGAAGTTTTCATTCTATTTCTATTTTTTGGAAGAGTTTGAGAAGAATAGATATTAACTCTTATTTGTATGGTAGAATTCCTCTGGGAGGCCATCTGGCCCAGGACTCTTGTTTATTGAGATATTTCTGATTACTGATTCAATTTCTTTGGTGATTATGGGTCTGTTCAAATTTTCTATTTCTTCCTGTTTGAGTTTTAGTAGTGTATGAGTTTCTAGGAATTTGTCCATTTCTTCCAGATTTCCCAGTTTGTTGGCATATAATTTTTCATAGTATTCTTTTATAATTGTTTGTATTTCTGCAATGTTGGTTGTGATCTCTCTCTTTCATTCATGATTTTATCTATTTGGGTCCTTTCCTTTTTTTTTGTTTGTTTGTTTGTTTTTGTTTTTGATAAGTCTAGCTAGAAGTTTATCAATTCTGTTAATTCTTTCAAAGAACCAGCTCTTAGTTTCATTGATTTGTTCTACCATTTTGTTTGTTTGTTTGTTTCTATATCATTTATTTCTGTTCTAATCTTTATTATTTCCCTTCTTCTACTAGCTTCAGGCTTTATTTGCTGTTCCTTTTCTAGGTCCTTTAGGTGTAAGGTTAGATTGAGTATTTGGGACCTTTCTTGGTTCTTGATATAAGCCTGAATTGCAATGTACTTTCCTCTTAGGACTGCCTTTGCTGCATCCTATAGGTTTTGGACTATAGTGTTTTCATTTTCATTTGCTTCCTTGTATTTTTTAATTTCTTCTTTAATTTCCTGGTTAACCCAACAATTCTTTAGTAGGATGTTCTTTAACCTCTATATGTTTGAGGGATTTCCAAACTTTTTCTTGTGGTTTACTTCAAGTTTCATAGCATTGTGATCAGAAAATATGCATGGTATGATCTCAATCCTTTTATACTTGTTGAGGGCTGTTTTGTGACCCAGTATGTGATCTATTCTGGAGAATGTTCCATGTGCATCCCAAAATAATGTGTATTCTGCTGCTTTAGGATGAAATGTTCTGAATATATCTGTTAAGTCCATCTGGCCCAGTGTGTCATTCGAGGCCATTGCTTTCTTGTTGGTTTTCTGCTTAGGTGTCTGTTAGGTTTCTTGCTGTAAGTGGGGTGTTAAAGCCCACTACTATTATTGTATTATTATCAATGAGTTTCTTTGTTATTATTAATTTATATATTTGGGTGCTTCAAGTTGGGGGCATATTTCTAATTGTTAGCTCTTCTTGATGGATAGACCCTGTAATTATGATATAATGCCCTTTTTCATCTCTTGTTACAGTTTTTGGTTTTTTTTTTTAATGTTTATTTACTTTAGAGAGAGACAGACAGACAGACAGACAGAGCAACAGAGGCAGAGACAGAGTGTGAGCGAGGGTAGAGCAGGGAGAGAGGGAGAGAGACACAGAATCCGAAGCAGTCTCCACGCTTTGAGCTGTCAGCACAGAGCCTGACATGGGGCTTGAACTCACAAACTGTGAGATCATGACCTGAGCTGAAGTCAGATGCTTAACTGAATGAGCCACTCAGGCACCCCATGTTGTAAAATCTAGTTTGTCTGATGTAAGTATGGCTACTCTGGCTTTCTTTTGACATCTATTATCATGAAAGATGGCTCTCCATCCCCTCACTTTCCATCTGTAGGTATCTTTAGGTCTAACATGAGTCTCTTGTAGGTAACATATAGATGGATCTTGTTGGTTTTTGGGTTTTTTTTATTCATTCTGATACCATATGTCTTTTGATTGGAACATTTAGTCCATTTACATTCAGAGTGATTATTGAAGGATATGAACCTAGTGCCATTGTATTACCTGTAGAGTTGGTGTTTCTGGTGATGCTCTCTGGTCCTTTCTATTTTGTTGTTGTTGTTGTTGTTGTTGCTGCTGCTGCTGCTGCTGCTGCTTTTGGTCTTTTTCTTTCTCCACTCAAAGAGTCCCCCTTAAAATTTCTTGCAGGGCTGGTTTAGTTGCCACAAACTCCTTTAGTTTTTGTTTGTCTGGGAAACTCTTTATCTCTTCTATTTTGAATGACAGCCTTGCTGGATAGAATATTCTTGGCTGCATATTTTTTTCCATTCAGCATGTTGAATATATCTTGCCACTACTTTCTGGCTTGGCAAGTTTCTGTAGACAGATCTGCTGCAAACATTGTCAGTCTTCCCTTGTAAGTTAAAGACTTTTTCCCTTGCTGCTTTCAGGATTCTTTCCTTGTCAATGCGTTTTGTGAGTTTGACTATATGTCTTGACAATGGCTGGCTTTTGCTGGAATTAATGGGAATTCTATATGTTTCTTGGATTTTGATGTCTGTGCCCTTCCCCAGATTAGGGAAGTTTTCAGCCATAATTTGTTTACATAAACCTGCCCCTCTTTCTCTCTTTGGATCTTCTGGGACTTCTATGATACAAATGTTATCATGTTATAATAAATTGCTGAGTCTGTCTTCGTGATCCCTGACCTTTGTTTCCCTCTTCCTTTCAGCTTCATTATTTTCCACATTTTTATCCTCTATATCACTAATTCGCTCCTGTGTCTTGTCCATCTTCATTTTTATGGCCTCCATTTGGGTTTGCATCTTGGTTATAGCATTTTTAATTTTGGCCTGACTAAATTTTAGTTCTTTTTTCTCTGCAAAAAGTGGTTCTCAGCTGTCTTCTATGCTTTTTTCAAACCCAGCTAGTATCTGTATGATTGTTGTTTTAAATTCTAGTTCAGGCATCTTATTTATATCTGCATGGACTAAATCTCTGGCCATCATTTCTTCCTGTTCTTTCTTTTGAGGTGAATTCCCCCATCTTGTCATTTTGGAGGAAGAAACAACAACAACAATAATAATAGTATGAAATAAAATTTTTTTTTAAATATCAAATAAAGGAAGTTGGATCCTAGGTGTGTTTTGGTCTTCTTGATAAGAGAAGCTTGATACAAAAAAAGAGAGGGGCACCTGGGTGGCTCAGTTGGTTAAGATCGGGTTTCAGCTCAGGTCATGATCTCACCACTCTTGAGTTCAAGCCCCTCATCAGGCTCTGTACTGACAGCTCAGAGCCTGGAGCCTGCTTTGGACTCTGTGTCTCCCTCTCTCTCTCTGCCCCTCTCCTGCTCATGCTCTGTCTCTCAAAAACAAATAAACATTAAAAAAAAATTTAAAAAGAGAAAAAAGAAAAGAGAGAAAAAAATTACTAATTAAAAAAATAATAAAATAAAAAATTTTGCTGTTTCTGTATCCAAGAAACAAAAACAACAATAACAACAAAAACAAAAACAGAAGCAACAACAACAACAAAGCAAACAAAGAAATGGACAAATAAAAATACCCAAATAAAGCTAGGTCCAGTTTCCCCTATACAGGTGAACATGGGGGCTTGATGGCTCCTGGCGGGTCTTTTGCCTGTGGAGAAGCTGTATCCTCTCCACCAAATGCACTCCAAGCAGGGGAAGCACTTCTCTCTGCAATCCAGGAGATCCTCAGACCTCACTGCTTGATCCAGGGGCTCCACCCTGCTTCCTCATGGGAGTACCACCAGGGACTGACCTCTGAAACTTCAGACTCTGTGCTCCATTGTTTATAAGAAAAAACTGGCAAAAAACCCAAAAAACAAAAAACACCTTTCCCCCCATCAATGGTTTTGGGGGACAGTTTTCTTGTGCAGTCCCCTGTATGTGTTTTCATTCTTTCTGTCTCGTTGCTTTCAGGGAGTGCTTTCTTGCACAAATCCAATGTGCTGCTCTCTCTCCCCCTCTTTCTCCTCTCCGCAAAAATGACTCCCTCCCTTCTGTGGCACTGTAGTTCTTCTCTTGCCCAACTTCTCCATACCAGCTACCTGCCGTGTTCTTTCCCTCAAATTGTGAAGAATTTCTTTAATCCCCATATCGATTTCCTGGGTGTTCAAAATGGTTTGATGTTGATCTAGCTATGTTTGGGGGACAAGACAAGTCCAGGGTCCCCTTACTATTTTGCCATCTTAACTCCTCCCTCTTCATTCTTTTTGAAGATGGTAATAATCTATTGTATGACTACAACATAATATAACCAACCCCCAATTGATGGACAGTTAGTTGTGTGAAGATATTTGCTACACAATTTCACACCTGCAAACATATCTGGTGGATAAATTCTTGGGAGCGGAATTTCTATGTTAAATGAAATATATACACAATTGTAATTTTAATAGATAATGCCAAACCACACTCTCCCACTATAATAGGAGAGATCTTGTTTCCTCATACACTCACCAGTACAGTGTACTGCCAACATTATGATGTTTCCAGTCAAACAATGAAAACTCTTATGCTGGGGTACATTATATTTGCATTTCTCATATAGGTGAATGTGAAATACTTTCATTTATTTAAGAAACATTTTATAGGCATCATTTTCTTTGAACTGTTTATTCATACCTTTGCTGATTTTTCTTTGAACTGTTTATATCCTTTGGCCACTTTTCTGAATCTTATTGACATCCTATGAACTTTTTATATATTTTATATTCATGTTGGATCCTTTTTTTTTTTTTTTTTTTTGTAAATTGTATTCGTTCATATCCCCTGTCATGCTTCTCCTGTATCATGGGGGCTGGAAGCTGAAAAGTACATTTATTAGGCTCACTTTCCCCTCTGGATGCAATTTATATTGTATGAATAAAATGCACACCTATATTGCTTTGGAAAGTGGAAAGAAGGCAGAAATCATGTTCTCTTCCAGCAGTGAAGGCAGATGAGTGGGTTTCAGCTGCCAGGAGTATTTGCAGGAACCTTCAGGTTCCCCTCCTGGCCACCTTCCTCAGGACTATAGAGGCGCTGTGAAGTGGACTGCAGTTTCCTGGCATGCATCAACAACAAAAATCAGCTGAAAAATCTTCTATAGTTCAGTAAAGGAGCATAGTATAAAACTAATATTCAAAAATTATATAATTCTCTCTATATACATACTTATAGTCAATATAACAGAATGGTGGAACGAAAGAGCCTATTAACAATAGTGACAAATGGGGGTGCTTGGGTGGCTCAGTCGGTTAAGCGTCCTACTTCCGCTCAGGTCATGATCTCGCGGTCCGTGAGTTCGAGCCCCGCGTCGGGCTCTGTGCTGACAGCTCAGAGCCTGGAGCCTGTTTCCGATTCTGTGTCTCCCTCTCTCTGACCCTCTCCCGTTCATGCTCTGTCTCTCTCTGTCTCAAAAATAAATAAACGTTAAAAAAAATTAAAAAAACAATAGTGACAAATAAGAGAAAATATCAGAAACTAAAGGTAGTAATAATTAGGCAAAAACCTATATGAATTAAATGATAAAATGCTCCTAAGGAAAAATAATACTTAGATAAATAGAAAGGCATTTGGGAGTCTGGGTGGCTGAGTTGGTCAAGCATCTGACTCTTGATTCCGACTTAGGTCATGATCTCACAGTTTCATAAGTTCAAATCCCACATCAGGCTCTGTGCTGACAGTGTGGAGCCTCTTTGGGATGTTCTCTCTCACTCTCTCTCTGCCCACCCCCGACTCATGCTTGCTCTCTCTCTCTAAAAAATAAATAAATCAACTGAAAAACTTTTTTTTTTTTTTTTTTGGTGACTGTACCATGGATGCTTAAAAATATATAGTCTCTATATTTTGTTTTTGTTTTTTTAAATGTTTATTTATTTTGAGAGAGAGAGAGAGAGAGAGAGAGAGAGCAGGGGAGGGGCAGTGACAGAGGGAGAGAGACTCCCCAGGCTCCACATTGTCACAGTGAGTCCAACGCAGGGCTTGATTCCACAAACCATGAGACCAGGACCTGAGTTGAAATCAAGGGTCAGGGGCTTAACCAACTGAGCCAGCCACCCAGGTGCCTTTCTACTTTCTGAATATCAGATATCTATTAATTTATCTATCCTATTAATTTTGTGATCTAAGTTTTCTATATTCTTGTCTTTTTCCAATTTATCTCTCATGGACTGAAAGATGGATTAAAGTCTCCTGCTAGAAATGTTTTTGTCCATTTCTGGTATTTCCTATCCTTTCTGAATTATGAAAATGTATCTGTGTTATTTTGTGCTTAAGTAAATATTTCTAGCTGTCACACACTTATCATTAATTGCAAATTTTAGGAGTATAAAATGCCTTTTTATTGTCTCCTTTAATTTTCTTTTTCTGGTAATCCACTTACTCTGATATCACAGTTGAAATGCCTGCTTTCTTTTGGTTTATATTTACCTGATATGTGTAATTTTACCCAGACATTTATTTTTCATTTCTCTGAATCACTTTGTTTTAGCATGAAACTGTGTTTTACCTTTTGATCTAGTCTACAATTCTTTTTCTTTTCATAGATGAGTTAAATCCATGTATATTTATTAATTTGAAAAATAATAAATGGGCTTCATCTTATTATATTTTTATAACAAAATTTATATATAATTTATAATTTTATAATAATTTATAATTATTAAATTATATTATTAAAATTTATAATTTTATAATAAAATTTATATATAATTTTTATTATAAAATAATAAGTGGGCTTCATCTTATTATATTTTTTATATTTGTTGGTTTTATTGTTTTAAAAAAGCATTTTACTCCATGATCTATTTTCTTTATTTTGATATGGGTGTTTCATTTTATATTTAGAAAATTCAGTGTTTTGTGGTTACTTGTGTAATTATAAATATATAATCCCCTTAGCCCTTTAATTTTTTAGACACAATATCTCTTTTTCCCTGCTATGAACAGATGATTAGCTTATTTGCACATCATTCTCTCAACTTCCTCCCCCTGCCCTCCCAATTTTGATCAATAATATATTTTTAAAATTTACCTTTGTGCAACTTATATATGCTCGTATTTCTATTACTTCACTTCCGACTTTAAATGATTTCACTCAGATACATTACAGATCATTGTACTTACTCTTCCTCTCACCTTTTTCCCTTATGCCCATTTCAATCTGTGATACTTAAATTACTTTTATACTGCTGGGCATACAACATTTACATTTTTCTATTGCAGGGAGGGTATAACGTTTACCATTTTGTTTCTTTCCCTCTAATCTTTATATTGTCTTTTCTTATTTCTTTCTTTTCTTTTTTTTTTTTTTTTGTAATTCAAATATGTGTCGGATTTCCTTAGTCTGTTTCTGTATCATTTTCTCCCTAATTCTTTTCAACTTTTAAAGAAATAAATTTCTTTTTTGTTTTGATTATTTTACCGTGTTTATTTTATTTGATTTGTGGTCCCTCCAATTTTGCCTTATTTCTATGATTTTTTTTTCCTTTTGATTCTCTGCTTGTTTCCACTAGCTCACCTTTCATCAATACCCATTGATTCGCCATCCCTTCCCTGAGTTCTTACATTGCTGTTTTCTGATCTCCTTATAGAGAGTTAATAGCTTCAATCATTTTTTAAGCCCATGTGGCTTCCTGTCCTGTTTCTCTCTCTCTACTTAATCAATGAAATTCTATGTTTACTTGCAACTTTTGCCATCAGAACAGGGATATATTATCCAGGCAATCTCTGCAATGTACAGCAATTCATGAAAATAGATGGGGTGTAAATGGAAAGAAATAGTGCTTTCTCTTTAATGGAAAGATAGTGTTTGACAAATATTAATAAAACATAGGGTTAGACTTTATGGAATTTTTATTGACAAGACATCAAGTTTAAGCTTGTGTTTGAAAGAAGATTATAGTATAGGAAAGCACTATGAGAAATGACCTAGTAGAAATGTAATGATTGTGGTCCTTGGCGAGAACCTAAGTCAGCAAATTCACTATTGTTATACAACAGCTGGGAACCCATGAGACCTAAATTGTGAAGCAATACCAACCCAAGTTCTTGTATATATGCCCAGGGAGGGATGTGATACCAATAGTTGTGGATAAGATGGTTTAATGAATTTTTTATATTTTTTAAATAAAATATATTAATCTAAGCTCTATAACCATGCTTATCTTGTATTCTAAATTTTACTGAAATGCTCAGGAAAGGAATATGCTACTTGGACACTTATGAAATGAAATACATCCTCATGGATGTGCTGTGCATTCCTCCATAAATATCTCATAGTACTGTATGTGGCCTATTCCACAACTTTAGAAACTGTAGAAATCTCTAGTTAATAATATGCATGCTGAAGTACTTAAGGGGTATGTACTGATGTCTGTAATTTACTTTAAAATGCATAAAAATAAGACAGATTGATAAGTGGACAGAGGGTGGACCAATGGATACTTATATGAAAAAGCAAGTATAGTGAAATGTTAATGATAGAATCTAGGTGATGTTCACTATAAAATTATTTCAACTTTACTGTATACTTGAAAATTTTCATTGTAAAATGTTGGGGGAAATATGGACATAAAAGAGGGGCACCTGGGTGGCTCAGTCGGTTGAGTGTCTGACTTCGGCTCAGGTCATGATCTCACAGTTCATGAGTTTGAGCCCCGTGTCAGGCTCTGTGCTGACAGCTCAGAGCCTAGAGCCTGCTTCAGATTTTGTGTCTCCCTCTCTCTCTGCTCCTCCCCTGCTCACACGCTGTCTGTTTCTCTCAAAAATAAATAAAGATTTTTTAAAAATATAAAAAAAAGAAATTACTGTAGTTGTTACAATATATAATTACTACAGTTTAGTCGCTGATTTCATGGTATTTAATTCCAATTGGTAAAGCTGGAGGACTCAGTCACAACAGCTTGATGATTTCTCTCTATTCTGCCTTTTTCTCAAAGTTGTCTGATTGGCCTGCTAAATTAAGAGATTGGGTTGTCCTAACTCAAATGTCCACGGTAAGAGGCTCCTGGCCAGGATCCCTTCAAGAATGGAGGGACTAACACCCAGTGGAGCCAATTTCAGTGGAACCACTGCTAAAGCAATTCTCCTATTACTATTTTGAAACCAGAAAAATTACTGCCCAAGCAATCTTGTCCTGGAATTTCACTGGAAACAGCACAATTTTTGTAGGTCATGGAGGAAACTTCCAAAGTGGGTATCCAGTTTTGTAACCCCCAGTTAGTCATCCAATATGTGGGTTCCATAAACTCCAACACTCTAAATTTTGGTCTCTTATCATACATGGTAAGTCTGGATGCTAGATACCAACTTCAAATAGGATATTTCTAGAGCTTGCCCAAATGTAGCAACTCAAATGGGTTGTTTTAATGAGGCCAAAGGGTACTGGCCTAACAGATTTCTTATTTATTTATTTATTTATTTAATTTAATTTAATTTTATTTTGAGGGAGAGAGTGTGCACATGTGCGTGCAAGCAGGGGAGGGGCAGAAGGAGAGGGAGAGATAGAATCTTAAGCAGGATTCGTGGCCAGCACAGAGCCCTATATGGGGCTCGACTAAAGATCATGAGATCATGACCTGAGCCAAAATCAAGAGTTGGATGCTTAACCTACTGAGCCACCCAGATGCCCCGGATGGATTTCTTTTAAAAGATAGTTGCTAATTATGGCCTTCTGTATAACATATAACTTGCTAACATTCAAATCTCATAGGTTAAGCCAAAGGTGTACATTTTAGTGGTGGATAGGACCACAATATGGTTACACAAGATGGTTTCTTGGCTTTCAATCACTTTTGTTAAAATTAGAAAGAAAAAAAAAAAATTCTGACTGTTGTGAGTTGAATAGTGTCAACACAAAGATATGTTGAGGTCATTTTCCTTGGTACCTGTAACTGTGACCTTATTTGGGAAAAGGGTCTTTGCAGATGTAATTAAAATATAAATTAAGATGAAGTAGGGAGGGCCCTTTATTCAATATGACTAGCATTCTTATAAGAAGAGAAAACAGAGAGATAGGTAGAGAGGAACACCGTGTGATGATGGAGGTAGATATTACAGCAATGCATCTGCAAGCCAAGGAATGATAAGATATTGGCAACCCCCAGAGGCTAGGAGGGAGGCACAAGACAGACTCTCCTTCAGAGCTTCCAGAAGGGACCAAACTTGCCGGTCCCTTGATTTCTGACTTCTAGCTTCCAGAACTGTGAGAGAATATATTTATGTTGTTCTAAGCCACAGAGTTTGTGGAACTTTGCTGCAGCAGCCCTAGGAAACTTAGATGCTGACCATACTAAGGAGACCAGTGGATATAACCTCAAGGATCAATATGATCATAAATAATCTCTTCCTGTTTTCTACAATCTCACCACTCATTTCTTCATTTCTTAGAGCCACACCATGCTATCAGTGATGCTTTAAACTTCACTTAGAAAAGATTGTGAAATAAAAATACAAGTAAAGATTCACCAGTAGAAACAGGTCACCCCAATATGTGGGTCATGTAGGTGCTTACTGCGACAAGACATTGTGGGTTGGATTATGATTTTACATAGAGAAGGAAGCTTATCACTCCCTTGATAAAATTCATACTCTCCCTGCTAACAGGCTTCCTTTCTCCAAAAGAAAGAGAAAATGGAGAAAATAATTTTCTAGAAAGCCAAACAAAATGTAAGTAGGCTCTGGCTTATTTTATTGTTTCTTTTTGAAGTTTTTATTTCAATTCTAGTTAGTTAACATACAGTGTAATATTAGTTTCAGGTGTACAATACAGCATTTCAACACTTCCGTACAATACCTGGTGCTCATCACAAGTGCCTTCCTTAATCGCCATCACCTATTGCATCCATCCCTCCCCCCAACTCCCCCTCTGGCAACCATCAGTTCCCTATAGTTAATAGTCTGTTTCTTGGTTTCTCTCTTTCTCCATCTCTCTGTCTCTTTCTCTCTCTTTCCTTTTGCTCACTTGTTGTGTTTCTTAAATTCCACATATGAGTGAAATCATATGGTATATGTCTTTCTCTGACTGACTTATTTCACTTACCACAATATACTCTAGCTCCAACCACATCATTACAAATGGCAAGATTTCATTCTTTTTTTATGGCTGAATAATAGTCCATTATATTTTTATACCACACCTTCTTTATCCATTTGTCAATTGATGGACACTTGGTCTGCATCCATATCTTGGCTATTGTAAATAATGCTGCTATAAACATAGGGGCGCATGTAGCCCTTTGAATTAGGGTTTTTGAATTTTGGGGGTAAATAATCCAGTAGTGCAATTGCTGGGTTGTGCAGTAGTTCTATTTTTAACTTTTTGAGAAAACTCCATATTGTTTTCCCCAGTAGCTGCACCAGTTTGCATTCCCACCAATAATGCATGAGGGTTCCTTTTTCTCCACATCCTCACCAACAACTCACACAACTTGTTTCTTGTGTTGTTGATTTTGGCCATTCTGACAAGTGTGAGATGTTATCTCATTGTAGTTTTGACTTGCGTTTCCCTGATGGTAAGTGATGATGAACTTCTTTTCACGTGTCGGTTGGCCATCTGTATGTCTTCTTTGGAGAAATGTCTATTCATGTCTTCTGCCCATTTTTTTAATTGGATTATTTAGTTTTTGGGTGTTGAGTTTTATAGGTTCATTATATATTTTGGATACTAATCCTTTATTGGATATGTCATTTGCAAATATCTTTTCCCATTCCATCGATTACCTTTTAGTTTTGTTAATTGTTTCCTTTGCTGTGCGGAAGCTTTTTATTTTGACAGAGTCCCAATAGTTTATTTTTGCTTTTGTTTCCCTTGCCTCAGGAGACGTATCTAGCAAAGAAAAAATGCTACAGCAAATGTCAAAGAGGTTACTGCCAGTGTTCTCTACTGGGATTTTTATGGTTTTAGGTCTCACATCTTGGTCTTTAATCCGTTTTGAATTTATTTTTGTGTATAATGTAAGGAAGTGGTCCAGTTTCATTCTTCTGCATGTGGCTGTCCAGTTTTCCCAAAACCATTTGTTGAAGACATTGTCATTTTCCCATTGTTTATTCTTTCCTGCTTTACTGAAGATTAATTGCCCATATAATTGTGAGTTCATTTCTGGGTTTTCTATTCCATTCTATTGATCTATGTGTCTATTTTTGTATCCGTACCATCTGTTTTGATGACTACAGCTTTGTAATATAATTTGAAGTATAGAACTATGATGCCTCCAGCTTTGTATTTCTTTTTCAGGATTGCTTTGGCTATTCGAGGTCTTTTGTGGTTCCATACAATTTTAGGATTTTTATTCTAGTTCTGTCAAAAATTCTGTTGGTATTTTGATAGGGATTGCATTAAATGTGTAGATTCCTTTGGGTAGTATAGACATCTTAACAATATTTGTTCTTTCAGTCCATGAGCATGGAATATCTTTCCATTTCTTTGTGTCATCTTCAATTTCTTTCATCAGTGTTTTATAGTTTTCAGAGTTTGGTTAAGTTTATTCCTGGGTATCTTTTTTTTTTTTTTTTTTTTTTTTTTTTTTTTTGTGGCTCCTGGCTTATTTTAAATAGGTTGTTTATTTCTGCTTTTGTCCTGATTTTCTTCACTAAACTCATACTTTTCTGGTCTTAGAAAGGGAGCACAAATATACATGAAGCTATGATACCATTTTTGTCTTTAGAAACAAAAAATGACATTTTTAAAAAATCATTTAGAACCATGGGCAGATTTTCCTTTCTTTGTTGTGATTTGCATGGTAAAGTCTTTAAAATTGGGCAAAAGGATGAAAGTACAAGAGTAAAACTATGGCAATTTTCCTTTGTCCATTCAAAGAGCCACAGTGCTGGGAACCTGTATTTCAGGGCATCAGGAAATGAGACAGTGGACTTTGAACTTTCCCAGACTCTAGGGTCACTTGCTATTATTTGGGTTTAACACAGCTACTAATTGGCTAGGAGGAAATAATTTGTATTACCTGGGCATTTCAAAGTGTGTGGCCTAGGATAAGCAAGATCATCTTCAACAATGACAGGAGCTGGATTTTACCTGAGGAGAACTTTTTTTTCAAGTTTTTATAATTTGTTATAAAATGTTTTTGTTCTGTTGCTACCCAGATATACGCTTGTGAATATGTTCTTACAGCTCTCTCAAAGCATACACTAGCACTTTGAATCACAGCATCAAAAATCATGACTGAATTTTTTTCCTTTCTTTTTGTTCAAAAGGCCTCAGATTCAGTTATAAAGAGACACGTGGAGCCCTAGGGTGATGCACTGGCTTGCTTAGGAAGGGTCAGGCTCATAAACACAAGTGTGAGCTCATAAATGTACTTTTCTGCTGGATATAAAAGTGCTAGTGTTGTAGCTACAGGGGAATTTGATGGCACCTTCACATTGGGTGATATTGGGAGAGCCCTTTAGTTGGAGGTCTATAAACTGCGTGGTCTTCTGAATCCCAAACCCTATACTAGTCGAAGACTATGTAATTAATTCATGGCTTTAGGTGTTGCATCCCCAATCCTTATCTGTGTATCCACTGGGGTTAAAAAGGAAATGTTGAACATGTTTTCCTTTCCCGTTTTTCTTTTTTACACACTGAATTAAAGCCTCCATGTCCCCATTAGAATAGATGTTTTTTTCCCTAATATTTCTTCTTTGACTCTCTAGTCTCAAATAAAAATGACATCAAAACAATTTCTGAGCACATACTGCCTTTTCTTTCAAGGTTCTGTACTCTCATACTAATCCCATTTACAAACACATTGCCTAGATTTATTTTGAATTCCCAGAATTCCCGGGTCATACAACAACAATAATTTAGCCAGACATTATTAAGGACATTAGGGAAGGTGGGGGGAAAGTTGGCCTATAAAGAAAATATATCTGCCAGCTCCATCAGCATGAAGACTGGGGCCTTGTTTCTTTCTTTGTTTTTTTGTATACTCCATTGCCTTTTAGTGCTGGGTTGTCCAGCCTTACTCTACTCGCCTGAGGAGGCATCTCAGACCTTTATTTTTGGAACACAGCTCTGGAAATTGTTTTGTGGTTATTATCATTTACTTCACAAACTTATACATATTGCAGTACGTATAAGCCATTAAAGGAATGAAGTCTTTCAAAAGGTATCGGGCCTTTGCCTAGCGTAAGCAATACTTAGGCTGTAGCTCTCACCATTTTGCTTGGAGCCAAGGTGCTCTTCTAAGAGGAGATAATGGAGTTTATAGTAAAGAGAAAGATGTTTGCTTGATGAGATTGTTTCTTCAAAACACTTGCTACTTGAAGCTGGATGAAACTAAGAACAGAGAACACAGCTCTGGTAAAGAAGAGGATTTGCTTATCTAATTTGTTTTATCTGGTTAGGAAGAGCCCTCCTTCTCTAGGAATGCTTACAGAAATTTATGAAGATTGTAGAAAGAAACGACAGTCCGTTCTAAAAAGAACATGCAGGCTGATTATACTTGAATAACACAATCTGCCAAGACTATAAAGTGGATTCTAGTTTGAACTGCCACTTCTCATTCTTTTCTTTCTAAAATTTTTAATGTTTATTTATTGAGAGACAGACAGAGTGTGAGTTGGGGGAGGAGCAGAGAGAGAGGGAGACACAGAATCAGAAGCAGGCTCCAGGCTCTGAACTTTCAGTGCAAAGCCTGTCATGGGGCTCAAACTTGTGAACCACAAGATCATGACCTGAGCCCAAGTGGGAGGCTTAACTGATTGAGCCACCCACTTGCCCCACGACTTCTCATTCTTAAGAGAATAGTGATAATTTAAAGGAAGTTGTCTTAGCTGTAAAACCTTCTGAGTTCTTTTTTTTCTAAGGCTTTATTGAAGAAACTTAGAAATCAAGAGAGAGAGAGAGAGAGAGAGAGAGAGAGAAAGGGAGAGAAAGAGAGAGAATCCCAAGCAGGGTCTGCACTCTCATTGCAAGCCTCATGCAAGGCTTGATCCCACAAACCTTCAGACCATGACCTTAACCACAACCAAGAGTCAGACGCTTAACTGACTGAGCCTCCCAAGCACTCCTAGATTCTTGTGTGTGTCCCTGTGGCTCTTGTCCTCAATATTTCTATTGAATTAATTTCTGCCTTTTGTTCAGGGCACTTATTACTAAGTCTTTGTCTTATTATTTTTTTAATTGAAGTATAGTTGACAAATAATGTTACATTAGTTTCAGATGTACCACATAGCAATTTGACAAGTCTATACGTTATTCTATGCTCACCACAAGTGTGGCTACCATCTGTCACCATACAGCACTATTATAGTACCATTGACTATATTCCCTTTTCTGTATCTTTTATTCTTGTGACTTATTCATTCCATAACTGGAAGCCTGTATCTCCCACTCCTCTTCACCTATTTTCCCATTCCCTTCTACACCCCCACTCTGGCAACGACCAGTGTGTTCTCTGTATTTCTGAGTCTGTTTTTGCTTTTTATTTGTTTGTATATTCATTTAGTTTTTTTAAAAGATTCTACATATAAGTGAAATCATATGGTATCTGTCTTTCTCTGTATACTTAATTCACTTAACATAATACCCTCTAAATCCATCCACATAATCATAAATGGCAAAATCTCATCCCTTTTTATGACATTTCAATTCGTGTGTGTGTGTGTGTGTGTGTATGTGTGTGTGTGTGTGTGTATGTATACCACATCTTCTTTATCAATTCATCTATTGATGGACACTTGGGTTGCTTTCATACTTTAGCTATTGTAAATAATGCTGCAATAAATGGGTGTTTATAAATCTTTTCAAATTAGTGCTTTTGTTTTCTTTGGGTAAGTAGTCAGCAGTGGAATTATTGGGTCATATAGTAGTTCTATTTTTAATTTTTTGAGGAACCTTCATATTGTTTTCTATATAGGCTGTACAAACTTATATTCCCGCCAACAGTGCGTGAGGGTTCCTTTTTTCCCCACATCTTCACCAGTACTTGCCATTTCTTATTTTTTCTATTTTAGCCATTCTGACATGTACAAGGTGATATTTCACTGTAGTTTTCATTTGCATTTTCCTAATGATTAGTGATGTTGAGCATCTTGTCATGTGTCTGTTGGCCATCTGTATGCTTTCTTTAGAAAAATGTCTACTTAAGTACTCTGTCCATTTTTAAACTGGATTGTTTGGGATTTTTTTTTGGTTTTGGGTTGTAGAAATTTTTATGTATTTTGGAATTAGCCTCTTACCAGATATATCATTTGCAAATATTTTCTGTCATTCAGTAGATTGCCTTTTTGTTTGGTTGACGGTTTCCTTTGGTATAGTTCCAATAGTTTAATTTTACTTTTGTTTCCCTTGCCTCAGGAGACATATCTAGAAAATTGTTCCTATGGCCAATGTCAAGATATTACTGCCTGTGTTTTCTTCAAGCAGTTTTATGGTTTCAGGTCTCACATTTAAGTTTTTAATCCATGTTGAATTTATTTCTGTGTGTGGTATGAGAAAGTTTTCCCGTTTCATCCTTTTGCATTTGGTTGTCCAGTTTTGCCAGTACAATTTATTGAAAGACTGTCTTTTCCTATTGTATATTTTTGCCTCCTTTGTCATAGATTAATTGGCCATATAAGCATGGGTCTATTTCTGGGATCTCTATTCTGTTCTATTGAGCTGTGTGTCTGTTGTTGTGCCGGTACCATGATGTTTTGATCGCTGTAGTTTTGTGGTAAGTCTTGAAATTTGGGATTTTGATTCCTCTAGCTTTGTTCTTCTTTCTCAAGATTGTGTTAGCAAGTTAGGGTCCTTGTTGGTTCATAAATTTTAGTATTATTTGTTCTAGTTCTCTAAAGAATATTGTTGGTGTTTTGATAAAGATTGCACTGAATCTGTAGTTTCCTTTTGGATAGTGTGGACATTTTAACAATATTAATTCTTCCAAACCATTAACATGGAATATCTTTCTATTTATTTGTGTCATCTTCATTTTTTTCAATCAGTGTTTTATAGTTCTTAGAGTATAAGCCCTTCACCTCTTTGGTTTGGTTTATTCCTAGATATTTTATTCTTTCTGGCATAATTGTAAATGGGATTAATTCCTTAATTTTTCTTTCTGCTACTTTGTTATCAGTGTATAGAAATGAAACCAATTTCTGTGTATTAATTTTGTATCCTGCAACCTTATTGAATTCATGTATCAGTTCTTATAGTTTTTTGGTGGAGTCTTTAAGGTTTTCTATTTGTAGCATCATGTCATCTGCATATAGTGACAGTTTTACTTCTTCCTTACCAATTCAAATGACTTTGATTTCTTTTCTTGTCTGACCACTGTGGCCAGGAGTTCCAGTACTATGTTGAATAAAAGTTGTGAGAGCAGACATCCTTTTTTTGTTTCTGATCTTAGGGGAAAAGCTCTCAGTTTTTCACCATTAAGTATGATGTTAGCTGTGAGTTTTTCACATATGGCCTTTATTATGTTGAGGAATGTTTCCTCTAAACCCACTGTGTTGAGAGTTTTTATCAGAATGCATATTGTACCTTGACAGATGCTTTTTCTGCATCTATTGAGATGATCATATGATTTTTATTCTTGTTGATACAATGTATCACATTGATTGATTTGCAAATATTAAATAATTCTTGAATCCCCAGAATAAATCCCAGTTGATTGTGTGAATGATCCTTCTAATGTATTGTTAAATGTAGTTTGATATTATTTTGTTGAGGATTTTTGCATCTATGTTCATCAGGGATATTGGCCAGTAGTTTTCTTTTTTTTGAGTCTATGTCTGCTTTCGATATCAGGGTAATGATGGTGTCCTAGAATGTATTTGGAAGCTTTTCCTCCTCTTTTTTTTTTTTTTCTTTTTTTTTTTTGAATAGTTTGAAGAGTTAGGTATTAACTCTTCTTTAACTTTTTGGTATAATTTACCCCTGATGTCATTTGGTCCTGAACTTTTGTTTGTTGGGAGTTTTTAAATCACTGATTCAATTTTGTTACTAGTAATTAGTCTATTCAGGTTTTTTATTTCTTCCTGATTCAGTTTTGGAAGATTGTATGTTTCTAGAAATTTATCCATTTCTTCGAGGTCATCTAATTTGTTGGCATATAATTAATTTCTCATAGAATTTCTTTACAATGTTTTGTATTTCTTTGGTGTCAATTATTCTCCTCTTTCATTTCTGATTTTATTTATTTGTGCCCTCTCTCTTTTTCCAGCTAAAAGTTCATCAATTTTGTTTATCTTTTCAAAGAAACAGCTCCTTATATCATGATCTTTTCTTTTGTTTTTTTAGCCTCTATTTTATTTATTTCTTCTCTGATATTTACTATTTCCTTCTTTCTACTAACCTTGAGCTCTGTTTGTTGTTCTTTTTCTAGTTCCGTTGGGTATAAATTTAAAAGTCTTTTTATAGTTATGAGTTAAAATCTGTTTCAATTACAGTTTATGCACTGAATCTTTGTCAGTTGGCTTGTAAGGGAGGGTTTGCTCCCATCCAGTATGCTCTGGCTCTTGCTGACCTGTTCCTCAGGACCTGAGGCACAAATAATCTCTCCCCATTGAGAATACCCCCAATGTGCTCCACCATAACACTGCCTGGGTAACCATTCAATCCCTCCCTCTACCCAGCAATACCAACTCTGGAAATTAAATGTAATTACTTAATGTTCAATATCTAAAATGAGGAATTGTCAGTCTGGATAAGGAGCCCCTCAGGATATAACTGCCAGATAAAGGAATCTCAGCACTTAACAAAATCAACCCTAGAAATGTAATTTAAAGTTTTCTATAATTTACACTTGCACTTATAATTACCTTTTTATTGTCAGCCTTCTCCAAAACTTGTATGTTTTGTGAAGCAGGAACTGAGTTTATTTGGTCCACTAATATGTCCCAGGACCTACTAC
Organism: Puma concolor; assembly: GCF_028749965.1. Lineage (NCBI taxonomy): Eukaryota > Metazoa > Chordata > Mammalia > Carnivora > Felidae > Puma > Puma concolor. The sequence goes on from NC_141671.1 coordinate 77,004,382, forward strand.
AGAGCCAGGAATGTAAAGGCAATTAACAATGTTTGTTTTTCTTCATATTGTCATAGTAGCCAGGACTGGTGCTCAGTAAAGTGGGATGAATCACTGATATTTAGTCTGTCTGATACATACTGGATTAACTTGCATTAACTTCTGAGTTTTCCTATTCCCATTTTTTGTATTTCCAGTCACATTTTATATTTCCACTCACCTAGAAGATGCTTTCAATTATTTTTTTATGCCAAGAACAGGTTTGGCATATGGAAAGAGTTTATGGAATGAATAAACAGTCTTGGGAAGGTTATCTGGCATCTATAGGCAATACTAATTTGGAAGCCTGGACATATAACAGAGAACAGGAAAACAAATTTAAGACCCTCCACTCAGACCCAAATGATGAAGGCAGAACTGAGACAAGAGGGAAATTTCCAGGCTTTGGCAAGATGGTTGAATCAAAGCAGCAGTTGCTCACTTTGTCTACTATTTTGTGAGTGATCTCTGCTCACTTTCTGCTGGAGGTTCCCCAGCCCACATGCCAAGGTTTCCATGCATGTATTTTCTTAGGTAAAGGAATATTTTAAGATAGAGAATAATTTGGGGCGCCTGGGTGGCTCAGTCGGTTAAGCGTCCAACTTCGGCTCAGGTCATGATCTCACGGTCTGTGAGTTGGAGCCCCGTGTCGGGCTCTGTGCTGACAGCTCAGAGCCTGGAGCCTGCTTCGGATTCTGTGTGTTCCTCTCTCTCTGACCTTCCCCCATTCATGCTCTGTCTCTCTCTGTCTCAAAAATAAATAAACATTAAAAAAAATTTTAAAAAAAGATAGAGAATAATTAAATGCTTTCAAATTTTGTGTTTAAAATATTCAAAAAAGGCAGCAAAGCAGAGTGGATAAGAACGTAGATTCTGGAGCAGACTCTAGATTTGAATTAGGCAAGCTATGTGACCTTGAACAAGTTATTTGATTCCTTTCTTTCTCAGTTTCCTCATCTGGAATGATGGTAACAATACCTATGCTACTTCATATGGCTGTCATGGGGATGAAATGAGTTAATCTTTATAAATCTTATAGAGTACTCATTATAGTAAATGATATATAAATGTTAAATATAAACAATTGTCTTGGCAGGGAGGAAGATAAGGATATTGCCATGTATATTAGCCTCTGAAGTTTCTTATTCTGTTGCAAATATTCTATATTTCATGTCTTCTTTAGAGTATACATATATCCATGATATTTCCTTGCGATATCTACTTGAGTTATCAATTTAAACCTTGCATCTGGTGTAGAATTAAACGGCACTTGCCCAATGAGATATCTGAAATGGAGCCCACAGTCAATTGTTCTTTGATAACTCAGTTTTCATTCTGCTTCCACAATCTTGGGAAACATCCATTAGAAATTGGCAGAACTTCTGCTCTCTAATCAGCACTACACCCTGAGTTTTCCTCGGAAGCTGGAGGAAAGACCTGGTTTTCAAACAATGTAATTGCCGTTTAAAGACATACCTTGTTTAGTTTGTCTTGAGCCAAATGATTTCACCTGGTTCTGGCAGTGAAATGACAGCTCAGGTTCTCATCCACACTCCAGAGTTTCTAAGGTGACCAAAGCAATCACAGGAGCATTAATATTCTGGATTTAATCAGTAGACATACTGCTTTATGATTCACTTAAGTTGTACAGCAGAATCCTTTCAGGAGGACTGAAGGAAAGTAATTCTCCCTCCGTCATGAGAAAGAAGTACTTGTGAACTTTGTTGTTGTTATTGTTTTTTAAACAAGCCGGTATCTTACCAAGGTTGAGCCCAGAGGGATGAAAATGAAAATAAGAAGATATGGATAGAAAGTCAAAATGATTGGGAAGTCCAGGGACAAAGGTGGACTATATGACCTTATGTGGTAGGGTTGTCGAGAGGCAGAGCTGGAGGCAAGATGGAGGGATATGTGCCCAGGAACTCAATGATCCATACTCCTACCTGGAAAATACTGGTATCCATACTTGACACCGTTGTCCTCTTGATTGACTACATTGATTCAAATATTCCATCCACCTGGCGAGATTTAACAGTGTTTGGCGTGACCATCCCTGCTTTGATGTTATGAGCTTAGCTAATTCAGTCAAAGAACAGTTTATAATGAAAGCCCTTTATTTTGAATTTGAGAGAAATCTGTTGGATGGGAATGATATCTCCACTTGGGTTTCTAAATTCCATCCTTTTTCCTCTTAATTTCACCTAAACTATCTCTTTCAAGACCAAGTCCCAGGTCCTTACATATGGCCAATCTCAAAGGCGAGTCAAAATGAACACTTGTGTTCCGTTTATGGAGCCTCCCAAGAAGGCATATCTTTCACTCCACATCCTGATGCCTGCTACTTGAAATTTGAGCTCACCCCTTTCTCTTTCTTTACTGTATTCCTGGCTGATCACAAAAATGGGACTATCACATCAGACTCACACAAATCATAGATCTTACCTAGGGTCAAATTTTATTAATAATTTCAAGGAGACAAGTAATCAAAAGGCATAGCATAAGCATAGGCCAGTTTAGGACTGTCAGTGAAGGTTCCTAAGCCCTTTTTCAAAGTACTGGATTGATTCTGGCCCAGATGAATATATGAGGTCTCTATAGGATGTGTGCTGGTCAAATCACTTACCCAGAAGTAGCCCATTTAAGTCTTGAAAACTCTCCATTTTATACTCAGCTGGTTATGTAGCTTACATAACTTTTCAGAGAACTCTGCCCCCCAAATTCACAGATGCCAACTTTGTTTACCAGAATCAATACAGGTAGCCTTGTACTCGTGCTAAAAGTTTTTTTAGGGAGACTCTTCCCCTAGCAATTCAATTATTTTACCTGGCATAAAACCTGTCATTAGCATCTTTATAAAATTAGACCATGTCACCTTCTTTATTTCCTGGGGATAACCCTATGGAGAATGGATTACAGACCTGCTGTTAATCCTGTCCCAGACATAAAGTGGCTGCTTACTTGGAAAGCCTGGGGGAGCAATGCTCTGGGGAATCCAAGATGAAAGCTAACATCACGGAGTCCACTCTTCTTATCAAAGGAAAGAGCCATGTTATGAGACCTACCAAAAAAGCAGATAGTGAAAACTTTTCCTTTTTACTTAAGTTTTTATTTAAATTCCAGCTAGTTAACATATGGTGCAATATTGGTTTCAGATGCAGAATTTAGTGATTCATCACTTACATACAATACCTGGTGCTCATCACAAGTGCCCTCCTTAATATCCATCACCTATTTAACCTATCCTCCCACCTCCCCTCCAGCAACCCTCAATTTGTTCTTTATAGTCAAGAGCCTGGGGGCAACTGGGTGGCTCTGTCAGTTAAGTGTCCGACTCTTATTCCAGCTCAGGTCATGATCTCATGGTTCCTGAGACTGAGCCCCATGTTGGACCCTGAGCTGACAGTTCAGAGGCTGCTTGGGATCCTCTCTATTCCTCCCTCTCTGACCCTCCCCTGATCGCACTCTCTCTCAAAAATAAAATAAACATTAAAAAAAAAAGGAGTTTGTTTTATGGTTTGTCTTTCTCTTTTTCTCCCTATGTCCATCTGTTTTGATTCTTAAATTCCACACATGAATGAAATCATATTGTATTTGTCTTTCTGTAAGTGACTTATTTCACTGAGCATAAGCTAACCACCTTGTGGCAAATAGCAAGATTTTGTTCTTTTTTTTTTTAAGAGAGAGCACAAGTTGGGGAGGGGCAGAGAGAGAGGGAGAGAGAGAATCCCACACAGGCTGTGTACTGTGCGGGCAGAGCCTGATGCGGGGCTTGAACTCATCTACTTTTGGACTGAAACTCAAAAGTCCAGATTCAAAATCTCATCTTTTCTCTACAAGGTAGAGACTGTGGCCATGTGACTGCTGTATCATGCATAACCGAGAACAATGGCTACTGCCCTCTGATGAGCATTTACTCTGTGACGGACTCCATTGTAAGCTCTTCACATAAGTGACCTCATTCTAGTTGCAACAGTCCTGGAGACAGTGTTTATCCATACTTTGCAGATGAGGAAACAGACACAGAACAAGTTGGCGCAGATCAGAAATTTGAACTGAGGTCTCTTTAACCCTGACCCCTGTTCTCATTGATTGTTACAGTGACTCTCCTCGATAGCTTGGATCCCATCAAACAACCTCATTTCAGTAATTGATTTAAATTTTTTCCTCCACAAATGAACAAGAGTGAACAATTCTTTGGCCAGGGCACAGACAGCCATGAGTTTAGAGCTGTCTTCAGGACTGAACATTTGTGGATTTTCCCATCTACATAGATAGATGTGAATTTTAAATTATTTTCACCTGATGCCCTTTCCCTACCACTGAATATCCCCCCTCTCTCATATTCATTTTATTATGCTTCACTTTATTTCACTTCCCAGATGTATGTTGTACAAATGGAAGGTTTGTGGAAACCCTGCGTGGAGCATCTATGAGTACAATGTTTCCAATGGCATTTGCTCACTTTGTGTCTCTACGTCACATTTTAAAATTTCTTACAATATATAAAACTTTTTCATTCTTATTACATTTGTTATGGTGATCTGTGATCAGTGATATTTGATATTGCTCTTGTAATTGTTTTGGGCCACCACAAACCATGCCCAGGTAAGATGGCAAGCTTAATCAGTGACTGTTGTATGTGTTCTGACTGCTCACCAGCCATCTCTCTCCCTCTCTTTGGGCCTCCCTATTTCTTGAAATTTCAACAATATTTAAATGTTAATAATTCTACAGTGGCCTCTAAGAGTTGCAAGTCTTCTTCACTTTCAATTAAAAGCTAGAAGTAATTATGCTTAGTGAGAAGGCACGTCAGAAGTCAAATTAGGCCAAAAGCAAGGCCTCGTGTATGAGTTGGCCGAGTTTTAAATGCAAAGGAAAAGTTTTTGAAGGAAATTAAAAGTCCTTTTCAGTGAACACACCAATGATATTAAAGCAAAACAGCCTTACTGCTGATATGGAGAACATTTTGGTGGTCTGGATAGGAGACGAAACCAGCCACAACATTCCCTTGACCCAAAGCCCAATCCAGAGCAAGGCCCTAACTCTCTTCAGCTCTATGAAAGTTGAGAGAGGTGAGGAAGCTGCAGAAGGAAAGTCTGAAACTAGCAGAGGTTGGTTCATGAGGTATAAGGAAAGAAGCCGTCTCCATAACATCAAAGTTGAAGGTGAAGAAACAGGTGCTGATGTAGAAGCTGCAGCAAGTTATCCCAAAGATCTAAGATAATTAATGAAGGTGGCTACACTAAACAACAGATTTTCAGTGTATATTAAATAGTCTTCTATCGGAAGAAAATGCCATCTAGCCCTTTAACAGCTAGAGAAGAGAAGTCAATACCTGGCTTCAAAGTTTCAAAAGACAGGCTGATTCTCTTGTTAGGGGCTAATGCAACTGGTGATTTCAAGTTAAAGTCAATTCTGAAAAATTCTAGGGTCCTTAAGAATTATGCTAAATTTACTCTGCCTGTGCTCTATAAATGGAACAACAAAGCCTGGATGACAGCACATGTCTTTATAACATGGTTTACTGAGTATTTCAAGCTCACTGTTGAGACCTACTGCTCAAAGTAAAGATTCCTTTCCAAACATTACTGCTCATTGACAATGTACCTGGCCACCCAAGAGTTCTGATGGAGACGTATGACAAGATTCATGTTTCCAAGCCTGCTAATAGAGTATCCATTCTGCAGCCCACAAATCAAGGAGTAATTTTGACTTTCAAGTCATCTTATTTAAGAAATACATTTCATAAAGTTATAGTTGCCATGGATAGTGGTTCCTCTGGTGGATCTAGGCAAAGACAAGTGAAAATCTTCTGGAAAATATCCACCATTCTGGATGCCATTAAAAATATTCATGATTTGTTGTAAGAGGTCAAATTACCAACAGGATTAACAGGAGTTTGGAAGAAATTGATTCCAACCCTCAGGGATGACTTTGAGGGGATCAAGACACCAGTGGAGGAAGTAACTGTGGTGGGAACAGCAAGAGAACTAGAATTAAGCGTGGAGCCTGAACATGTGACTGAATTGCTGTAATCTCATGATCAAATTCAAATGGATGAGGAGCTGCTTCTCATGAATGAGCAAGGAAAGTGGTTTATTGAGATGGAATCTCCTCCTGGTGAAGACGCTGTGGAGATTGTTGGAAAGACAACAAAGGATTTAGAATATAATATAAACGTCATTGATAAAGCAGCAGCAGGGTTTTAGAGGATCAACTCCAATTTGGAAGACGTTGTACTATGGGCAAAATGCTATCAGACAACATCGCATGCTGTAGAGAAATGGTTTGTGAAAGGAAGAGTCAGTCACTGCGGCAAGCTTCATTGTCTTACTTTAAGAAATTGCCACAGCCACCCCCACCTTCAGCAACCACCATGCTGATAAGTCCACAGCCACCAACGCTGAGGCAAGCCCCTCCACCAGCGAAATGGTTAGGTTGCTGAAAGCTCAGATGATGGTTAGCCATTTTCAGGAATAAGGCATTTTTTTTAAATCAATGTATGTACATTATTTTTTAGACATAATGCTATAGCACACTTAATAGACTCTTATATAGTGTAAATATCATTTTTATGTGCTTTGGGAAACAAAAAAAATCGTCTGACTCACTTTATTGCGATATTTGCTTTATTACAGTGGTCTGGAACAGTACTTGCAATATCTGTGAGGTGTGCCTGTATGTATATTTATAAATGTATATGCTATATTTTTGTTATTTATGTGTATATATGTGTGCTTATCCTTTTCTACTTTAGGTCTAATATGGCTTTGTCTTCAATTAATGAGGACTTGAAAAGGGAGCATGGTGCTACCTTTTCATTAACTTCTCCCTTTAAACAGAGAGCTACTAGAAACCTGCCATGGAAAGATGTGTTTACTTTTCTTAGCTTCCAAGGGTAGAGAATGACTGTGATGGCACAAGATGATTCTACTTCTGGGTAAATACAACCCAGTGATTATAATGAAGAATTTAGTTAAAGTACTGGAAAACCAAAGGCCAGAATTTAATTAAACAGCACATACTGAAATGCACTAAAAATCATGCTTTAACCAACCAATGCTCAAAATAACCAACCAATGCTTTAAAATGAAGATTAAGGCAGACCCCTGTTTCTCCAAGGCATCAGTCCCACCCACGTCTCAACCAAGCATTTCTATAATCGATACACGGATCCTTATCCTAGCCTTCTAGTTTCTTTAAAGTCATGTGAAATGTAACAACTTTCCATTTCTGAGGTACTATAATTTCACAAGAAGAGCATACTTTATTTTTTTGTAATTTTTTAATGTTTATTTTGAGAGAGAGCAAGAGAGAGCAAGCGGGAGAGGGACAGAGAGGGAGAGTGAGAGAATCCCAAGCAGGTTCCGCTCTGCCAGCATAGGGCCTGGATGCAGGGCTCAATCCCACGAACTGTGAGATCATGACCTGAGCCAATATCAAAAGTCTGACGCCTAACTGACTGAGCCACCGAGGAGCCCCAAGAAGAGCATACTTTAAAAACGCAACGTAAAAATAGCATTTGAGGGGGCACCTGACTAGCTCACTTAAAGGAGGATACAGCTCTTGTTCTCTGGGTTGTGAGTTCTAGCCCCATCTTGGGTGCAGAGATTACTTAAATAAATAAACAAACAAACCTAAAAAAAAAAAAAAGAATAGCATTTGATACTTATGAGTTGTGATTATCCATTAACAAACACTGATAAAGCACATGCTATGTGTCAGGCATGGAGTTTTAAAAATGAGCAAGATACAACATCAGTCTTTGTGAACCTCATAGCTTAGAAATTAAAGTACATTAGGCTTGTAATGAGCACTGCTTCCAAGGTTTAATCTCTTTGCTACATTAAAAATGCAGTGATTTTAGGGAATTGGGGATGTGTTGCCCACCCTCGAAGTCTGTGGTGGGAATACAGGAGCACGAGTTCCTCTCCGCTGGCAGTAATGAGGCAGTGCTTGGAGCACTGGGGCAGGAGCTCATAGGGCCAGTTTTCATTTTTCTCCCACATGTGTTTCTGGGCAAGTCACTGACCCTCTCTGAGCCCTAGCTTCCTTGTGCATAGTGGGGAGAATCCTTGCTCGGCTCACTTCACCCAATCATCATGAGGTCAAATAAGAAAATACATGCAGAAACATTTTGAAGGTATTTTAAGGTACAAAGTTTTGTCTATTTTGCTCACTCCTATCTCCAGCATTTAAAACAATGCCCGAGGGGCGCCTGGGTGGCTCATTTGGTTAAGTGGCTGACTCTTGATTTCAGCTCAGGTCATGATCTCATGGTTCTTGAGATCAGCTCTGCATGGGACTCTGTGCTGAGGTTGGGATTCTCTCTCTGTCCGCCCTCTCTCTGCTCATACTCTATCTCTCTCTCTCTCCAAATAAATAAATAAACATTAATAAAATAAAATAAAACAGGGGTGCCTGGTTGGCCCAGTCAGTTAAGCATCCAACTTCTGCTCAGATCATGATTTCACAGTTCATGAGGTCGAGCCCCACATCTGGCACTGCACTAATGGGGCAGAGCCTGCCTGGGTTTCTCTCTCTCTCCCTCTCTCTCTCTGCCCTTCTCTCTCTCTCAATAAATAAATAAATAAATACTTTAAAAATAAGATAAAACAATCCTGAAATATACTGCATGCACAATGCACACCATCATTAAAAAAACATTCACATTTTCACTTTAAACAATTCAAATTTATGGTAATTGATTATTTTCTGTTTTACAAAAGGAAAAAAGTCATTTTGTGTAACTTCTAACAGTTACCGCCCCTCAGGGCTGGAAAAGATCTCAGGGAGCCCAGCCTTGTGGAGCCGCCTGAGTTCCCTCAGTCCCTGCCAGGCCCTGACAGGTCCCAGCCTGTTCCAGATCACAGCCACTAGGGGGCCACCTCGGGGCCACTTGGCAGAAGTTCACTCAGCTGAAACGCGCCTCCACCTGAGGCCACAGATCAAGACTCCCCAGTTCTTTCACCTTCAAATATTTAAAGACCGTCGTCGCCTCTCCCTGCCCTCAGATCTCTCATGTCCTGGCTAAATTGAGTGGTTTCTCATTTATAAACTCAGGGTGCTTAATAACTACTTTTCTTGTTAACAGGATAAGTAGAGATTTACAGTTTATAAATAAAGACCAAACAAAACCCTTTACGAGTGTACATCTTCTGCTACCCACAGCGGCTTTTACAAAGACAGCCGTTGTTGGCACTACGTGTGGGTATGCATCTGAAAAATGTCTGCAAATGTGAAATGAATATTAAGGTTAGAGGGGATAACTGCTGTGACTTGTCATATCTGCCATTATAGAAGATAAATACAAATATTGCAGAAAACTTATAGTAGAAAAAAACCAGAATCTATCTATCAATTATGAGATAGTTGAATGAATTATGGCACATACTTAATGAACCATTACAGTTACAGTAAAGGTGATGCTTACCAAAATTATACAATAACATGGAAAATGCTTATACCATAATGGGATTAAGTGAAATACACATATGTATACACACATTTTTACATACAATATGATTAGTATATAAACAGCCATGTTTTACAACAGTCTAAAAGCAAATGCAAAAATGCTAAAATTGGTAGTTTAATGGTGGTGAAGTTATAGATGATTTTCTTTTCCTCTTTCAGCTTTTCATAAAATGCTGATACTACTTTAAAAATAATAAAAATTTATGGGGCGCCTGGGTGGCGCAGTCGGTTAAGCGTCCGACTTCAGCCAGGTCACGATCTCGCGGTCCGTGAGTTCGAGCCCCGCGTCAGGCTCTGGGCTGATGGCTCAGAGCCTGGAGCCTGTTTCTGATTCTGTGTCTCCCTCTCTCTCTGCCCCTCCCCCGTTCATGCTCTGTCTCTCTCTGTCCCAAAAATAAATAAACGTTGAAAAAAAATTAAAAAAATAAATAAATAAATAAAAATAATAAAAATTTAAATGTTTTTACATTTTTACATTTATTTCAACAGTTCTTTGAGATTTTATGCACAAATACACATACCTAGATACATGCATGCATGTGTGTGTGTGCACACATACACACACACACATCTTCCTTCTGTTCCTTCTCCTCATTATTACCTACCTTCTTCACATTGAGTCAATTTCTACAAATAGAGACCTGCCTTTTGGTGGAATCAGAAATATTAAGAATAGTATTAGCAATAATTTGAGGAGAGGCAGAAGTATGCTGAATGCTTTCGCACATAGGGGCACATTTCTATCCTTGTTAAGCCTTAGTTTCCTCAACTGTAAAATGGGAATAGTGATGATAACAGCAGCTATTTCATAAAATTATTGTAAGAATTAAATGCGATGTCTGCAAAGCACTTGGTAAGGCATGGGGTAGTGCTGAGTGTTATTGGCTTCTAAGATAATTCTAAAATTGCAATGGATTGAAATTGTGTGTGTGTGTGTGTGTGTGTGTGTGTGTGTGTGTGTGTGTGTAAACGTGTTAGTTGTTAAAGAAGGCTTGAGGGAAAGGTGGCCAACGGTGACAAGACAGTGCCTGAGAAGTAGAGGCAGCTGTCCTGAGGGAAGTCCCCCAGGGCCTGACTGTCTGATGCTCCTGGGAGATGAGGGAAAAACAGGAGGGTGTGGAATATACCAGACAGGTTCCAGACCGGCAGTGTTAAGGAGCCTGCAGCAATTCAGTGAAGGCAGGTGGCAGTGAGCTGCCGTTGAAGCAGGTAGGACTTTAGGGAATGCATGTGTATCAGTTTATGTTCTGTAATGGCAGGGATATACTGGCTTGGTCGTAAACTAAAACTAGAGAAAGAAATCTTTAATGTAAAGATAATGAGTGCAATAGTCCCCTGAGGCAAAGGGATCAGAGAGAAAAGTGGGAGAAAGGTAGACTTCGTCGGAAGGTGAAGCCATGCAGGGCTGCAAGATCTCATCTTGTCCTCACCTACCTTCCTGCATGGAGGCAGGCATGCAGACAGAGGCATGGATATGTGGGACATGCAAGTGGCTATAATCTCTAATAGCAGAGCTAGAGATATGTTTTTCCATTTTGAAATAATTCATGCATGCCTAATATTGGCTGTGATATAATTTAAGGAATAATAGAAAGCAAGGAGCCAGAACAAACCAGTCTCTGCTTTCCATTTGTTGTCAGTGAGTCAGTGAGCTTAGAGCCAATAAACAGAAGCTTCGTCATTATCGTGTGATAGTAAACACTTAAGAAGCCACCAGAAATTCACTCCAAAACGCACAATTTGATTTTGAGAAAAAGAAATACGAGAGCGTTAGAGCCTGGGGCTACAAGTTATCACCACGAGGCTATGGTTTCTCCTTGGTGCACTGTGTCTGTCTCTGGTGGTGTAAAATGTATTCAGCTTGACATTTCAGAGAGGCTCAGAGCTCCATCTTCCTGACTGAGTGCCAAACATGAACAAAAATACATTAGATGTTTTGTCTGCTTGGTCCCACGCTCTGTAGGTGGAAGTCTGTGCAGTTCCAGAGGAACAATAGGCAGCAAGAGGAAAGCTCCAAGCAAATGTGCTGGCACTGGAAGGGAGGAACGGGATGGATACCGTGAGGAGCGGCCCTGTTTGTACACATGCAGGTGTATGGTGTGCCCTGGTGTCCTTGCTCCATGGAATAAAAGGAAACGGTTGGCAAGGGAGAGCAGTTTGCATAGACTCAGAAATAATTGTGCTAATTTAAAAACAACAATAGTATAAAGCCAAGAGATGGCAATGAAATACACTTTATGCAGAATAAGAAAAAAGGTGACAATGCTCAAAGCAGCTAGGAAATTAGGTGGAGAGCTACCACTATTAATGACTTGGGAGAGATTCATGATTAGAACATGACCAACTGTAGCCTGAACTGCTCACAACTTAGAAGCCTCAGCATTTCGAAACACGCACCATTCTATTTTCTGAAGCTTAATTGAACAACTATATCAATGAAGTGAGTTGTGCTTGCTTCTCCCTTGGAGAACTTTGCATGGTGGAACACCTGCGTCCATGTGTGTGTTGTGTGTGATTTTGCCTTTGATATGGGTTGGTGACGGATTATCCTATTCTTTGAAGAAAACAATCAAGTCAGAGAGGTAACTGTGTTATACACTTCAATATATGAGAACAATGTCTATTTTTCTTTCTCATCATTTCCTTTAGGGCGTCCTTGCCATGTTATTGGACTCTCTGAAACTGCCAAATTTTCCTCACCCAGACACATTAGCCGTTAGGGATGTGTCGTTCTCTCAGACAGGTCTGCATTTTTATTGCTTCCTGGCTGGGCCCTTTGGCATGGGTCCTCGTTAACCGGAAAATAAATGGAGCTGTCCCAGGTCCTGGGGCTACACTGAGCCCCCGCCTTCCAGATGGTGAAAGCTGCCAGCCAACCTATTATCAGCAGGTCATGCCAGAATCCACCTTCCTTTATTTCTTCTCTGCTTCCTTTCCCCCATCTCCTCTCCTTCTCTGCAGTAGATTTTCCTAATGTGTCCAGGTTTTCTCTCCATTCATTCTGTTTCTGAATCTTTGTGGGGTTGTTTTGTTTTGTTTTGCTTTGTTTTGTTTTTTATTACTCAAACAGTTGAGACCATCCTTGCTGTGTTGCATGTTTATCTTTTTCCATGAGAAATCTCTTCAACTAGATGGTGCCATCCTGAATAGCTGGAAGGAAATAGCTCTTTCACTTTCTTTTGTATCCAACCTCCCTTCCTAAAAGTTCTCCATTCCCAGTAGAGTCCAGGTTATAATTTTTTTTTAGTTTATTTATTTGAAAGAGACAGTGAACTTCAGTGGGGGGTGGGGGATAGAAAGAATCCCAACCAGACTCTGCTTTGTCAGTGTGGAGCCCCATGTGGGGCTTGAACTCACAAACTGAGATCGTGACCTGAGCTGAAACCAAGAGCTGAAACCAAGAGCTGAAACTTTAGCTGACTAAGCCACCCAGGTGCCCCCTAGTAGGGTCCAGGATAAAGCAAGGTAGTCACCACTAGATGAATAAATGAATTTCCCAAAGGATGATTCAGATACAAAAAATTTTTTTGCTTCTAGTATTTATGTTGATTTATTTTCTTACTCTATTCCCTAGTATCTTATTTCATCAATTCTTTCCTCTCTCAAATCTTTCTTCAACTTCTCTCTTCCTTCTGGAAGCTCTCAATCTATAAACATGTTTAAGACTTTTTCATCTGAAACAAATAAATGAAGACAAAACAAAACAAACACAACCTGTCACTTGACTCTGCATCCCATTAATTTATTCAGCATACGTTACTGTGCTTCCTGGGTGCCAGGTGCTGCAGCTAGTCCCTGGTAGAGACAGAACAGTTCCTGCTCTCAAGAAACAAGAGAGGGGGCCCCAAGAATAAACAGATAAAAAGAGAAGCTCCAGCTACAGCTTTGTTATTCAAGGCTAGGCAGTTTGGTGCCTCTGCTGGAATACCTCCCATTGACCTGAAGGCTGATGGGGTGACAGAATGTGGGGCTGGATTTCAGTCTCCTGAACTCCTCCTGTGCTTGCACAGAGGTCCCCAGCAGTCCCACTTCCAGCCCCTCCCCAGCCTCCTTAGAGGAGTAGCCTATAATTGCCGTCCTTACTCTTTAACCAACAGTAATCTGACCTGTTTCCACCACATGACCTCTGTGCAAAGACCAATGGGCTCAAGTTCTTAATCACCTAACCTTGGGTCTTTGACACTAGTGCCCATTTCTCCATCAGGTTCCACCTTCTCTTGTTCATCCCTTATTTCCCTAATCGTTCTTTCTCTGTCTTCCTTCCAGGTTTGTGTTCCATGTTTCTGATATCAACTCTTTCTCTTCTCTTGTCTTTTCACTTCATGTTTCTGGGAGGCAGTCTCATCCGTTCCCACTGCTTTAGCCACACCTCTCCACTCCCAGATCCCAAATTGTCTGCAGATTGTCACTCCCCTATTTCTAAGACCTGGCTTCAGGGGGATGTGACCAGTGTAGCAGCACGACATTCCATGCTTAGGAAAGCCCTCATTTGAGATTTAATGCTCTGTGGCCACTATACTGAATTTCTTAAAATTTTCATCTTTGAATTTGAATCTATGTTTTGTAAATCTATTAGATGTTTAGGGCTGCCAAACAAAATACCACAGACTTGATGGCTTAAACAACAGAAATTTATTGTTTCATTGTTTTGGAGACTGGCAGTCCAAGATCAAGGTGCCAGCAGGGTTAATTTCCTCTAAGGCCTCCCTCTTTGGCTGGCATGTGGCTTCCCTCTTGGTGCCTCTTGCCATGGTCATCCCTTTGTGTACACAAGTGTCTGTGTGTCCTTACCTCTTCTTCTTATAAGGACACAAGTCAGATAGGATTAAGGCCCATTCACATGACCTCATTTGACCTCAATTACGTCTTTAAAGGCCCTATCTCCAAATATAGTCATATTCTGAGGTATTGGGGGTTAGGACTTCAACATAGGAAGGTAGGGTAGGGGCAAAAGTCTGGTGGGGCAATGCACCGAGGGCTTAGAATCTTGGTTCACTGTGGTCCTGCTGTCTGGTAAAAGTTCTGAGCTGTCAGCTCCCTCCTTCTGGTATGTTGGCTGCCCAGCTCTGCCTTCCTTCTGCCCTTGGAGGGGATCTGGGTGCAGGTGCTGAAGGGTAAGGGTTCAGCCATCTTTGCCCAGGGCTGGCAATGCACTCCATGTTTGGAGGTGATTTGGCGGGGTGAGCCTTGTGCCCACCCCCAATCGTGATGTTGCAACCTCCTGGGGGTTACCTGTGTTCTGTGGATTGTGCAGCAGGCCACCTCCTGGCTCTGGGTCAGTCAACCCCTTTGGTAATTTGACTAAAGCTATCAAACCTCTTCCCTGGAAAATGCATGTACGTAGACATCCATGATTTTGTACATTTTAAGAGAGTAGTGGACTCCATGGACCCCTTGTGTTTTGGCTGTGCTTACCTTTCCAGCTTGCCCTCAGTACTGCTCTCACCATGATGCACCCCCCCACCCCGAATCATTGCAGTCATTCCCTGAATGTACAGTATTTTTTCGTGCTTCCATATTTTTGCAGATGCCCTTTGTCTACCATATGCTTTTCTTCATTATAAAAAACTATATCCTTCAAAATTAAAATTATATTCTATCTTTTCAGTGAATCCTTATTGTCATTATCAAAGCTAAAACAAAGTGTCCCTTTAGGACCTCTATGCATCTCTTTTATAAGCTTTATAACACTGAAGTCTGAGTATTTTCCAATTTGTCTGTCCCTTCTACTAGATTGCAAGCAACTTTGAGTGCAATAACTCTGTTATTGTTCCTTGTCTTTGTTCCTCCAGTTTTATTGAGATATAAGTGACATACATCACTGTATAAGTTAAGTAATGACAGAATCACTGTATATATAAACCACCATAATGGTTTGACTCACATGTATTGCAAAGTGATTACCTCAGTAAGTTTAGTTACCATCTATCCTCTCATATGGATACAGTAAAAAGAACAAGCAAAAACAGAAAAAAACTTTCCTTGTGATGAGAGCCCTTAGGATCTACTCTTGTGGCAACATTCCTGTGTATCCTACAGCACAGTCATCACGTTGTAGGTTCCATCCGTAGTGCCTATTCATCTTATAACTGGAGGTTTTGTACCTTTGGGCCACCTTCCATCAATTCCCCAAGAACTGAGTTTTAATCATTGCTATTTTGACAATGCCTGGTGCAGAATAGAGACAATAAATACAAATATTGATCGAAAGCTCAATGAATGTATGTGTGAATAAATGACCCAAGAAGGAGCAACATGAGCTTGTGGCGAAGAGCATGCACTTTGGAGTCAGAGCCCTGGGTTTAAATCTTGGCTCTGGCAATGATTCGTATTATGACCTTGGAGCAATGACTCCTAAATCTCAGTTTTCAAATTCCAGGATGGGGCAAATAGAATTCACCTCAAAGTAAACTGTTGTCAATTTCTATGGACAAGCAACAGCTATAGCTACATGTAACTCAGTCCTGTCACTAAATTACCATGATCTTGAAAGCTATTTTGGAATGAAAAGACAAAAGTAAGAGACACTGAAGTTGCATTCTTATAGATTAATTCACAAAATACTCACTAAAGGTCCACTGACTGCAAGGTACTATGCTAAGACTTGTGGAAAAATTAAATATAAATCAGGCCAGGGGCACCTGGCTGGCTCAGTCAGTTAATCGTCTGACTCTTGGTTTCAGCTCAGATCATGATCTCACAGCTTTGTGAGTTGGAGCCCGGTGCTGGGTTCTACTCAGAACCTGCTTGGGATTCTCTCTCTCTCTTCTCTCTCTCTCTGCCCTTCCCCCCACTCGTGCTCTGTCTCTCAAAATAAATAAACTTTACATATATCTGTATCATCTATATCTATAGAGAGGGGGGGGTGGCTATGGAGGAATAAGAGGAGACTATTTTAGAGCCAAACTCCAGGTAGGAAGATGTTGCTGGCACTGGGGGAGAGGAGAAGGGAATGGGTGTAGCCGTGGGAGGGCAGAAATACTTAGCAGAGAAACAGGAGTTCGACCATCCTACTGACGGTGCTGTTCCCACCGGATGTGGCAGTTCTAGCCTCTGAAACTGATGTTCAGTGGCCTCTGCCACATAGTGCAATGTGCCCCTGTTCTCTGCCTCAGGAGCCATTGGCACTCTGCCCCAAAGCGGCCATCAGATTCTGATTCTGAGGCGGAGACTGGTTTGCCCCTTTGCCTCTCAGTGCCCCCAATTTTGCGGCTCTGCTTTCTGATGTCGTGCTGTGCAGGCTCCACTGCATGGGTGACAGATTGCGTCTGCATAAACAGGAGCACGAGCGATGCACAGAGTTAGGGAAGGACTCGAGAATCTCATCACAGATGGTCAGATTATGTCATTGAGAATTACACTGCCCGAGGATGAGGGTGAGGATTATACACACACACACAGCTGTAAAGATGTTTGCAAGATGTTTCATATGACACGTAATAATGGAACTAGCTTTTTCAAAAAAGTCAGTGACACGGGGAATCTTTTTCTGACACTGAGATGAAGTTAATCACACTGCCGCCAGCCTGCCTGCCTGCCTGCCTGCCTGCGTGCTGCTAATGTTGCATTTTCCCCACTGCCCTGTGGTTCTGGTTAAACCATGGTTCTGGGGTACCAGGCTTCCTGAGTTTGAAGGGAAGCTCTTCCATTTACCATAATCTGTGACCTCAGGCAATTCATTTAACCTCCCTAAACTACACTTTCCTCATTTGTAAAATGGTAATAATACTGCCTGATAGGGCACCTATGCATAGTAAAGGAAATGCCTCCCACAATAAAGAACATCTCAGTGAGAGGAACGCAGCAAGGGCTTTCTCCCAGATGCCAGCAGGATTTGCTCTTATCTCAGTTCTTTTTTTTTTTTTTTCAATATTTTAAAAATATAATTTATTGTCAAAATTGGCTAACATAAAGTGTGTACAGTGTGCTCTTGGTTTTTGGGGTAGATTCCCGTGGTCCATCTCTTACATACTCAAGAGCCACCTTCACTTGGGGCCACCTCCGACCACAGCCATCAACATTCTTTAAGCGCTCCCTGAGTTATTCTTTCTCGGTAGCATTTATTGCCATGGCGCATACTGCATATTTTATTTATGTTTATTGAGTGTCTCTTTACTAGATAGAAGACAAGCTCCAGGAGATAGTATCCACAGCACCCAGATCAGCGTCTGGCATGGAATAGGAATCCAGTAAAGATTTACGGGAAGGGAGGAGACAGCCACTTCTGCTAACTTGAAACTACTCTTTCTTGGTCCAGTCCTATCCTTTTGAGGCCCTGTTTGGGGGACATTTAGACTGTCCGTTGGCACCGGTACCTGGAAGCAAGAGAAGAAACTGAAATTGAGGTAATTCTAGCAGCTCGTGCTAGAGGAGCCCGGCCTTACTGAACTTGAATCCAACGCTGAGGATTTCTCACAAATCTCATTCATGCTGCCCTCTCCTTGCTCAGCTCATTAGTCAAAATCGGCCTGAGGGACCCACTGCAGAGCTGGGGAGGGTAAAGCGTTCTCGGATCCCTTTTCCCTTTCTTGGCGGAAAGCGCTTATCCAGACAGCGAGGGGCAGGGTTCGGCAAAGCTCGCCTCCTCTGGGCCTCGGCATCCCCGGGCCAGTTCGCCTGCAGGTCGGGAGCGCGCGTCCCCGCCGCACCGCGGCGCCAGGAGCGACTCGCCAAGCCCGGGGCCGCGGAAGGAGGTGGAGGCGGTGGCGAAGCTCACGCACCTCGGAGGAGCGGCGCCCGCGGGCCGGGGAGCGCCAGCCGGTAACCGCGGGCGGGACGGGGCGCCCGGGACCACGCAGAGCCGAGGCACTGGGTGCGGGAGGCTCGAGAGAAGGCAGGCAGTCGGGCTCCGTTGGGTTTGGGGGTGGACTTTAGTTGGGGGATGTTTGGGAGGATGGGAGTGGGAAGGGGAAAATTGAGGCTTTGGAGGTGCGCAGGAGAAGAGTGAGACCCCGTGGAGAGCACCCAAGTTTATAACCTTCCTCGCAGCCCGCTGATGTGAGCGTCCCGCCGGAGGCCGTCCGAAAAGGCTGGGAGCGGTGGCGCTCGGGGCTTGGGCTTCGGCTTGGGTGGGTTTCCTCCGCTCCACTGGGAAGGCCGTGGAACACCTTCCCCCGCCCGTGAGAAAACTTTCCACGCCCTGGTCTGCCTGCCACCTTTGTGCCCTACAGCTGAGAGCCCTTCTGGGCGCGGGGACCCTACGCATCCAGGGGAAGTGCGCTGTCCGCTGGCCCGGGGTGCACGCCCCCTGCGGTGGGCAGGGTTCTCGGAATCAACCCTGGCTTGACAGTTAATTCATTTCGTTTGCGCTAGGGAGCCTGCCCGCAGGTCATTTTACTGATTAGAGGGAAATGCCGGTTTCGTTTTTCTTCCTTTTCCATCCTTGCCGCATAATTAATTGAGGAAGACAAAAGATCGCCTCGTTAGAAAGTTGTTTTGAGGCTTTGTGGTTTCCTAAGCAGTTTAGAAGACTCGAGGAATCCCAGCTATTACTCTGGATTTAATCTCATGACATAAGGAAACATTTAATGGTGTCCTGAAAGCAAAGGGAGGTTGGGAGAAATTGCCAATGCTATTCCAGGGAAGAGAGGGGAACTTCCATCTATAAATCCTTATGAAAACCCCAAAGGTAAGTGATAGTATTTCCAGTTTGCACGTGAAAAATACTTAGGTTGAGATACAAGTTTTCCAACGGAATCCTCCAGTTAATAGTGGGAGTAGAGGCCTGGAAACTAGGACTGTGAGGCTAGTGTCCCTTAGGTACATCACAAGGGTTCCTTACTAAGAACACAGGTAGGAAAGTGGCCTGGGCCTGCCACCGGTAAGGTCCAGGATGGGAGAGGCCACCATGAATTGGAGTGTCCACATCAAGGGGTTATGCCCTGATCATCCAATGTTTATGGAAGATGACAGGATACCAGCAGGTGCAGGAGAAGGCAGAGTTGTTCCCAGTTTGTTTCTTTCTGGGAGCAAAGAAATAAGACCCCTTTAAGAGGTCTTGAAACCCAAGACTGGGCTGGATTGCTCAAGGCCAAAAAACAGGCATCCTAGAGCGGTGAAAGCATTCACCATCGCCCTAAAGCAGGCTTGAGAGAGGAGAACCCCAACCAGACTTTTCAAAAGAGAGAAACATTGAATCCTGGCAGTGTTCAGAACAAATTTTTAAAGGAGAAAGCTAAAGACCACCCAGGAAAGGATTTCCAAAGACAATTTATGTCAAACGATTTCTCTTTTCTAGAGACTTACCCGTTTGTAGATTGGGGCATGCCATACCCCGTTGTTTTTCAAATGTGGGTTATAACTCATATAGGGCAATGATATGAATGTAGTGAGTTGCACCAGCATTTTAAAAAAAGTTTATTTTATTTATTTTGAGAGAGAGGAAAAGAGACTAGGGGAGAGAGAGAGAGAGAGAGAGAGAGAGAGAGAGAGAGAGAGAGAGAGAGAGAGAGAATCCTAAGCAGGCTCTGCACTGTCAGCATGGAGCCTGATGCAGAGTCAGTCCCGTGAAATGTGAGATCATGACTTGAGCCAAAATCAAGAGTTGGATGCTTAACCAGCTGAGCCGCCCAGGTGCTCCATCATCAGCATTTTTTTTTTTTTTTAACGTGAAAGTAAATAGCAGGGGAGAGAAAACATCAAGTGCATTCTATGTGCAAGGGAGAGTATTGTTTTATCAAATGTGTGTGTATATTGTTCTGTGTTGTCCATCCTGCTGCCTCTGTAGGGGTGTCCATACCTATCCCTGGATGTCCCTCTTCATCCTTCTAGGCTACCCCCACTCTGCTCATGGTGGGGTTTCACTTTGCAAATTGTATCATCTGCACATTCTGGAAAATGTAGCCTTCCTCTTCCCCATTTCTCTAGGCCTGATATTTTGCCAATCAGAATTCCTCTATAAATTCCTTATTTTTAACCTTTTATTTATTTTTTTAGAGTTTTTATTTAAATTCCAGATAGTTAACATACAGTGTAATACTAGTTTCAGGTGTAAAGTATAATGATTCCACACTTCCATACAACACCCCGTGCTCATCACAAGTGCCCTCCTTAATCCCCATCACCTATTTCACCTATTCCCCCCACCTGCCTCCCCTCTGGTAACCATCAGTTCTCTATAGTTAAGAGTTTGTTTCTTGATTTGCCTCTCTCTCTCTCTTTTCCCCCCTTTGCTCATTTGTTTTGTTTCTCAAATTCTACACATGAGTGAAATTATATGGTATTTGTCTTTCCCTGATTGACTTATTTTGCTTGGCACAATTCTCTCTAGCTCTATCCATGTCATTGCAAATGGCAAGATTTCATTCTTCTTTTATGGCCGAGTAATATTCCATTGCTGATATATACCACATCTTCTTTATCCATTCATCCATTCATCAGTCGATGGACACTTGGGCTCTATAATTTGGCTATTGTATATAATGCTGCTATAAACATTAGGGTGCATGTATCCCTTTGAGTTAATGTTTTTGTGTTCATTGGGCAAACACCTAGTAGTGAAATTACTAGATTGTAGGGTAGTTCTATTTTTAACTTTTTGAGGAAACTCCATACTGTTTTCCAGAATGGCTGCACCAGTTTGCATACCCACCAATAGTACAAGAGGGCTCCCCTATCCCCACATCCTGGCAAAGCCTGTTTTGTTTTTTTTGTGTTGTTGATTTTAGTCATTCTGATAGGTGTGGGGTGATATCTCATTGAAGTTTTGATTTGCATTTCCCTGGTGATCAGTGATGTTGAGCATCTTTTCATGTGTCTGTTGGCCATCTGTGTCTTCTTTGGAAAAATGTCTATTCATGTCATCTGCCCATTTTTAAATTGTATTATTTGTTTTTTGGGTGTTGAGTTTTATAAGTTCTTCATAAACTTTGGATACTAATTCTTTATTGGATATGTCATTTGCAAACATCTTCTCCCATTCTGTAGGTTGCCTTTTACTTTTGTTGATTGTTTCTTTTGCTGTGCAGAAGCTTTTTATTTTGACATAGCTCAATAGTTTATTTTTGCTTTTGTTTACCTTCCCTCAGGAGACTTATCTAGAAAAAGTTGCTACAGCTGATGTCAGAGAAATGACTGCCTGTTATTTCTTCAATGATTTTTATGGTTTCAGGTCTCACATTTAGTCTTTCATCCAGTTTGAGTTTATTTTTGTATATGGTGAAGGAGAATGGTCCAGTTTCATTCTTTTGCATGTGGCTGTCCAGTTTTCCCAACACCATTTGTTGAAGAGACTGTCTTTTTTCCATTGGATATTCTTCTCTGCTTTGTTGAAGATTAATTGATCATGTAATTGTGGGTTCATTTCTGGGTTTTCTGTTCTATTGATCTGTGTGTCTATTTTTGTGTCAGTATCATCTGTTTTGATTACTACAGCTTTGTAATATAATTTGAAGTATAGAACTATGATGCCTCCAGCTTTGTATTTCTTTTTCAAGATTGCTTTGGCTATTCGAGGTCTTTTGTGGTTCCATACAATTTTAGGATTTTTATTCTAGTTCTGTGAAAAATGCTGTTGGTATTTTGATAGGGATTGCATTAAATGTATAGATTATTTGGGGTAGTATAAGCATTTTAATAATATTGGTTCTTCCAATCCATGAGCATGGAATGTCTTTTCACTTATTTCGTCATCTTCAATTTATTTCATCAGTGTTTTATAATTTTCAGAGTATGGTCTTTCACCTCTTTGGTTAGGTTTATTCCTAGGTATCTTATTGGTTTTCGTGCAGTTGTAAGTGGGATGGTTTTCTTAATTTCTTTCTCTGCTACTTAATTATTAGTGTATAAAAATGCAACAGATTTCTGTACATTGATTTTGTATCCTGCAACTTTATTAAATTCATTAATCAGTTCTAGCAGTTTTTGGTGGAGTCTTTCAGGTTTTCTTTATATAGTATCATGTCATCTGCAAATAGTGAAAATTTTACTTCTTCCATGCTGATTTAGATGACTTTTATTTATTTTTGTTGTATGATTGTTGTGGTTAGGACTTCCAGTACTATATTGAACAAAAGTGGAGAAAATGGACATCCTTGTCTTGTTCCTGATCATAGAAGAAAAGTTCTCACTTTTCCTCCATTTAAGATGATATTAGCTATATATGGCCTTTACTATGTTGAAGTATGCTCCCTCTAAATCTACTGTGTTGAGAGTTTTTATCACAAATGGATGTTGTTCTTTGTCAAGTGCTTTTCTGCATCTATTGAAATAACCATAGGGTTCTTATCCTTTCTTATATTAATGTGATGTATCTCATTGATTGATTTGCAAATATGAACCA
This sequence comes from Puma concolor, assembly GCF_028749965.1. Taxonomy (NCBI): domain Eukaryota; kingdom Metazoa; phylum Chordata; class Mammalia; order Carnivora; family Felidae; genus Puma; species Puma concolor. The sequence continues at coordinate 77,027,156 of NC_141671.1, forward strand.
CACTTGCAACCCAGGAATAAATCCAAGTTGATTATGGTGGATTATTTTTTTAATGTACTGTTGGATTTGGTTTGCTACTATTTTGTTGAGGATTTTTGCATTTGTGTTCATCAGAAATATTGATTGGCCTATAGTTCTCTTTGTTTGTGCTTTCTTTCTCAGGTTTTGGCATCAGGGTAATGTTGACTTCATAAAATGATTTTGGAGGTTTTCCTTCCTTTTCTATTTTATGGAATAGTTTGAGAAGAATAAGTATTTATTTATTTATTTATTTAAACTTGTTTTACTTTTTATTTTTTTTTTAATTTACATCCAAATTAGTTAGCATATAGTACAAAAATGATTTCAGGAGTAGATTCCTTAGTGCCCCTTACCCATTTAGCCCATCCCCCCTCCCACAATCCCTCCCATAACCCTCAGTTTGTTCTCCATATTTATGAGTCTCTTCTGTTTTGTCCCCCTCCCTGTTTTTATATTGTTTTTGTTTCCCTTCCCTTATGTTCATCTGTTTTGTCTCTTAAAGTCCTCATGTCAGTGAAGTCATATGTTATTTGTCTTTCTCTGACTAATTTCACTTAGCATAATACCCTCCAGTTCCATCCACGTAGTTGCACATGGCAGATTTCATTCTTTTTGATTGCTGAGTAATACTGTATTGTATATTGAATATTGTATATTGTATATTGTATATTGAATATATTGAATTGAATGTTGTTGGACATTCAGGCTCTTTCCATACTTTGGCTATTGTTGATAGTGCTGCTATAAACATGGGGGTGCATGTGTCCCTTTGAAACAGCACACCTGTATCCCTCGGATAAATACCTAGTAGTGCAATTGCCAGGTTGTAGGGTAGTTTTATTTTTAGTTTTTTGAGGAACCTCCATACTGTTTCCCAGAGTGGCTGCACCAGCTTGCATTCCCAGAGAATAATAAGTATTAACTCTTCTTTAAATGTTGGATAGAATTCACCTGTAAAGCCATCTGGTCCTGGACTGTTGTTTTGGGAGTTTTTTGATTACTGATTTGATTTCTTTGCTAGGTATCAGTCTGTTCAAATTTTCTATTTCTTCCTGTTTCAGTTTTGGTAGTTATATGCTTTTAGGAAATTGTCCATTTCCTCTAGGTTGTCCAATTTGTTGGCATATAGTTTTCATAGTATTCTCCTATAATTGTTTGTATTTCTGTGGTGTTGGATATTATTTCTTCTCTCTAATTTGTGATTTTATTTATCTGAGTTCTTTTCACTTTTTCTAGGTAAGTCTGGATAGAGGTTTATCAATTTTGTTGATTTTTTTCAAAGAACCAGTTTCTGGTTTAATTGATTTGTTCTAATGTTCTATTGTTTTTGTTTTTGTTTTGTCTCTATATCATTTATTTCTGCTCTAATCTTTATTATTTCCTTCCTTCAGCTGGCTTTAGGCTTCATTTGTTGTTCATTTTCTAGCTCCTGTAGGTGTAAGGTTAGGTTTTTACTTGAGATTTTTCTTGCTCATAAGGTAGGCCTGTATTGCTATATACTTCCCTCTTAGGACCACTTTTGCTGAAGCCCAAATATTTTGGACCATTATGTTCATTTTCATTTGTTTCCATATATCTTTTTATTTCTTCTTTTATTTCCTGGTTGACTCATTCATTGTTTAGTAGAATGCTATATAACCTCCATGTCTTTCTGGTCTTTCTAGATTTTTTTCTGTGGTTGACTTCTAGTTTCATAGTGTTGTGGTCAGAACAGGTACATGATATGACTTGGATCTTCTTGTATTTGTTGAGACTGATTTTGTGGCCCAATATGCTATGTCTTCTGGAGAATGTTTATTTTTGACCTTTTAATGTTTTCAGTATGGCAGTGACTTAGCAAGCTGCTTCCTAGTGCCCTAGTGCCCACTTTTGGGCACAATATCCTTTACTTCTCACAGCTAGGTGGATGTTGCTATTTACATTTTACAAATGGGGCTTCCCAAAGCTAGAGACATACAAATAATTTAGTCATTGGTCCCTGCTCCTCATTACAGATGGCCCAAAGAGTGTCCTGCCTTTGCAGAAGCATTTTGCAAAGTCTCATACTATCCCTAAGGATAAAATAAGGGAATAGAGGATGTACAACAAGGCTCTCTCCCTGTCCCTGCACCTCCTTGGTATTATTTATCAGGAGAAAGACAGAGAGGAGACATTTATCAGAGATGTGGCAAGTACAAATCTGGCAGGATACTCCATGAGACACATTTTATATCTGGACAAGAGATAATAATACTAGAAGGCTGAAGGCCTAGTCTTGCATTTAGGTTCACAGTCAATTTAAAAAGTAAAAGATGGAGTGATCCCAGTGAGAAGCAATTCATAATTCACGTAAAAGAAAAAAAAACCCAAGGATTTCAGTGGCTCACCAAGCCCTGAAAGGACCATAATGTGAAGTAGCTACTCAGTCGCAAACTTGGGTTGCAATGACAATGACAGGTGTTTTTTTTTTTTTAAACAGACATTTGTGTGGAGCTTATTATGTGCCAGGCATAATTATGAGTGTTTCACAATTTTATCTCAATCCCTGTAACAACTTCATGAAGTAGGGAATATAATTATCACCATTCTCCGGTAACAGATGAGAAGGCTGAAGCACAGAAAGATTAAATAATTTGTTTAAGATTACATAGCCAGTAAACAATAGAGCTGGGATTAGAACCTGGGCCCTTAACTACTACCATCTACCTCAAACCTGTGATGACTGGATCATGGGAGCCTAGGCTCCCTCCACACAGCATCCCCTTCTGGTGGCCCCTTAATGGAGGACAGAAACTAACTTTGCAGCATCCAGAGCAAAGTGACCTAGGTGATGAGGATCTGAAGACTAGGCCATGTGAGGAACAATAAGTATGTAGCCTGGCAGAGAGGAGCCTTGGCCAGTTATGAGACCAGTCCTCAGATATCTGGAGAAGAGGAAGTAGGTTTGTTCCCAGTATCAGATCAAGCCAATTTTAGGTGATTTTCTGTCAGGACTGAGAGAGTATTCCCCCCCAGTGAGAGAGTATTGACTTCCATGTCTCTGCCCCTTTCAATGCTCAAATTCCTCAACTTTACTAGATACATACAAGTAAATAAACTTTAAAAATAATTGGAAATTATAGTCTATGCATTTGTATGTATAGGTATGTAAGTAGGGTACTGAAGTAAAGTTTTGACTGAGCCACACATTCAAATTATGTGAAATTCCAAAAGACAGTGCTAGACCACCAAGTAGAAATTTTAGTGTATATATTTGAGAACTTTTGCATAACATACCCCACTGGCTGCTTCAAGAATATGAGGATTATGAGGGGTTCCTGGGTGGCGCAGTCGGTTAAGCGTCCGACTTCAGCCAGGTCACGATCTCGCGGTCCGTGAGTTCGAGCCCCGCGTCAGGCTGTGGGCTGACGGCTCAGACCCTGGAGCCTGTTTCCGATTCTGTGTCTCCCTCTCTCTCTCTGCCCCTCCCCCGTTCATGCTCTGTCTCTCTCTGTCCCAAAAATAAATAAAAAACGTTGAAAAAAAAATTTTAAAAAGAATATGAGGATTATGAGAGGAGGCTTTATTAAAGAGATTTATTCAGAAAGATCATTTCCTTCATCCCAAATCCAGCAAGGGGGACTTTTGAAGAAACACTAGTTGAACTGTACAGGTGTTTCTTGCATTTGGGGCTCATGTGGTGGCCTGGGCAGTAGGATCACCTGCCTTCACAGAGTTTGTTAGGGCAAAAGATATCATAGACCTTCCTGTGGGACCAAGTGGGACCATGTAGGAAAGAGGGCTGACCTGGAGCCACTCTAAATTCAGCCCAGGAGTGAGGGCACCCCAGCAGCTAGAGTTTCCAGAAATCCAGAGACTAAGGAAGAGTGAGCAGTCAGCTGAAGGAGAGTGAGTATCATTAAAGTACCCATAAACAGAGGGGCCATATAGTCCCGGCCCCTACTTTGATTTTGGCGGGGTGATAAACTGACCAGCAGTTGCACATAAAGTGGAGAATAAGAAAAGAGATCAACATTCCCCCAATCCCTGCAGAGACTAGCGGGCAGCAGGACCTAGCTGGCATAGGGAAGGAGATTTAATGTTATAACCAGGTTGTGGTTTCTTTTATTTCCAGACTGCAAACTTGAATTCTTTTGGGACTTTGAAGTGGTTGCTTGAGCAGAAAGGTCTACCCAAGGATCTACTCAAGTGTTCATCTGAAGACAGGGAGGATGAATCCACTGAATGCATTTTAAGGGGCAACAGAAGAGAAAAATAAAATTGACGTTTGATCAGGTCCCACAGCTGCACCAGCTCAGAGTATGGATTATATATGCTTAGGTCGAAACAGTAAAGAGTAACGGTCTATTCGCTTGATGTTACATGTACTCCAGACTTGGAGGTAGGAGCGTTTAGAAAAGGAAAGAAAATATTTACTTGCCCAGAGTGCAGGGGTGTTAGGCTTCAGAAGATTGACTCATCAAATAAAAATACAATGAATACTTGAAAGAAAATACCCCATAAGATTTTCAGAGTTCTCAAGTGTCCATTAGTCTTTTGTTCATGGTTGAAAGCAACTTTCGCACATGATTACTGTATTCCCCAAAGTTATGACTTATCTTCAGACACCCCATAACAAACAATCAGGAGAAAAAAATGGTTTCCCTTAGGGAGCCCAGGCTTATGGGACATGTTCAAGGTTTTGTTATCTGGGGGACCAACTTTCAGACAGGATGGTCATGTTATTTTTAGCTTATGTCAGGGTGCAAAGTGATTTTTCTTCTTGACTAGAAAATAAGAACTGCTTAGTCCTATTAGAAAGAGGGGCAAGTATGCATTTTTGCTTCTCCTTCCTTGCAAACATGATTCTTCAATCCATTATGGTGTTGCTGAGATGTGAAGTAAAAAACCAGAAGTTGAGCATCTTTTTATGAAATACTAAAATTATGGATTTTAGTTAAAGTCTGAGTTGAATTGTTGCTTGTGCCTCTGTTACCAAGATCTATGCGATTTTCACCTGACTGGAGAACATTAGTAAATTTTGTAACCCTTCAAGTGAAAATAATTTATAAGCTTCAAATAATCACTCTCCTCAAAGGTGCCTTTGTTTTCTTCATGTCCTTGGTAACAGCAAAAACAACAATTAAAGGCAGAGGTGGGGCAGGCTGAGGGGGCTGCTTCCTACAGGTCAGCTTTACAGTTGCCTAGTTGATCAAGAAAGAAAAATTAGAGATAAGTGAGGATATGTGGGTGTAAACAGCACCTGTATTTCTATGAATATTTGTGTAGATACCCCCTCCCCCAATATAATTCTCTTGTGTGGAAGAAAAAAGAAAAAAACAAAGCAACAGGTGAATCTGAAGATCGGGATGCTCTATCATGTAAACCGACATATATTCCAACCAGCGCTCCTCTGAAGTCTCCATTAAATTACCTTAGTAGGAGAGGATAGTTAACCCATGTTTCTGGGAGTCTGAAGCATAGGCCAAGGCCACCAGAAGCAAATATGTATTTCTCTTGAACATTCTTTTGATATTTGCAGTTTATAACATGTCTGTACTTATTTAATTTGAAAATATAACCTTCTAAGTCTTTTAAATGCATTCTTTTGAATGCATTTTAAGGGGCACTGGAAGAGAAAAATAGGATTGACATTTGATCAGGCCCCACAGCTGCACCAGCTCAGAGTATGGATTATATATGCTTAGGTTGAAACAGTAAAGAGTAACAGTCTGTTTGCTTGATGTTACTTACATGTACTCCAGACTTGGATGTAGGAACATTGAACCGGGAGGATGAGCCAGGTATGTCCTGAGACTTGGGGGGTTGATATCCCCAGTCCTCGGCAGGCAGAGCAAGGAACTGGCATTTCTGACTCTTGCTGTGCAAGGCTCTGTCTGGCTGTCTTCTGGCCAGTCCTTCCTTGCAGTTGAGAAGGCCCGGGGGAGCCTGGAGCCTGGCTGGCCTTGCTCTGCCAGACTCTGTCTGCTTGTAATTAGGGACTGTACTAGGTTGGCAGTGGGTACGGTAGGTGGAAAAACTAGAAAAGACAAAGACATACACCTTAGTTTAAGAATCCCAGACAAAGGAGGATATGATGATCATGAGAAAGTGTAGCCTTCCTATGGTTCGGTCTGGAGCTCTTAAATAAACCACTGCTTTGGTTTAAATTTCCTTTTCTGTGGAACAGAGATTGGAATACCTGGTCCTTCTCCTTTTGGCTTATTTGTCAAAAGAATGATTCAGCTCAGGGCTGTAAAGAACAGTGTGTGCTGTTTGGAGACAGATAGCATGAGCAGTAAATACAAAGTAGGCTCGTTTGCCAGATCGTCCTCAAAGTGATTTAAGATATGGCCAGTCTCATTCTCCTTAGCCCTATTATGACGAATGTTTCACAAACTCCACTAATTAAAATGGAAAGGGTGGTTGTTTTCCTAGTATTGTTAAAATGGTAATTCACCTGGCCATGATGTTTTATAATAACAGCTCTATAAATCAGCATGAGAGTTCAGGGAGAGGCGAAGTCTGATCCTGAGGGAATCTGACTTATATACTCATTATTAAAGTGAGAGAGTCAGGTAATCCACATGACAGGATTTGAATGAAGGGAGACAATCCTCATGGGCTTGGGCAGGACTCTGGTCGGGGGGAAGTGGTGACTGAGCATTATTCTCAAAGGTTGGCAGGAATCCAGAGTAGGGGGTAGATGGCAGTCCAGGCTGGCAGGTGGAATAGAGTAGGCAAAGCTCAGAGGACTGTCTTTGAACCCTCCCCCACCTGGCCCCTTGCTGTAATGAGCCTCTCTTTCATCATAATCCCATTCACGTATTGTCTGCCTGTGTCATCAGGCTTTTGCATTGCACCTTAATGTCTCTGTGTGTGCATTTGAAGGGGTGATATTTAACAGAGGAGAGTTTGGTTTCAAATAGAAGTCTGAATTCTTTCAGGGCATAGGCCTTGACTTTTGAAACCCCACAAAATCTTTCATAGTGGAACTCATAGTGTTTAAAATATCCTCGTTGGGCTGAATGGACCCATACTCATTTTAACATGTTCTTCTTGAAGGACACGTTGATGAGAACATCACAAATTGTTGAAGATGGCATATAGTGGGGTAGGTTAATGACATTTCAAAAAGGGTTTTCTTTCCAGAAATTTTTTGTTGTTTAGTTACAGTAAAAGTGGTTGGTTTAGTAAGTCAATTTTCACGGACTTTCTAGGACAGTTTATTATTTATTTATTTTTCATTTTTATTTATGTTTTTTAATGTTTATTTATTTTTGAGAGACAGCATGAGAGCAGGGGAGGGGTAGAGAAAGAGGTAAAGAGAGGATCTGAAGCAGACTCCAAGCTGTCAGTGCAGAGCCCAGTGTGGAGTTCAAACCCACGAACCATGAGATCATGACCTGAGTTGAAGTCAGACGCTTAACTGACTCAGCCACCCAGGCGCCCCTATGACAGTTTAAATAATCAAAACTGTATTAGTTTGCTAGGGCTCTCATAACAAAATATCAAAGATTGAGTGGCTAAAACAATAGAAATTTATTTCCTCACAGTTCTGGAGACTTGAAGTCCAAGATCAAGGTGTCATCAGGGGCTGGTTTCCTCTGAGGGCTGAGGGAAGGATGTGTTCCAGGCCTCTCTCTCTCTGGTTTGTAGGTGGCCATCCTCTCGCTGTCCCTATGTGCACAAGTGGCCCTGGCATCCCTCCCTGTGTCCTTATTACTTTTTGTAAGAACACCAGATTGGATTAGGGCTCACCCTAAAGGCCTCATTTTAACTTCGTTCCTTTTGTAAAGGCCCTGTCTTCAAATGTAGCCACATTCTAAGGTTTGGGGGTGGTTAGGGCTACAACATACAAATTTTAGGGGGACACAGTTCAGCCTGTGACAGTACTATATCCATACTGCACTGTATACACACACACACACACACACACACGTGTACACACACACAATTTTTACAAATAGACACACATCATTGAGTTCGTGATACAAATGGAAAACACTTGATATTTTATTCAGTTACAGAATCATAGATTCTGTAGAAGAAAATCTCACCACATCCCTCCGAGTCCTTTCCTTTGCTTTCAGAGAGGATGGATGTCTAAGCCATTTCGGGCAGCTTTCATGCGAATGCAATGGACCGAGGCAGTGTAATACAGACCCACGTAAAAGTATCTGCCTCCTGTGAACATGTTGATGTCACTGTCAGCTTTCCTTTCTTGCAGAGGACTGCCTTTACTGTGAGATTATCTCTTTGTCGCTTGGAAGGTGCTTAAAATGACTTTTTGCTTATGGGATGATAATTATTACTAATAGTCGTTTTCAAAAAATGTCCTTATTTGGCAAAATAAAAATATTGGCAGTCCTGTCTTGCAGATCCATAAATTCTAGCTGGTCTCCAGAAAACATTCCCCAGAGACTGGAGCCCGTTTTAGAAGATTATGGTGTTTCCTCTTTGTGACTTTAAATGCAATCCACAAGAAGGCTCTGGAAGCTTGGGAATAGTAACTTGTAATGGACTTCTGCTGAAATGAGGTTGGCTAATGACAGGGACAACAGAAGGTGAAGCTGGTCAAAAGGAGAGCTTGTGAAGCAACCAGTGTGTCTCCAGGACTGGTGGAGGTAAGGGGACCGGAGCCAGGGCTGCACCAGTATTTTCCCCCCCGCTGCCCACAGCTCTCTCTGGTATGCAGGAGGAAGATTCCTCACATCCTGGATAGAATATTCCTTTTACATGGAAAGGACTCACCACAAGGGCTCTGGAAAAGAACAAAGCTGAATCCTTGAAAGCTGGCCATAGCAGAAGGACCCACACCGGGAGGGATGCCTGGATGTCCCCCAGGGTGGTCTTTTGCTTCAGGAGCTCTCAATCATGCTTTCCCCAAGGACATTGGTTGGGAAGTGCTGATTTTTATTATTTTCTTATTAGAAAAATTTTTTAGAACTTTCAACAGTTTTGGCAAAATATGTATAACATAAAATTCACATTGTTGTGCAACCATCACCACTATCTGCCTCCGGAACATTTTCATCATCCCAAACTGAAACTCTGTATCCACTAAATGATAACTTCCCATTCCTGCTTCTCCCAGACCTCAGCAACCACCATTCTACTTTCCGCCTCTGTGAATTGAGTACTCTAGGTTCCTCGCGTAAAGAATCCTGCAGTATTTGTCCTCATGTGTCTGGCTTATTTTATTAACATAATGTCTTCAAGGCTCATCCATGTTGTCGCATATGTCAGAATTTCTTTTTAAGGCTGAATAATACCCATTGCATGGATATACTGTGTTTTGTTTATTCATTCAACTGCCAGTCTGCATTTGTACTGCCCCCCGCTTATAGTTATTGTGAATAATGCTGTTGAGGACACTGGTGTACAAATAGCTGTTGGAGTCTCTGCTTTTGACTCTTTGGGGTATAATTCCAGAGCTGGAATTGAGGGATTATAAAGTATTCCATGTTTAAATTTTTGAGGAGCTAGCAGCAGCACCATTTTACCTTTCCGTCAGCAACGCACAAGTGTTCCAGTTTCTCTCTATCCTTGCTAACACTGGTTTTTTTCTGGTTTTGTTTCTGTTTTTGTTTTATAACAGCTATCCTAATGGGTGTGAAGCGAAAACTCATTGTGAAATACTGCTTTGTGATAGCTGGTGTTTTGATTTGACTCTAGTACTTTTAAACATACTTTTTCTGGGAGCACCTGGGTGGCTCAGTCGGTTAAGTGTCAGACTCTTGGTTTTGGCTCACATCACGATCTCATGGTTAGTGAGTTCGAGCCCCGCTTTGGGCTCCATGCTGACAGTACAGAGCCTGCTTGGGACTCTCTCTGTCTCTCTCTCTCCGCCCCTCCCCTGCTCTTGCTCTCTCTCTCTCAAAAATAAATAAACTTAAAAAAAAAAAAACAAATAACAAATAAAAAACATACTTTTTCTGAAAGCTTAGGAGTAGAGCAAAAATAGTATTGGGGACCCAGAAAACCTTAACTATAACAGAGTGGTCAACTTGGGATTCTACTGTTTTGTTCAATATGCCTAGAATTTCTTGAAGTCCAGACCAAGGAAAGTGAAGTCCAGAAAGAGGTAGGAGTTAAACTTATGGCATTTCTGTGGTGGGGACCCCAGCCCACCATGGGAGTGGCCTCATTTGTGGCTACAGTAGGACGTCCGTGTTGGGATATAGAACAAATAGCACGGCATCCTGGCACTTGTGTAGTGGGGTAGAGTAGAGCCCTGTTTTATTATATTGCATAACTCCTTTGCTCTATTCCACAGTATCAGTTAATCTTTGGGTCTTAAAGTTTGTTTCCTAGACCATGTAAAGCATGTTCTCTGGTCTGCTTGGCCATTTTATTCCTTATTGTAATTCACCGAATTGATGCCATGGTTATAAATCATTCTCCTCCACTTGGTTAGTGTGTCCCAGTTCATTACCTTTCTCAGCCCTGGAGGATTGTGAAAACCTAGCTTCCTAAATCTTCAGAGCTGGGGCTGAAGCCCGGTTGCTGGGAGCAGTGTGCCTGCCGCCCCCACACCTACCTCAGAGCTATGACTCGTCTCTTCTCTGGAAATCCTTTCCAGATGGAGGCTTCATGGCTTCTCTCTGGAGTGTGTTTTCCCCTGTGTGGGTATGTTTCTCTTCTCGATGTCCAGCCAAAGTTTCTGTTAGGATGGGAGAACTCTGCTCTCAAGTTCAGGGTCGACTAAGAGAATGAAAGATAATTTGGGGGCGTCTCCACCATAGGAGAAACTAATTCAACAAGTATTGCATTTCTGCTATGAGTGAGGCCTTGTGTGGGTTGCTGGAAATACAACAGTGAGCAAAGCGGAGGAGGCCCTGCCCTGTTGGTGCTTATGGAAAAGAGACAAGAGGGAAGAGGAGGGCACTGGGGGCCTGGTCCATGCAGTCCTATCTTAGTCTGTGCTGTGGTGCAATGCAAAGATCTATTACCATCTCCAAAGATTCTCCAAAGGGCTCAGGGATAGTCATTGTGTCCTGGTACCTAGTAGTCATGCAGTAAGCATTTGCTGGATTGAACTAGGGAGACTGACAGAGTCAGGAAATGCTAACTTTAAAAATTACTTTCTAGTCTATTTACTACTATGTGGCTTCCCAGAGCATTAAGGGGAGGAGGTGGATTTAGGAATCCAAACCACTGTCCTCTCTGAGGCACCAGCTGGTGGAAAAGGGATGCCCACTAGTTAATGAAGCATCTCTCCATTTCAGGTATTGGCTGAAGTTTATCTGCACAAAATCTTAAGTCCTGTTTCTGGTTTTGGAAGTTGTTCTTCTATTGGCATTGATTCTGATTTTAAGACCGAGGTAGACCCCAGGCTTGAGAAACCTGCTCCATGTTTTGCTCCTGGAAACAAGTTACTGCTGTGCAGCAGAGACATGGGGATAGACAGGAAGAAGATGCACCCAGAATTTCTCTGCCAGCTGTCAGTCACCACATTTTTGAGGTCTGATGGGTAGCTGAGTACTTTCTAGGAAGTACCCAAGAACTGCATAAAACTTGATAATGTAGAGAAATTTGGGAATATGTCCATTTCAGAAGGAAAGAGGTGTGTGCATGTGTGTGCGTGTGTGTGTGTGTGATATCTCTAGGCTGAACTGAGTGGCTAGATTCAGACTTCAAAAGTAAGATGCACACTCAAGTCAAAAGATAGTAGGAAGAGAATACTTCAAGGTCCCAGAAGCAAGATCTCTTTAATTGGAAGAAATAAAAATCCACAGCATGTGAAAGAAGTTGTTTACTGAAAATGGATTCACAGAAAAGAAATCTGCAAACTTGAGATTTAAAGTGATGAGTACAGGGGCGCCTGGGTGGCGCAGTCGGTTGAGCGTCCGACTTCAGCCAGGTCACGATCTCGCCGTCCGTGAGTTCGATCCCCGCGTCGGGCTCTGGGCTGATGGCTCAGAGCCTGGAGCCTGTTTCCGATTCTGTGTCTCCCTCTCTCTCTGCCCCTCCCCCGTTCATGCTCTGTCTCTCTCTGTCCCCAAGATAAATAAACGTTGAAAAAAATAAATAAATAAAGTGATGAGTACAAGTAGAAGGTAGTGGGTCACACAGAATCTATAAAAAGGAAAAGTAAACTGGAGAACAAGACCATGTCTGCATTTTTTTAAAGCACTGTCCTGGGAGGACACTACAGAGACTCTGATTTTGGAAGTTAGGGCATAATTTCTTGCTGGGATATGTTGCTTTTAGAAGTGCTTTAGGAATACCCAGGGACTCTGGTCTATCATGAGCCTGACTCATAACTTTGTAGACTCTCATCTGATCTCTGTGTGGTCCTACCCACTCAGGTGTGGGCAAGGTGGGTGCACCATTAGTCTTGACCTGGGGGCCTAGTCACATCTCTGTGCAATAAGGGAATTAAGCTTCTAAAGCTGTGATTCAGAAGTTCCGACCTTAGGCTCCCCAGCCACCAGAATCGGCCTACCCAGGCTTTACCTTTGGTTTCTCAAATGCCTTTGCTTGGAGAGAGAAGGGGTGATGGGTGAAGAGAGTGACTTCTCTGTGTTTCGCTGGGAACGGTTGTTCCTAGGAATAGAAGGAAGAAAGAACACATAACTAATTAGAAATTTATGGCCCAGACCGGAATGGAGATTGGCATCCTGGGTGACATGCCCACTACTGGAGTTTGGGGGTTGATGGGTAAGAAGATAGTGTGGCTGCAGTTGGGAATTTTGATCTCAGATCTGAATGGGTTGTTAGGTCTTCCTCCACACATGCTGGTTACTGTGGGGCTTTAGATCTGTGACATTGGCCAGCAGCTTCTTGGAGTGACTTTCTGGCCATGCTGTCAAGTGTGTGTGTGTGTGTGTGTGTGTGTGTGTGTGTGTGTGTGTGTGTGCATGCACATGCACGCTCATTTTTCAGGGTTTATAAGCATCTTTTGGATCTTTCCTTAATGTTCCAGTCCTGTGGCTGAGTTGGTGGTCACTTGGAAAACACATCTGTTGATGTTTACACCTTAATATGGAAATCAAGGTCCAACTTCAAGGAAACAGCCCCCATGGGCATGTGAACCCATCATGGCCCTGCAAAGGTATCGATGAAGAGCCTTTATTCACTCCATAGAAAGGTCCATGTCTACATGCATCTTCCCAATTTGAAAGAGGTGGAGAGAATTGCTTGACCTGTCTTTACGAAGGACAGAGTGTGCCCAGGAGTGGTGTGGGAAGCTGGGTTGGAGGAGGAAAGATGAGATAATTGGAAGAAGGGATGAAAGTGTTGGGAATGTGTATGGGAGAAGGGGTGATGTTGACACGGCCGTGAGAGTGTCTGACGCCTGCTAACCATTCTGTCTGTGTTTGGGTTTGAGATCTTTCTCCCTCCTCCAATGCTATGAATTGGCCTAAACTACCACGTGTGCACCTGGAGAAGGTAACTTCCTTTTCAGGTGTGGCTTTGAGGTGCCCTCACAATTCGTCACGGTTGCTGTTATTGGCAGGAGTGCTTTCAGCTGCTCAAAAGAGCAATTGGTCTCCCTGCTGCCCCAGGAAGCTCACTTAGGATTCATTTCCTCTCAAGAAGTTGTTTCTGGTGATGCTAATATTATGAAGAAATCTGACATTCAGGGAATTTGGGGAGGGGGTTGTCAGGAGCAGCAGAGGCACCGAAGGCAGCTGTGTTTGCTGTGTTCCGGAGACAGCAGCTGCCTGCTTGTCAGCTCCCCTGTGAGCTCGCCGCGGTGCTGTCTCCCACACGGGGTGTTAGGGCCCAGACACCGGGTTCCTCACCATGTGAAAATATCAGACTCTGGAGGCTGACATGCTGGCATTTCCCAAATGGGGAAACGGTGCCAGCTCGTGTTTCTGCAAAGCTCAGATAAGCAACCCCAGGCTTTGAAAATGGACATTATACAAAATACTGCCAGACTGCAGTCTTCTGTTTCTTTCATGTCCTTGGGGATTTGGTGGCCCAGGCTGATTAATTTGGGACGTGGATGAAAAATGTTGCCTTCTGGGCTTTTTCAAGGGTGCTTGGTGACTGCTTGAGAGGAGAGGCCAGAGACACGGTCCTCCAAATCTAACTGTGGGGTTTAAGAACCAAGATGAAATAGCTTGTGAAAACAGAAGCCTCACCCCTGCCCCCTTTTATCTAAAGCCTAAAATGGTGGCTGCTCTGGGAGAGGTTGTCCGGCTTGTCTTTCTGCTTCCCTGGAGAACCTCTGATAGGCTGGCTCTGCTTTTCACTCCTTCTTGTCTCCAGGTGTCTTTCAGCGCTCTACTCCTCTCTTAAAGGACGGCCTTTCCTCTTTCAGGATCTTTGCACATGTGACTTTCATTACGCTTTGGTCTCTATCCATCCCTAAATAGTTCTTTTAGATGAACAGGAATAGTGTAAGGGAGAGAAAAGAAGGAATGGGAAAACACTTTCTCTGTGGTGGGTAAGGGCTTGAGATTTCTAGATATCTGCCTTTTTGTACAGATATAGCCTGTTTGCTAGTTCCTGGCCAGCCCTGTGAGGGTGGTGGTAATGCTTCTTTCTGACTTGAGAGAGTAGCAGGAAGACCTGCTGGGTCTGTGGGCCTGGGTAGCCACAGATGGGGGTCACTGCTGTGCAGATGGGGACAGCAGCTGACACAGAGGATGGAAAACACTCGCTTTTATTTCCTTCATTGTTTTATGTACTTTTGCTATTTTTCTGTTATCCATTTTGACACTAGATGAAGCCTACTGCCTTTCTTTGCTCCGCTTAATACATTGGCTATAATGCCTGATTACCAATAAAAATGAGATGATCAAACCAGACTTCATACTATTTTGCTTAAAAAATTGGAGAGGTTGTTACCATATTTTTGACTTGATGGAATAGCGTGAATCCCATGATGTCCCTATTTCTCATTAAAACTTTTAAAGGATCTAAGTGAATGCCTTTTGAGTTACTTTTATTGTAATTGTGTTCATTTGTGTAGGGCACACAGATCAATGAACCACATAGTGAATTGGATAAGAATTGGCTGACAGGGGAGTTGGTGATGCTTGAAGAAGTCTAGCTTTTCTATCTCAGACTTGCACTTCTTAGCTTATAATAATAGTGCTGGCTGCTATGTATTAATCTTAACTGGGTCCTGGCTACCCATACTTCATGCAACATCACATATAATCTGATGAAGTTTTGGGGGGATGGGGGTTCATGGGGTCCGGAGCTGATGACCAAGAAAGAATTCTTGAAGACGTCTTTGTTGCAAAAATGTGACTTTATTAAAGCATGGGGACAGGACCCATGGACAGGAAGAGCTGTACTGGGGTCCTGTTGGGTAACACATTATATACCCTCAGGTTGGGAGAGGGTCAGGGATAGAGTAAGTCTCTAAGGAATTTTTGGAAGCAAGATTTCCAGGACATTGAGGGGCTAGCAGTTGTTAGGGAAACACCATTTATTACCATTTAATAAAACCTCAGTCATGAGACCCTTCAGATGTACATGGGGGGTGGTGCATAAGCTTGGGTTATGTTTGCCAGCATATATCTTGGGAGCAGTTGAGATAAAGGAAGCTGGCTTACGGGATCCTGGAGTTTGGGATAATGTTAAACTAAGGTTCTCTTTTGCCCCTGGCAAAATGTCATCTTTGAGGCACCTGAGCTCCTAGAGGGTGTTCACTCTGCCAGTCTCAAGGGCTTATCAATGGACTGTAGGCAGTAAGGGAATTTAATTTTTCATTTGCCTTAGTTTCCCATATTACCATGGTAAGCACTTATACCCCTTTCCTTTGTTCTTGGGTAGCCAGGAGTGTCCGAGGAATATCACAGGTATTCTACCTGGGGTGTGTGTGTGTGTGGGGGGGGGGGGAATGTTACCTTGTGCTTTTCCCCTCTGTCTGCCTCATGCTCCCTCATCATAATCTTTACAGCAACTGCATGAAGTAGGTACTGTTATCATCATCATATTCCTGATGGGAAAATTGAAGCTTAGATCTTTTTTTCCCCATTGCTATAAAGGAGGGTTAGAAAACTTTTTCTATAAAATAGCAGAAAGTAAATATTTTAGGCTTTTTGGGCCATGCTATGTCTGTTGCCACTACTCATCTCTGCTGTTGTCATGCTAGAGAAACCATTAAAAAAATATAAAACGCAACAAGGATGGCTGCTGTGTTCCAGTAAAACTTTATTTAGGGACTCTGATATTTGAATTTGAATTTTCTTACATCACAAAATATTATTTAAGAATTATTTTCAACCACTAAAAAATATAAAAACATTCTTCACTTGGAAGCTGTACAAAAACAGTTGGTGGGCCAGATTTGCTGACTCCAGTGTAGATGAGAGTTTGCAGGGAGGGAAGGAGGAATGAGTTAGGATGGGCTGGTAGGAAGCACATTCTTACCAGAGGGAATAGCATGTGTGCAGGGACAGACAGCATGAAGTCTTTGAGGAACTGCAGGAAATACAAGTGCAGTTTGGTAGGGTATGAGGCAAGATAATTGGACACCAAGACCCGAGTCATGACCTTGTAGGAACTTTCAAGGATTTTGGGCTTTGTCCTTAGGGCAATGGGAAGCCATTAAAAGTATTAAGCAAAGGAGTGACAGGGGCAATTTGTTTTTTTACAAAGATTACTGGCTGATAAGTGAAGAGTAGATCACAAAGGGTCAGTAAGAGTAGAAGCAGAAAAACCAGTTAGGCAGCTCAAGAAGGGAACCAGGTGGGTGATGATGGTGTCTTCTTGACTGTAGCCAGAACCATTTCCGGGCAACATATGGAATGGTGGTAGAGCAAATATGAAGACCCAGGTCTCCCAGCTTCAAATCTAGTGTCATTTCCTGCATGGTGTGAAATTCTCCACATTATTTTTTTTTTAATTTTTTTTTTAAATGTTTGTTTATTTTTGAGAGAGACAGAGACAGAATGCAAGTGGGTTAGGGGCAGAGAGAGAGGGAGACACAGAATCCGAAGCAGGCTCCAGGCTCTGAGCTGTCAGCACAGAGCTTGACGTGGGGCTGGAACTCACAAGCTGTGAGATCATGACCTGAGCTGAAGTTGAACCCTCAACCGACTGAGCCACCCGGGGGCCCCTCTCTACATTCTGAAATGGACATGATGTTTATCCGATCTACCATTTATCTCTGAACCCTACGACTGAAGAGCTACTCTCTCACACAATTCTTTTCCTCTGGAAGAAGGACTCCTAAGTGAGGATAGTGTTTCTTATGTTTGAGTTGCCAATTTTCATTTCCTGAGGAAATTTATTGAGAGAAATAATCTCTTGTTCAAACGATACAAAGACCAAAGATAATACTGTGGTAATGGTTTTATGTAATTTTGTGCTGGTGCTAGAAAGGTTACTGAATACTTACTTAAAGGTCAGCTTTTCTTAAAATTTGTGTAGCTTTCTTTCCCAAATGAGAAATGGTACATTCTCATCTGCCTTTGAAAGAATGATTTGTTTGACTGGGCACTCAGTTCTGATACTGGCATGTATCTCTGGATCAGAGCACACCATCCTTTGAACAATATGATGCTGAGGGGTGAGAGTCTATTTCTATGGGGTCCAGGACCGGGGAATGAGGAAGAAAGGAAAAGGGAAAGATGAGACTCATGCCTTGGGGCAGAGGGCTGGTGGTGATTTTGCCTCAGCTTCTCTGGGGGTTGTGTCCTAGAGGCAGCAGTGGGTGATATTGACCCAAGGTGGGTAGGAGAAGGGGAACATCAGAAAGATCTTGGGGGTGAGACCCTGTGGTTATAACTTCTCCGTGAATCTTAGTTTTGGCTGATCTTTCATTCAAATTTTCCCTTATATTACTGCTATTTGTCACTTTGTATTATTTCTTCAATATAAAGCAAGGTCTGTGGGATCTGGGTCTGTATCTCAAGCATCTCCTCCCATCCCATAATGAGTACTGTCTTGTACACAGTAGGTGCTCCGTATTGAATACCGGCTCTGTTGACTTGTCAACTTTGGCATCCATGCTGCACAGTGCAACTTCTTGTCTCAGTGAAGTCAGAGTTTTTGAATCTAAAATCATCACAAAGACACTCAGGACATCCTGAGGACAGGACAAATTTCAGGAGTAAGCAGTAGGCAAGATTTGGGCTACCACTGAGGATCTTTTCCCATTATGGGACTTTTGGTTGACCACTTCTCTTTTCTCCCCTCTCCCACCCCCAATTTCATTAGACATCGGTTTCTTGTCTTTATTTTTGCATAGCAGGTGCTCAGTATATGTATACTGTGCTAGTTCACTTCTGGTACTGATTTTATTTATTCTCTGTAGGTTCTTTATGTACTCATGTAGGTGTAGGTAGGTGATGGGGCTGAAGTTGTAAGCTTGGAGACTTTGGTATACTGTCTCCTTCCTTCTCTTCCTTCTTTTATCAGTTATTGAAAGGGGCACTTGGGTGGCTCAGTCGTTTGAGCGGCCGACTTCGGCTCAGGTCATGATCTCGCGGTCCATGAGTTCGAGCCCCTCGTCGGGCTCTGTGCTGACAGCTCAGAGCCTGGAGCCTGTTTCAGATTCTGTGTCTCCCTCTCACAGACCCTCCCCCATTCATGCTCTGTCTCTCTCTCTCTCTCAAAAATAAATAAACATTAAAAAAAATTATCAGTTATTGAAAGTTGGTTATGTGCCAGGCATTGAGTTAAGTTCTGGGAGACAACAACAGAAGACATGGTGTCTGATTTCAAATACATTCCAATCTAGTAGAGATAAAAGGAAACAATGGCTATTTGGTATGAAGTATAGGCAGCCAGTAAGGACCTCTCCCTGACCTCATGGATGGGACCTCCCTGAGGCCTTTCCCTTCTGAACTTTTGAATGTAGGTCAAGAGCAATGAGAGTAACTGTGCAGTTGAGGATGAATTAACAGGTTCTACACTTGCCTTTCTCCATTTTTGCAGGGTAGAGATGTCTGCCCAGAGGTTAATTTCTAACAGAACATCCCAGCAATCTGCATCTAATTCTGATTACACCTGGGAATATGAATATTATGAGATTGGACCAGTTTCCTTTGAAGGACTGAAGGCTCATAAATGTAAGTCTTATATAATTCCCCATTGTAAACGTAATGTATTTGTCTTAACTTGTGAAATTCCCAGTGATGAATTTTCCTGAACATTCTTTTTACACAACTCTGTTCCCCCAAACCCCAGAAAGCACCCCCTTCCAAACAGCCTGGTTGCTCAGAGATGGTATTACATGAGGGACAAAGAACTTGAAAGTTTCCCTTAATGGAGGAACATGAATCAGTGTCATTCTCAAACTGAGATTCTATTCTATTTTATTTTATTTTATTTTATTTTATTTTATTTTATTTTATTTTATTTTATTTTATTTTATTTTATTTTATTTTATTTATTGTTTAATTTACATCCAAGTTAGTTAGCATATGGTGCAACAATAATTTCAGGAGTAGATTCCTTAATGCCCCTTATGCATTTAGACCATCCCCCCCACTCCCGAAACCCCTCCAGCAACCCTGTTTGTTCTCTATATTTAAGAGCCTTTTATGTTTTGTCCCCCTCCCTGTGTTTATATTCTTTTTGCTTCCCTTCCTTTATGTTCCTCTGTTTTCTCTTAAAGTCCTTATATGAGTGAAATCATGTGATATTTGTCTTTCTCTAACTGACTAATTTCACTTAGCATAATACCCTCTAGTTCCATCCATGTAGTTGCAAATGGCAAGATTTCATTCTTTTTGATTGCCTAATAATACTCCAGTGTGTGTGTGTGTGTGTGTGTGTGTGTGTGTGTGTGTGTGTGTGTATCACATCTTTATCCATTCATCCATCGATGGACATTTGGCCTCTTCCCATACTTTGGCTATTGTGGTAGTGCTGCTATAAACATTGGGGTGCAAGTGCCCCTTTGAAACAGCATACCTGTATCCCCTGGATAAAAATCTAGTAGTGCAATTGCTGGGTCATAGGGTACTTCTATTTTTAATTTTTTGAGGAGCCTCCATACTGTTTCCCAGAGTGGCTGCACCAGTTTGCATTCCCACTAACAGTGCAAGAGGGTTCCCATTTCTCTACATTCTCACCAGCATCTATAGTCTCCTGATTTGTTCATTTTAGCCATTCTGACAGGTGTGAGGTAGTATCTCATTGTGGTTTTGATTTGTATTTCCCTGATGATGAGTGATGTTGAGCATTTTTTCATGTGTTGGCTGGCCATCTGGATGTCTTCTTTGGAGAAGTGTCAATTCATGTGTTTTTCCCATTTCCTCATTGGATTACTTGTTTTTTAGGTGTTGAGTTTGATAAGTTCTTTATAGCTTTTGGATCCTACCCCTTTATCTGATATGTCATTTGCAAATATCTTCTCCCATTCCATAGGTTGCCTTTTAGTTTTGCTGATTGTTTCCTTTGCTGAGCAGAAGCTTTTTATTTTGATGAGGTCCCAGTAGTTCATTTTTGCTTTTGTTTCCCTTGCCACTGGAGATGTGTTGAGTAAGAAGTTGCTGTGGCCGAGGTCAAAGAGGTTTTTGCCTGCTTTCACCTACAAATTGAGATTCTTTTCAAAGTATTGATGTTTCCAGCTCTCCCAAGCTGTGTGAACATTTGGGCCATCAAAAAGTAGTCTGGAACTATTTTGAAGAACCTTCTTTTCTAACGCATGGTCAATGGCATCCTTTCATCCCTGCTGGTTTTCTGAGGCTGTAGAGAGCATTCTGTGTGTGTGTTCATAATGACCGACTAGAATCGCCTGTGACAATTCCTAACTCTGTGTGATAGGCATGAATTGTGCTTCATGTGATTGGAGCGATTAATGAGCCAGCACAGAGCAAGGAAATACAATTCTGTGGAAGGTTACTGTCCAACTCCAGTCATACTGCATGTTGACTGACCAACACAAAGCTTCTTTGTTGGCTAAGAACTGCTGCCAACTCCCAGGTCCTGTTGTGTTTACTCCCTAAATATTCCAGAGATGTTAGGTTGTTTCAGAATGAATATCCATAGCACTATACAAATTTTAGGTTCTTAACCAGTTCAGTTTCATGGGGCACATTAGGAACTGTAAGAAAGACTAGAAATGGAGATGCAAATGTGGTAAAGGGAATGCTTTTGCTCTGTTCGGATTTCCTAGATGCTGCTATTCTGACCTGTCTTGGTGTTCATGATCCTTCACTTTCACCTGATCCTCCCTTGCAAGGAAGGCTTTTTACTTGTTCTTTCAGCTTTATTGAGGTATACTTGACAAATAAAATTATAATATATTTAAAAGGTACCAAATGATGATTTAGTGTACACACACATTGTGAACGGATTCCATCCTTCAAGTTAATTGACACACTCGTCACCTCAGATATTTCCCTTTTTATTTATTTATTTTTTGGTGAGAACATTTAAGTTCTACTCTGTTACAAATTTTAATTATGCAATACATGTTGTCAACTATACTGATCTTGTTATATGTTAAATCCTCAGACCTTATCCCTTTTATAACTGAAAGTTTATAACCTTTTATCAACTTCTCCCTGTTTCCTCCACACCAAGCTCTTGGCAACCACTTTTCTACTCTCTTTCTTTCTTTCTTTCTTTTTTAATGTTTATTTATTTTTGAGAGAGAGAGACAGAGAGACAGAGCATGAGTGGGGGAGGGGCAGAGAGAGAGAAGGAGACACAGAATCCAAAGCAGACTCCAGGCTCTGAGCTGTCAGCACACAGCCTGAGCGGGGCTCAGACTCATGAACCACAAGATCATGACCTGAGAGTGAAGTGTGATGCTTAACCGACTGAGCTACCCAGGTGCCGCAAGATTTCCTTCTTCTGAAGGACAACTAATATTTTAGTGTGTGTGTGTGTGTGTGTGTGTGTGTGTGTGTGTGTGTGCGCACCTATGTAAGTGATGGACACTTAGGTTTTTTCTATATTTTGACTATTGTGAATAATGCTGCAGTGAACATGGGAATGTAGAAATGTAGATATCTCTTCAAGATAATGGTTTCATTTCCTTTGGATATATATCCGGAAGTGAGAAGTCTGGATCATAGGTAGTTTTATTTTTAATTTTTTGAGGAAACTCCATACTATTTATCATAGTGGCCGTACCAGTTTACATTTCCACCAAGAGTGTGCAAGTATTCCCTTTTCTCCACACCTTCACCAACACTGGTTATCTCTTGTCTTTTTTGATAATAGACATTCAAACAGGGATAAGGTAGTATCTCATTGAGGTTTTGATTTGCATTTCCCTGATGATTAGTGATGTTGAGCACATTTTCACGTACCTATTGGCCATTTGGATGTCTTCAGAAAATATATATTCAGGTCCTTTGCCCACTTTTTAATTGGGTTGCTCTTTGGCATTGAACTGTATGGGTTCCTTATATATTTTAGATATTAACCCCTTATCAGATATTCGGTTTGCAAATATTTTCTCCCATTCCATAGGTTACCTTTTCCTTTTGTTGGTGATTTCCTTTGCTGTGCAGAAGCTTTTTAGTTTGATGTAGTCCCACTTACTTAATTTTGCCTTTGTTGCCTTTGCTTTTGGTATCAAATCCTAAAAAATCATTGTCCCGACCAATGTCATGGAGCCTGCCCCCAATGTTCATGACCATTATTTTGCACTCTCTATTGGGTAAATCTCTTATTTCCATTTCATTAAGATCTGTTTTTGGACATTTATCTTGTTCATTAGTTTGGAACATATTCTTTTTCTTCATTTTTCTTGACTCTCTGGGCTTGTTTCTGTGCCTTAGATAAAACAGCTACCTACCCCAGTTTTGAATGGTCTTGCGTGGGAGATCAACTAAGCTCCCAGTTGCCTCTCAAACGTTTATGATTGTCAGAGCAAACTTCTTTGTTCTTAGGCTTCTAGTAGTTGAGGGCATGTCAAGACTTGCTTGTGTCCTCAAGGGAAAAATCGTGATCTGCACTTACATGTAACCTGATTACGAGCCAGACCCTTAGGCAGCAGCTGGGAAAGTATGCAATTAAACCCCTCCCAGGGAGAAATTGGGAGATAGAAGTTTTGTAACAGGGGCACAGGGGTGTAAGAGCACCTGGCTCTGGGGGGGGGGGGGGGGGGCTGAGTAGACCAGGTTTGGCCACTTGCAGCTGACAAAATCCAAAGGCAGAGAAATGAGTAATAGTAAAACAAGAAAGCAGTTATATCAGTGAGGCCATCATCAGGAAAACAGCTGACTAGCATCTCAAAGACTGTCTCCAAAGTGCTGAAAATACTTCCAGGTTTATATAAGAAAAATGGGGACAAATGTGGGCAGTAGAGTCAGGTTATCATTGGTTTGGAGTCAATCATGGGCAGGCTCTTGCTGGCTCAGGGAAGTCCTTATTGCAGAATGGGGTAGTTTCAGTTTCCATCAGGGGACGCTTTGCCCCAGGATCTTTTGCCTGAATTAAGAGAAAAGCTGGAAAGAAATACTTAATTAATTAGAAAGTTGGAGGTCAAAATGGACGTAGTGAAAGTCCTCTTTCAGTTTTTGCCTGTTTCCTCTCTTTTAGACCAAGTGCATAGCTGTGAAAGTACTCCTGTGCTTGTTAAGAACTGCTTCGTTGTTCACTATAGTCCTGTGGGACTCCTGAATGTGGACACCATTGGTATCAGAGCCAGGTGACTGGGGACCTGTGCCTCGGGCTGTAGCCACAAAAGCTAGGATGTCAGACTTGTATACAAGCTCTTTCCAGGGAGATACTAGTGACTTGGTTTTATTACTGGAGCAGGCTGGAGGGAGAAGGCAGGGGAGGTGTTTGCCAGCTTCCCTGCCCTTTGGAGAAGATGGCGGTGGGTGCCACTAGATGTGTGCTAAATTAGAAGCTTGGCCCTGAGGCAACATCTTTTAAAGTATGCAGATAAACCCCTTTCAGGGAAAGAATGGGAAATGGGTGTTTTTGTCTGCTTCCTCTGCACTGAGCCTGGGGGAGGTGGCTGTGGTGAAGGCTTGCAAGCCCAGGAATTACTGCTTCTTTGTTTGCTGTAGTCTGTGGGTTCTCATGGATGTCAGCCCTGTTGGCTGTCAGAGCTAGACATTTTAGGGGTGCATTTCTGTAGCGGGAGTCTTAAAAGTGGGGCTCTAGATATCCTGTCCAAACTCTTCCCTTCTTAGGGAGAAGCTGGAAGTTGGGGGTTTCCTTCCAACTGTATGTAGCTGTGTGTGTGTGGGGGGGGGGTTATGGCAAGATTGTGTTTCAGCCTTTTCTACCCATTTTTATGTATGTATTTTCCTCATTTGCCACAGGTGTAGGAGTGGCTTAGTTTCCAGATGTCTTTCAGAGGGAACGCCTCCATATGTAGCTGTATATTCAGTGTGTTCATGGAAGGAGGGGAGCTCAGGAGCCTCCTAAATCTCTATCCTGGTCAGCTGCCCCCTCCAGCTGACCTAGCCCATGTCCTCACTCCCCTGCTGCAGGAAGGAGTGCAAGACCCCAGGCTTCATGAGTGAGTCCCTGGGGCCTGGAAGCCACTGGTGGCTGGTGGCTGTGGCAGGGCTCCCAGTGGGGCAATTAGGGGGCAGTGATCCGTGGCTCCCATGTTCCTGTCTCCACCAGTGGGGCTGCAAAGAGCTTCAGAGTGACTCATTTACTCAATCAAGGCCTTTCTGTATTTGTTCCTTGAAAAGTCGTTAACTAAGCCATATATCCTTCATCCCTAAAGTGAATAGTGATAATTAAATGCTTTCACTCCTTCCTTTTTTGCTGTCTACTCAGTATTTCTTTGTGGAAATTTCAAAAAGTGCATGAAATCCATTAGGATATGCTGTCATTGATTACCTGGTGGAAGGCTGTTGCTGTAAGGGTATGAAATCATCCTCCTGCATTTATTTTAATTCTTTTTTTTTTTAACGTTTATTTATTTTTTTTGAGACAGAGAGAGACAGAGCATGAACGGGGGAGGGTCAGAGAGAGGGAGACACAGAATCTGAAGCAGGCTCCAGGCTCTGAGCGGTCAGCACAGAGCCCGACACGGGGCTCGAACTCACGGACCGCGAGATCATGACCTGAGCCGAAGTCGGCCGCTTAACCCACTGAGCCACCCAGGCGCCCCTATTTTAATTCTTTAATCTGTTACTTTTCTGGGACAATCTTTAGGTAAGGCTACTTGTTTGTTAAGAATGTTAGTGGAAATCAAAATGACGGGGCAAACTGCCATATATTTCCCTACAATATATGCTTTTACAGCCTGGTGGCACAAATTTTATTTTTCTGTCTGTTTTCTCCTTTCTCTTTTCCTTAGTTTATGGGGCCAAGAAGACAGGCCTGCTGCTATTATTTTGGTTGGTACATTTCTAGAGACAATTGAAAATCTTTTTTGAGGGTATTACATTCTAAAACTGATTATAGCTGGCAAGAATTCTTGCACCATGTAGTCAGAAGTGTGACACATCACATACTTACTTTACCTACTATACTATTAATAAGAAGTGCTTTTGTTAGTTTTAACATTCACATCAGGAAAAAACCAAAATGCCTGGGTGAGTTCTTACTATTCTGATATGAGAGATCTGATCAAAGTGGGGGTCTTTAGCTTCAGCAACCTGACAATATCTGAGACACCTAGAGAAGAATAAGAGGCAAACAAAAAACACAGCCATACAGGAAAATAGAAAAGATGAAGCCACCTGTCATCCTGTGTATTTTGGTGTACTCTCTTCCATTTTAATATGCCGTGATTCTGACCTTCAAGTGTGTCTCCTTCTTTTGCAGAGCAAAATTCAAAGCCATTTAGGTGCAGTTTCAGAAAAAGGGAAGCAAGACCTTTCAAGGGAAAGCATTTATTAAGGATATGAATGACTGTCACGATACCTGTAACGGATCATACTCTGCAATAGTAGCTCCATCTTTAGTTAGACTAGGTTCTTCTACCTGCTGACATAAAGATTCCTACCTTCAAAGGGTCTTTCATCTGAGGGACAATCTCTGATGGTTATTGTGAATTCTCCTTTTGCCCTCAGTTTTGCATCTGGTATTAAACCTTGAAATGTATCAGAAGTGGACCTATGTCTGACATATATTTGGAACCAGCAGAATGGACATTCATTCATTTACTCTTTCTTTCAGCAAATATTTATTGAGCACTGGTTATATGCAGCACTGTTTTAAGCATTAGAGATACAACAGTGAACAGAAAAGACAAAAATACTTCATCTTATAGATCTTGCTGTCTAGTGAGAGAGACAGGTAATAAATAAGTGACATAAACAAACCATGCCAGATGGTGATAGAAAAAAATAATAAATTAGAGAAAGGAGATGTTGGGTATGGAGGTGAAATTATATGTAGACCAGCCATGGAAGGTCTTATTGAGAAGGAAAAATTTGAGAAAAGACCTGAAGGGAGTGAGAGGTTGAATTATAAGGTATCTGGGGAAGAGCATTCCAGAAAATTCTCCATAGCAAGAATGAAATGGAACACTCGAGGAACAACAAGGAGACCAGCATGGTGCCAGGGGAGTGATTAAGAGGCAGAGCAGCAAGAGAAGTCAGGGAATAGAGAAGAGGAAAGAGGTAGAAGAGCCTCTGATGTCATGCTAAGGACTTAGGCTTTTTCTGAGGTGTAATTTGGAGAAGAGGAGTAGAATCTGTCTTAGGTTTTTTGGTTTTTTTTAATTTTTTTTTTTTAACGTTTATTTATTTTTGAGACAGAGAGAGACAGAGCATGAATGGGGGAGGGGCAGAGAGAGAGGGAGACACAGAATCGGAAGCAGGCTCCAGGCTCTGAGCCATCAGCCCAGAGCCCGACGCGGGGTTCTAACTCACAGACCACGAGATCGTGACCTGAGCTGAAGTCGGACGCTTAACCGACTGAGCCACCCAGGCGCCCCTGTCTTAGGTTTTAATAAGACCACTCTGAAGCTGGGGAAGGAAGAGGATGAGACTGGAAGCAGAATGCCATTCAGGGGAGCTATTTCAATAGTCCAGCTGTTGATGGTAGCTTGGCCATGGTGGGGACAGTGGAGTGGTGAGAGGTGCATAAATTGTGGATATTTCTTAAAGATAGATCTGATAGGGTTTGTCAATGGACTGGCCATAGAGCAAAATAGAAAGTGAAGAGCCAAGGCTGGTTTGAAGTTTTGTGATCTAATTGGCAGGATGAATTGCTGTTAATTGAGATGGAGAAGATGTGGGAGAAGTAGGGACATGAGGAGCTCAGCTTTGGACTTGTTAAATTGAGACCTGTCAGACATCCAATAGGAGATGGTGGGGGAGGTGCTATGAAAGTATGAATTTGAGAGTCACAGCATATAAATGGTACTCAAAGTTAAGAGGCTGGATGAATGAGTATAGATAGAAAACTGAAGAGGTATAAGGAATGAGCCCTGTGGCATGCTAACATTTGAAAGTTGGAGATGTTGGGAGGAAAATAGCAGAGGAGGCTAAATGGAACATACAGAAAGGTAGGAAGAAAACAGGGCAGGTGTGTTTCCTGAAAGCCAAATTAAGAAAGAGTTTCAAGAGGGGCGCCTGGGTGGCTCAGTCGGTAAGCGTCTGACTTCAGCTCAGGCTCAGGTCATGATCTCGTGGTTTGTGAGTTCCGGCTCTGCATCGGGCTCTGTGCTGACAGCTCAGAGACTGGAGCCTGCTTCGGATTCTGTGTTTCCCTCTCTCTGCTTCTCCCCCACTCACACTCTGTCTCTCTCTCACAAATAAATAAACATTAAAAAATTTTTTTAAAAAAGTTTCAAGTGGGGGGCACCTGGGTGTCTCAATTGGTTAAGCATCTCACTCTTGGTTTCAGCTTGGGTCATGATCTCATGGTTCGTGAGATCAAACCCCACATTGGGCTCTGTACTGATGGTGCAGAGACTGCTAGGGATTCTGTCTCCCTCTCTCTCTGCCCCTCCCCACTTGCTCTCTATCTCTCAAAAGAAAAGAAGAGAAAAGAAAAGAAAGAAAGAGCTTCAAGGATGAGACAGTGGTTTGTGTCAAATGATGCTTCTAGGTCAAGTAAATTGAGGGCTGTGATTTGACTGTTGGATTTATAGTATAGAAGTTATTGGCAATGATTTTAAAGCAGTCTTAGTGGAGTGGGTGGGAGTGAAAGGCTGATGGAATTGGTTCAAGAAAAAAAAAATGAGAGGAGAAGAACTGGAAATCATATGTACAGACAAATCTCTTAAGAATTTTGCTATAAAGGGAAGGAGAGAAATAGGACATTTAGGAAGGCCCTGGATAGGTAAGACAGAAAAAAAGCCTATGAGTCAGTAGGCTCCTAGGACCCATTTAAGTGGACCATTTGAGCTGTTGTGTTGAGCAACAACTGAAGGAGCATCCTCTTATTCTGAGCCATCAGTGGAGACCATATTCCATGCTTTTTTTCAATGCCAACTTGCAGATAATGCCAGCCATGTGCATGGATGAGTTAGCAAGAAGCCAGGTCATCAAGATGAGAAGCAGAGCTAGAGCTTGTGAATGCTTAGGCTACAACTTGTCATTGGGAGCACAAAGCAAGTTGTGGAACACCACTGTGGACTCCTTTCCAGGAATTCCCAACAGAAAATTGACCCTAATGCATTAAAGCCAGAAGCAGCATGAGGACAGTGCTGGCTCTCATATCCTGAACACTCTCTTTCAAATTAAGTATGAATCCTTGTTTTTCATACAACCATGAGTTGGAAAGGTCACAGTTTATTCTTAGGTGGTGGAGAGGAGGGTATTGGGATGGGGTAGTTGTTCTAGTCCTACCCGGGAGTAGAAAAGATAATCATGGAGAAAAATGATCACACCAGTGAAAAACATGTCATCATCAGCCTTCAGCTCTGTTTCATTCCATTCATTAATGGTCAGGTTGAAGGGAAGTTATTTTATTATGACACATTCCGTTTAGAATTTCCCTTGGCAATTTTCTCTACCCTTTTACTGTAATGATCTCTAAATAGTTCTGGTTCTAGACAGGACAAAAGTGACTGCTGGGCTCTGTTGAAAACACCTTTGGAAGGTTTCTCTTGGCTTCTTTAACCAACTGGCTGCATTGGAGCTTTACTCTATATAAACCTTTATTTTGAATCCTTTTTAGAAAAGGGTGCTCTGGAGAAGGCCAGAGGCTCTGTTTTCCCTGCCATGCCCATGCCCATGAAACTTGGCATATA
The DNA here is from genome assembly GCF_028749965.1 of Puma concolor. Lineage (NCBI taxonomy): Eukaryota > Metazoa > Chordata > Mammalia > Carnivora > Felidae > Puma > Puma concolor. The sequence continues at coordinate 77,056,140 of NC_141671.1, forward strand.
AATAAAACTGTAAGAGAGTTTGGATATTCCTAGAATGATATGGGGATCTCTGATGTCCTCTGAAAGGGGTTCAGGGTAAGAAAGTACCGTAGGGTCAAGTCATGTGACAGAGAACAAGGTAAAGGAAAATTAATGGGAATAATTAGAGGAAGCAAAATTCCATTTGAAGGGGAATGTGAATAAACAGAACCATTTAAAGCATATTGTGATAGGAAATGTAGATGGCATGTTATTAAGGAAGTGTTTGGAAATGCTGTTTCATCACTAGGATTCTCAATTTCCAGCCACAGCCCTGCTCCTCCCTAGTCTGCTCCCTCAGGACTTCAAGGGAGGGCCATGACCTTCTCATGTCCCACATTATTGCTGCTTTTTGATCAACTCACTGGGCCACTAGAAGGGCAGAGAGAAGGAACTAGGCTGGGTTGAAGGCACTCCTCCACCTCTGCCCACCCTGGGCTAGAGAAGTGAAGTACTTACTGATGGGGATCCAGCCATTGTTTCCAATGTGAAAGCTGTCCTAATGAGAACACCTTCCAATGTGAATCAGCATGACTAGGTTAAACTCTTAACTGAGAACTTCAACATAACTCTGGTGTGACCTTTTAGAATTTGCCTTTGGTATCCAGGCAATTGATGAGGTACAGCATGCTGAACCGTCATTACCTGTACGGTGGTGCTTCGTAGGCTGTGCCCCCACAATTGATACATTATTGTTGCATTTGGTTGTACTTGCATACATGTATTTTTTGGTACTTGTCCTTTTGTCTTTTTTAGACTTCATTTCCACTACATTATAAGGCAAAGTCTACAATTTCTATTTCTTTGGCACTCTTAATTCAAGGAAAGATTATATTAGTTTTGCATCCAGAGTGTTGAATAAACATTGTTGAACAAAAGTTAACCTCTCAGCAATCCTATACATGGAATGAAATATGAATTATTCGGAGTAAATTGCTAATCTGATTTCTTCACTTTAGAAAAAGGGTTATACACATAATTTAATTAGTTTTTTTAATGTTTATTTTTGAGAGAGAGAGAGAGAGAGGGAGAGAGAGAGAGAGAGAGGGGAAGGGCCAGAGAAAAAGGAACACACAGAATCTGAAGCAGGCTCCAGGCTCTAAGCTGTCAGTACAGAGCCTGATGCGGGGCTCAAACTCACGAACTGTGAGATCATGACCTGAGCCGAAGTCGGACGCTTAACCGACTGAGCCACCCAGGCGCTCCCACATAATTTAATTAGAATGATGGTTTACATTTAAACACATTTAATGTATAAGTGCCAACCATTTATTTAAAATTTTTTTTGTTTATTTTTGAGAGAGAGAGACAGACAGATAGAGTGCGAGCAGTGGAGGGGCAGAGAGAGAAGGTGACACAGAATCCAAAGCAGGCTCCAGGCTCTGATTGTCAGCACAGAGCCCAACGTGGGGCTCAAACTCACAGACTGTGAGATCATGACCTGCACCGAAGTCAGATGCTTAACCCACTGAGCCACTCAGGCACCCCCCTCAATCATTTATTTATTTTTTTATTTAAAAAATTTTTTTTTCCCACGTTTATTTATTTTTGGGACAGAGAGAGACAGAGTATGAACGGGGGAGGAGCAGAGAGAGAGGGAGAAACAGAATCGGAAACAGGCTCCAGGCTCTGAGCCATCAGCCCAGAGCCTGACGCGGGGCTCGAACTCACGGACCGCGAGATCGTGACCCGGCTGAAGTCGGACGCTTAACCGACTGCACCACCCAGGCCCCCCTCAATCATTTATTTAAAAAAATATTTCTAAGCATCCTTACCATAATCTCACGTAGGTAAACTTCTTAGAATAGGTCAGAAAATGAAAAATAACTTAACTCTGGTGCTTCCCCCAGATTTGAGACTCTATTATGTGTATGTCAGTTTGTGTAGACAATCCAGTCTCATCCTTGTCCTAAAGATACTTGTGACTATTACCCAAGATAGGATCAAGCAAGGGCCCACTGTATAGAAGCACAAATGTCACAGGGTTCAAAGGAGGGAGAAAATACATCAGTTAGGGAAGTTAGTCCAGACTTTGTGAAGGGGATGATGTAAGGAATGGGCCTCAAAGGATGGATACATTTTCATTAGCTCTATGTTGGGGACAGTTGTTCCAGCCAGGTGATGGTAAGAGCTCCTGAAAAGGTGTGTGTCTTCAGAAGTTATGGCTAAGAGTTAAGGTAAATACAGGGACACAATGTCCCCTAGTCTAATTGGAAACATGGGGTTTAAAGTAGGGGTAAATGAAAAAATTGATGATAATTTTAACAATAATAGCTGACAAATATGGGGTACCTTTTTCTCAGATGTCAGATACCATATAAAGTGCTGTATACATGGAATCTCTTTTAATTTGGAAAAGGTCAGATCCATTTTTGCCGAAGAGTTTTTTTATAAAAGGGAAATATTATCAGAGCTGTCGTAAAGTAGATTCTTACAGAGATGAGGCAGAAGGAAAGGTAGAAGACAGGGAGAACAATTGGGAGGCAATTCGTATGTTCTCCTCAAGAAGTAATAAGGACTTGAATTATTCCAACATGAATGTAAGTGAAAATACAAAATGGGTTGGTTTGAATCAGAATTCATTTGAAATTTCATATTGCAGTCTCTGCTAAAAGCAATATTTTCTAACTCAGGACACTTTAGTGGAATCATAAGGACCTAGATGGTTCACCTTCTGGCCTGGATTCCTTCACTAAGATCTGGAAACCAAGAGTCAGTAAGGCCAAAGTCTCTTAGTGTTATCTGAGACAGAAACCCAGGGGCATGTGGACTCTTCCCTCTCCCTCATTCTCTGTATCTTATTTGTCCCCAGTTGACTAATGGGTCAAGATTATCTTATCAGATTGTTGACTTCCTCTCTTGTTTCATGTACCAGAAAGCTCAGTTTCCTCAAATGGTCAAGTTTTAAGCTGCTGTGAAATACTAATCCCAGTATTAACTGTTTACAGATTCCATTGTGATTGGATTTTGGGTTGGTCTTGCTGTCTTCGTGATTTTCATGTTTTTTGTGCTGACTTTGCTGACCAAGACGGGAGCTCCACACCAAGAGTAAGTTTGGGCCATTCCTAAATGTCACTAAGCCCCATGGGGAACTAAATAGATGGATGTGATATCTGGGGCTGGGGTTGCTTCCAGTGGTGGAAAAAAAGAGGCTAGTTATGGATTTGCTGCCTGAACTCAGTTGCCTTTGGGTGAGACCCATCTTCCTCCTGGCACTTTGCCTCTTGCCTCTGTGGTTTTCAAGTGGACCCTCGTGAACCTAGGTTTCATGGTCCTTTCTTAAAGCATTAAAGCTGCTTCCAGGCCTGATTTTTATTTTGAAATATTTACTAATTAGGATGTATTTTCTCCTTACTCCCAAAAGAATTTAGATGTCTTGCGAGACCAAAGACAGTGAAGAAAGAAAGAAAGAAAGAAAGAAAGAAAGAGAGAGAGAGAGAAAGAAAGAAAGAAAGAAAGAAAGAAAGAAAGAAAGAAAGAAAGAAAGAAAGAAAGAAAGAAAATAGCAAAATCAGATGAAAACCAGTTTTAAAAGTGTATCATGGAGCATAGAAATAGTTATTACTGGGTACTTAAATGAATTAATTATTGACAATAAACACTGAGTTCAACACTGAGCTTCCTTGAAACTAGGATAAAAAGAGAAACCCTAAGGATTATGTAATTCTCATGGCAGGATAAAGAACATTTGAGTTGGGCTTTGGATTTATGGAGGAAATTATGACACGGTGGTTAAAGAACACTGAGTAACATCAGAAGGTATTTTCTCAGTTATAGATTGCAAAAAACTCAGAAATGTTTTAGAGGATTTTTGTTGTCCCAACTCTTCAAACAAAAGGAAAAATAACATGTTGAATCCCTTTTTAGTTAGTCCCAGCCAGCAGAAATAGCACACTCAAATTAGGTAATTAGATGTGCTTTTGATGAAGGGACTATCCACAGGTTGTGGCCAGATGGGAGGATAATCCTACAGGATATTACAGGACCTCCAGGCTAGTAACACTGAGGAGTAGTTTCCACCCTAGATCTGAAGGGGACCCAGGAGTCCTGTGGCCAAAAGGAGCTGTGACTTTGAGTTGAGGGACACAACTAGCCCATGTGACCTCTCAGGGAGGGAGCCTCAAATTAAATACCAAGACCCTATTTTCCTCTCTCCTTCCCACCTCGCACCAGATCTCCATTGGATGATCACAGTAGCACAACCAGCAGCCAGTCTCCATCAGAGGTCAGCTTTCTAGGGCACAGAGCACAGAGCAGCATGGGGAATGATGGAGAGCCACCTGGGAGAATAAATCGAAGAAATTTAGCACAAATCTGAACATTTCACATTTGGTAGCTCACTTCATCCTCATAGCCTGGTAACAGGATTCTCATTGTTATATTTCATTACACACTCTCCAGCGTCTGTTCACTCTTCAGCCTGCACTTGCACTGTAACAAATGCCTGGCTAAAGAGAACAGTTCTGCCCTTCACTTAGCTATTTTCAGACATTAAGGTGTAGAAAAAAATTAAACAGTGTTTAAATGAAAGGAAAATACCATTTTATTGAAGCATATGGAGACATATGGTTGAAAATCTCTTTAACAGCCATTAAAAAGACATGGAACTTTGGGGTGCTAGGGTGGCTCAGTTGGTTAAGAGTCTGATTCTTGATCTCAGCTTGGATCTTGATCTCAGGGTCGTGAGTTCAGGCTCCATGTTGGGCTCTGTGTTGGGCATGAAGCCTACTTAAAAAAATTAAATAAAAAGACCTGGATCTTTGCTTTCTTCCATGTCCTTATAAAAATCTGTACATGCCTTTGCTTCTATTATATTGGTCCAAGGAATTTGAAGATATAGTGCAGGTTGCAACAGTAGTAAGAAAAGCTGAGGATTAATTCAGATTAGGGAACATCTCATAGAGTGGTCAGGGAATAACAACGCTATTATCTTCCTTTTCTTCAGAGTCCTTCCTTTTCAACGTTTATTTATTTTTTTTGGGGGGGGGGGGACAGAGAGAGACAGAGCATGAACGGGGGAGGGGCAGAGAGAGAGGGAGACACAGAATCAGAAACAGGCTCCAGGCTCTGAGCCATCAGCCCAGAGCCTGACGCGGGGCTCGAACTCACGGACCGCGAGATCGTGACCTGGCTGAAGTTGGACGCTTAACCGACTGCGCCACCCAGGCGCCCCGAGTCCTTCCTTTTCGAAGGACTATTGGGATGTGTTTGTTTAATATAGGATGCAGGTGATCTTTATGGTTGAGAACACCCTAACCCCAAATAAAACATGACTTCATGTAATGATTAATTTTATGTGTCAAGGCCGTGATACCTAGATATTTGGTCAAATGTTATTCTAAGTTGTGTGTGTTTGTGTGTGTGTGTTTAATGAGATAACATTTTATCCCATTTTTTTAAATGAGTTAACATTGAAGTCCATAAACTCTGAGCAAAGCAGATCATCCTCCATAAAATTAGTGGCTTCATCCAATCATTGGAAGGCCTTCCTTGAAAGAGAATGACCTCCCTCAAGCAGAAAGAAATCCTGGCAGAAGGCTGCCTTCTGACTCAAACTGTAACTTCCCTGGGGCTCCAGCCTGTCAGCCTACCCTTCACATTTTAGACTTGCTAAAGTCACAGTCACATGAACCACAGTCACATGAACCAATTCCTTAAAATAAATCGGTCTCTCTCTCAGTAGTTGGATCGGCAGACAGACAGAATACATCTCTCTCTCTCAGTAGTTAGCCACACACACACACACACACACACACACACACACACACACACACGTGCACGCGCCTGTTGTTTTTCTTTCTTTGGAGTCCTGGCTGATACATTTCCTTAATATGTCGTGGTGACCCTGGGTAGCTGAGACTTGCATTTCCAATCTTTCAGTTGGCAGTTCAGTCCTATTGCTACATGGTTTTTCTTTTGATGGTGGTTCTGAATAATCTCAATCGAAGAACAAGGGTCATTGTAACTCTATGCTTTTAATGAGGTTAAGGAGAAAGTCTAACCTACTTTTGCTTTAATAAAATAATGGACCAGCCCTCAGGGCCACATTTGAAATGCTTTTTTGAGTCTGAGGTAGTATAAGATCTGGCATTTGGTTGCAGTATATCATAATAGAAAACTGAAAGAAGCAGACATGGGGCAAAAATTCCTAAATTGATCAGTTAAAAAGGCTTTTAGATCTTAGTAATGTTGACGTTTATTTGGCAGAAATCTTCTCTAAAGGAGACATTATTTTTTCCACCCAGTCAACTTTAATATAAAACAACCAATTTAAGCTTGCCTGTGTGATAATTAGGCATGGAGGAAAGAATGATAAATCATTGAAAATAATAAGAGCTTTTTTTTTTTTTAATGTTTACCATATGCTGGGGTCTACTAATCACTTTATATGTATAATTTCACTAAGTCCTCACAGGAAGATGAAGTAAATCCTGTAAGTGTTCCAACTGTACAGATGAGAGAAATGGATCATTTGTCTGAGGTCCTACAGGTAAAAACAACTCTTGGCCCTGGCCTCAAACTAAAGCCTCTTTGACTCTGAAGCTCCTGTTACTAACCACTACATTAAATGATCTCATATCTGTAATTTTTAATCTCTTCCTTCTATTGAACCAAAGATACTAGCAATCAGATTTGCTTTCTTCTAGCACATACTGGGCTATGCATGGGCTTTAGAGTCAAACAGTTCCAGATTTACCTACTGAGACTTTGTGCTGAATTCTTAACCTCTTTTTGCTTGAGGTTCCTCATTTGTACAAATAAAATAGTATCTGTCTCCTAGCATTATTGTAAAGATTAAATGAGCTAATGCCTATGGAACTTCTGGATTCACAGTGGTACTCAGTGACTCTTACTCCATCCCTGGGGTGCTGGTAGAGGTCCTGCTGAGAGCTGGGAGTCTAAGTGAACAGTAGGAGGCAGAAGAAAAAGAAACCCATCCTCCCATGGGACATCCAGGCCCTAAGCATTCACGTTTTATTTGCACTTGCCAATATTCCACTCCAGCCTCACTTTGAGTATGTCTCTCAAACAGTGAGATGATTTTAGAAAGGAGACTAAGTAGAGAATCTTGGTGTTGGGTTGGAAGGACTGACATGTCTGAATTCTGACTGCTTTATATAGCAGGCTCTCTGGATAATTGGTCACAGAGAACAGTTATTTCCTCAAGTAGGTATCAGGCAACATCCTTTTGGAATATGACTCTGTCACTCTGGGTAAGATACCTGATCTTATCCAAAGGATACAAAAATGCTGATTTGAAAGGGCACATTCACTCCAATGTTTATAGCAGCCTATCAACAATAGCCAAATTAGGGAAAGAGCCCACATGTCCATCAACTGATGAATGAATAAAGAAGATGTGGTGTATATATGTATTGGAATACTACGTGGCGATCAAAAAGAATGACATCTTGGGGCGCCTGGGTGGCGCAGTCGGTTAAGCGTCCGACTTCAGCCAGGTCACGATCTCGCGGTCCGTGAGTTCGAGCCCTGCGTCGGGCTCTGGGCTGATGGCTCAGAGCCTGGAGCCTGTTTCCGATTCTGTGTCTCCCTCTCTCTCTGCCCCTCCCCCGTTCATGCTCTGTCTCTCTCTGTCCCAAAAATAAATAAACGTTGAAAAAAAAAAAAAATTAAAAAAAAAAAAAAGAATGACATCTTGCCATTTGCAACGACATGGATGGAACTAGAGTGTATTATGCTAAGTGAAATAAGTCAGTCAGAGAAAGACAAATATGTGATTTCACTCATATGTGGGATTTAAGAAACAAAACAGATGAACATAGGGGAAGGAAAGGAAAAATAAAATAGATAAAAACAGAGAGGGAGGCAAACCATAAGAGACTCTTAAATACAGAGAACAAACTGAGGGCTGCTGGAGGGGATGTGGGTGGGGGCATGGGCTAAATGGATGATGGACATTAAGGAAGGCACAGGATGTTATATGTGAGTGTTGAAAAACTAAATTCTACTCCTGAAACCAATACTACACTGTATGTTAACCAACTTGAATCTAAATAAAAAACAACAAGAACAAGAACAGCAACAAAGGTACCTGATCAAGTCTGCGAGCTCATAATGCACTAGTGCTGAGTCTACTGCTTAATTCTATCTTTTTCTCCGTGGAGGTGTTTCAGGGAAGGATCTCATTATTGCTGGCACATGCAAAGCATATGTGCCTCTCTGAAAGCAGAGACACACAAAGATGGCAGATACCACAACCCGCGGCTCTACTCCTTGTGCCATGCCCACAACAGACATCACGAATCGGCGGTGCTATCTACCTGCATAGCCAAGACTTAGCCTCAGAATTGTTTTCAAAACACTATTTTAGGCATCCATCAGGAATCGATCACAATTTAGCCGAGAGAGTATATGTAATTGCCATCCCTGGCTGGACCTTCACTTAACAATGTTTGATGGTAGGAGTTGAGATCATTCACTACACTGAGCCAGTGACATCACAATAAAATGGGCAAGTTTCTTCCCCCTGAAGACTTCAAACTGGGATATTAGCCTAAGAACTTCAATTCTGGAGTCACTGACCTTTCAATGGCTTTTGTGAAGAGAGGGATCGTGTAATAACCAGATGAGTTTATGAGACAGTAACGAACAACTCCTCAAATCTTAGTATGACACAACACAAGTTTATTTCTTACTCAAGCTCCATGTTTGACGTGGGTGGACAGAAGCTTCTCCTCTTATGTCTGCACTGTCTCCAACACTCAGCCTTCTGGGTTACTGTAACGGGGAGAGCACCTGTGGAGATCTCAAGCCTGCCCTTCTGTTCTTCAGCCAGGAAGTGGCACACATCCCTTCCTCTCCCAGCTCATTGGCCAGAACTAGCCACACCCCCTGACTGCCCAGGCCGAGAAGGGTAATCTGTGTGCCCAGAAGAAGAGAACCAGATACTGGCGAACGCAAGTAAAGTATACTGCAGAGGGAGAAAGACTATTATAAAGCTGACATCACCTTTCCTAAAAGCTTTTAGGCCCAGGAAACAGCTTTAATGGGGATTATTTTCCTCCTGGAATATTCGCTATTGTGTGTGTAGGGAAAAAACCCTCTTACCTGGATCCTTTATGGACAATGAAGATAAAAGAACCATTTCCCCCTGCTTTCTCAGCTAAGGAGCCATTTACTCTGGCTGTCTTGTGAAAGCATTATAGCCCCATTATCATAAATCTGCCAGAGAGAGAGCAACAGGAAAGCCTTGGATCACATTTTTATGTTGAATGTTTTGAACTTCCCCCCAAAACTATCAAACTCCAGGTATCATATGTCTCAAATACCCTCCTTTTGTAGCCTTGGCTAAGTGCATCTTGTCCGAGTGGGGATGTACTTTTAGGCCTGAGTGCAGAATTGCTCATGACCTTATAAAAATGGAAATTACATTTTACTTTGAGTTGCAATTTACCTGAATATGGCGCTCACTAAAGGATAGGTATAGTACATCTAAAAGCTAATAGCAAGAAATGTCAGTGCTTAAGGTTTCTGATAATGACCAAGGCCACAGAAACTAGCTGGCAAACTGCAGACATAGTGAGTGGTTCTTGAAGAAGTGCTGACATTTTGAGAGGTCTACCACTATCAACAGGTAGAAAATATGACTATTTTATGTATCAGATTCAATTTATACCCCCCTTTTCCAGGAGTCACTTTTAATTTCCCATCAGTGAAGCCATGGCTTGCCCAGGACTGCACTGAGGGTTGTTCTAATGTAGTAAACTCTTCTTACCCCAGAGACACTGACACCTTCCTGGTAAGTGAGAACTAGCAACTAAAGCCACCAAAGGCACTGCCACAAACAGACAGAAGGGTGGGGTTGCCACCTCTAGGCCTTGTTACATGACATGAAGCTTTTAGCACAGGCTGTGGCTCCATAAATATTAGTGGTTATATTATTTTCTCAGTAGTTGTAGTCACAGAGGTTTAACTCTTAGTGGGTCTTTGTTTAGCCTAACACATCTCTAAAGGACCACTGGAAATGACTTCTAGAAGTACAGGTGCCTACAGGCTGAACTGCCCACCACTTTTCATGAGTAGGGCGAACCTGAAGACAATCGTGGACGTACTAAGACTCAGCACACCAGCAGGCACTTCGTTTGCAAAACATTGTGATAAATCTGAAAAATCTCTGGAGGAATAACCCAGAGAGTTACAGATGTTTTCCTTCTCCAATGGAGGGGGGAGGGGTCTGTCCTCCTGACCTGATTTGTCTCTTGGGTCACAGAAGAAGGGTTCGAGAGGTCTACCACTATCAACAATGCTATACACTGGGGGTGGCTAAGCTTTTCATGGGAACCAGGGCTTTGGACCACCAGCAGATACAGCTGTTCAGTGCGCTCATTGAGGGTCTGATGACTGCAAGGCCCTTTGGGAGATGCAAGGATGAACATAATCCAGCACCACAGTGCATAGGAAGAAACGGGCCATACACAAATAGCTCTGACACGAGGCAGGAAGGGATGCATCTTGTAAGAAAAGGTCAGTGAAATACAGCAGGAGAACAGAGAAGGGATAGATTCCTTCTCATTGCAAGATCAGACAGTCTCCCTAGAGGCAGTAACATTTGCATTGGACAGTGAAGAAGGTATTTGACTTTGACAGATAGAGAAGCATGGAAGGGCCCATCAGGAAGAAGGAACAGTACAAGCCTAAGAGAGGGACAGTCCTGAGTGCGTTTGGTGCCATGTGGCTGGACCATAGGATTAGCAAGGGGACTGGTGGGAGAGCACACCAGAATGCCCAGCTGATGTAGGGGTGGGGGGTCTGAGCTATCAGGCAGAGAGTCTGGGGATTCAGTGAAGGTTTGTGAGCAGGGGAGTGTCATGGGAGTAATGACAATCAGTGCAGGTGCCAGAGGACTGCAAGTTAGAGGCTGTCTGTTCGGGTACAGAATATTCCACAGGTACAGAAAATACATGACACAACCCATGGTAAGAAGAAGAAAAAAAAAACAGGAATAAGAACAGTCTGATCAGTCTTTTTATTCTGACTGGGGGATTTCAGTAATGTTGCAACAAATAGATTAAGTCCCAGTTGTATTTCTCTTATTTTTTAATTTTTTTAAATGTTTATTTATTTTTGAAACAGAGCACAAGTGGGGGAGGGACAGAAAGAGAGGGAGACACAGAATCTGAAGCAGGCTCCAGGCTCCAAGCTGTCAGCACAGAGCCCAGTGTGGGGTTCGAACTCACTAACCACCAGATTATGACCTGAGCTGAAGTCAGACACTTAACCAACGGAGCCATCCAGGCGACCCCCCAATTGCATTTCTTTAAAAAAAATTTTTTTTAATGTTTTATTTATTTTTGAGAGAGACGGAGACAGAATGTGAGTGGGTTAGGGGCAGAGAGAGAGGGGGGCAGAGAGAGAGGGAAACAGAATCTGAAGCAGGTTCCAGGCTCCAAGCTGTCAGCACAGAACCCGACATGGGGCTCTAACTCCAGAGCTGTGAGATCATGACCTCAGCTGAAATCAGATACTTAACCAACGGAGCCACCCAGGCGCCCCCCCGCCCCGCCCCCACCCCAGCCAATTGCATTTCTTAAAACAAGATGAAAATGAAGAATATAAGGTTTTTTGAAGTTTATTTTGTGTGTGTGTGTGTGTGTGTGAGAGAGAGAGAGAGAGAGAGCGCACACGAACGGGGGAAGGGCAGAGAGAGAAGGAGAGAGAATCCCAAGCAGGCTCTGTGTTGACTATGTAGGACTCAAACTCACAAACTGTGAGATCATGACTTGAGCTGAAACCGGGAGTCAAACACTTACCTGACTGAGCCACTCTGGCATACTGGAATACAAATTCTTAAAACAAATAAATGAAATAAATGATTACAAGGTTCAATTTCCTCTCAAACTCTTGTAATTTTTAAAAAGTTAGAATGACACAGGAGGCCTTCTCTTGAGCACAGTAGCTAGATCATCAATTTCATAATGACAAGATCTAGAATGTAACAAAAACAATTTAAAATGCTAAAATTATTGATGATTCTAAATTTTGTGGCAAACTGTCTTCGTTTGTTCAGGCTGCTATAGCAGAGTATCATAGGATAGAAAGCTTGTAAATAATAGAAATCTATTTCCTACAGTTTTTGAAGGCTGAGAAGTTGAAGATCCAGGTGCTAGCAGATTTGGTAAACTTAGTAAATTTGGTAAATCATAGATTTGGTAAATCATAGATGGCATAGATTTGGTAAATCATAGATGGCAAACTTTTCACTGTGTCTTCATATGAAGGAGGGCGCAAGGGATCCTCCTGGGGCCTCTTTTATAAGGGCATATTCCCATTCATTAAGGTTAAGCATCCTTTTCCAAAGGCCCCACCTCCTAATACCATCTCAAGAGGGAGTAGATTTCAACACAGCAATTTTGGAGGGACACAGACAATTAACCTATAGCACAATATTCTTCAGTATTCTCTCCTTTCCTCATGATAACTTATAACATGGTATTAATTGCCAGACCAGTCAACACCTCAAAGCTTCTCATTCTTTCAGTGTTTCAGTTTTTGAAGCTTCTGGCTTCTGGCTTTAACTGTAATTTTAATCAAGGTAGAATTTAAGATGTTTGGTCCCTGTAGTTTTTAATTTTCCCAAGTGTAACCAAAGCTGTAGAAGAACAAGTTGACTTTAAACTCTTTTAACTGATCTAAAAGGTGCCATTGAGCATTGTTTTTCCCTATGCAGCTGAATTTGAGAGAATGAGAAAGTTGAAACTTGCTGTCTTCTCTTTTTCATGGGAGCATAACAACCCACAGAGCGGTACCCAGGCCATCTACAGGCTGGAAAGGCATCCTTAACAATACGGCATGTGTTTCTTTCCTAAAAACTAAATTAAGACAACATCCAAGGGCACCTGGGTGGCTCAGTCGGTTGAGCATCCAACTCTTGATTTCAGCTCAGATCATGATCCCAGGATCATGAGATTGAGCCCCACCTCAGGCTCCATGCTGAACGTGGAGCCTGCTTGAGAGTCTCTCACTCTCCTTCTGCCCCTCTCCCACACTCACTTACTTCTCTCTCTCAAATAAATAAATTTTTTTTTCAACGTTTTTTTTTTAATTTTTATTTTTGGGACAGAGAGAGACAGAGCATGAACGGGGGAGGGTCAGAGAGAGGGAGACACAGAATCGGAAGCAGGCTCCAGGCTCCGAGCCATCAGCCCAGAGCCCGACGCGGGGCTCGAACTCACAGACCGCGAGATCGTGACCTGGCTGAAGTCGGACGCTTAACCAACTGCGCCACCCAGGCGCCCCTCAAATAAATAAATTTTTAAAAAGACCACATCTGGCTGCAAACTTCCCATGCCTAATTGGTGAGAATCCTTTGATATTCACTGCATTACATAAATAAAAGTATTTTTGGTTGTTACTCATTAGGGCTATGCTGTTTTAAAAAATGGGTAGCCACTGAGGGGCAGTATTTTCACTGGCTTTCCTTGAAGCCATTCTTACAAATAAGTGGCAGGAAATCTTCCCCATGGAACTTGAGCCCTGCAGCCTCCAAGGCTGGCCAGTTGTAGAAAGTACAAGATGCCCTTTTAGTAACTCTACGGTATATGAGTTCCAAGGACCTATGTGAGAGGCACCATGGAAGAGTATGGAACAGAGCTTGAGGATGTGGAGAGCATTGTGGGGGGCAGAGGTAGGCTGTTTCCTTGTACCGAAAGTAGGTGCAGGGCAGACCTGGGGGATACTAGTTTGCTGGGCCTCCTGTATCTCTCAGGATCTATTAATGGACCATCCCTTATTATTTTTTTTTTAATTTTCTTCTAAATGTTTATTTTTTTGAGAGAAAGAGAGACAGAGACAGAGAGCAAGTGGGGAAAGGGTAGAGAGAGACAGAGAGAAAGAGAGAGAGAGAGAAGGGAGGGAGACACAGAATCTGAAGCAGGCTCCAGGCTCTCAGCAGTCAGCACAGAGCCCGTCACGGACTTGAACCCACAAACCATGGGATCATGAACTGAGCTGAAGTCAGACACTTAACTGACTGAGCCACCCAGGTGCCCGCCGATAGACCATCCCTTATTATGGCTCTCTTGCTCTTACTTTTTGACCTTATTTGGGTATGCTGCCCTTGAATTAATTTCTGACCTTGTAGAAACTATAGAAGAGGCTGCCTGCCAAGCCAAGGGTTTAGTTTCAAGATCTCTTCATCATTAAGTCATTTAAGAGAAATTTATTGAGCAGCTATTATATGCCCAGTACTGTGCTAAGTATTAGGAAATAGGCAAGAAACACATGATACCTGCCTTCAAGGGATGATAATGTTAATGAGGGTGCCAGATAAGAAAAGAGTATAATACAGAGTGAGAAGACAGATGGAGAGAAGCACCCAGTCTTCCAGGAGAACATTCTAACTCAGACTGGAGGACTCAGGGAAGACTTCTAGCAGGAGGTGACACAAGACATAATTCATGAAGAGCCAAGAGGTGATAGACAGGTGGGTTCCAGTTCCAGTAATGGCACTCACTTCCTGACTAAGCTTAATCATTTCTAGCTTTTGACTGAAAGTGAGAGATTTGTAACTCTTCCTTTCACTTGAACACTTAGGGCCATTGTAGGGTTATTAACTGGCATAATTTCAATATTGCTATGTCTCAGGAAATAGGGAGACCCAAGGAGAGGAAGAGAGATGAGATGGGGAGTGGCTGGTCAGTGAAGCAGTCAGAACACACAAAGCATTTATTGTTTGCCGTCCTGTGAGGCCATAGTTCGTGGTGCCGCCAAAACAATTAAGAGATAGACATTAAAGATTAATGGTTGCAGATCACCATAACAAATATAATAATAATGCAAACATTTGAACTATTGTGAGAATTACTGAAATGTGACACAGAGACACAAAGTGGGCAAATGCTGTTGGAAAAATGACACTAATGGACTCACCAGATACGGTGTTCCATAAACCTTCAATTTGTTAAAAAAAAAAAACAACACAGTGTCTATGAACTTGCAAATAAAGCAAAGGGCAATAAAATGAAGTATGCCTGTATTCTACTTTTTTGATGCTATTGTGAATGGATTTTTTTCTTATTGTCTATGACTATGTCTAAGGTCGACTGAAAGGAAGGTCTCTTAACAGTGCTGGGTCAAAAGGATAAACAAAGGGGTGCCTGGGTGGCTTAGTCGGTTAAGCGTCCGACTTCAGCTCAGGTCATGATCTCATGGTTTGTGGGTTTGAGCCCCGCATCGGGCTCTGTGCTGACAGCCCAGAGCCTGGAGCCTGTTTCGGATTCTGTGTCTCCCTGTCTCTCTGCCCTTCTCCCACTCACGCTCTGTCTCTGTGTCTCAAAAATAAATAAACATTAAAAAAAAATTTAAAAAAAGGATAAACAAAGGAATCTTGACCCCTATTTCAACATGGTTCATATACCCACAGTAAAAGCTCCTAGAACAACTCTGTCCAAGAGCAGTTTTGTGATAATGCAACTGTTCTCTGTGATGTCCATGCAGATAAACCCTGGCCATAAGTAGCTCTTAAGCACTTGAAATGGGAGTAATAGAACAGAGATTCTGATTTTTTTTTTTAAATTCTACATAATTTAAATTTAAATAGCCACCTGTGGCTAATGGCTATTATATTGGACAGCATAGTTCTAGAAGAAAGCATGGGAGAATATTTTCATGAATTTAGGGTAGGCAATTATTTCTTAGAGATGATATAAAAAAACATAATGTAAAATTTTAAAAGTTGATAACTTGAACTTGACTGAAATTTAAAGCTTCCACTCATCAAAAGACACCTTCAAAAATACTTATTTTGGAAGAGAGAGAGAGAGAGAGAAAACACCCATGGGATGGGCAGAGAGAGAGGGAGAGAGAGAATCCCAATCAGGATCTGTGGTGTCAGCACAGAGCCTGATATGGGGCTTGATCTCACGAAATGTGAGATCATGACCTGAACTGAAATCAAGAGTTGGATGCTTAACTGACTGAGCCACCCAGGCACCCCTCAAAAGACATCCTAAGAAAATGAAAATGTATATCACAGATCAAGAGAAAATGTTTACAATGCATTTGACAAACAGCTTGTATTCAAAATATATTACAAAACTGTCACAAATCAATAACAAAAATAACCCAATTTTTAAAATGTGCAAAAGAGTCATACAGAAACTTCACAAAAGAAGATAAACCAATAACCAATAAGCACATGCAAAGGTATTCAACATGACTAGACATCAGAGACATGCCCATTAAAATCACAACGAGATGCCATTTCCCTCCCACTAGCATGACTAACATTGAAAAGACCGACAACACCAAATGTCGACAAGGATGGGGAGTAACTGGAACTCTGATACTTTGTGGTGAGGTTGTAAAATGGCACAACTACGTTGGAAAAGTGCAGTTTCTTATCATGTTAAGCACGTGTCTACTCTGTGACCCAGGAATTCTACTCTTAGGTATTTACTCAAGAGCAATAAAAACATGTATCTACAAAGAGACTACTTAAGAGTGTTCATAGTGGGGTGCCTGGGTGGCTCCGTCCGCTGACCTTCCGACTTCAGCTCAGATCATGATCTCATAGCTGTGAGTTTAAGCCCCATGTTGGGCTCTGTGCTGACCGCTCGGAGCCTGGAGACTGCTTTGGGTTCTGTGTCTCCCTCTCTCTCTGCCCCTAACCCACTTGTGCTCTGTCTCTGTCTCTCTCAAAAATAAGTAAACATTTAAAAAAAAAAGTGTTCATAGCTCTACTCACAACAGTGCCAAGCTGTCAACAAGCCAGATGTCTTTTGTTTTCATTTTTAGAGAGACAGGGTGAGTGGGGGGAGGGGCAGGGAGAGAGGGAGAGAAAGTATCCGAAGAAGGTCCCGAGTCATCAGCACAGAGCCCAATGCGGGGCTCAAACCCATGAACCATGAGATCATGACCTGAGCCGAAACCAGAAGTCAGAGGCTTACCTGACTGAGCCACCCAGGTGTCCCAAGCCAGATATCTTTTAACAGGAGAATGAATAAACAAATTGTAACAAACCTATATGATGAAATATCACTAAGCAAGAAGGACAAACTGTTGTTATATGTAACAACATGGATGATTCTCAAAAAACATTATGCTAAGCAAAAGAATCCGGCACAGAAGGTTATATATTATATGAATTTGTATGAATTTTAAAAACAGGCTAAACTAATCTGTGGTGATAAAAATCCACACACTTTACCTACAGGAGGTGGAAATTGACTAGAAATTCAAGAATAAGCAAAGCTTATCATTAGACAGATCAAGGCAGTGCTATCTAAAGTGGGTAGAAATTGAATGGAAGGAAACTTTCTAGGAGAAAGGAAACATTGTCTATCTTGGTCACTGAGAGTTATATGGATGTTTATGTGGGATTTTGCTTTTATGATCTATGAGTTCCAATATGTAAATTTTACCCTATAATGGAATAAATGGAATTGAAGCAATCTGTGTCTGTGATTACATTTTTTCACATATAGGTTCTTTAGTTTACCAGTCAAAGAAAGAAAAGAATAAAGGGATGATCTATTGAGTATTTAACATTTACCAAATTCTACGAGTACAAAGGTGAACTTTTGCCTTGTTCTCAGGGAGGGAGAATCAGACAAATTGCACTGTTATCACACCAAGAGATCATCAGGAGAAAGGTCAGAAGAGCCGGGTGGGGCAGAGAAGGCACCTCCAGGGCCTGACTGTCCACCTCCTGGCTCTGCCGTGCAGGAAGACAAAACTCTTTTGGTCTCCTCTTGGCTCAGCAAGGATGATTTTTTTTTAATTCTTAATTTATTTTTTTAATTTACATCCAAGTTAGTATATAGGGCCACAATGATTTCAGGAGTAGATTCCTTAATGCCCCTTACCCATTTAGCTCACCCCCCTCCCACAATCCCTCCAGCAACCCTCTGTTTGTTCTGCATATTTAAGAGCCTCTTCTGTTTTGTCCCCCTCCCTGTTTTTTCTTCTTGATTCCCTTCCCTTGTGTTCATCTGTTTTGTCTCTTAAAGTCCTCATATGAGTGAAGTCATATGAGTTCTCTGACTAATTTCTCAGCAAGGATGATTAATGGAGCCACTTCTTAATCCTGAGAAAATGTAGCCTGGGTTATGGAAGAGCTGCTGCCCACAGCTGGGTTTCTGGGTCTGCTTTCATACTTGGTAGATGCTCCAGGCAGGCAGAGAAGCCTCAGCTGCTTCTTAGCCCTGGATTTGGAAAGTGACATAAGCCCCAGCATCTTAGTCATGCCGTTTCCAAATGTGTTAAGCCCTTCTTTCCTAGGTGACATTTTATCTTATTTGGTCACAGGTTGCCAGCACACTCATTCCTACTCTCAAACATCTTTTAAACCTGGGTGAAGTGACAATTAGGGGAAGAAAACCACTTACTGAAAGATAAGACCTCTTAAATGTGCATTAAAGCAGAAGTTGTCAGTCCCTCTAAAGTGATTTTTCTCTGAATTCTGAATACGTGACTTGGTGAACATTGTACTCTTGTATAAATCATTGAGCTTCACATCACATTTGCTCAGTAGGCTATGATATTTGTTCACCTGATTTTTTTTTTTTTTTAATTAAAAAGGATCGGGGCGCCTGGGTGGCTCATTCAGTTAAGCGTCTGACTTTGGCTCAGGTCATGATCTCCCGGTCTGTGAGTTCGCCCCGCGTCAGGCTTTGTGCTGACAGCTCAGAACCTGGAGCCTGTTTCAGATTCTGTGTCTCCCCCTCTCTCTGACCCTCCCCCATTCATGCTCTGTCTCAAAAATAAATAAATGTTAAAAAAAATTAAAAAAAAAAAAGGAAAACTCAGGCTTCTGAGAAGAATGCCTTGTCTGATGTCACCCAGGTAATCAGGTTGGAGAGCTGGTATAAAGTCCCTCAGCTGCTGGATTGCAAAGCTTATAGGATAACTGACCTCCAAAATCCAGAGGTCTATATGGAAGTAATATATGGAGTCCATACAGTCAGATTTTCCAGACTGTAAATTGCATCCAGGGACCGACCCCTGGGTGGCTCCGTTGGTTAAACATCTGACTCTTGATTTCAGCTCAGGTCATGATCTCACAGTTTGTGAGTTTGAGCCCTGCATTGGGCTCTGTGTTGACAGTGTGGAGTCTGCTTGGGATTCTCTCTCTCTTCCTCTCTCGCTGCCCCTCTCCCACTTGCTCATGTTCTCTCTCTCAAAATAAATAAAAATAAACTTAAAAAAATTGCATCCATGCCCTCTGCCCCATGAGAGCTTGGTCATAAGAACTTTATCCTGAGTGATAGGGTGGGAAGGAAGAGATTTAGAACTAAAATCGTGGAGCTCACATGCTTGTTAAACAGACTCTAGAATCTAATTTTTGTCAGCTTCTATTCTGGATTTGAAAATGTGTTCAGTCATGATTCTTACCCTTAAAGAATCACTTACCTGTGTGTGAGCAACCTTTGTAGAAACCTGGAAAGGATGGTGATTAAAGTAGATGGGTGTCAGGTTATTCAAAGCTCTAATGGGGTTAATCTATACTTATTTTATTCATTCATTCACTGACTTATTACCATTGAGTTGCTAATTGGTTCCACATTAAATAAAACAAGGAATTAGGAAAGTGGGTTTTATTCTTACTGCCATTACTAACTGGTTTTGTGACTCAGGGGGGCAATCTGATGGCTCTTTACCTTAGCTCATGTATTTGTGAAATGGGTATCATGATTCCAGCCCTAAGTGACTGCACTGGTCAGTTTTGAGAATCAAGTGAGATACATGGACATGAAAGCACTTTGACAAATATGAAACTTACCCTGTAAGGTAGCACTGCTGTTCAGGTTGATCTGATGTAGGTCAAGGGACCTAAACTTGACCATCAGTGGTGATCCCTGGCAATTCTATGAAAACACAGCCCCTACCTCTGGAGATTCTGAAGGTCTTGACCCAGGATTCTGCATTTTTTTTTAAATTACGTTTCTTTATTTTTGAGAGGCATAGAGAGACAGAGCATGAGTGGGAGAGGGGCAGAGAGAGAGGGAGACACAGAATCTGAAGCAGGCTCCAGGCTCCGAGCTGTCAGCACAGAGCCCGATGCAGGGCTCCAACTCATGAACTGTGAGATCATGACCTGAGTCAAAGTTGGACGCTCAGCCGACTGAGCCACCCAAGTGCCTGCCCTGCAGGATTCTGCATTTTGAGAAGCACTTCAACTAATTCTGATGCAGGTGATCCAAGAGTCCCAGAGAAGCATGGCTGTTTGATCCAGAATATTGGAGGATTCCTCAGCAAAGTGTCTTTTCGGGATGGTCCAGTTGTCTTGGGTTTATTTACATGTTCAGAAGTGATATCTCTCCATTGTGGTATTTGTCTGTCCTGTACAGAGGCACGTGCTCGAGGCTCAGTGGAAACATGCTGGTCTGCCCAACATGCCAAATCCACAATTTCTGTAGGTGAACAAGCTGGTATGTAAGCACTCTTTTATTTTCCTTCTCTCTACAGCAATGCAGAGTCTTCAGAGAAGAGATTCAGAATGAATAGCTTTGTGTCAGACTTCGGAAGACCACTGGAGCCAGATAAGGTGTTTTCTCGACAGGGCAATGAGGAATCCAGGTCTCTCTTTCACTGCTACATCAACGAAGTGGAACACTTGGATAGGGCTAAAGCTTGTCACCAGACCACAGCCCTTGACAGCTGTGTTCAACTGCAGGAAGCCATTAGAAGCAACGGGCGGCCAGAGGAGGAGTTGAACAGGCTCATGAAGTTTGACATCCCCAACTTCGTGAACACAGACCAGAACTCCTCCTTTGGGGAGGATGATCTTCTGATTTCAGAACCACCTATTGTTCTTGAAAATAAGCCAGTTTCCCAGACGTCACACAAAGACCTGGATTGAGAAATGTACTCTGTAAAGTGTCTTCCTGGAGATGTTGGATCTGTCTTTGTAAAGCAAGAAATCTCCACTGACCAAAGTTGTTTGTGTGTGTTGGGGGGAGACATGGGAGACAGAGATAGAAAGAAAGACACAGAGAAGAGAGCCCCCTCAGAAAAGAGCTGAAGAAGCTGAGTTTCTGTGCCTTTAAACACAGTTCAGGCTTTTTTGAGAATAAAGTATTTGCATGGTCTCATCTTCCTTGTTGTTGAAAAGTTTGGCTGCACAGAGGGTCAGTGTTCTTGAATGGGGGTTAGCATGCTGCATTCTAGTCTGGCCCTGCCACCACCACGCTCTATTTTTAGCAAGTTGCTTTACCTCTCTGGGCTACCACATTGTTCATTGTAACATGAGGAGTTTGAAGTAGATGACTCATCCCAGCTCTAATATTTTGTGAATTTGTGACTTTGCATCCAGAAGAAGCTGGAATGTACATAACGCAGTATAAACCAGGGCACTGCCTCCTATCTCTTGTAGGATGCCCTATGTCGGTACCTTCCACTCAGCCCTTAACTGAGCCCAGCTTTTGTCAGAGGTCCAAGCATCTATGAGGAGGTCAGAAGACACATCTCTCAGTCACCATGGCCAACATTTCTTTGATTGTACTGAAACTGCTCTTCTGAGAACCTCCAGCCACCCATGCTAAAAGCTAGGGCCAGCCCTGCCCCTCTTCTCCCAGAATCAGTACTGATTCATGGTACATCGCATGGCACTCTTGTTCCCAGAAATGTAGAGAAGGTTGTCAGCTCAGTGAGAGGAGGTGCCTTTTGTATCTCTGTGTTGGTGTGCGTCCGTCACAAGAAGAGTACTTGCCATGCTATTTACTTGGCAGATGTGTAGGTGATGGTCATGTGACTAGTGTATGGACTTTGAGCTGAGATGGTGAATGGGCTGTAAATCCCCACCAACAGATATACAGGGTGGCCTGGTGCAACACGGAGTTAATTTCATGAAAGAATCCAGTCTGCACACTGGTATTGGAAACAACTTGGTTTTGTGCACACAGTTGCTTGCATGGCCAACTGCTAATCTCTGGGTGGCATTTTCATCATGAGTTTGTTTACCACCTGTCTTGCTAAAGCTAAAAAATAAATGCATTTGCACAGGAATTTTCTCTGGTTCTTTGTTCTCACACATCCAAATTTTTCATTTCCTTTAAGAATTATTCCATGTTTATAATGCTTCCTAATTTCTGTCATCTCTAGGAGCCCAGTTGGTCTGAGTCATGCACCAGATTTCATTTGGGAGTTATCCCACCAGAAGAAATCCCTTTTCTATAATATCTTTTGAGGAAAATATTATTCTTTAAGACTCTAACATTAAACAGTAGAACAAAGCATGGAACATTTCTTGTAATTAGCACATTTTTGCAAATAGATACTTGCTATTTTCATTAAAGAATGCTGGTTTTATTAACTTTTACTAATATGAATATTACTATTCATCACTTAAACAACCAAATATAAACCATAGGCTATTTCTTAAGATTCAAAGCTATTTAAGTGGTATCTTATTTAGAAATAGATTCATTAGAAGAGTGTTACTAGAAGTTGGAAAAATACCTATGACCATACCATCATTCTTATTAACTAAATGTCAAAAACTGTGAAGGGTATAAGATTTTACACCTCCTGCAAGCTATCAACGTAAGCCAGGTCCAGTTTTGTGGATGCTGGCAGAAGACATGAGACTCCTGGCTCAGAGACAAAGAACTTCTTACAGCACAGCAGGCAACATGTTCTTCATGGTCATGTTGGATCCTAAATTCATTTCCTGTTGCTACTGTAGCAAAGTACCACAAATTTAGCTTAAAGCAACACACGTTTATTCTCTTATAGTTCTAGAGCACAGAAGTCCAAAATCAGTGTCAGTGGGCTAAAATCAAGGTGTCATCAGAGCCGTATTCCATCTGAAAGCTCTAGAGAAAAATCCACTTCCTTGCCTTTTCTGGCTTTCAGAGGCTACTCACACTCTTTGGCTTAGGACTTTGTATCACTCCATCCTCTGCTCCTACTTTATACCTCTGTCTCTGACCATCCTGCCTCTCTCCTATAAGGACCCATTAGGACCCTTATAATCCAATTGCATTAGATTACCCATGATAATCTCCCAATTTGAGATTCTTAATTGCATATGCAAAATTCCTTTTGTCATGTAAGGTAACATACTCACAAATTCAAGGATTATGACTTGGACATGTTTTGGGAGGGTGTTAGCCTACAGTCTTCCCTTTGGCCCCAAAGATTCATGAGCACCTCACATGTAAAATATATTCACCTCAACCCAACATCCTCCAAAGTCTCAATTATAAAGCATCAACTCAAAGTCCAATTTATAGTCTAAATCTTATTAGCTCAAAAGTCCCAATTTCATCATCATAATTATCTAACTCAGGTATGGGTGAGACCCTGGGTACAATCCATCTTGGGAAAAATTCTCCATCTGTGGCTTGTGAAACTAGAGAACAAGTAATTTGTTCCCAAAATACAATGGTGGGACAAGCACATCAGACCAGTTATAGACATCTGTTCCAAAAGGGAGAAACTGGAAGGAAAAAAGGACTCACCAGTCCTAAGCAGTTTTGAAATTCATTTGGGCTAACTCCATTCAGTTGTCCTGGAAATAATCCTCTGTGGCTCATGGCTTTGCCCTCTGGGCCTGCAGCTCTGCCCTTTCAATCATCCTTTCTTTTTCTTAAATGTATTTGTAATGGAGTAGTTTATCAACCTGTTTACTGCATGTAGAACTTTGGGGGGGGGGTCTCACAGCCTACTTTCATCTTGTCCTCTCTCTGTCCCTTAAAGCCCAATTTGGCAGTGTTTCTCCAGGTGTCACATTCTCAAGAACATTGTGAGACTTCTCACTGTGTCACATGTATTCATTCCATTAGACAAGAGGCACAAATTGCACCACAGAATCATTCCCTCTTGAGGCTGGGGCATGACCTTTTGTAACTCCAAGCTGGTCAGGGGAAGGTGGCTTTTGCTTTGATCAATGACAATTCTCCAGAGAATGGAGAACTAGTGGACCAACACTGCCCCCGAAGCTGGGAATGACAAACTGGCTAGTAAAGGAATCTGGGTGGGACATCGCCAGCACCCTTATAAACAGTAACAGATGACATTTATTGGGCACCAAGCAGCCTCTGTGCTAACTTAATTTTTGTAACCCCACTATGAGAACTCTCAATACAGAGGCTTAAATGATCCTTTTAAATATAAGTTAAGTGCAATTACCTCTCTCCTCAAAACGCTGCAATGGGGGCACGTGGGTGGCTCAGTCAGTTAAGTGTCTGACTCTTGATTTCGGCTCAGGTCTTGATCCCGGGGTCGTGGGACTGAGCCCTGTGTTGGGCTCCATGCTGAGCATGGAGCCTGCTTGGGATTCTCTCTCTTCCTCTCTCTCTGAGCCTTCCTTGCTTGTGCTTGCTCTCTCTCTCTCTCTCAAAATAAATAAACATTCAAAACTCTGCAATGGCTTCCAGTGTCACTCAGCAAAGAAGCTAGAGTCCTTATACTGACCTCAAGGCTTTCCTCCCTCCGTCCCCCAGCTGATCTCATCTGTTCTCCCACCGGCTCACCCTGCTCACCCTGCTCCAGCCCACTGACCTTCCTGCTATCCCTTGAAAACATCAGACATTTGTCTAAGGGCTGTTGCTGTGGCCAGTCTCTCTGTCTGGTATGTTTTTCCTCTAGATGTCCACTTGGCCCACTCTCTCACCTCTTTTAGCTTTTTCCTCAAATGCCCCGTTATGGGTCAAATTGTGCCCCCTCCCAACCTGCCAAAATCACATGTTAAAGTCCTATCCCCTAAAGGCCGAGAATGTGACCTTATCTGGAAACAGGATTGGAGCAGAGGTCACGAGGGTGGGCCCTCATCCAATATGACTTGTGTCCTTATAAAAAGGTAATATTTGGACACAGAGACACGCATAGGACGAAGTCCACGTGAAGAAAAGTCTGGAGAAGATAAGCCAAGGAGAGATGCCTGGAGCAGACTTCCCCTCAACAGCCTTAAGAAGGAAGCAGTCCTGCTGACTGACACGTTGATCTCAGACTTTCAGCCTCAGAATTGAGAGACAGCAAATCTCTGGCGTTGACATCACCTCGTTGTAGTTAGTGCTTTGTTGGATCCCGAGTAGCAACAGCCCCCTCCTCAATGTTCTTAGTGAGGCTTACGCTGGCTATTCTTTCAAACCGGGCACTGCCTTCCCCTTATTCCTGGCCAGAACCCTATCTCCCTGATCATACTCTGTTTTTCTTTCTCTACTGCACTTATCACCTACCATACTGTACAATTTGTATGATTACGATGTCTGCGGTTTCCTTCGTGTCCCTCTTACTAGAATGTAAGCTCTGCCAGGGCCAGACAGGTGCCTGAAACACAGGAGGCAGCCGGTAAAAACTGGCTGGAGGGAGGGATGGACTGTTTCATATATGTATTTATATTTATTTTACAGGCGGGAGAACTAAGGCTCTGGGAGACTCGGTCTGTTGCTCAGGTGCAGAGTTGCCTGGCGGCACATCAAACTGGGTTCCAAGAAACGGAGAACCTGGTGAAGGCTTCAATGGGTCCCTTGCTGTTGGTTAGTATTTACTTGATTTTTTTTTTTCTGTCTCCAACTTTTGACCTCTTTATGTATTCTTTGTAACTTTCCATCTGTTTTAAATTTTAATTGTGCTTTGTTTCAGGCAAACAATCTGTAAATCTTTTAACTTGCAGGTTTGTTCCCTATTGTGATTACTGATGATGTTTGCTTTCTAGCCTCTTATTTTGTGATTTCTATTTACTTCGCTCTGCTTTTCTCCTTTTTCTTTACACCATGCAGCCGTGCTCAAGAGTATGTGGTCTGGAAATAGTCTGTTTGAGATGGGTTTCATTACTGGCTAACTGTGCCATCTTCACCAGGGTGCCTAGATACTGTTTCCTCGTAAACAAGAAGGGATAACATCCACCTAAAAGTTAGTGAGCAGTAAGTGATAAATCATATAAAGCACTTAAAATAGTGATTGACCTATTCTACATGCTCCATTTTGGCTCATTTGTTTTTATTCTCTCTCTCTTTTTAAAATTTAATTCTAGTGTAGTTTTTATTTTCTTTTTAAACTATTTATTTTTTAAACAACTGTTTGAGAGATTATTCTTGAATTTTAATAAACATACTGGATACTGAAAGTTCAAGTCTGTTGTTTAACTTGTTGAATTTGATGTACCAATTGTTGTATATATTTTGTTTCCATAAGTTCTGTTGGGCTCTTAAAACAACCCACCTGTTCTTTTCTCATGAGGTCCTAATATTTTCCATTAAATTTTCTATGATTTATATTTTTAAAGGAGGATTTAGCCATAGTCATGTTATGCTCTCTTTTATTGTTTCATAGTTTAAGAAACTTGTTAATGTTTATTTGAGAGAGAGAGAGAGAGGAGAGAGCGCGAGCGGGGAGGGCGGTGGTAGAAAGAGAGCAAGAGACACAGAATCTGAAGCAGGCTCCAGGCTCCAGGCTCTGAGCAGCACAGAGCCTGCAAACCCACCAACTTTGAGATCATGACCTGAGTCGAAGCGGGTCGCTTAACTGACTGAGCCACCCAGGGACCCCGATTGTTTCATAATTTTAGGCTCTGGAATACTAATCATTTTGGGAGGTTTTGGGTTTGCTACTTCTTATAGTCAATTGTTTCCAACTGGTGTGTGTGTGTGTGTGTGTGTGTGTCTGTGTGTAGTTGCATGAGCTTCTTTACAGTGAGCAGTATTTTTTTCTATGATTGTCTCACGCATCCTGGTTTTATAAAAATTTCTCTAAGTGGGGTGCCTGCGTGGCTTAGTTGGTTAAGTTTCTGACTTCAGCTCAGGTCATGATCTCTCTGTTCATGGGTTCAAGCCCCGTGTTGGGCTCTGTGCTGACAGCTCAGAGACTGAAGCCTGCTTTGGATTCTATGTGCGTCTCTCTCTCTCTCTCTCTTTAACTCTCCCTGCTCTCTCTCAAAAATAAATGAACATTAAACTTTTTTTAATTATTTAAAAAAAATAAAAAATAAAAATTTCCCTGAGTGATCAATCTGGAATTATGTTATTTTTAAACTTTTGCCTGGGGCTTCCTGTCTCATAAATAGGAGTATAAATTTGGATCCCACCTCCACATGAAGCGTGAGCTTGGAGTTTAGATGTTTTTTAAGGGAGGTTTTGTTTTTCTTAGGAACCCTGGTACAACCAATGTCCTCATCCCTTACCTATGTCAGTGTATGGAGTTCCTTGCCTCCCTTTCACTGAAGGGTCTCAGGAAAGCAAGACAGTTTCTATGCCTGGTATGAACCCCTTTTTTCTGAGTGGGTATTTTAACCCACTTGAGGATGCAGATTAAAACCCTGTCCCCGGGGTGCTGTGGCATCAGCTCACAAGCTTACCATTCTGGCTTTAAAAGTTTCCTGTTTACTTTTGTCATCTGAGAATTCTTTTCTTCATGGTTAGCTCTATATTATTTTTGTTGTTTTATTTTACCCAGTATTACTGAACGTTTTCCTTTGTAAAGGGATCCAAATTAACTCAGTTTCCCGTATTTTGAGAACTAAAAGCTTCCGTTCTGGAATATCAGTTTGATTTTTTTTTTTTTTAATGTTAATTTTTGAGAGACAGCCAGCAAGCAGGGGAGGGGCAGAGAGAGAGAGAGAGGGAGACACAGAATCCAAAGCAGGCTTCAGGCTTGGAGAATCGTGAGATCATGACCTGAACCGAAGTTGGTTGCTTAACTGAGCCACCCAGGCGCCCCTCAGTTTGATTCTTTTAAAAAATACATTTCAGTATATTTTGTAGGTGCAAATCTTTATCCTTTTATCTGTTTTGTCCACCATTTCCTCTAATTTATCGAACACATTGAAAGTGATTATTTTAAAAGTCTTCATTTGCTAACCCTGATACCTGGACCACTTGTGTTTGCACTTGCTAATGTTTCCTATTCTTGTATTATTAAAACATATAGCCTGGACACTTTGCATGTCTGGAAATTGTTTACTTATTTGGCAGACATTGTGAATGAAATCGATTGATGCTACAAATGATGTTGTCTTCCATGAGAGAAGCTTCCCTACTTCCTGTTAGGCAGGTAGAGTTTGGGGTGATCATCTTGCTCCAGTCAGCCATTGAGGTAGGTCAGTGCTCAATTGCTTTTTCAAAAACAACTTTGAGGTATACTTGACAGAATGATTTTTATGTATTTAAAGTGTACTTTTTAATACACTTTGACACCCAAGAAACCATCACCACAACCAAGATAATAAATATGTTTATCACCCACAGAAGTTTTCTCATACCCACTTGTAATCCCTCCCTCCCCACCTCTTCCCCGGGAAACAATTGATCTGCTGTCTGTCACTATACATTGGTTTGTATTTTCAAGATATTTATATGAATGCAATCATGTGGTATCTACTCTTGTTTTGTCTGGCTTCTTACATAATTATTTTGAGATCACCCATGTTGTATTTTTTTTTATCCATTTACTTGTTGATAGATGTTTGGGTTATTTACAATTTTGGCTATTATAGATAAAACTTCTATGAATATTTGCTTACAAATCTTTATATTGGCATGTGCTTTTATTTTCTTAAGCACCTAGAAGAGGAACATCTGGGTCATATGGCAGATAGATGTTTCTTTTTAAGAAACTGCTGGACATTTTCTAAAATGGTTATATAGTTTTAAATTCCTCACAGTGTATAAATTCTGGTTGTTTTGCTTTCTTACCAACACTTTGTAAGATCAATATCTTAAAAATTTAGCCATTCTAATATATGTGTTTAGTCCTATCTCATTATGGTTTTCAACTGCATTTCACTAATAATCAATGCTATTCAGCATCTCTTCATAAGCTTATTTTGCATCTGGATATCTTTGGTAAAGTGGCTTTTCATGTCTTTGGCTCATTGTCTTATTTGGGGTGTTTGTTTTATTACTGACTTTTGAGAGTTCTTTATTTTAGGTGTAAATCTTTGATCAGATATATGATCTGCAAATAGTTTCTGTCAGCCTATAGCTTGTCTTTTTGTCTGCTTAATAGTGTCTTCGAAGAGCAGAAGTTGCTTATTATGGTGAAGTTGAATTTATCAATTCTTTTTAAAATAGGTCATATTTTTGGTGTCATGTCAAAGAAATCTTCACCAAACTCAAGGTCATAAATGTTTAATCTTTTTTTCTTTAAGTTTTATAGTTTTAGGTTTTATATTAAAGTCTATGATCCATTTTGAGTTAATCTTTACATATATTGTGATGTATGATCAAAGTTTATTTTTTGCATTAGGAATCTGATTGTTTCAGCACTATTTGTTGAAAAGAACCTTTCGTACTGAGTTGCCTTTGCACCTTTACTAAAAATCAGTTTTCCAGTATGTGTGTACATGTGTTGGCTTATTTCTGGATATTCTATTCTGTTGCATTGTCCTATTTGCCTATATTATGCCAAATCATACTTCTTGACTGCTGTAGCTTCATAGTTAGTTTTATAATCAGATAGTGTAAGTCCCCGACTTTGTTCTTCTTGTTTGAAATTGTTTTGACTATCTGGGGTCCTTTGTGTTTCTGTCTGAATTTTGGAATCAGTTTTTGGAATTTCCTTATATCCTGTTCTGCCCAAATTCCACCCATTTCTTAAGATCCATCCCCAAAGCCACATTTTTCCAAAAGAAGCTTTCCAGGTCCCAGGTGAAAGGGATTTCTTCTTTTTCTCATGTGCTCCATTCACACTCCATATGACACTTAACTGCATTTATTCATACTTGGCTCTGTGTACTTTTCTGATCTTCTTGCCATCTAGTAAACTTCACTGGATCAGGAATCTTGATTTGTTCCCTCTGCTGAAAAAAGAGCTTTAGCCTTTGCAGGTGTGAGCCCTGCATTAAGAGAGATCTGCAAAGATATCTAGCTCATCTCCTGCATATTGTCAAGGAGTCCAACAGATTTAGAATGGTTTATTGTTTGTTATCTCCATGTTCTGTCAGGCCTGATTACTTGTTGCTAATACTGCACTTTCAAAGAATAATAGGATAATCATTGTCCAAATATCAAAACATATTCTAATTGACTTGTGTTGATAATTATGCAGCTGTGTCAATCTATTGTTCACAGAGTCCCTCTTCATTAAACTTTTGGGAGAATGTCATATCTTTAAAGATAGCAATGATATCTTTGTCTACTAGGGCAGGGATACCTCGACTCAGACCTACTAAATTT
Source organism: Puma concolor (assembly GCF_028749965.1). Taxonomy (NCBI): domain Eukaryota; kingdom Metazoa; phylum Chordata; class Mammalia; order Carnivora; family Felidae; genus Puma; species Puma concolor. Next base: position 77,086,235 of record NC_141671.1, read on the forward strand.
CCACTGGTCCCCTTCAGCTGTATTCTAGTCCTCAACTGGGGGGGAACTTGTAGTAATGCCCCTACCTTCTAAAAGACTATTATTCTCAGGAAGATTTTTTTCTAGGAGTATAGTCATGTCCTTCTTATGGGAGAGATTTAGCTCAGTGATCTGGCAGTATGGGGATATATTTAGTCTGATTTTACAGAGTCTAAACTGTTCCATACTTATTAGGAACAAATACAACAAGGAAATTGTTTTAGTTTCTAACACATTAGCAGCATAATTATATGAGTAGGGAAATCAGCTATCTCATCATATTCAGGCATCATGTCGATGTGATACTCACCTTGAATAATGGTTTCTCCTGTGAGTAATTTGAGGTTCAAATTCACACTTATGAATGGCTTTTTGGTTTTCTCCCTTAGTCTTTCCATATTCATTACATCTGGTGAGATTATATAAATCCTGTTCATTTGCAAGAGAGCACTAATGTTGCTTAAAGCATCATGTTTCAAAGGCAATTTGTTAGAAGATAGAAATCTCCTTGTTTTTTTCTAAAAATCTGTTGGTGGTTAAAGAAAATTTGCCTTAAAACCTTATATATGTAGTGACATAAAATTTTTAAAAAATGATTGACTATTAGGTTCCATAAACACTATAGCAGTTATTTACTTCTAAGCCTATTTCTGTGGCAGCTCTGCAGCGATTCCTTTTTTATTAGAGTCCTTAAGAGGCCTGTGCCATTGCTGCCATTATCATCGTGGAACTGATTCCTCTAGAAGATCCTAGGAAAATAAAGAGATGAACAGGGATGAGTGTATGTGTATGTATACAAGGAGAGCTATAACCAGGCAGTAGATGTAGAATATATGTTCCATTTAGAGAAGAATATGATCGTGAAAATCTGGTGTGGTGAACAAAGGACGTGGTAGGGGGGAGATGGTCAAATGGAAAGGAGGAGGACATAAACAAAGGTGTTAGTATAGACGGTGTGGTTAGAAGATTAGAAGATTGGTTTGAAAGAGAGGAGTGTGGTAGGCAGAATAATGCTCTCTGCTGACCTTCCCCAAGGTAGCCACCTGTGAAAAGGTACTCACATGGCAAAAGGGACTTTGCAGGTGTTGTTAAGGATCCTGCAGTGGGGAGATGGGAAGAGCCTCTGGATTGTCCAGGTAGAACCAATCTAATCATTTGGGTCCTTAAAAGAGGAGAACCTCTCCCAGCTGGGCCTTCGGTCAGAGGTATGGAAGAATGCTCAGATGCAAGATTGCTATGAGGATGGAGGGAGGGGCAATGCCAACATATGTAGGTGGAAAAGAAGGAAAGGCAGGACGAAACAGAGAGACATTTTCTCCCAGCGTCTCTGGAAAGAATGCAGCTCTGCTGATACTTTGATTTTATCCCAATGAGAACTGTGTTGGAACTCTGATCTACAGAATGGTAAGATGATAAATCTGTACTGTTTTAAGCCGTCAGGTTTGTGGTAATTTGTTAAAGCAGTAATAGAAAACTGGTATAGGGAGTATTTGTGTAATAGATTAGAGGTCTGGAATGGAGTGTGGAGAGGAAGGCTGGGTCACACCGAGTAGTGCCTTGAAGGATTAGGGTAAGGATTCTAACATTTACACCTAAAAAGCAACTGGGTCAAGTGGGAAGCCTGTATGCATCAAGCAGAGCTTTAGAAAGAACTGCCTGGCAATGTTGTTTTGCAGGCTATTTGGGGTGTGGAAAGCATAGGGGCAATTTCATCTCTACACTAAAAGGAGTAAAATGGTGACAGGGTTTCAGTGCTGGTGGATGTGGGGGTGGAAAGGGACAGGGAGATACAGGCATTATTTTGAAGAAATTGGCTACAGGTTTGATGACCACATGTCGAGGAGAGTTAGTTGATGTGGACTAAATATGTCCCCTCAAAATTTATACGTTGAAACCCAATCCCCAGTGTGATGGTGGGCCCTTTGTGAGGTAATTAGGATTAGATGAAGTTGTAAGGGCAGAGCCATCATGAATGAGAGTAGTGCTCTTATAAAAAGACCTGGAGAACTTGCTTCTCTATTTTCCACCCTGTGAGGATACAACAAGCAGACAGACCTCTTCAATCCAGGAAGCAAACTGTCATCGCACACCGCACACCTTGATCTTGGATTTCCCAGCCTCCAGAACTATGAGAAATGAATGTTTGTTGTTGAAGCCACCTAATCTATGGTAATTTGTTCTAGCATCCCGAATTGACTGACAGTTGAGAATGCCTCAAGGTTTAGAGCTGTCTGGAGAACGTTGAAACCCAGGGGGAGTGGGCACTTGGTTTCAGGAAGAAACGTGAGGAGCTGGTTTCAAACAAGTTGACTTTTTGAGAACAGTGGGTAATTCTGGCAGGAACTGGGAATAGGGGCCAGCACTCAGAGAGGAAACTGCAGACCCAACGTTATCCTGTTGTAGAGTGCAGATATAGTCCCTGGGGACTGGAGGGAGGCGAGGGTTGTACTTGTAGATGAAGGCCAGGGGACAAAAAGCAATTCGTTTACTAAGCCCCTACAATGTATGAGGGATTGAGTTGCTGTGAAGGCTCCAATCCCAAGCCAGGGGATGAGCACCTGCTGGTTCTTATTAGGGATCCTTACATGTGGCCATGATAATGAGCTTAACAGGTAAGACATGGGCATGCAAATCTGTGATTATTTACACTTACTGCCCAGAGCTGGTGAGGAAACCCTGTCCCTGGGCTTCATTCCACTCAGTCTTTTCTAATAAGCAGGCTCAGTTTAACCCTTTTATGAATATTCTTTCCCTTATGACTTTACTTTTGCCTACCTTACAAATTCTTCTCCAAAATCCCTTCCAGACCTTTCTCCAAGAACTTAAACACAGATCATGTGCAGTCTGCTACCATCTGTCCCCTGCATCAGGATTTTCTCATTGTAATATCAGTACCCTGAGGGGGGGACTATTGGCAGGGGACCATTGGCAAGTGACCATTAAGAGTTCAAGTGCAAGGAAGGCTTAATGAGAATAGCTTGCTGGATCAGAGTCCTGCTGTTCTTGCCTCTTCACTTTTGTGCTCTAGAGATGCTTAACTGGTACAATTACTTTTTTGTTTTGTTTTGTTTTGTCTGCTTCTCCACAAAGTTGTCCATTTCGCTTGTTCCTGAATTTACGAATTCATTTTGTTCTGATGAAACTCCATGTTTCCTTTCCTCCTATAGATTTCCCCTATCTATAGAGTAGATACTGCCCTTCAAACTTATTTCTTAACAACAATCCTACAAAGTGAGTGTGGGTGGGAAGGAATGTTCCGTCCTATCTGTTTATTATTATTATTTTTAATTTGAAATTTATTGTCAAATTGGTTTCCATACAACACCCAGTGCTCATCCCAAAAGGTGCCCTCCTCAATACCCATCACCCACCCCCCATCAACCCTCAGTTTGTTCTCAGTTTTTAAGAGTCTCTTATGCTTTGGCTCTCTCCCTCTCTAACCTCTTTTTTTTCTTCCCCTCCCCCCATAGACTTCTGTTAAGTTTCTCAGGATCCACATAAGAGTGAAAACATATGGTATCTGTCTTTCTCTGTATGACTTACTTCACTTAACATAACACTGTCCAGTTCCATCCACGTTGCTACAAAGGGCCATATTTCATTCTTTCTCATTGCCACGTAGTATTCCATTGTGTATATAAACCACAATTTCTTTATCCATTCGTCAGTTGATGGACATTTAGGCTCTTTCCATAATTTAGCTATTGTTGAGAGTGCTGTTATAAACATTGGGGTACAAGTGCCCCTATGTATCAACACTGCTGTATCCCTTGGGTAAATTCCTAGCAGTGCTATTGCTGGGTCATAGGGTAGGTCTATTTTTAACTTTTTGAGGAAACTCCACACTGTTTTCCAGAGCGGGTGCACCAGTTTGCATTCCCACCAACAGTGCAAGAGGGTTCCCGTTTCTCCACATCCTTTCCAGCATCTAAATCTCCTGATTTGTTCATTTTAGCCATTCTGACTGGCATGAGGGGATATCTGAGTGTGGTTTTGATTTGTATTTCCCTGATGAGGAGTGACATTGAGCATCTTTACATGTGCCTGTTGGCCATCTGGATGTCTTCTTTACAAAAGTGTCTATTCATGTTTTCTGCCCATTTCTTCACTGGATTATTTGTTTTTCGGGTGTGGAGTTCGGTGAACTCTTTATAGATTTTGGATACTCGCCCTTTGTCCGATGTGTCATTTGCAAATATCTTTTCCCATTCCATCGGTTAACTTTTAGTTTTGTGGATTGTTTCCTTTGCAGTGCAGAAGCTTTTTATCTTGATGAGGTCCCAATTGTTCATTTTTGCTTTTAATTCCCTTGCCCTTGGGGATGTGTGAAGTAAGAAATTCCTGTGGCTGAGGTCAGAGAGGTTTTTTCCTGCTTTCTCCTCTAGGGTTTTGATGGTTTCCTGTCTCACATTCAGGTCCTTTATCCATTTTGAGTTTGTCTTTGTGAATGGTGTAAGAAAGTGGTCTAGTTTCATTCTTCTGCATGTTGCTGTCCAGTTCTCCCAGCACCATTTGTTAAAGAGACTGTCTTTTTTCCATTGGATATTCTGTCCTGCTTTGTCAAAGATTAGTTGGCCATACATTTGTGGTTCTAGTTCTGGGGTTTCTATTCTATTCTATTGGTCTATGTGTCTGTTTTTGTGCCAATACTATGCTGTCTTGATGATGACAGCTTTGTAGTAGAGGCTAAAGTCTGGTATTGTGATGCCTCCCGCTTTGGTCTTTTTCTTCAATATTACTTTGGCTATTCAGGGCGTTTTATGGCTCCATACAAATTTTAGGATTGCTTGTTCTAGCTTTGAGAAGAATGTTGGTGCAATTTTGATTGGGATTGCATTGAATGTGTATATAGCTTTGGGTAGTAGTGACATTTTAACAATATTTATTCTTCCAATCCATGAGCATGGAATGTTTTTCCATTTCTTTATATCTTCTTAAATTTCCTTCATAAGCTTTCTATAGTTTTCAGCATACAGATCTTTTACATCTTTGGTTAGGTTTATTCCTAGGTATTTTATGATTCTTGGTGCAATTGTGAATGGGATCAGTTTCTTTATTTGTCTTTCTGTTGCTTCATTGTTAGTGTATAAGAATGCAACTGATTTCTGTACATTGATTTTGTATCCTGCGACTTTGCTGCATTCATGTATCAGTTCTAGCAGACTTTTGGTGGAGTCTATTGGATTTTCCATGTATAATGTCATGTCATCTGCAAAAAGTGAAAGCTTGACTTCATCTTTGACAATTTTGATGCCTTTGATTTCCTTTTGTTGTCTGATTGCTGATGCTGGAACTTCCACCACTATGTTAAACAACAGCAGTGAGAGTGGACATCCCTGTCGTGTTCCTGATCTCAGGGGGAAAGCTGTCAGTTTTTCCCCATTGAGGATGATATTTGCAGTGGGCTTTTCATAAATGGCTTTTATGATGTTTAAGTATGTTCCTTCTGTCCTGACTTTCTCGAGGGTTTTTATTAAGAAAGAATGCTGAATTTTGTCAAATGCTTTTTCTGCATCGATTGACAGGATCATATGGTTCTTTTCTTTTATTAATGTGATGTATCACATTGATTGATTTGTGAATGTTGAACCATCCCTGCAGCCCAGGAATGAATCCCACTTGATCATGGCTAATAATTCTTTTTATACGCTGTTGATTTCAATTTGCTAGTATCTTATTGAGAATTTTTGCATCCATATTCATCAGGGATATTAGTTCTCTTTTTTTTACTGGGTCTCTGTCTGGTTTAGAATCAAAGTAATGTAGTCTTCATAGAATGAGTCTGGAAGTTTTCCTTCCCTTTCTATTTTTTGGAATAGCTTGAGAAGGATAGGTATTATATCTACTTTAAATGTCTGGTAGAATTCCCCTGGGAAGCCATCTGGTCCTGAACTCTTATTTGTTGGGAGATTTTTGATATCTGATTCAATTTCTTCGCTGGTTATAGGTCTATTCAAGCTTTCTATTTCTTCCTGTTTGAGCTTTGGGAGTGTGCGGGCGTTTAGGAATTTGTCCATTTCTTCCAGGTTGTCCAGTTTGTTGGCATATAATTTTTCATAATATTCCCTGATAATTGCTTGTATTTCTGAGGGAATGGTTGTAATAATTCCATTTTCATTCATGATTTTATCTATTTGGGTCATCTCCCTTTTCTTTTTGAGAAGCCTGGCTAGAGATTTATCAGTTTTGTTTATTTTTTCAAAAAACCAACTCTTGGTTTCATTGATCTGCTCTACAGTTTTTCTAGATTCTATATTGTTTATTTCTGCTCTGATCTTTATTATTTCTATTCTTCTGCTGGGTTTGGCGTGTCTCTGCTTCTGCTTCTATTTCCTTTAGGTGTGCTGTTAGATTTTGTATTTGGGATTTTTCTTGTTTCTTGAGATAGGCCTGGATTGCAATGTATTTTCCTCTCAGGACTGCCTTCACTGCATCCCAAAGCATTTGGAATGTTGCATTTTCATTTTTGTTTGTTTCCATTTTTTCTTAATTTCTTCTCTAATTGCCTGGTTGACCCATTCATTCTTTAGTAGGGTGTTCTTTAACCTCCATGCTTTTGGAGGTTTTCCAGACTTTTTCCTGTGGTTGATTTCAAGCTTCATAGCATTGTGGTCTGAAAGTATGCATGGTGTGATCTCAATTCTTGTATACTTATGAAGGGCTGTTTTGTGACCCAGTATGTGATCTATCTTGGAGAATGTTCCATATGTACTCGAGAAGAAAGTATATTCTGTTGCTTTGGGATGCAGAGTTCTAAATATATCTGTCAAGTCAATCTGATCCAATGTATCATTCAGGGCCCTTGTTTCTTTATTGACCGTGTGTCTAGATGATCTATCCATTTCTGTAAGTGAGGTGTTAAAGTCCCCTGCAATTACCACATTCTTATCAATAAGGTTGCTTATGTTTGTGATTGTTTTATATATTTGGGGGCTCCAGTATTCGGCACATAGACATTTGTAATTGTTAGCTCTTTCTGATAGACTCTCTAATTATTATATAATGCCTTTCTTCATCTCTTGTTACAGCCTTTAATTTAAAGTCTAGTTTGTCTGATATAAGTATGGCTACTCCAGCTTTCTTTTGATTTCCAGTAGCATGATAGATGGTTCTCCATCCCCTCACTTTCAATCTGAAGGTGTCCTCAGGTCTAAAATGAGTCTCTTGTAGACAGCAAATAGATGGGTCTTGTTTTTTTTATCCATTCTGATACCCTATGTCTTTTGGTTGGAGCATTTAGTCCATTTACAGTCACTGTTATTATAGAAAGATATGGGTTTAGAGTCATTGTGATGTCTGTAGGTTTCATGCTTGTAGTGATGTCTCTGGTACCTTGTCTAACAGGATCCCCCTTAGGATCTCTTGTAGGGCTGGTTTAGTGGTGACAGATTCCTTCAGTTTTTTTGTTTGGGAAGACATTTATCTCCTATTCTAAATGACAGACTTGCTGGATAAAGGATTCTTGGCTGCATACTTCTTCTGTTCATCACATTGAAGATTTCCTGCCATTCCTTTCTGGCTTGCCAAGTTTCAGTAGATAAATCCGTCACTAGTCTTATCTGTCTCCCTTTATATGTTAGAGCATGTTTATCCCTAGCTGCTTTCAGAATTTTCTCTTTATCGTTGTATTTTGCCAGTTTGACTATGATATGTCGTGCAGAAGATCTATTCAAGTTATGTCTGAAGGGAGTTCTCTGTGTCTCTTGGATTTCAATGTGTTTTTCCTTCCCCAGATCAGGGAAGTGCTCAGCTATGATTTCTTCAAGTACACCTTCAGCACCTTTCCCTCTCCCTCCTCTGGAATCCCCATTATGCGTATGTTATTACATTTAATTGTGTCAGTTCTCTAATTCTCCCCTCATACTCCTGGATTTTTTTATCTCTTTTTCTCAGATTCCACTTTTTCCATAATTTTATCTTCTAATTCACCTATTTTCTCCTCTGCCTCTTCAATCCAAGCTGTGGTCGCCTCCATTTTATTTTGCACCTCATTTATAGCATTTTTTAGCTCCTCCTGTTTCTTAGTCCCTTGATCTCTGTAGTAATAGATTCTCTGCTGTCCTCTGTACTTTTTTCAAGCCCAGCAATTAATTTTATGACTCTTATTTTAAATTCATTTTCTGTTACATTGCTTAAGTCGTTTTTGATCAGTTCGTTAGCTGTCGCTACTTCCTGGAGTTTTTTTTGAGGGGAATTCTTCCGTTTCCTCATTTTGGATAGTCCCTGGGGTGGCGCGGAACTGCAGGGCTCTTCCTCTGTGCTGTCTGGAGTAACTTGCGTTGGTGGGTGGGGCCGCAGTCAGACCTGATGTCTGCCCCCAGCCCAGCACTGGGGCACAGTCAGACTGGTGTGTACCTTATCTTCACCTCTCCCAGGGGCAGGCCTCACTGTGGAGTGGTGTGGCCCCTGTCTGGGCTACTTGCACACTGCCAGTCTTGGGGTACTGCTTTGATGGGATCCGGCATATTAGCCGGGGTGGATCCGCAAGGTGCACAGAGACGGGAGGGGCAGGCTCAGCTCAATTTACCTTCCGTGGTCTGCTTCGGGAGGGGCCCTGTGGCACTGGGAGGGAGGCCGACCCGTCGGAGGGATGGATCCATACAAGCACAACGCTGGGTGTTTGCGTGGTGCAAGCAAGTTCCCTGAGGGGAACTGATTCCCTTTGAAATTTTGGTTGGGGGATAGGCGAGGGAGATGGTGCTTCCCAGCGCCTTTGTTCCCTACCAAGCTGAGCTCTGTCCTCCAAGGCTCAACAACTCTCCCACTCTCTGAGCAGAGCTGTTGAGTTATAACATTCCAGATGTTAAGTCCCGCTGGCTGTCAGAACACACTCCGTCCTGCCCCTCCGCTTTTGCAAGCCCGGCCCCTCCGCTTTTGCAAGCCCGGCCCCTCCGCTTTTGCAAGCCCGGCCCCTCCGCTTTTGCAAGCCCGGCCCCTCCGCTTTTGCAAGCCCGGCCCCTCCGCTTTTGCAAGCCCGGCCCCTCCGCTTTTGCAAGCCCGGCCCCTCCGCTTTTGCAAGCCCGGCCCCTCCGCTTTTGCAAGCCCGGCCCCTCCGCTTTTGCAAGCCCGGCCCCTCCGCTTTTGCAAGCCCGGCCTCTCCGCTTTTGCAAGCCAGACTCCGGGGCTCTGCCTTGCCGGGTGGGCTGGCTGCCCCTCCACCACCCCAGCTCCCTCCCGCCAGTCCAGGTAGCATGCATTGCCTCTCTGCCCTTCCTACCCTCTTCCATGGGCCTCTCATCTAAACTTGGCTCCAGAGAGTCCATTCTAGTCTTCTGGCAGTTTTCTGGGTTATTTAGGCAGATGTGGGTGGAATCTAAGTGGTCAGCAGGACACAGTGAGCCCAGCGTCCTCCTATGCCACCATCTTCCTCTCCCACAACCACCATTTGTATATTTAGGTGGTTGTGACTGAAGCTTTCAGCAAACCTGGAGACAAATGGATCTGCTATGGTTTAGACTAGAGGGGAGTAGTAAATAGGCTAATTAGGGCTGGACAGGTGCTAAAAGAGAATATATGTGCTTTCCATTTTTGACTTTTCTACAGAAATTGCAAGGGAAGGCTCTAATTCATGGGTTCAAATACCAAAATAGAATTACAGTAACTTAGGAGGTTTGGAAAACTTTCAAATCCACTCCTCTTACTACTTATTACTAAAGAGTTCTTCAAAGCAGGATAGCGTGAAGAGCTATGTAACTATAAAGCGTCTTACTCTGAATAGGATTACCTCCATACATAATGTGCCTGTGGATCCGACTTAATCAGAGCTTTTAGCAGTATGGGTGGGAAAGAGAAATACTTGTTTTCACCTTCTTGGCATTTAGTCACAAATTTAGGATTTTTGTAACAGGGAATGGGACCCTAATACTAAAGCCTAGATTTCTCAAGGGTGATGCGTTGATACTAGTTCTAGAATGCTATGGGCTCAAAGTAATCGAATCAGAAATCCCTCTGCACAAAAGCAGTGGTGTCAGCAGCAAGCCATATATCCTGGTGAGGCTCCTGCCCTGTGGATGCAGGTAACTTGTGACCTTGTGAGAGGGATGTAATTGGTAGCAGGGGACTGATAATTTCTGGAGATTAATTCTTCATAAAAGTCTTCCTATTCAGGATAGCCTAAGTGTTCTCTATCTTCTGTGTTCTCATCCTAGACCCTTAGGGCAATGACTAAGGAATGGAGTATGGTTCCTGAGGATTTTAGGTATAACTAATAGTTCTGATAGTACTTAGGGATCTATCTATAAACAAAAGTGAACACCTGCCATATGCACAGCTTATTCCAAAAGAATAAAGAATCCTCATCAACACAGGATGTACTTTTCTCTGTAAGTAATAATCTATTTGATGTTGGCCCTTCCTTGTGTTTCAGAACTAACCATGTTTGTGCTTGGAACGAATGGCTGATGGAGAGTCAAAAGGACAGAGGGAGGGATGAGTGTAGCTATAAATTAATAGGTTTACAGATAAAAAAACACACAAAAATACACTCAATTAATAACCAAAATAGTTTATAACTTAATATTCTTTCACATAAAAAATAGCTACCTTTAAATAATGCTTTTTCTACCAACTTAAGGACATAAGAAATGTTGAACATTAAGACTTTACTTGCATTCCTTATATTTAATTTCCACATTTCATATTTGCTACTCATAATTTCACCAAGATCTGTTTTACCCATCTTTTACATAGTATTTCACCCTTTAATTATTATTTCTGAATTGCACTTACTGGCATATGGTAATTGAGCACTTGGGATGTGGCTAGTCCAAACTGAGTTGTGCTGAAATGTAAAATATACTAGATTTTGGAGACGAAGTATGGGGAAAAATGTAAAAACTCAATTTTTATACTGATATTTAGATTGATTACATAAATTACCCAAATTAATTTCATTTCTTTTTATCTTTTTAAATGTTGCTAGAAGAACACTGAAAATTACATGTGGCTCATATTCTATAGGACAGCACAGGGCCCAAACACTTGAAAATTAGGTGGCTACAGCTTTAACACACCAGTATTCCATATATTATCTGCTTTTGGAAAAGGGCATTGTAAAAAATAACAATCCAACTACTTATGTGCATGTTTTTACTTTTTTCTAATGAACATATATTACTTTTTAAATAGAGAAAGTAAAGATGTTATATTCTGTTTATAATCTTAGACTTACAAAAAAGGACTAGCATTTAAGACATGGAGTGTAAAAGATTAAAACAATAAATCAAATTCCCCTCTTAAAATGTGAAATACGTTTTGCACCTTTTATATCAGGTGCGAAAATGAGGCACCCGGAGGTAGAAGTGGAAATCTGGGAGAACACAAGTGAGTTTGTCTGCCTGTACAAAGTTATAATTCTTGTCAAATACTGTGGAAGCTCTGCCACTCAGGTGGCTGTGGATGTGACTGTTCAAACCACTGTGCTCACATTCTTCTCCATGTTTCCATGAGAAAGAGGAGCTGTTTTTCTGGTACCAAGGATTAATACACACTTAGTCAAAAATGGCGGAGTATGAGCAGTTTTTTTCTTTTCATATCTAGAATTTAAGTTAGACCTTTTACAACTCATCTCCCTAGTTCTAATCCTCTGACATAAAGGGACTTGTCCAGAAGTTACTTAAAATGTGACTGGTTAATGATTTTCAGTAAAATACAGCATAATGGTTTTTTCTCTCTTTCTCTTTTTTTTTTTTTTTTTTTTTTTTACTGGTTTAGGGCAGTTTATTTTGAAATGTTGCTCTTGTACTATTTGCTTTCTGGCAACATACTGGAACATTAGTTTTCAAAAGCCTTTTTCTGACAGTGGCACAATCCCATTCATCATCCATCATCAGGCCTTTCCATGAGGTCACAGAAAATCCCAGTTGCTAGTAATACTCCGATGCATTCACTTCCTCTGCAAAAGCAACCGGCACAACCACCCCCTGCCGGTGCAGTTCTCGAAGAACATCTAATATTGAGTCTAATTCTGTGCGGAACTTGTCCAACTCACGATTCTTCAACTGTGCAAGTCTTTTCCATTTCTCAATTTCTTTGCTTTGCTCAGTTTCTACTACTTGGTGTGTTTGCTGTATTATCTGCAAACAAAATAAACAAAAATAAAAATCTATTATTACTGTTACAGTTCATCGTGGGAGTGAAGATTTAACATTCCAAGAAAGCTCAAGTGCGACAATGCTGACTGTAGTAGAGGGGAGGGAGAAGGAGAGGGAGCCTGTGTCCATCAATAAGCTTGTGGAAGAAGAGGGTAAGAACCAGGAATTCTCATTCTGATAGGGAGGAGTTAGGGAGCTTGAGTTTTGTTTTTTTGTTTTTTTAACTCAAAGCTTTAAAAAAAATGTGGCATTCAAAGCATCAGAAATTTCTAATACCTTGGTATGAATCCAAACACACCCCCACCAATGTAGTTCCTCAAGATTAGCACTTGAGACATAATCAAAACAGTTCTAATATACAACACACGTCATTAATATACATTACAGCAGTAAAAATGATAAAAGTACATGCATGTAGCATCTATCATGTGCCAGGCTTGGTTTTACATATAACATTTTACATATGTTAACTCATTTAACCCTGCAAAACATAGTAGCAGGTGAATTCTATATATTTACCCCCATTTACCAGGTAGGGAAATAGAGGCACAGATAAGCAAAAAATAATTTGCTCAAGATTCACACACAACCGATTGGAGGCAGAGTCAGGGTTTATACCCAAGCAGTTTGGCCTCAGCATCCCTGCTCTTGCCATTTACAACAATGTGGATGGAACTAGAGTGTATTATGCTAAGCAAAATAAGTCAGTCATGGAAACACAAATATCATATGATTTCACTCATATGGAATTTAAGAAACAACAAGGGGCGCCTGGGTGGCTCAGTCAGTTAAGTGTCTGACTTCAGCTCAGGTCATGGTCTCGCAGTTTGTGAGTTCGAGCCCCACGTTGGGCTCTGTGCTGTCAGCTAGGAGCCTGGAACCTGTTTCACATTCTGTGTCTCCCTTTCTCTCTCCCATTCCCCTGCTCATGCTCTCTCTCTCTCTCTCTCTGTCTCTCAATAGTAAATGTTAAAAAAAAAAAAAATTAAAGAAAAAGAAGCAACAGATGAACATGGGGGAAAGGAAGGAAAAATAAGATAAAAATAGAGATACACAGAATAAACTGAGGGTTGCTGGAGGGGAGGAAGGTGGGGGAATGGGCTAAATGGGTGATGGGCATTAATGAGGGGACTTGTTGAGATGAGTGCTGGGTGTTACATGGAAGTGATGAATCACTGGGTTCTACTCCTGAAACCAATACTACACTGTGTTAACTGACTTGAATTTAAATTAAAAAAAAAAAAAAAAAAAAGTGTGGTAGAATACAATTGTGAAGTCACCTGGCCCTCGGTTTCTCTTTGTTGGGAGATTTTTGATTGCCGATTCTGGATTCTGTCGTCTTATTAGTAACTGGTCTGTTCAGATTTTCTGTTTCTTAATGATTCAGACTTGGTAGGTTGTATGTTTCTAGCAATTTACTGATTTCTTCTAAGTTGTACTGTTTGTTGGCATATAGTTGTATATGGTAATCTCCTATGATCCTCTGCATTTCTATGGTATCAGTTGTAATGTTTCCTATTCTATTTATAATTTTAAGTCCTCTCTTATTTCTTGGTTGGCCTAGCTGAAGGTTTGTCAATTTTATCTCTTCAAAGAACCAACTCCTAGAGTTTTGTTAATATTTTCTATTGTCTTCCTATACTCCATTTCATTTATTTTTGCTCTAATCTTTATTTCTAACCTTCTGCTAACTTTGGGATTATTTTGTTCTTTTTCTAGTTCTTTGAGCTGGTAAGTTAAGTTGTTTGAGATCTTTTTCTTGATGTATGCATTTATCACTATTACCTTCTCTCTTAGAACTGCTTTTGCTGCTACCCATATGTTTCGGTATGTTGTGTTTCCATTTTCATTTGCCTCAAGATACTTTTTATTTTACTTTTAATTTCTTCTTTGATCCATTGTTAATTAGGAGGTGATGTTGAATTTTTATGTTTGTGAATTTTCCAGTTTTCTTCCTCCTGTTGACTTCTAGTTTCCTATCATTGTGTTCAGAAAGCATACTTGCTATGATTTCAATCTTAAAATTGCTAAGGCTTTTGTGGCCTACCATATTATCTATACTAGAAAATTTTCCTTGTGTGCTTGAGAAGAATGTTTATTTTGCTGCTGTTGGAAGGAATGTACTGTGTATGTCTGTTAGGTCCATTTTGTCTATAGCACTGTTTACATCCCACTATTTAAATCCCACTGTTTCCTTACTGATTTTTTGGATAGATCTATCCATTGATAAGATCCATTCTATCATTGTATTGCTGTTTATTTCTCTATACATAGGTGCTGTGATGTTGGATGCATAAATATTTACAACTGATATATTTAATTGATGGATTGACCCTTTTATCATTATGAAATTACCTTTGTCTCTTTTGTAGATTTTTAGCATAAAATCTATTTTGTCTGACATAATTACAGCTACTCCTGATTTCTACTGGTTACCATTTGATTGAAACACATTTTTCTATCCCTTCCCTCAGCCTATGATGTTTGTCTTAAAGCTAAAGTCTCATGTAGGGGCATATTGTTGGATCTGTATTTCATCCACTTGGCAATTATGTGGTTTGAATAGAGAATTTAATCAATTTACATTTAAAGGAATTACTGATAAAGATTTACAATTGCCATTTTATTTTTTGACTGTTTTGTAGATCCTATGTTCCTTGCTTATCTCTTGCAGTTGTCTTTTGTGATGTGATAACTTTTTGTAGTAGTATTCTTTGACTCCTTTATCATAATCTTTTCTGTAATTGGTACAGGTTTTTCTTTTGTGGTTACCATGAAGCTTACATAAAATATGATATAACAACCTAATTTAAGTAGATAACTTTACACTTTTACTCCACCCCTCCCCTCAACTTCAGGTTATTGATGTTAAAATCAACATTTTTTATATTTTGTATACAATAACAAATTAGTATAGTTATGGTTATTTTTAATGTTTTTTAGCTTTTTTTAAAAAACATTTATTATCGAGAGACAGAGAGAGAAAGAGAATGAGCATGGGAGGGGCAGAGACAGGGGGAGACACAGTATCTGAAGCAGGCTCCAGGCTCTGAGCTGTCAGCACAGAGCCCAATGCAGGGCTCGAACTCATGAGCAGTGAGATCATGACCTGAGCCAAAGTCGGATGCTTAACCGACTGAGCCACCCAGGCGCACCTGTTTTTTAACTTTGAAACTAGAGTTGTAAATGAATTATGAATTGCCACAACAATCTTAGTGAATCTGACTCTGGACTATTTACCATTTCCAGTGAGTTTTATACCTAATAATCATACATTTTAAATATGTTAATTAGCTTCATTTTATTTCCACCTGACAAATTCCATTTAGCATTTATTTTAAGGTGGGTCTAGAGGTGATGAACTTAGCTTTTTATGTTTATTGTATTGGTATAATAAACATGTAACATTAGGTTCACATGTGTGACATATGATTGATATTTGCGAATACTGCAGAAAGATAACCACATAATACTAGTTAATATCCACTGTCATACATAGTTACAAAATTTGTTTTTCTAGTAAGGAGAACTTTTGAGATTTGCTCTTTAATAGCTTTAAAATATACAGTTTATTATATTAACTATAGTCACCACACTGTATATTACATCCGTATAACTTACTTTAGCTGGAAGTTTTTACCTTTTTCTCCTGGCACCCATTTTTCCTACCTCCCATGCCCTACCCCTGGAAACCACCTATCTACTCTCTATATCTATAAGCATGGCATTTAAATTTTTTTAAATTAACTTAAAAAATTTTTTTGATGGTTTGTTATTAGTGTATAGGAATGCAACAGATTTCTGTATATTATTTTGTATTCTGAAACTTTACTGAATTTTTTAGTTCTAATAGCTTTTGGTAAAGTCTTTAGGGTTTCTTATATATTATGTCATGTCATCTGCAAAGAGTGGTAGTTGTACTTCTTCCTTTCTAATTTGGTGGCATTTTATTTCTTTTTTTTAAATTTCTTTTTAATATTTATTTTTGACAGACAGAGAGAGCATGAGCAGGGGGGTGGGGCAGAGAGAGAGGGAGACACAGAATCTGAAGTAGGCTCTAGGTTCTGAGCTGTCAGCACAGAGTCCGACGTGGGCTCGAACTCAGACCGTGAGATCATGACCTGAGCCGAAGTCAGACGGACATTCACCCAACTGAGCCACCCAGGTGCCCCAGAGGCATTTTATTTCTTGACTAATTGCTCTTGTTAAGATTTCCAATACTATTTTGAATAAATGTGGTGTGAGTGGGCATCCTTATCTTGTTCATGATCTTAAAGGAAAAGCTTTCAGCTTTTCACCATGGATTATGAGGATAGCTATGGGTTTTTAATATATGGATTTCATTATGTCGAAGTACCTTCCCTCTATACCATTTGTTGAGTTTCCATCAGGAAAAGATATTGAACTTTGTCAAATGCTTTTTCTACATCTACTGAGATCATCTTAAGCTTTTTACTCTTCATTTTGTTAATGAGGTGTATCACACTGATTTGTGGATGAGGAACCATTTCTGCATTTCTGGAATAAATCCAACTTAATGGTGTATGACCCTCTTAGGATGTATTGCTGATATTGACTTGTAATATTTTGTTGATGATTTTCACATCTATGTTCATGAGGGATATTGGCCAGTGTTGCCTTGTGGCATCCTTGCAAGGTTTTGGCACTGGAGTGATGCTGGCCCTGCAAAATAAGTTTGGAAGAGTTCCCTCCTTTTTGTTTGCAAATGTTTCAAAAGAATTGGTACCAATTATTTAAATGTTTTTAGAATTCACCAGGGAAGCCCTCTGGTCCTGGATGTTGTTTGTTGAGAGGTTTTTGATTATCAATTCAATCTCCTTAATAATAATCAGTCTTTTCAAGTTTTCTATTTCTTCATGATG
Organism: Puma concolor; assembly: GCF_028749965.1. NCBI lineage: Eukaryota > Metazoa > Chordata > Mammalia > Carnivora > Felidae > Puma > Puma concolor. The sequence continues at coordinate 77,103,228 of NC_141671.1, forward strand.
CCTTCTTGTTAAGTTTTGTTCCTAGGAATTTATCCATTTCTTTTGGTTGTCCAATTTGTTGCTGTACAATTATTCATGCCAGTCTCTTATGATCCTTTGTATTTCTGTGGTATCAGTTGTAATGTCTCCTCTTTCATTTTGAGATCATTTATTTTAGTTTTCTCTCTCTTTTCTTGTTTAGTCTACCTAAAGGTCTGTTAATTTTATCTTTAAAAGAACCAACTCTTAGTTTATTTTTAGTCTTTATTTCATTTATTTCTGTTCTGATCTTTGTTACTTCCTTCTGTCAACTTTGGGCTTCATTTATTCTTCTCTCTCTAGTTCTGTGAGGTTTAAAGTTGTCTATATGAAATCTTTTTTGGTTCTCCATATATGCATTTATTGCTATGAACTTGTATCAGTTATTTTTCCTGCCTCCCCTAAGTTTTGGTATATCGTGTTTCCATTCTGAAAATATTTCCCTGATGATTAGTGATACTGAACATCTTTTCATGTGTTTGTTGGTCACCTGTATGTCTTTATAAGAATATTCAGGTCCACTGCCCATTTTTATTTATTTTATTTTTTAAATTATTTTTTTAATTTACATCCAAGTTAGTTAGCATATATATAGTGCAACAATGATTTCAGGAGTAGATTCCTTAATCCCCTTACCAATTTAGATCATCCCCCCTTCGACAACGCTCCAGCAATGCTGTTTGTTCTCTATATTTAAGAGTCTCTTATGTTTTGTCCCTCTTCCTGATTTTTATTATTTTTGCTTCCTTTTGTACTTATACTCATCTGTTTTGTATCTTAAAGTCCTCATATGAGTGAAGTCATATGATATTTGTCTTTATTGACTAATTTCGCTTAGCTTAATACCCTCCAGTTCCATCCATGTAGTTGCAAATGTCAAGAATTCATTCTTTTTGATTGCTGAGTAATACTCCATTGTGTATATACATATACCACATCTTCTTTATCCATTCATCTGTTGATGGACATTTGGGCTCTTTCCATACTTTGGCTATTGTCAACAGTGCTGCTATAAATAAACATTGGGGTGCCTGTGCCCCTCTGAAACAGCACACCTGTATCCCTTGGACAAATACCTAGTAGTGCAATTGCTGGGTCTAGGGTAGTTCTATTTTTAATTTTTTGAGGAACCTCCATACTGTTTTCCAGAATGGCTGCATCAGTTTGCATTCCTACCAGCAGTGCAAAAGAGATCCTCTTTCTCCGCATCCTCGCCAAGATCTGTTGTTGCCTGAGTTGTTAATGTTAGCCATTCTGACAGGTGTGAGGTGATATCTCATTGTGATTTTGATTTGTATTTCCCTGATGATGAGTGAGTTGAGCATTTTTTCATGTGTCGGTTGGCCATCTGGAAGTCTTCTCTGGAGAAGTGTCAATTCATGTCTTTTGCCCATTTCTTTACTGGATTATTTGTTTTTTGGGTGTTGAGTTTGATAAGTTCTCTATAGATTTTGGACACTACCTCTTTATCTGATAGGTCATTTGCAAATATCTTCTCCTATTCTGTCAGTTGCCTTTTACTTTTGCTGATTGTTTCCTTTACTGTGCAGAAGCTTTTTATCTTGATGAGGTCCCAATGGTTCATATTTGCTTTTGTTTCCCTTGCCTCTGGAGACATGTCAAATAAGAAGTTGATGCGGCTGAGGTCAAAGAGGTTGCTCCCTGTTTTCTCCTCCAGGATTTGGATGGCTTCCTGTCTTACATTGAAGTCTTTCATCCATTTTGAGTTTATTTTTGTGTATGGTATAAGAAAGTGGTCCAGGTTCATTTTTCTGCATGTCACTGTCCAGTTTTCCCAGCACCATTTACTGAAGAGACTGTCTTTATTCCATTGGATATTCTTTCCTGCTTTGCCAAAGATTAGTTGGCCATATATTTGTGGATCCATTTCTGGGTTCTCTGTTCCATTGATCTGAGTGTCTGTTTTTGTGCCAGTAGCATACTGTCTTGATAATTACAGCTTTGTAATACATACTGAAGTCCAGGAATGTGATGCCTCCAGCTTTGGTTTTCTTTTTCAAGATTGCTTTGGTTCCATACAAACTTTAGGATTGTTCTAGCTCTGTGAAGAATGCTGTTGTTATTCAGATTGGGATTGCACTGAATATGTAGATTGCTTTGGGTGGTATTGACATTTTAACAATATTTGTTCTTCCAATCAATGAGCATGGAATATTTTTCCCATTTTTTTGTGTGTCTTCTTCAATTTCTTTCATGAGCTTTCTGTAGTTTTCAGTGTGTAGATTTTTCATCTCTTTAGTTAGATTTATTCCTAGGCATTTTGTGGTTTTTGGTACAACTGCAAATGGGATTCCTTGATTTCTCTTTCTGTTGTTTCATTATTGGTGTATGGGAATGTGACTGATTTCTGTGGATTGATTTTATATCCTGCAACTTTGCTGAATTCATGGATCAGTTCTAGCAGTTTGTTGGTGAAAGCTTTTGGGTTTTCCATATAGAGTATCATGTCATCTACAAAGAGTGAAAGTTTGACTTCCTCCTGGCCAATTTTGATGCCTTTTATTTCTTTGTGTTGTCTGACTGCTGGGGCTAAGACTTCCAATACTATGTTGAATAACAGTGATGAGAGTGGACATCCCTGTCGTGTTCCTGACCTTAGGGAGAAAGCTCTCAGTTTTTCCCCATTCAGGATGATATTAGTGGTGGGTCTTTCATATATGGCTTTTATGATGCTAAGGTATGATCCTTTTTATTTTTTTTTTATATTTATTTATTTTTGAGAGAAAGAGAGAACGTGAGCAGGTGAGGGGCAGAGAGAGAGGGAGACACAGAATCTGAACCAGGCTCCAGGCTCTAACCTGACAGCACAGAGCCCAACATGGAGTTTGAACCCACAGACAGTGAGATCATGACCTGAGCCAAAGTTGGAGGCCCAACTGACTGAGCCATCCAGGTGCCCCAAGATATGATCCTTCTATCCCTTCTTTCGAGGGTTTTCATCAAGAAAGGATGTTGTATTTTGTCAAATGCTTTCTCTGCATCTATTGAGAGGATCATGTGGTTCTTGTCCTTTCTTTTATTGATGTGATGTGTCACATTGATTGTTTTACGGATATTGAACAAGCCCTGCATCCCAGGTATAAATGTCACTTGATCATATTGAATAATTCTTTTAATGTATTGTTGGATCCAGTTGGCTAGTATCTTGTTGAGGATTTTTGCATCTATGTTCATCAGGGAAACTGGTCTGTAATTCTCCTTTTTAGTGAGGTCTTTGTCAGGTTTTGGAATCAAGGTAATGCTGGCTTCACAGAATGAGTTTGGATGTTTTCCTTCCATTTCTATTTTTTGGAACAGCTTCAAAAGAATAGGTGTCAACTCTTCTTTAAATGTTTGGTAGAATTCCTTTGGAAAGCCATCCGGCCCTGGACTCTTTGGGAGATTTTTGATAACTAATTCTATTTTTTTGCTTGTTCTGGGTCTTTTCAAATTTTCTACTTCTTCCTGTTTCAGTTTTGGTAGTTTCTATGTTTCTAGGAATTTGTCCATTTCTTCCAGATTGCCCATTTTATTGGCGCATAATTGCTCAGATTATTCTATTGTTTATATTTCTGCTGTGTTGGTTGTAATCTATTCTCTTTCATTCTTGATTTTATGTATTTGGATCCTTTCCTTTTTCTTTTTAATCAAACTGGCTAGGAATTTATCAATTTTGATAATTCTTTCAAAGAACCTGCTTCTGGTTTCATTAATCTGTTCTGTGTTTTTGGTTTCGATAGCATTGATTTCTGCTCTAATCTTTAATATTTCCTGTCTTCTGCTGGTTTTGGGTTTTATTTGCTGTTCTTTTTCCAGCTTTTTACGATGTAAGGTTAGGTTGTGTATCTGAGACCTTTCTTCCTTAGGAAGGCCTGGATTGCTATATACTTCCCTTTTATGACGGCCTTTGCTGCATCCCAGAGGTTTTGGGCTGTGGTGTTATCATTTTTATTGGCTTCCAGGTACTTTTTAATTTCCTCTTTAATTTTTGGTTAGCCCATTCATTCATTCTTTAGTAGGATGGTCTTTAGTCTCCAGGTATTTGTTATCTTTCCAAATTTTTTCTTGTGGCTGATTTCAAGTTTCATAGCATTGTGGTCAGAAAATATGCATTAGGTATGATCTCGATCTTTTTATACTTGTTGAGGGCTGATTTGTGTCCCAGTATGTGATCTATTGTGGAGAATGTCCCATGTGCACTCAGGAAGAATGTGTACTCTGCTTTAGGATGAAATGTTCTGAATATATCTGTTAAGTCCATCTGGTCCAGTGTGTCATTCAAAGCCATTGTTTCCTTGTTGATTTCTTGATTAGATGATCTGTCCATTGCAGTAAGTGGGGTGTTGAAGTGCCCTACTATTATGGTACTATTATCTATGAGTTTCTTTATGTCTGTGAATAACTGATTTCTATATTTGGGTACTTCCACGCTGGGGGCTTAAATGTTTACAACTGTTAGATGTTTTTGGTGGATAGACTCAATTATGATATAATGCCCTTCTTTGCCTCTTGTTACAGTCTTTATTTTAAAATACAGATTGTCTGATGTAAGTATGGCTATCCTGGCTTCTTTTGGCGACCATTAGCATGATAGATGGTTCTCCATCCCTTTACTTTCAATCTGAAGGTATCTTTAGGTCTAAAATGGGTCTCTTGTAAACAGCATATAGATGGATATTTTTTTATATACATTCTATTACCCCATGTCTTTTGATTAGGAGCATTTAGACCATTAACGTTTAGAGTGAGTACAGAAAGATATGAATTTATTGCCATTATGTTGCCTGTAGAGTTGGAGTTTCTGGTGGTGATGTCTGGTCCTTTCCAACCTTTGTTGCTTTTGGTCTTTTTGTTTTGTTTTTTTATCTTTTCTCCCCTCAGAGTCCTCCTTAAAATTTCTTGCAAGGCTGGTTTAGTGGTCACAAATTCCTTTAATTTTTGTTTGTCTGGGAAAGTTTTTATCTCTCCTATTTTGAATGACAGCCTTGCTGGATAAAGAATTGTTGGCTGCAGGGGCGCCTGGGTGGCGCAGTCAGTTAAGTGTCCGGCTTCAGCCAGGTCACGATCTCGCGGTCCGTGAGTTCGAGCCCCGCGTCAGGCTCTGGGCTGATGGCTCGGAGCCTGGAGCCTGTTTCCGATTCTGTGTCTCCCTCTCTCTCTGCCCCTCCCCCGTTCATGCTCTCTCTCTGTCCCCAAAATAAATAAAAACGTTGAAAAAAAGAATTCTTGGCTGCATATTTTTCTGATTCAGCACATTGAATATCTCTTGCCATCCTTTCTGGCCAGCCAAGTTTCTATGGATAGGTATGCTGCAAGTATGATCTGTCTTCCTTTGTAGGTTAAAGACTTACTTTCCCTTGCTGCTTTCATGATTCTTTCCTTGCCTGAGTATTTTGTGAATTTGACCATGATATGCCTTGTTGATGGTCATTTTTTGTTGAAGCTAATGGGAGTTCTTTGTGCTTCCTGGATTTTGATGTCTGTGTCTTTCCCCAGGTTAGGAAAGTTTTCTACTATGATTTGCTCACATAAACTTTCTACCCCTTTTCCTCTCTCTTCATCTTCTGGGACCCCTATGATTGATGTTATCCCATTTTAATGAGTCATTGAGTTCTCTAATGCTTACATTGTGCTATTTTGCCTTAGTCTCTTTTTTTCTGCTTCATTATTCTCCATAAGTTTTGTCCTCTATATTGCTGCTCTACCTCATCCATCCTTGCTGCCATGCCATCCATTCGAGACTGCAGCTCAGTTATAGCAGTTCTGACTTCATCCTCACTAGCTTTTACTTCTTTTGTCTCCACAGAAAAGGATTCTATTTTCAACCCCAGCTAGTATTCTTATTATCATGATTCTAAGTTCTGGTTCAGAATCTTACTTGTATCTGTGTTAAGTCCCTGGCTGTCATTTCTTCCTGTTCTTTCTTTTGGGGTTAATTCCTTTATTTTGTCATTTTGAAGGAACAAAAGGAATTAATGAAATAAAAAAAAATAAAAAAAACAACACAAAAGGAATCAAATAAAGGATGCTAGATACTAGCTGTGTTTTGGTCGGGTTGTTGAAAAAAGCTTGATAGATTAGAGAAAAAAGGGAAAGATAAGAAAAAAATAAAAGAAAAAAAAGGAAAACGTGAAAATTTGAAAAAGAATACAAAATAGAATGAAATGATGAAAGTAAAATAGAATTTAAAAAATTTTCAAAAAAAAATTTACAAAAAAGTAAAAAAATAGAAAAAAATTGAAGAAAAATCTTTTTAAGAAAAGTGGAAAATAAAAATTTTTTTCTCATTCTTGAATACAGAAAAAGAAAAGAAAAAGAAAAAAAAATTGAATAGATGGACCAGTGAACAAAATGAAATAGGATTGAAATTACATCTGGTTTTCCCCAGAAGTCAAACTACGAAGCCCTTTATAGTCTATAAGCTGGCAGAGAGACTTGTGGTGTTCCTCAAGAGCATGGTTGGCCTGGTTGGGCAGGGCTTAATGTAACAGCTCCATTCTCCACTAGATGGCACTGCTTGGCTTACTGGGGTTGATTGTTGTGATGCATGTAGGTGTGTATGCCCTTGTGGGGGAGGGGTGAAAATGGCATCCCCCAGCTACCTACTCTCTAGTATCAGAACTCTGTGTTCTCCCCATGCAGCAATCAAGCACCCCTCCTTTGTCTCTGGCTTCTGTCCATTTCCCTCTTCTACACTGTCTTTGGCCAAGCCGTGAGGCTGCCAGGTAGCACCTCCCTCCTGAGTTTTATCTCAGATGTGGCTTTTTCCCAACCCCTCACTTCTGAGGGACTGTGGCTGGACCCATTCAGCCTCTCTGTGGGAGGGTCTCCCTGAGCAATGACTGGGTGCCGGTCTGCCCCTAGAAAACATTCGTGAGATCGTGCTGCTGCCTAGAGACTGTGGCTGGGTGCCGGCCTACTGCCAAAAAAGTTTACACGATCATGTAGCAGCAGTGTTTCAGGGATTATGGAAAATCACAACACACATCTGGTACCAGGCTTCACCTTTAATGTCCTTGTTCCAACACCAGCAAATATGGTTGTTTTCCAGGGTCCCCTGGGACCTTTGTCTGGGTGGAGGCTGCACAGTCTCTACCAAATATCCTCCCAGTAGGGAAACTGCCACTTCCTGTGTGGACCTTGAACCCCTTGGACCTTGCTCACTGTTCCTCAGGATTTGCTCTTCCCACCAGGGCACTGCGCGGTATCAAGCTGTGGAGTTTCAGACTCTCTTGTGCTCCCCCTGTTTATAGAGTCTTAATGGAATTTAAACTGTCTCCTTTCTCCTTTTTCCCTTTTTTGTTCAGTCCCTTGTGGCTATTTCCACTCTTCCACTTTCTCTCCAGCTGCTTTCAGCAGAGGGGAGGCAGGGGAGTGTGGGGTTGCTTTTCCCATTCCCCTTCCCCCCTTCCTCTCTCCACAAGCAAAAACAGCCCCCTGCCCTGCGCAGCTTCTCTCCCCCAGTTCACCTCTCCATGCCATGTACCTGCCAAGTTCTGTGGTTCAGGTTATGCAGATTGTTGTGTTAATCCTCAAATCAGTTGTCTAGGTGTACAAGATGGTTTAGTGTTGATCTGGCTCCATTTCAGGAACGAGGGACACACAAAAAAAGCTTCCATGCTGTTCCGCCATCTTGGCCCTTCCCTGCCACTGCCCATTTTTAAATTAGATTTTTTTTTTTTTTTTTTTTTTTTTGGTGTTGAGTTAGGAGTTCTTCATTTGTTGTGGATATTAACCCCTTACTGGATATATCATTTGCAAATACCTCCTAACAGTTTGACTTCTTCACATACCTCCTTCAGTATGTTTTCATTTTGTTGGTTTCCTTGCTGTGAAAAAGCTTTTAATTTTTTAAAAATTATTTTTAAATGTCTGTTTCTGACTAGTGGGGGAGGGGCAAAGAGAGAGGGAGACAGAGGATCCAAAGTGGGCTCTGTGCTGACAGCAGAGAGACTGATGCGGGGCTCGAACTCAGGAGCCATGAGATTGTGACCTGAATGGAAGTTGGATGCTTAGCCAACTGAGCCACTCAGGCACCCCATGCCTACTACAATTTGATGTAGTCCAATTGTTTATTTTTGCCTTTGTTCTCTAAGGAGGCCTATTCAAAAACAAAAAACAAAAAACAAAAAAAAAAACATTGCCAAGACTAATGTCCAAGAGTTTACTGTTTTTTAAAGTAGATCTATGGTTTCAGGTCTTACATTTAGGTCTTTAATCCATTTTGAGGTGTTGTTTGTTTCCTTTTGTTTTGTATATAGTGTAAGACAGTGGTCATCTTACTTTTTTTTGCATGCAGCTGTCCAGTTTTACCAGCACCATTATTATCATTATTAAAGAGATGATCTTATCTTCATTGTATATTCTTGCCTCCTTTGTCATAGATTAATTGACCATATAAGCATGGGTTTATTTCTGAGTTTTCTATTCCGTTCTATTGATCTGTGTGTCTGTTTTCATGTCAGGACTATACTGTTTTCATTACTATAGTTTTGTAATACATTTGAAAAACTGGGAGTGTGATACCTCCAGCTTTGTTCTTTCTCAAGACTGCTTTGCGTATTTGGGGTCTTTTGTGATTCCATATCAACTTTAGGAATATATGTTCTCGTTCCATGAAAAATACTACTACTGGTGTTTGATAAGGACTGCACCAAATCTGCAAATTGTTTTAGGTATTATGAACATTTCAATAATACGCCTCCAATCCATGTGTATCTTTCCATTTATTGTGTTTTCTTCAAGTTCTTTCATCTATGTATTACAGTTTTAAGAGTACAGGTCTTGCAACTCTTAGGTTAAATTCATTTTTATGTATTTTCTTCTTTTTGATGTAGTTATAAAGTGATGGTCTTCTTAATTTCTTCTTGCTAGTTGTTAATGTACAGACATCTGTTTCATTTCTGTATACTAATTTTGCATCCTGCAACTTTACTGAATTCATTTATTCTAATAGATTTTTGGTGGAATCTTTAGGGTTTTCTATATACATTATCAATGTTATCTGTAAATAGTGACAGTTGTAATTCATCCTTTTCAATTTGCATGCTTTTTATTTCTTATCTGGTTGTTGTGGCTATGACTTCTGGTACTAGCTTGGAGTATAACAAAGAGTGGACATCCTTGTTCCTGATGTTAGTGAAAAAGCTAACTTTTCAGTTTTTCACTGTGGGGTATCATGTCAGCTGTGGGTTTGTCATATATGGCCTTTCTGAGGTTTCATCTATACTCAGCATATTGAGAATTTTTTATCATGAATGTATGCTGAACTTCGGCAAATGCTTTTTTGCATCTATTTAAATCATATGATTTTTAACTTTCATTTTGCTAATATGGTATGTCATGTTGATTTGAAGAACTCAAGCGTCCTTGTATCCTATAAATCCCACCATACTGTGGTGAATTATCCTTTTAATGTATTTTTGAATTTAGATTGCTAATACTTTGTTAAGGATTTTTTGCATCTATGTTCATCAGGGAATTTTCTTCTTTCTGTAATTTTCTTCTTTTTTTTGTAGTGTCTTTGTTGTTGGTAGGGTAATATTGGGCTTGTAGAATGAATTTGAAAACATTCCTTCCTCTTCATTTTTTTTTGGGGGGGCAGGGATAGTTTGAGAAGGATTGGTATTAATTCTTCTTTACAGGTGAATTCTTCCAAACATTTAAAGCCATCTGGTCCCAGACTTTTCTTTGTTGGGAATTTTTGGATTATCAATTCAATTTAATTTCATTTTTAGAGAGAACACAATTTGGGGAGAGAGAGAGACACAATCTTAAGCAGGCTCCATGCTCAGCAGGGAGCCCCCACATGGGGATTGCTCCCACGATCCTGGGATCATGACCTGAGCAGAAACCAAGAGTCAGACCTAAAACCAATTGAGCCATCCAGGTGTCCCACCAATTCAATTTTGTTACTAGTAATTAGTTTATTCAGATTTTCTATTTCTTCCTGATTCAGTCTTGGGAGATTTTATATTTATAAAAATCAATTTCTTCTAGGTTGTCCAATTTGTTGGCATATAACCTTTCATAGTAGTCTTTTACAATCCTTTGTATTTCTGTGGTGCTGATTTTAACTCTCCCTTTTTCATTTCTTTATTGTTATTTATTGAAGTCTTTTCATTTCCTTGAGGAGTCTGGCTAAAGGCTTATCAGTTTTATCTTTTAAAGAACCAGCTCTTAGTTCACTAATCTTCCTTATTTTTTTTTGTCTCTATTTCATTTACTTTTGTCATGAACTTTATTATTTCCTTCTTTCCTTCTACCTTTGAGCTTTGTTATTTTTAGTTCCTTTATGTGTAATGTTAGATTATTTGAGATTTTTCTTGTTTCTTGAGGTAGGCCTGTGTAGCTATTAAAAAAAAAAAAATTCCCTCATAGAACTGGTTTTGCTATGTCCAAAAGATTTTGGAATATTGTTTCCATTTTCATTTGTCTCAAGGTATTTTTAAATTTCTGCTATGATTTCTTTTTTTTTTTTTTTCAACTTTTTTATTTATTTTTGGGACAGAGAGAGACAGAGCATGAACGGGGGAGGGGCAGAGAGAGAGGGAGACACAGAATCGGTAACAGGCTCCAGGCTCCGAGCCATCAGCCCAGAGCCTGACGCGGGGCTCGAACTCATGGACCGCGAGATCGTGACCTGGTTGAAGTCGGACGCTTAACCGACTGCGCCACCCAGGCGCCCCTCTGCTATGATTTCTTTATTGACCTATTGGTTATTTAGTGGCATCTTGATTAGCCTCCATGTATTTGTGTTCTGTTTCTTTTATTTTTGTAATTGATTTGTAGTTTCATACCATTGTGGTTGGAGAAGATGCTTGCTTGATTTCAATCTTAATAGTCTAAAACTTATTCTTTGGTCTAATGTGATCTATCCTAAAGATCAGTCCATGCACACTTGAAAAGAATGTATATGCTGCTGCTATTCACAGCCCATTACATCCAATATCTGTTAAGTACGTCTGGTCTAACGTGTTATTCAAAGCTACTGTTTTGTTTTTTTTAATTGATTTTCTGTCCAGATGATCTATCCATTAATGTAAGTGGGGGTGTTAAGTCCCCTACTAATATGGTATTTCTATTTCCCCTTTTATGGATGTTAATATTTGATTTATACGTTTAGGTGCTGCTATGTTAGTTACATAAATATTTACAACTGTTATATCCTCTTGTTGGATTGATCCCTTAATCATTACATAATGTCCTTCTTTGTCTCACGACTGATATGTGTTGCTACCTTTTCAAAAAATTTCCATTTGCATGGAATATCTTTTTCTATCTCTACATTCAATCTATAATGTATCTTTAGGTCTGAAGTGAGGCAGCATTCTTGTAGGCAGCATTCAGAGGTTTTTTTTTTTTTTAATCCATTCAGTCACCTTATGTAAAAATGAGAAATGAATTACACTAATCTTTTTGTCCTCTATTTTACATTTTATAGTTCCTATAATGATGAAGACCTAAAACTTTGATATGATTAAATAGAGCTAGGGTTTCTCTGGAACTTAGGTCAACCATAAACCATTGCATATCTTTTTGGTTTTTTTTCAAAGAATATATATATTTATACTGTTTTAGACTGAATTTTTTCTGTGTCCCCCTACTCCCTTTTCATATGTTGAAGTCCTAACCCACAGTATGGCTATTTTTGGAGTAAGGAACTAATTAAGGTTAAATGAAATCATAAGGGTGGGGTCCTGTTCAGAGTAGATTAATGTCCTTATCAGAAAAGATACCAGATAGCTCTCTTTCTCTCTCTAGTCTCCTTCCCTCACCCCAAAGCACACACTGAGGAAAGGCCCTCTGCAAGCCAGGAAGAGCATATTCAACCAGAATGAATCAGCTGGAAATTTAATCTTAGACATCTGGCCTCCAGAACTGTGGAAAATTAGTTTTTTAAGTAACCCAGTTTATGGTATTTTGTTGTAACAGCTCAAGCCGACCAATAGACTCTTCAAGCAAAGGTAAATACTAGCAGAAAGGCTAATGCCTAAAAACATCATGCCCTTACTTCTGCCATTTTTAATTTCTATTTATCTGTCATTAAGTGTACTAATTGTGATATCACTAGTGCTAGACATATAATATTTTAAACAATTACATTTTAATATAGCTATTTCTTACAAACATTTCTTACAAACATGAAATGGCTGGAATATGGGATATGGCTTCCAAAGACCAATTCCCAGGGTAAAATGCCTAACATTTTAAGAACATGATACAAGTTGGCAAACCAATCTTCAGGTATTTGAAATTTAAAGTCTTATGTGCTCTTAAACACTGTATTTATTCTTAATAAGATCAATGTACAATGAAACACTTCAGAAAGTGCTGCTAGGGATGGCAAAACTATAGCAAACTGGAGGTACTTAAAAATGAAGAGCTATACAAATATGTAAATATGATTTACTACTTTACCTGTTGAAGTTCCTGCTCTCTTTGCTCATGTCTCATTTCCATCTGCTTAATTTTCTTTTCTAAGCCCATGAAATGTTTCATTTCTGGTGTATGGTTTTCTCTGGCTTCTCTTAATTCTTCTAGGAGTTTTGTAATCTAAAATTGAGGTATGAAGTAAATGAAAAACTGGTAACAAGAAAAATCATTTATTTTTACCAGGTAGTCTTAAGAATGTTCACCATATTTTCTTTGTATAAAATTTCTCTAGGGAAGAGGCTTCTTGCTAATAAGAAAGATATCTTGAGTTGTTAGGGAATGCAAGCTATTAATTATTCTATCTACAGGAAGAAAAGGCTCCTCTTAGCTCTGAAGTGACCTCACAATCCAGATGATTCCAGATGACTGGATCACTTCCTCCCATGTATGCCAGGCTGATTATAGCATTAAAAATGAAGGTGGGTACTGTCTGTGGTATATTCAGCTTTGCTACAAAGTATTTAACAAGGCTGATTACTTCTAGGATTAATCAAACATTTAAAGCACCCTACCCAGTATAGCTTCCAACACACACAGAGTTCAGTAAATATGAATCCTCCTTTTGTCAACTTTCTATAATTCTATTTGTAATCCTCTTCTGGCTCTTATCACTTTATAATAATTCATTCCACAAATACATTTATGTTTATAAAAGAGAGAATATACTGAACTCTTTCTGTTCTAGCTGTTGTCTTAGGTCTTGAGGATATAGAGATGACCTAGTCATGGAGGTTACAGTCTTGTGTGGTACCTCCTTTTTCATACCATGGTCTGCAGAGAAAATGGTGATATTTTCATGGTGCCAGTCAGTAAAATAGAGGGGATCTGAGATATCTTTACATTGGGCTTGGTGAAACAACTGCATTTTCTTTATACCATATATTCATAATTATTTCCTGTTAGTATCAAAAGGCAAAATAATTAACAAGTAAAAATGGCTAAAATTAACAAATTCAACCAAATTTTCCATGGAAACACCCAGTACCTAATAACACTACAAAAAAACCCAACCCCTCCCCAAACTGCCACTCTTTCTAGTTTCAAATGTGAAACTATAAGCCTACATAAGTCTAAATATTTATATGTGGGATATCCATGGGATATCATCAGTGACCACAGAAATTTGCAGACTTTAATTGGAATGATTTGCAGAAAGGTTAGGGAGAGAGACCCTAGAGAACATGCTGCAGTGATGAGTGCTAGGCATAAAATCTTCTATGTCAAAACAATGATTACTCAAAATTATAACACAAAACCAGTGATTGCTGAAGAAATTTGTAAGAGGCATTGTCATACACGTAATCATCAAATATCACTTCAGCTTCTGTAAACTTAATGACTGAAAAGTGACTTTGGGTTTATAATGAGACAACATTTCCAGTAATTGCTATCTTATGATCCATAGGGAATCCATTCCTGGTACACCAGCTGGGATGTTCTGCTCTAGTGAAAGCAGCAGTCAAGTGAATGAGAATTCTAATATAGTATGTTGTTATGGAGAGATGACCAAGTAGCAATGAGGTGATGAGTGGGGAATACCTAACTGGAAGCAGAGCTAGGTTGCAGGACTCTTAACCTGAGGCAGCTGTCTTTGAATAAAGTTTTAAAGGGTAAGTAGTAGAGTCATGACATTATCATGTGCGAGGTGCTATGCTAAGTACTTTACAGATATTGTCTCAGTTAATTTTATCAAGTTTTACATTTATTTTCTGATTCCCCAAATAAAATATAAGCTCTGTAAGACCAAAGATTTGTCTATCTTGTTCTCAGTATTCCTAGCACATAAAGCATGCCAGAGCACAGGTGTTTAATAATTATTCATGAATTAATGAATTCACCAATGATTAAACATTAGTCTATAAATTACATAAATTTAGAAATTTATATTTAGACAAAAAGTAGGAAAAATTTCCCTTCATCAGTACCTACTTAAAAGCATCTTTAAAAGTATAATTAAAGTGAATGTATGTATTTTAAAATCCTTGTATTTTAGTGAATTTACCCTATGGGAGTAACTGGATACATGAGATGAATGATCAAAAATTATTCCTGCTTCTTGAATACTATGGAAAAAAAAATTGGCAAATACCTGATGTCCAGAAATACAGCATTAGTAAAATATTAATTAAGAGCCCGGGACCTGGAGTAAGAGGGTCTTGGGTTCTGATGCTGATACTTTTTACACATTGCTTGGTAACCTGAAGCAAATTATTTTATTTTTCTTAGCATCAATATTCATCTATAAAATGGGAATAATAGTACCTACCCTTTTGGGTTATGGTGAAAACTACACAGAGCACTTACCACAGTGCTTAGTACATACTAAATAATAAATGATAACTATCATTATGATTTTGACTATTATAAAGTAATATAAAAAAAGTGTTAATAAAGGAAGAGTGACGTCATCAAGGTGGTGACATAGGTAGTTCCTGATGCTGTTTCCCCTCATAAGAACTAACAATTATTCATGGACTAGATAGATGCAACTGAGAGAATGATATAATATGAGGGTGAGGCTGAAGCATCCCCCTGCATCACAGAGACCAAGACAGACTACATCATAAGGGTAAGCAGAGTGGCTACATGCTGGCTGCACTGCCCCTCCCTCAGGCCCAGGCAGCACAATATGGAGAGGTCTCCCCGGGACTACCCTTTCTCCATGGGAAAAGACAGCCTGGGTTGGACATCCAACTCCCCCAGTGTTGTGGGTCACTTCTTGAGAGCCCCCGCATGTCTTTATCCCATGGGGACTAATCACTAGGAATCTGATTGTGATGGAGATGTGGGGAAGGGCTTGTAACAACTGGCAGCTAGATCTTGGCAGACTGAATTCATACTTGCAGTGCCCAAGTAGTAATCCCAACCAGCAGCTTTGCTCACCTATAGATCCAAGTCGGTGGTATAGTCTGACTGTGGAATTTGGTGGGGTGCAGGTCTGCCTGACTCAGGTCCTCAAACAGAAAGATTTGCCAGCCCTCAAGCTGGGACTGCATCCACTCAGGCAGGGAAGCTAAGCCACACTTTGGCACACTGCTGAGTGAAGATCACAGTGCTGCTTGACCAGAAAGCCTGAGTAGAACACCTGAAAAGCTGGGTAGCCCAGCAATACTAGAATAGAGTCCAGCAGTCAGAGTTGATAGTCTGCAAAGCCAATGGCCTATCTGGCCAGGGAACCTGGGACACTGGTTGGCTTGAGTCAAGACTACAGTCAAAAAGCTTTACTGGCATTAGAGCAGTTTCTTACATTGCTCCTGGGCCAGGAAACTCATTTGAAGCTTTGCCCATCGCTGAATACAGCTTTCTGGCTGCTCAACCAAAGAACCTAACCAGAGCATATGGGAAGCTGCAGAGCATCCCATGAGAGTCCTGCATACAGTGGCACCTGGGGAGAGCCACAGGCTATGCTTCCTGTCCATCAACAGAGCATGTGGCCCTGTCAGCCAGAGAATTCAGTACACAATCTTGCTTGATTTGTGTGCCCAGACAATGAACTACACAGGCACTGGGGCCTATCCTGTCACTCCACCAGGACAGAGAAGCTAATTCATAGCCCCATCTATTGCTGAGTATATATCCAGTTCCCAAGAGTCTAATAAAAACCTTACGAGAGAAGCTGGGCAACCATGAAGTCCTTCCTAAAGACTTATTAGGCAGGGAACCAAGCCAAAATTTCTATCCAACTATATTCAACTAGTGACACCTCCCCACTCTTGACCTCAGAGAGTGAGGTCTTGGGCAGTAGCTACCTGGGCAGTAGCCTTGGCCAAAAAACAAACCCTGACAGCAAGCCACCCCTGCCCAAGGACATCACCACCAGACACATCCAGAAACCCAAAGTGCACTGACTGTTGAACACTGTTTATGCCAAAGTGAATCTGTAAAGTCTGGAAGAGGAGACTACTTACTCAAATACAGACACCAACCAAAGGAACCAAGGATCTGAAAATCTGACACCACCAAAGAAAAGAAAGCTCCAATAAACTAACCCTAAAGAAATAGAGATCTGTGAACTCTATGATCAAAGAATTCAGAATAATCCTCCTTAAAAAGTTTACACAACTACAAGAACATACAGACAACTAAACAAAATTAGGAAAACCATGCATGAACAAAACAAGAAGTTCAACAAAGAAATAAAAACCATGAAAAAAATACCCCAAAACAGAAATACCAGAGCTGAAGAATACAATGACTGTATAGAAGAATTCAATAGGGACTTGACCATACAGAAGAAAGCCAGTGATCTAAAAGACAAGTCATTTAAAATTATACAGTCAAAAGAGCAAAAAGAATGAAAAAGCCTATGAGACGTATGGGACACAATCAAAACAAGTAGTATCTGCATTATGGTAATTCCACAACAAGAGAAAGAGAAAAGGACAGAGTATATTTAAAGCAACAATGGCTAAAACTGACTTTTTTGAACAAATAAAAGCTGAGCGAGTTCTTCACCACTAGACCTGCCTTACAAAAAGTGCTAACAGGAGCTCTTTAAGTATAAATAAAAGAAAATTAACATTGTAAAAACATAAGAAGTTAGTGTAAAACTCACTGGTAATGGTAAATATATAATCAAAGTTAGATTGTATAACATGATAACAGTGGTGTGTAATCCACATACAACTGTAGTTTAAAAATTAAAAGACAAAAGGGATAAAAATAACCATAACTATAATAATCTGCTATAAATTACAGGATATAAAATACAGGTAAACTGTAACATAAATAACCTAAAATGTGAGGGAAAGGAGAAAAGTGTAAAGTTTAGGAATTTTATTGAAGTTATCAATTTAAAATAAGGTATTATAATTTGAAGATATTTTATATAAGCCTCATGGTAACCATTAGGGAAAAACCTATAGTATTTACACAAAATAAGAGAAGTTAAAGCATACTGATACCAAAAGACATCAAAACACAAAAAAGATACCAGGATATGAAACAATGAAAAATGGACCTACAAAACAGCCAGAAAATAATCAACAAAATGGTGATAAGTCATTACCTATCAATAACTGCTTTAAATGTAAATGGATTAAATTATCCAATCAACAGAATGGTTGAATGGATGAGTAAGATCTAATGATATATTACCTGAAAGAGACTCACCTTAGTCTTAAAGGCACACATAGACTGACAGTAAAAAGAGACAAAAAAAGGTCATTACATAATGATGAAGAGGTCAATATCAATCCAAGAAGATGACATAGTAATTGCGTTTGCACTCAACTTCAGAGAGCCAAGTAACAGAGCCAGAAGAAGAAATAAACAGCAATACAATAACAGTTGGGGACTTCATACCCAACTCTCAACAACACATTAATCATCCAGGCAGTGAATAATAGCAAATTTGAACACTATAGACCAAATGGATATAATAGACACATACACAACACTGAATCTGGCAACAGCAGAATAAACATTCTTCTCAAGTGCACATGGAATATTTTCAAGGATAGACTGTATGATAGGCCACAAAATAAAACTTACACATGCAAGAAGACTGAAATCATACCAACTATATTCTCTGACCACAATGGTGTGAAAATCGGCAGTGATAAGGAAAACTGGAAAACTCATGAATACATGGAAATTAAACATGATTCTCCTTAACAACCAAATGGGTCAAAGAAGAAATTAAAGGGGAAATAATGTGTCTTGAGACAAGCAAAAATGGAAACACACAAGAAACCAAAATTAATGGGATGTAGCAAAAGCAACTCAAAGATGGAAATTCACAGCAATTCACACATTAAAAATCAAGAAGGCCTCAAATAAACAATTTAAGTTTACACTTAAGGAACCAGAAAAAGAATGACAAGCTGAGCCCACAGGTAGAAGAGAGAAGGATCAGAGCAAAAATGAACAAAACCAAGAACAGGAAAATAATAGAAAAGATGAACAAAACTAAGAATTCGTTCTTTGAAAGGACAGACATTGACATTGACATTTGTCCATTGACAAATCTTTGGCTAGATTAACCAAGGAAAAATGAGGACTCAAATCAATGAAATTATATATGATAAAGGAGACATTACAACAGATACCATGGAAATACAAAAGATCACAAAAGGCTACTATGAACTATATGCCAACAAACTGCACAACCTAGAAGAAATGGAAAAATTCTTAGACACATACAACATAACAAGACTGAATCAGGAAAAAAAAAAAACCCAAATCCGAACAGTCAATTACTACTAAGGGGACTGAATCCATAATAAAAAATCTCCCAAAAAAGAACAGTCCAGGACCAGATGGCTTCATAAGTGAATTTTACCAAACATTTAAAGAATTAATGCTAATCCTCTTCAAACTTTTCCAAAACACAGAAGAGAGGGAACACTTCCAAATTCATTTTACAAACCAGCCAAAAACACTGTCAGACAACTACAGACCACTATTTCTGATGAACATAAATGAAAAACTTCTAAATACAATACTAGCAATTTGAATTCAACAGTGAATTAAAAATATTCACCATGATCAAGTGAAATTTATCTCTGGGATGCAAGATGGTTCAACATACAAAAATCAAGGTAATACATTACAAGGTAATAATAGAATGAAGAAACAAATAATATTACCATCTCAATAGATGCAGAAAAAAAATTTGATAAAATTTAACATCTGTTCATGATAAAAGCTATTAAATTAGGTATAGAAGGAATGTACCTCAATACAATAATACACTATATGATAAATCCACAGCTAATATCATATTCAATGGCTAAAGCTTGAAAGCTTTTTTCTAAGTTCACAAACAATACAAGGGTGCTCACTCTCACTACTCCGATTCATTATAGTACAAAAGGCCCTAGCCAGAGCAATCAGGCAAGAAAAATAAAGGGCATCAGGATAGGAAAGAATTAAAATAGTCTCTATTTGCAGGTGACATGATTTTATATATAGAAAATTCTAAAGACTCCACCAAAAAACTGTTAGATCTAATCAGTGAATTCAGTAAAGTTGCATGATACAAAATTAACAAAGATCAGTACTGTTTCTGTACATCAATAATGAACTACCTAAAAAAGAAAATGCTACCATTCAAAAAGTATCAAAAAACAGGATAATACTTAAAAGTGAATTTAAACAAGAAGGTGAAAGATTTCTACACTTAAATCTACAAGACATTGATAATGGAAGTAGATACAAATAAATGGAAAGGTAGATAGAGTAGAGGTAGAAAGGCAGAGATGCATTACAAACAAGCAGTAACCAAATAAAACAGAATTTGCTAGTGTTAAAAGATGTATATTGTAGTTTCTCTGTGGTCAAAAAGAGACAGGGGTTTACCCTCCTTTCTTAAACAACCAGAACAACCGAGGACATATGAAACTGTTTTCAAACATCAACTTAACAGCACTGCACGATGGTGATTCATGAGAGAAGGGAAACACAATAGATGAACTCAATGACTGCCTACTTTGCTGCCCAGAGGGTTTCGAAGCCAGTGGAAATGGCAGCCTGAACAATCTGGGAGCTAGTGTAGGGGTGGGAAAATGAGCTGTTCCCATCAGCCTAAGAGAAAATCCCTTTGAGGACCCTCAGGAGGTTATCAGTAGTGGGAATAAATAAGCCCTGTTAACATAACTATTATAGATATACTGCTTATTGAAAGGCAGATTGTCATTTCATTCAAAAGATGGAGTGTTTTAGTTTTCTAGTAAATAGGCTTGAAAATCATGTATTGCAGCTTTTTTATTTCCAAACTATTTTAGCTATTCTTAAACTAAGAACACACTGTAACTTAACTAAAAGTGACCTTAATCTTTATCTTGCAAACATTAGAACATACTTCCTTTTATTGCTTTTCCCCAAAATTTTACCTTAGGTCTGTGAAGTTCTGTTAACTTATTGCTTATACAACAAAGTTTATGTACATCTTAAACACTGAAAAGAATGCACATGTTGAACCACAGCCTTTCAATTACTGAAACACGATTTTTTAAATTGACAGTTATGTAACTGTGGAGTATTTTTATATTAATCTTTTCATAATGCAATTATGTTTTTCCTGTATGGTTTAATAAATTCTTGAATAATAAAATGTGGTGGATACACTTCAAAGAATGGAATGCACAGTTGTCTGGTGTTGTACACTTTCTAGAATCAATGCGATCTTAGAGTAATAAAAACGGTGAGTTTCCAGAAAGATCTATCTCCTATAATGTTACTGGGGATCCAGCATCACTGTAATGACTACTTTAGTTATTTCTTAACAGTATCAAATACTTAATACAAAAATGACCTTAACCATCCAATTTTTCCTCCTAAAACAATCAAAAGAACCAAATGCCCTTTTCCCTATTTCCCCACTGCCCAGAAAAATCTCAAAATCAAATACAAATATATAAGAAACTTATTTACCCCTTGAAGAGTTTCATCTGGGCAAAGCAGACTTACCATAAACAAGTTATTATTTTTTTGATGTGATACTTTCAGGTTATTTCCATTTATACATTTAAGTTAACAAAAATTAATACAAAAATAAGAATATGATTGAAATGGCTAAGAAACAGGTTTTTAGTACAATATTTTTGTTACTTCTTACCTCTTTCTGTAAGATTTCTTCTCGAACTTGAGAAACTACCAGAGACTCCTGTTTACCCTGCAGTTCGTTAACTTGATTTTGGAAATGTTTTAGAAGTACCTATGAAATTATGTTAGAAGTACTGAGTTAATAGAAGTCTTCTCAAACATTATTTGAAAAATATCAGAAAGCCAACTAATGACGTGTTTTTGTAGCAAAAAAAAATCCTAATATTTTTAAATTACCAAATTCTAACAAAAATAAAATGTCACAGGAATCAAGTTCATTGAATAAATTAAGCTGATTGAATACAGTCATTATTTTCTTTCAATATTTAATGGAAAGTATCACATGTATGACAAATAATGGCTGTGTAACTACGTGGCTTCTTTATCTCTAATACTTTTCTTCTGAAGGCCTGAAAAATACCTTTTAAAATAAACCTCTGTAAAGTCTAAGCATTTTGAAGATAGCCAATACTGTCTTTATTACTTTGTGATTAAGTAGAATAATAGCACAAGCCTATTAATAAGCATGAAATAAATGTCATGCTTATATTTTTTTGGCAACCTGAAATAGATACTTTCATCAAGGATCTTAAAACTTAGGAAAATATGCATCTATTACCTCTAATACTTTTACTGTTTTTACCATCAGACTATGCTGACTTCCATTTAACTTATAATTTACAATATTATGTTTAGAACTCTGGGAAAGTAACACTTAGGGCAGGCACTATGGCATAATGACACTACTTTTCCCACCTCTCCCAACTACATAATATATAATAACTTGATATAATGTTTATACTGCCCACTGACACCCTACTCCTATGGGGAAAAAAACCAGAGAAGTTATCTGCAACTGCTGTACAAAGATTGGGTGGCTCAGTCGGTTAAGTGTCCGACTTGGGCTCAGGTCATGATGTCGCTGTTCATGGGTTCTGGGCTGACAGCTCAGAGCCTGGAGCCTGCTTCGGATTCTGTGTCTCTCCCTCTTTCTGCCCCTCCCCCACTCATGCTCGCGCGCGCGCTCTCTCAAAAATAAATGTTAAAAAAAAAATAAAAAGCACTTTCTCATTGAAATATTAAAATAGTCAAAGTTCTTTGTTTGAATTTAAATTACAGACCTCATTTCACACTAAAATACCCCAAATGCTTCAACATGCATCTTCTTACAAGGACATCTCACAAAACCACAACAGCATTTTCTTTAATGTTTATTTATTTTGAAAGAGAAAGTGTGTGTGTGTGTGTGTGTGTGTGTGTGTGTGTGTGTGTGTGTGTGTGCGCACGCACATCCATGAGTAGGAGAGGCAGAGAGAAAGGGAGAGAATGAATCCCACACTCAGTGCAGAACTATAATTTGGGGCTCGACCCCATGAGATCATGACCTGAGCCCAAATCAAGAGTTGGATGCTTAACTGGCTAAGCCACCCAACAACATTTTTATGCCTAAAAAATTTACAATAATCTCATAATATCTAATACCCAGTCCATACTTAAACTTCTTAGTTGAGCAATTTGTTTTTAATCAAGATACTATTAAATGATTATTAAAGGGAGAAATAATGGTAAGATAATTGTTTCTTGAAGTCTTTCTCCCTCAGCTTGTTTTTAAAAATTAAAACCTAGAGAAAAGAACACAGTGGACCTATATTCTTTAATTTGATTTACCAACTGCTAACATTTTTGCCATATTTGCCTTATTTTTCTTTCTTTTCCTGGGATACACCATTTGAAAGTAAGTTGCAGATACAAATTCTATTTTAATGCTGTTTTTTTCAACTTGCTACCATCACAGTAGATAATCATAGATATTCCTTGAAGATATACACACTAACCAAAAAGGAAGATACACTTTTTTAAAGAAATGTGGATAAGCTTTCAGCATATTCTGTCATAATTCTAAGAAGACTGTTTCATAATGGCTACAAGCTGTGTGCATATCTCTGTTCATTATTTTATCCCTAGTGCTTCATTGTCTATAGACCCCGAATCATTATTTGTTTAATGAATGAAAGATAAATGGGCAAGAGAATGACTAGGATAATTACTTGTCAGCTGGGACTTGGGTAGAGGGAAATGATTCAACATTCAAGTTCAAGTACTCAGTTCTCAACCACAAAATGTGATTGACCATACTTCTACCATTTGTTACAAATGACTTAGGAGAAGAACTATTTGAGAAATACAGGGACAAAACTGTGAAACCACTTATTTAGAGAGAATAGTTTTAAAGTAGAATAGTTAAATGGTAACGGCATCCTCTCCTACTAAAAAAAAATCAAGTCAATATTTTCTCATTTCTACTAAAAAGTGAAGTTAAATGTTCTGTTAACAGTCCTGAAAAAAATAATTTTAAAGCCAAGGAAAGTTTGTTAAAGTTGTCTACCTCTTGAGTTGCTATTTTACGATTTAGTTCAGCTACTTTGGAAGAAGAATTTTCTACTGCATTTTGGCAAAGGAGTTTCTCTACTTCCCTCTGATGAGATGCTTTGAGAGATGCAATGTGTGCTGCAGTATCTTCCTTGACCCTGTAGAGCAAATCAAACAAAATCACACATAAAAACAGCTCTTCAATTCAGAGTTAGCATAAAAATAGTGTAGGAAGCTTGGAAATTAAAGAGGCATAGGGAAAGAACACCATTACTTACTGCACTTTGTCAGGTGCTTTATACATTATTGCTTGTGAGTTCTTACAACCACACCATGAGCTCACTATTATTTACTGAATTTTATAAGGGCAGAGTTGAGTTTTGGAAAGAGTGATGTCTCTGGAGTTCAGATTAGGAAGTTGCAGAGCTGGGGTTCAAGCCCAGCACAGTGTTAGACCTCAAAATCTGGGCCTTCCACTGGATCCCTAGCCTGGGGCTGTACTTTCTGAGAGAATGGAAGGTTCTGAATGTTCTGTCTGGATTTAAAGCAAGGGCCTAATATTTTATCTTCTTTTGTTTATTTACTTTTTTATTTAAAAAAAAATTTTTTTTACGTTTATTTATTTTTGAAGACAGAGAGAGAGCACAAGTGGGGGAGGGGCAGAGAGAGAAGGAGACAGAATCTGAAGCAGGCTCCAGGCTCTGAGCTGTCAGCATAGAGCCTGATGCGGGACTTGAATTCACTGACTGCGAGATCATGACCTGAGCCAAAGTCAGAAGCTCAACCGACTGAGCCACCCAGGAGCCCCTATTATTATTTTTAAATGTTTGTTTATTTATTTATTTTTAATGTTTATTTATTTTTGAGACAATGTGAGAGACAGAGTGCAAGCAGCGGAGGGGCAGACAGAGGGAGGCACAGAATCTGAAACAGGCTCCAGGCTCTGAGCTGTCAGCATAGAGCCGGATGCGGGGCTCGAACTCACGAACCGTGAGATCACGACCTGAGCTGAAACTGGACACTTAACTGACTGAGCTACCCAGGCGCCCCAATGTTTACTTATTTTTGAGAGAGAGAGAGATTGAGGGGGAGGGAGAGAGAGAGAGAGAGAGAGAGAATGAATCTGAAGCAGGCTCCAGGCTCTGAGCAAGTGTTCAGCACAGAGCCCAATGTGGGGCTCGAACCCACAAACTGTGAGATCATGACCTGAGCTGAAGTCAAATGCTCAACTGACTGAGCTACCCACACACCCCAAAAAATGATAGGATTTTATTCAAAGCAGATATATTTAGTGACTCACTGTTGCTATAAACAAATTTATCAGCTGCTTATTTGACTATATGAACATTTATTCATGGAAACAGTATGGAAAAGCATAAAACTCTAAAGCACTTATGACACAACTGAACTAAAGTAAAAAACAAAAAACCAAATAAACAAAATACCCCACTGGCCTAAATCTGGGATTAGGAAAGGTTATTCTTTACTTATCAGGCCCAGAGCTGCTTGAAAAACAGATTAAGCAATACTAAAAAATTATAAATTATATATAGGAAAATTTATAGGATAAATTTCAATTTTTTCTAGGAAAGAATGCAATTCTTTCCAAATAGCTTTATTTTTATTATCACATTGAGAACTAAAAACACAAGGTTTCAATCTGGAAGCATTCAGACACAGCTGCCCATCATTCAATAAGCATTTGTCCGGTGCTTGCTATGCTCACTCTGCTCCTTTACCACGTTGCAAAGAAGTATAATCTTATATCAGTTCTCAAGGAGTTACTAGGCACTGTCTGATTAGTGCTTTCTTGATATTCAATACTGGCACATGGTATATAAGTTATGGAGGAGCTGGAAGTGAGAGCAGGAAATTTCCTGAGAGGCTCTAGGAGATATTTTGTGGAAGAGGTAGCACTTGAAACATGAACGAGCAAAATGTAGTAAAAGACCTTCAGCAACTAAGGCCCACACAGAAGTCTTGTAATGGTGATGGCACTTGAGAAGCCACATGGAGTAAGTT
Source organism: Puma concolor (assembly GCF_028749965.1). Classification (NCBI taxonomy): domain Eukaryota; kingdom Metazoa; phylum Chordata; class Mammalia; order Carnivora; family Felidae; genus Puma; species Puma concolor. Next base: position 77,128,620 of record NC_141671.1, read on the forward strand.
AGTCGTGATACTTCAGGAAGCTGGGATTCAGTGGAGGGCAGAGTAACTCAAACACAGGGATATTTAAGAATATTAATGGTTTTTAAGCAAAATGATTAGGGGAGACAGAAACTAAAATCAGGGAGATTAGGGTGGGATGCTGTAGTAAAGCAACTAAGGCTGCACTACAGTAAGGTAGAAAGTGAAAGGAGACCTATTTATAAGGAAGCACCCCCATAAACTGTGAGCCCAAGAAATAAAGGAAGTAAAAGCTGGACTTGACAACTGAAAAAATATGGTGCTAGATGGAGATGGGGAAGCTGTGAGGGGAGCTAGTTTATAGGTAAAAAAAGGAATAAAATTTGAGATACTACTGAGTCCAAGAGGAATAATCCAAAAAACCCCAGTAGATTTAACATCTCTGCTCAGGGAAGAAAACAGCCTTGAAAAGTAAATCGGGTTCGTGGTTCATAGAAGCCATAAGAATACATGAATTTAGCAATGGATAAAGAACAGAGAATAAACAGAAAGTTGAAAATAAACCCTGGTAGAAGTCTGGTTTTTGTGGAAGGAGAATGAAGAGTCAGGAGTCGGTTAAAGGTACAGGAGAGGCGTACTAGTCACACTCCCTAGTGTGAGTCATGGAGGTTATGGGAGGAAACCATTTCAAGAAAGAACAATGTCAAGGAGAATGAAAATGGAGAAAACACCACTGGACCAGGAAAGAGCACTACTGAGAGATCACATTTAAAAGAGTGCTGAGGATAAGAGTCCCGGTTAAGAGGAAGTGAGTTGCAAATAAGACGCTACTTGTGGAAAAGTGTTCCTGACAGAAAGATGAGTAGAGACTTGCTTGGTTTGATGATGGACAAAAAGATCTGAGCATGTTAGAAGGCTCAGAGGAAAGACAGTAGACAGTACCTGGTGATTCTGAGAAGGAATGAACACAAAAGTTCTTTAAGGCATGAATGGAAATGGATGTGATCACTAGATTAACTTTAAGAGTTATTTTGGAAAAGAGGACCTTTCCTCTTAGAATGTCAGCTAGTTTTAATAATAGCAGTTTTCTGCAGTCTGCCCATGGCAGTCATAAATGATGACATTCATTTATAAGAAGGCCCAGCGGGTCAGCTTATTAACACCATCTGGAAAACTGCAGAAAGACAAGATCAGTCAGCCCAAGCACATGGTTTGGGCTGACACAGAGATTCAGGCTTATCAGGATCTGCCCTTCAACAGGTAGAGGATCCTACTCTGAAAGAGATCTATGCTTAGCAATGCAATACAACTTCATAAAATTTGATGATGAATTCAGTTGAGGGTAAAATTGATAATCTAGAGGAAATCTATCTCATAATTTTGGCATTTTTATCTTTTTATATCCCCATATATTTATTTACAAATTCACATTTTACCTTTTCATGGAATTTTCAAATTGGGTCACTGCTGCTTCAGATTTCATCTTCAGCTCATTCCTCTCCACAATTAATCTCTCCAGTTCATTTTTCAATCTGCAGTTTTCTTGTAAAACCTCTGAAACATGGGAATCAGTAAAAGTGTGTGGTTGGTAACGCTTGCCATCCAGGGTTCCAGGGAATGCGTTAGCACTTCCTTTACCTGAATGCAAACCATCTTTCTTCCCCCTTTTTGCAGTCACTTCCTCTCTACCCTTAGAGTTCTGATTAGACAGCATCATCCTTCTCTCCTTCTGGAGCCTCTCCACAGTTTTTGAAAGGTCTTGTATTTCTCTCCCCTTCGCAGCCAGCTCCTCGTTGAGTCGCACCAGTTTAGCTTTAGCATGAGCCTGTTCTACCTGGAGTTCTATAGACTGGAAATCGTTACCATCTTTATCGCTTTTCTTGAGTTCCAATTCAGCATTCTGATGTTTAAGAATGTCTATTTCAGCTTCAAGGTTTCTTACAGTGATTTGATGGGCTTCCTTGATGTCGCCGAGCTCCTTCTCTAGTGCTTCAACCCTGGAGGAGCTGTCAGGCTGGTTCTGGGGTGCTTCCTTCAATTTGCAGGCAAGTAGCTGCTCCTGCTCCTCTAGTCTCTGTTCATACTGGATCTGCAGAAAGGAATCCATGTAACGTCAAACCACTGCTAAGCATGTCACTTGTTCCCAAAGCCCAGCATTCTACTAGGTCCTACCTATTCCTTCATTCAGGCATTCATTACATGTTCTGATGCTTCTAGCTCTGTTCCCTGAGTCAGTCCAATGGGCTGAAGTCCTAATCTTTAAAGAGCATAACGTTATATGTTCTCAATATGTTGTATAATTTCATAATTAACGTGTTGCTTTATAAACATTATATAACATGTTTCTGTACACCCCAAAACTTATTTTAAGTATCACAATCAAACCTATTATTGTGTACCTTTCTCTATGCAAACTGACAAACTATACTCTGAGGATAAACAGGGAAAGATATCGGGGGCGCTGAAATCTTTAAGAGATAGCCCATTTTCAACTTGCTAGTATCAATTTAGGAATCTCATAGGGAGTAAGTCAGCTTGGATTTGTCACACTGCAGCTTTATTATTATAAACAAAATAACCTAAGCAGGTTACTCTGCAGAGGGGGCACAACAGTGTTCATTCATTCAATGAATATTTATTGAGCTACCACTGTGTGCCAGGCACTGTACCAGATTCTAGAGATAAAGAAGTCCAGCTCATGCCTTCAAACAGTTTATAGCCTGGTCAGGAGAGTGATGGAAAATTTCAGTGTCCTATGGTAACTGTGATAATGGGCCTATGAATATGGTGCAAAGAGGACGAGGCTCCCCGTGTGCCTGAGAGAAGGGGGAAGAGTGAATAGAGGGAGCACATTTAGGTTTGGGCTTGAGAGAGGAATGTAAATTTGGGGATAAGTGGAAGCAGGGACATTACGGAAGGAGGAAGAACACCTGCAAAGGCAATCTAATGCTTGGTGTGTACTGGGAACCAGAATGAAAGGAAGAAGTGATAAAGAGTGAGCAGAGACAGGAATGGGACGGGCTAAGGAAGCACAAAAAGAGAAAAATCAGGGTGAAGAGATTTAGATATATAAAAATCAGGTAGAGGGTTGGAATTCTAGCCTCTATGTGGTCACTGGAATGTTAATAGTAGCTGTAATTACTATAATCACTTATTGAATGTTTGCTACACTCCACATAAGGCCGTGGGGCTTTACATATATTTTGCCACTCAATCCTCCCAATATCCTATGAATTAAGGATTAACTAATTAAAATATTTTAACATCTACTCTGTGTCTTGAATGACGGAACACAATGGTGAGTAAAAGCAGAACAGTTCCAGCCATCACGAAGTCCAGAAGCTAGATGGGGAGAGAGATCACTCATGATCCAATCGAAACAGCTGTGAACATGGTAGAGACAATGGAGAAGTGCATGGAAAGTGCCTATAAGATAATTTGTCTACCAGGGAGTCCACGAAGGTTTCACTGGGGTAGCAATGCTTGGATTAAGAGCTAAAGGGCAGGAACATCTCAACTGAAAGAGGTGGGCAGAGCATACCAGTCAGAGGTAAGTGTACAAACTTCTGTGGCTGCAGGAAACATGGCAAGTAGGAGAAACACATATGACTGGATGAGAAAGCACAGTGAGAGAACACACTGGACAGCAAGAGGGGTGTGGCTATACATGGATTTATAGGTCATTTATTTAACCTAAGAGGAACAGGAAGTTATTGAGGGATATAAATAAAGGTAGGGGTGTGTGTGTGTGTGTGTGTGTGTGTGTGTGTGTGTGTGTATGTGTATAAGACACAGATATGAAAATATAATTTTGGCTTTAGCATCAAGAGCTGATTAGAGGATGGAGTGATGTGGGTATGTGTAAACTAGTCAGGAGATTACAATAGTTATCCAGGTCATTGTTTCTTAATGATGGCAGCCGAGTAACACGGTGATGAAAAGGAACAGAGGAAGTGAAAGAAATTCAGGAGAAAAAGTGGCATACTTGGCAATAAGTCAGTTGTAGATAACAACTCCTCTTACATATGAGGAGACAGAGGCTCAGAGGGTAAAGTAACTAGTGTAAAGTCTGGTCTGGGGACTGGAGGTTGGTCTGACCCTAGAAAGCCTGTGTGTTTTCCATCATGCCACAGTCTCCTATGGATAGGAGGCAGTCTGCTAAAGGTGGTGTGGGGGTCACATGAACCTGATGGAAGGAGGTCTGTGGTGAGTTTTAGGGGAATGGAAGAAACTGATCAGTCACAGCAAGAGGATTGCCAAGTAGCACCGAGCAAATTCCCAGGATCAGACACCTAGACACCCGTGACAGCTCTCCTCTCTCAACTATGCCACCTCCTCACAAACACAGATCTGTGTGAGAGGAGGAGCAGAGGAAGAGATGGGTGAGCTGGAGCAGAAGGTAAGGGAGGTAAGTATGGTTGAAAAGAGGGTAGTTAAAAGAGAAGTACGCCTTGGAATTTAGGACAGGAGAACAAAGAAAACCAGGTAGGGGGCTGAGAGATTTGAAAGTATGAAATAAAGTAAAGCCAACTTCCTTGACATGACCTTAAGTTAGCTAGCAGGCCAATGTACTTCCAGGTTTTCAACCTTTTACTGTTTCTGGAATCTAATATTCTATCATCTGTTGCTTCTCTCAAGATAGAAATCTGTGGCCTGTGGATTTGAGGCCTCTGTCACTCACCAGCAATAGCACCTCAGGCAAGAAGTTAAATTGTGAACATCCGTTCCCTCATCTGTGAAGCAGAGTAGCAATATCTGTTTCTCACTGGTGATTGGAAAGATGATGCAGGATGAACTAAAATGTTCGTGAAAGCATCTAGCAAGAATTACTGCAGAAACTGTGTGCTAAACAAATTTTTAAAAGTAAATTAAATATCACATCTTCTTTCATACTTGGTCATCCTACTACTTGTATTTTCTGATTCATTCCTCACAAAGGATTAAAAAACTCAGAAAATAAGACATTTTCAACCAACATTGCCCTGCTCCCTGCTCTACTCCAAAGATACTCTTCTGTCTCATTTCCTCCCTCTTGTCTAGGGAAATTTCAAGAAAGTATTTTTTTTTTTTTAATGTTTATTTGAGAGAGAGAGCACGTGCACAAACAGGGATAGGAGAGGCAGAGAGAGAGAGAGAGAGAATCCCAAGCAGGCTCCACACCACAGTGCAAGATCCCAACATGGGGCTTGATCTCATGAACCTTGAGATCATGACTTGAGCCAAAATCAAGAAAGGGCTGCTTAACCGACTGAACCACCCAGGCATCCCTCAAAAAAGTATTTTCACCCATGGTAACTAAAAAACAATTTTATACTGAATATACACCAGACATGTTTTACCTTGCCTTTTCATAGCTTAATTACCACTAATTCTAGCATCACTGAGAGGAACACTGTGCTTGATTTTCTAAACTTGAAATAAAAAGAAGTAGATAAAGGAGAGCAAAAAAGATAGGATGGGTCTAGGTTTCTTTTGCATCTACTGACATGCATGGTAAAGGTTTTACAGGGAAGGATGTTTAAAATTATTTGTTAAAATGAGACCTAAGAAGTGCCCAGCTCCCACAATACTGAAACCTTGAGATCTGAGCCCCATGTCCATGGCTAGATGGCACCCACCTTCATCTTCTGGAACTGTTGTTCCATGGTACGAAGGCTTTTCTTTGCTTCTTCATCTTTGCCCTCCAAATCAGCCTCTAGTTTTTTTATCCTTTTCTCCATAAAGTCCACTGTATTTCTATCCACTGTATCACCAGCTGCTGATGCAGCCAGTATTAAAGCAGGTAAAGAATTGGGATATCTTCTCTTTAGAATTCCTTCCATTTCCTTAACCTATTAAAATATTTTTGCATATACGTAAGATCACAAGTATATTAAAATTAAGCAGTTTCATGTATAAATTGAGATTATGCTCTATGAGTCATGTCTAGATTTCAAAGAGATGTTTATATCACATCACAAGACTGAATCATATGCACAGAAACACAGATTAATTTCAAATTTTGCATCCCTAGATTATCTGATTTTAAAACCCTATAGTTTAATGTCTAATTTAGTACTGGTTACTGGTTAATTTACAGAAATCCTCTTACATTTATCCGAAACAGATCTTGGGACTTTCTACTGTACTAGTAATAACCAATTTTTCTGAAGAGAAAGCTTTTTCCCTTCCCTTTTTCCCACAGACTCCCTTTGATGATTGTATTTATACTATCTATTGATTGAAAAATGACATCTGCATATGAATGTACAGAATTTGTACAATAAACACACAGCTTCCTAAGCACCTGCCCCTATGTGCAACAATCTCCACCCTACCCCAACTCTCCTACAAATGTCCCCCTCCAACTGAAGTTTATTTTTTTAAGGTTTTTAATGTTTATTTATTTTTTAATTTTTTTATTTTTTAAACTTTACATCCAAATTAGTTAGCATATAGTGCAACAATGATTTCAGGAGTAGATTCCTTAGTGCCCCTTACCCATTTAGCCCATCCCCCCTCCCACAACCCCTCCAGTAACCTTCAGTTTGTTCTCCATATTTATGAGTCTCATAAGTCCTCATATGAGTGAAGTCATACGATTTTTGTCTTTCCCTGACTAATTTCACTTAGCATAATACCCTCCAGTTCCATCCACATCGTTGCAAATGGCAAGATTTCATTCTTTTTGATTGCCAAGTAACACTTCATTGTATGTATATATACCACATCTTCTTTATCCATTCATCCATCGATGGACATTTGGGCTCTTTCCATACTTTGGTTATTGTTGATAGTGCTGCTATAAACATGGGGGTGCATGTGTCCCTTCGAAACAGCACACCTGTATCCCGTGGATAAATGCCTAGTAGTGTAATTGCTGGGTTGTAGGGTAGTTCTATTTTTAGTTTTTTGAGGAACCTCCATACTGTTTTCCAGAGTGGATGCACCAGCTTGCATTCCCACCAGCAGAGTAAAAGGGTTATCCTTTCTCCGCATCCTCGCCAACATCTGTTGTTGCCTGAGTTGTTAATGTTAGTCATTCTGACAGGCGTGAGGTGGTATCTCATTGTGGTTTTGATTTGTACTTCCCTGATGATGAGTGATGTTGAGCATTTTTTCATGTGTCAGTTGGCCATCTGGAAGTCTTCTTTGGAGAAGTGTCAATTCATGTCTTTTGCCCATTTCTTCACTGGATTATTTGTTTTTTGGGTGTTGAGTTTGGTAAGTTCTTTATAGATTTTGGATACTACCCCTTTATCTGCTATGTCATTTGCAAATATCTTCTCCCATTCTGTTGGTTGCCTTTTAGTTTTGCTGATTGTTTCCTTCACTGTGCAGAAGCTTTTTATTTTGATGAGGTCCCAGTAGTTCATTTTTGCTTTTGTTTCCCTTGCCTCTGGAGATATGTTGAGTAAGGAGTTGCTGTGGCCAAGATCAAAGAGGTTTTTGTCTGCTTTCTCCTTGAGGATTTTGATGGCTTCCTGTCTTACATTGAGGTCTTTCATCCATGTTGAGTTTATTTTTGTGTCTGGTGTAAGAAAGTGGTCCAGGTTCATTCTTCTGCATGTCGCTGTCCAGTTTTCCCAGCACCACTTGCTGAAGAGACTGTCTTTATTCCATTGGATATTCTTTCCTGCTTTGTCAAAGATTAGTTGGCCATACGTTTGTGGGTCTATTTCTGGGTTCTCTATTCTGTTCCATTGATCTGAGTGTCTGTTCTTGTGCCAGTACCATACTGTCTTGATGATTACAGCTTTGTAGTATAGCTTGAAGTCTGGGATTATGATGCCTCCTGCTTTGGTTTTCTTTTTCAAGATCGCTTTGGCTATTCAGGGTCTTTTCTGGTTCCACACAAATTTTCGAATTGTTTGTTCTAGCTCTGTGAAGAATGCTGGTGTTACTTTGATAGGGATTGCATTGAATATGTAGATTGCTTTGGGCAGTATTGACATTTTAACAATATTTGTTCTTCCTATCCAGGAGCCTGGAATCTTTTTCTAATTTTTGTGTCTTCTTCAATTTCTTTCATAAGCTTTCTATAAGTTTTCAGTGTGTAGATTTTTCACCTCTTTGGTTAGATTTATTCCTAGGTATTTTACAGTTTTTTGTGCAACTGTAAATGGGATCGATTCCTTGATTTCTCTTTCTGTTGCTTCATTGTTGGTGTATAGGAATGCAACCAATTTCTGTGAATTGATTTTATATCCTGCAACTTTGCTGAATTCATGAGTCAATTCTAGCAGTATTTTGATGGAATCTTTTGCATTTTCCATATAGAGTATCATGTCATCTGCAAAGAGTGAAAGTTTGACCTCCTCCTGGCCAATCTGGATGCCTTTTATTTCTTTGTGTTGTCTCATTGCAGAGGCTAAGACTTCCAATACTATGTTGAATAACAGTGGTGAGAGCGGACATCCCTGTCTTGTTCCTGACCTTAGGGGGAAAGCTCTCAATTTTTCCCCATTGAGGATGATATTAGCATTGGGTCATTCATATACGGCTTTTATGACCTCGAAGTATGCTTTTATCCCTACTTTCTTGGGGTTTTTTATCAAGAAAGGATGCTGTATTTTGTCAAATGCTTTCTCTGCATCAGTTGAGAGGATCATATGGTTCTTGCCCTTTCTTTTATTGATGTGATGAATCACATTAATTGTTTTGCAGATATTGAACCAGCCCTGCATCCCAGGTATAAATCCCACTTGGTTGTGGTGAATAATTTTTTAAATGTATTTTTGGATCCGGTTGGCTAATATCTTGTTGAGGATTTTTGCATCCATGTTCATCAGGGAAACTGGTCTATAGTTCTCCTTTTTAGTGAGGTCTCTGTCTGGTTTTGGAATCAAGGTAATGCTGGCTTCATAGAAAGAGTTTGGAAGTTTTCCTTCCATTTCTATTTTTTGGAACAGTTTCAAGAGAATAGGTGTTAACTCTTCCTTAAATGTTTGGTAGAATTCGCCTGGAAAGCCATCTGGCCCTGGACTCTTGTTTTTTGGCAGATTTTTGATTACTAATTCAATTTCCTTCCTGGTTATGGGTCTGTTCAAATTTTCTATTTCTTCCTGTTTCAGTTTTGGTAGTGTATATGTTTCTAGGAATTTGTCCATTTCTTCCAGATTACCCATTTTATTGGCATATAATTGCTCATAATATTCTCTTATTATTGCTTTTATTTCTGTTGTGTTGGTATTGTTTATTTTTTGAGAGAGAGACAGAGAGATAGAGCACGAGCAGGGGAGGGCAGAGAGAGAGAGAGAGACACAGAATCTGAAGCAGGCTCCAGGCTCTGAGCTGTCAGCACAGAGCCCGACACGGGACTCAAACTCACAAACTGTGAGGTCATGACCTGAGCCGAAGTCAGACGTCTAACCGACTGAGGCACCAAGGCGCCCCAAGTTTAATCTATTTTTAAAATTACAGTTACTTCTTTCAATTAGAAAGCAAGGAGGATTAGATGATATTTAATGAAGTCTTCACAAAACACTACTTTTCATTTAGTCTATTAAGCAATAACATATTTTATGGTCTTTTTGTGAGAAAGAACTGTACCAGGGTCTACAGAAATTAAAGCTTGATATTATATATGTACATATGTTTATACCTGTTTTTGTTAAATTACAGTTTAGATGTGTTTGAAAAACATATATTAAAATACTAAATTCTTTATTGAATAGTTTTCTACCTCTGAACATACAATAAAATAAAACAGCACCTGAGAGGCAGTCTAGTGCACTGGGTAGAGCTTGTTTGGAGTTCAGATTGTGCCACCAGCTTTATGACCTGTGTCTACTCCTCAATCTACATTTCTTTTGCCTCACTGGTAAAATGGGAATGACAATACCAATTTCATGGCATTGGCACACTTAAGTGAGGATCAAATGACATTTACCTTGGTAAAGTACTTAGCAGAACACCCAGTATACAGTGAGGGCTTGATAATGTTGGCTTTTATTATGATCTGGTCTCAAAAACTACCCCCACTAAGGCAAGATGCATTGCTGGTACTTAAAATCCTATATATAACTTGAATATTGTTCATGTTAGGCATTGAATATTGTTCATCATTTGCAACATTTATAGTAAATATTTCCAGTCATGAAGACTGCTTGCACTTTCATATATGCACCATAAATTGAAATATATCCAGATACAAATATTGATAACTTCAATTGTGACATTTTCAAAGTTTTGCTTTCTCCGGTATTAAAAATCTAGTTATTTGAAGTAGATCTAAGCATACAAAGGTACATACATACACATATACAAAATGTATACTGAAAAGAGAAGAACTAGATTTTTAAAAAATGAATGTTTTTAAGAGACTTTTAAATATAGAGAAAAAATGGAGGGTTGTTGGAGAGGTTATGGGTGGGTGGATGGGCTAAATGGGCAACAGGAATTAAGGAAGACAGTTGGGATGAGCACTTGGTGTTATATGTAGGTGATGAATCACTGGATTCTACTCCTGAAATCATTATTGCACTATATGCTAACTTGAATGTAAAAATAAAAGAAAAAAAAAAAAGAATGTTTTAACATATTTATAATTAATGCATTCATTTAAAATTTTAAGAAATATTTCAACCTAATTTTGATATCTTGAAGTACTTATTACATTTTTGGGGAAAATTAGATTTTACTTTATATTTTCTTTAATTTTGCTTTTTAATATTTTTCTTCGGTCATTGATATGAGTAAATGCTGGTCACTGATACCAGTGTGGCTGTCATACACAAAAGTAACTGCTTTTTCAAAAATTCTCATTGGAAATTAAACTATGAAATATTCCATTAAATAAAAGTATGAATTAAAAAATGCACATAATCTGAAATTTTCATTATAACAGGCATCTAATTAATTGGCCCCATTTTTAATTATGAACTTTTAGAAAATGAGATATTTTATTCTAGAATTAACCTATTTCAGAATATGGCTCCAAAATGATTCTGAATACACTTGATATACCTTTACTTTAAAATATATATTAAGGTTTAGGGGCACCTGGGTGGCTCAGTCGGTTAAGCCTCTGACTTTGGCTCAGGTCATGATCTCACAGTTTGTGAGTTTGAGCCCCTTGTCAGGCTCTGTGCTGACGGCATAGAGCCTGCTTGGGATTCTCTCTTCCTCCCTTTCTGACCCTCCCCACTCTCTCTCTTTCTTCTTCTCTCTCTCAAAAATAAATAAACATTAAAACAATAAATATATAGTAAGGTTTAAAATCATTAGGATGGAAATGTTCATGGGAACAGAGTAAGATCCGAAATGTACACACAGTAAACTATACAAAATATTATTAATAAACAATATTTTAGAAAGATATAGTCTAAAATGGTAAGCCAATACATTTTTTAACAAAAGCATTTTTTTATTTTATTTTTTTTTATTTATTTTTTTAATTTTTTAATGTTTATTTTTGACAGAGAGAGAGAGAGAGAGAGAGAGAGAGACAGAGCATGAGCAGGGGAGGGGCAGAGAGAGAGGGGGGACACAGAATCCAAAGCAGGTTCCAGGCTCTGAGCTGTCAGCGCAGAGCCCGACGCGGGGCTCGAACTCACAGACTGCGAGATCATGACCTGAGCTGAAGTCGGTTGCTCAACCGACTGAGCCACCCAGGCGCCCCTATTTTTTTTATTTTTGAGAGAGTGTGAGTGGGGGACGGGCAGAAAGAGAGGGAGACACAGGATCTGAAGCAGGCTCCAGGGTCTGAGCTGTCAGCACAGAGCCTGACACGGGGCTCGAACTCACAAACTGTGAGATCATGACCTGAGCCGAAGTTTGTACTTAACCAACTGAGCCACCCAGGCACCCCTTAATGAAAGCATTAATAAAAGAGGAAAATAACTTGTATTCAGTGCTATATTTCTAGTCAATATGATTTACCATTTCAAGTCTTAATTTTGCTTTTAAGCATGCTTCATTTGTTTTCACTCTGATACATTTAGTTCTGCATTCATTTATTAATTCCCAGATATGGCGCTGCACTGGAGATACAGAAGGCAAACAAGATAAGCCAGATCCTTGCTTTAACAGCACTTGTACTCCAATGGAGGAGAGAAACTAATAAAGTAAATCAACAAGTAAATAAAATAACTTTCTAAATTATTTCTCTTAAAGTCATCAAATAGGGAAGTAGTTGCTTTGGTCTTTTCTCTCTCACAATTCTGGATGGCTTCGTCTACATTAGCTAATCTAAATCAAAAGCACTGAAAAATAGGCAAGCAATCCTGTACTATACTTATTTCAGAATACTTCTAACTCTTTAAAATACCTCTGTCCTATTCCTCTCCTGGCTACTAAGCCAAGTTACCGACCATACCTTTTACTATAAGAACAGGTCCTGTAAAAGTAACAAAAGCTAATTTTTTAGTTTTCCTTCTCTCAGAAAACTGGGGTAATATTGAGCCCAGTGATGACCTCACAGTTTTGGGTTTGTGATGGAATAATAACTGTATATTTAAGTATCATGACTTGACTATAGAATTATGCTCCCTTATGCACAGGGCTGGAAATCCTTCTTTCGTTTTAATAATTGAGTTATGAATACAAATACTAAATTACAGAGTTTTAAAAACAAAAGGAAAAAGTTAATATTCCACCCCACATATAACTACTTTAATGAAAAAAATCTTTATCCTAATAAGCATTACAACATAATTTTTGAAAAGGTCTCCCAGCTACACTGACCATAAAATGAATACTTCTAAGCTTGACGGTGAGCAAGAACTCAAAATGACGGAGCTTTTTGGAAGGCTAAATGTTCCATTTATTTCCAGGGTGTTTGCAACTTCTCAAGCACTTCTAACATGTTCCCAATTTAAAAGTCTCCTTTCCTGTACTCCTCTCTCACCAAACTTTTATGAGGAGAAGGAATCCTAATTCTATACCCAGAGTTTTAAAATTCTGCTTCCTTCTTTCTAGATATCTAATAGAGCTGGAATGAAAATAACCTTTCATCCATAGGTCTACCATCAAATGAGGCACAGCAGCCTAAAAATTCTTCATGTATAAAGCCACAGGTTGTACAAAATGATGTTGTTTACTACTTTTATGGCTGTCACTTTAAATATTATATATAAAGAATATTTAGAGGGCAGTTCTATATTAAAATAAATGAATAAAAGTATGAATTTTCAGGTTGACTATGTTTTTTAGGAACTACTGAAATAGCAGAAAACAAAAATTCTCTGTATAAAAAATGCCCTAATGAAAATTTACCCTGAACACATACTTGTCGCTCTAGGTCTTGAATTTTTTTGGCATCAGCTGCTTTCTCTTTTAAACGTATCTTCTGCTGAATACATGGATTTCCAGATTCAGCTTTCAGTTTCTCAACCTGTCAATAAGTAAAGAACCTGTTAAGCATATTTAAAACATACCAGAGAAACACGAGGAAAGAAGCATAATGGTAGGTCATTCATTCATTTATTAATTCCCAGATAGGGTGCTGCGCTGGAGACACGAAGGGCAAACAAGATAAGCCAGGTCCCCGCTTTAACAGGGCTTGCACTCTGATGGAGGAGACACATGATAAGCTAATAAAGTAAATGAACAAGTAAATAAAATAACTTCAGAGAGTGACAAATGCTATGAAGAAAATAAAACAGGGGCGCCTGGGTGGCTCAGTCGGTTAAGCATCCAACTCTTGATTTCTGCTCAGGTCATAATCTCAGGTTCATGAGACTGAGCCCTGCGATGGGCTCTGTGCTGGTAGTGTGAAGCCTGCTTGGGATTCTCTCTCTCCCTCCCTCTCTGCTCTTCCCATTTGTGCACATGCCTGCATGTGCATGCTCTCTCTCTCTCAAAATAAATAAACACTTAAAAAAAAGAAGAAAATAGAGTGAAAGGGTCAGAAGAGGGCAGGATTGGTAGCTCCATTAGATTACAAGATCAGGAAAGGTCTTTCTAAGGAGTAGAATTTGGAGCTGAGACTTGAATGAGGAGTGAGACATGGAAGAACATAGGCCAGAGTAATCGAGTGAAGGCAACCGGTGGAACAAGCTTGGCATGTTCAAGAATCAGAGAGAGTTTTGATGTGGCTGCAGGACAGTGACTTGTGGAGTGTTATACAGATGAGGCTGGAGAGACAGGCAGGCAGGGTTCAGACCATACAGGGACCTGACAGGTTGTGATAAGGAGCTTGGATTTATTCTCAGTCTATTCTAAAACAGACTACACATCTGTGAGCAAACCCAAACCATCTATTTTAATTGGCAGAGTTTATAGTACTGATTTAATCACACTTACAAGGCTAAGAAGAACTAATTGTTGAATGGGGTACATCTACAGAAATACATTCTCAAATGATCTTATTACCGCAAGTTTGAGCTTCTCAATTTCTTCATTTGCTTCTTTAAGCCGAAATGCATCTTTATCCAGAAGTTCCTGATTTTCAGCATACCATTGTAATCTTTTTTGCAGGCGACTGATTTCTTGTTTATGTGTTTCTTCTAAAATTTTTATTTCATATAATTTTTCACCTATAGGATGAAACTCCTATAAGATGAACTCCTGAACTTGATTATAATTTCCCAAAATATGGAAATAAATTAAATTACATAGAAACCAATGCCAATCTAATGAAAGCATTATGAAAAAATAGGCAAAAAAAAAATTAGTCTTTGCAAGGCAGTATCCAGTTTAATCTGTTAATAAAGAGAGATGAACATTGTGTTCATAGTCCAACTCCTCATAGTCCAACTCCTCAAATTCATAGCAAAGTTGGCTGTGTATAATTTTTTTTTGATAAATCAATTGTTTTCCCACTGACTTTCATTATAAAAGCAAAGTCATTTCCATGGGACAATAAATGTTGGATCCAAGAGATAATAAACATGAAGAATTCCTATAACTATATTAATAAATTGCAATGGGAAACATTAGAGAGTGCTTACCATACAGGATTTCATTTAACACAACAAACATATGATGGGTATTGTTATTATTATATTTTACAGATGAGGAGACTAAATATAATTTTCTTACAAACAGGTGGTGTATATCTCACAGTGAAGATCATGGTATCACAGTGGAGAGATCTTACAAGGACTCTTCGGATCTACTTTTCTAGTCCTGTGTTCTGTCATCCTAAACTCCAATCCACAGGTGCACTCGATATATGCTCATGAAGCAAGCACACTCCAACAACCTCCCTTCATTCCTTCACTTCTGAGTCTTTCAACCTGTCAGGACCCGGCTCAAATGCTACTCTTCCCTGAAATCCCTATTTAGTACCATGTCTCATGTTATTTGTATTTTTTTTTTTTATATTAAACTTTTCTGCATTCTTATTTTCCCTTGTTTTCCCTGATGGGGAATGTCACATTTATCCTTGTGTTTTCTATAAACATAGGTGTAGTGTTATTTGTTCATTTGGCAAATACTTAAGAGCCTTTCTTTCAGACCCAGGGATAAAAAGGCAGACCATACCCTCAGGAAGGTCACAGACATGAAAATGAATAGACATAATATGCCACAAATTCAAAACAATCCTTGATATTCTCTGATCCTGCAATTAGTCCTGCCAAAACCAACTAACCCACCTATTAATAACTTTTTTTTTAAAGTTTCTAAAACTACAATATACTTCAAGAAGTAGGATTTTGATTCCTTGAGTAGTAATAGCAACTGCTATTACTTAAATTCAAGATTAAAACAGTTACGAGTATAAAGGTAAACTGTTTAAGCTCAGCGTTTTACCTGTGGCATAAGCAATCTGATCTTTGGCTTGGTCTCTCTCTTTCTTCATTTTTTCCAAGTCTACTTCAAGAGCTTGTTTGTCTTGCTTCAGTCTTTTGATGTCTTCCAATAAACAGTTTTTTTCTTTCTTGATATTCATAGAATTACAAAAGCAAATTATTTCTGGATGCAAAAAGTTGTGGCATAGGCTCTGTTTCACCCCACCTATCATAAATACTCATACATATTTTTTATAAATACATATATACAATAAATATCCTATTAGTTTCAGGTGTGCATCATGGTGATTTGTTATTTTTATACATTATGAAATAATCCCCAAAATAAGTCGAGGATCTGTCCTAAGTTATGATGTGTCATCACACAAAATTATTACAATATTATTGGCTATATCCCCTATGCTGTATATTATATCCATGTGTCTTATTTTATAACTAGTAGTTTATACCTCTTAATCCCCTTTACCTATTTCACCTGCCCTCCAATCTCCCCACCACTGCTTCTGGTAACCAACAGTTTGTTCCCTGTACCTATGAGTCTCGTTTATGTCACATATAAATGAAATCATATGGTATTTGTTTTCTTCTTATTTCACTTAGCACAATACCCTCTAGATCCACCCATGCTGTCACAAATGACAAGATCTCATCCTTTTTTATGGCTGAGTAATGTCCAGTGTGTTTATCTATCACTGGATGCTTACATTGCTTCCATATCTTGGGTATTTTATGCTGGAAGGAACATAGGGGTGATTATCTCTTCAGATTGATGTTTCTGTCTTCTTTGGATTAATACCCAGAAATGGAATTACTGTATCATACAGTTCTATTTTTGATTTTTTGAGAATCCTTCATTCTGTTTTCTATATTGGCTGCACCAATTTACATTCCCACCAACAGTATATGAGGGTTCCCTTTTCTCCACAACCCCACCAACACTTGTTATTTTTTGTCTTTTTGACAATAGTGAACCTTACAGGTGTGAGGTGATATCTCACTGTGGTTTTGACTTGCATTTCCCTGATGATTAGAGATGTTCAGCATACTTTCATGTGTCTGCTGGTCATTTCTATATCTTTGGAAAAATGTCTACTCAAGTCCTCTGGCTGTTATTAATCATGTTGTGTTTTTGGTATTAATTTGTATAAATCCTTCATACATTTTGGATATTAATATCTTATCAGATATATCACTTACGAGTATCTTCTTCCATTCTGTAGACTGCCTTTTCATTTTGTTTATGGCTTCCTTCACTGTGCAAAAGCTTTTTAGTTTGATATATTCCCATTTGTTTTAGATTTTGTTGGCTTTGCCTGAGGCGACTGGTTTGAAAAAAAAGCTAAGATCAATGTCCAAGAGCTTATTGTCTATGGTTTCTTTTGGGAGTTTTATGGTCTCAGGTCCTATATTCAAGTCTTTACTCCATTTTGAATTTATTTTTATATATGGTTTAAGACAGTAGTCCACTTTCATTCTTTGGTATGTATCTGTCCAGTTTTCCCAATACTATTTATTGAACAGATTATCCTTTCTCTATTTTACATTCTTGCCTCCTCTGTCTTGGATTGACCACATATGTGTGGATACTTTCATGAACTCTCTATTCAAGAGAGGAATTGTTTTAAAGAGATGGTGAGTTTTTCTCCTCTGTCTGAAATTCTCTGGTGGCTCCCATTCCTCTCAGGATAAATCCAAAGTCCTTACCATGATATTCAGTGTCATGTAACCCAGCCCTGCCCATGCCTCTGAGCATATCTACTATAAATCTTCCTCTTCCCACTCCAGTCCAGCATCAGAGACTTCTAGCTGTTATTTGAACATAACCAGCACACTCTCACTCCAAGGTGTTTGCACTTACTGTTTCCTCTGCCTTTAGTGTTCTGCTCCCAGATAGCCAGGGGGCTCACTCTTTTACTTCATCAGGATTTCTGCCCAAATGAAACCCCAGGAGGATCTTTCCTGATTACTTTTGCTAAAACAAAAACTTTCATCCTAACCCCCGAGTATGTTGCTTTATTTTCTTGTCACAGAACTCATCACTACCACCTGACATACGTTTACTTGAAAGCAGAGATTTTACTCATTTTTGCATGAAAAAAACACATAAAAAAATGCCTGGCACATAAAAAAGGTTGACTGAATGCTAAATATGCCTTACATTCAACACTACTCTCAATAGCCCCCATTCATCTCGACACAATCATACTTAATCCTTCAAAGCACAGTTCAAATGAGGCTATTCCTGATAATCTCTTCCTCTGTGCTCCCATAAACTTGTGTTGTACCTCTAGTATAGTATTTATTACTGTGTCATATGATATTGATTTGTGTACATACCTCTTCTTGTTATTAGGCTGAGAACTCTATGGAGACTAAGACTGACTTACTACTAATACCTGTATACTTTACGGCACTAACCACACAGCTGGTACTCAATAAATGTTTATTGGACTGAACTCATAACTGCTAAAAAAAAAAAAAGTTCTTGGAGTCACAGAAGTACACTTGGTGTACTTAAGTTTCAAAATAAAACAAATTCTGTATCTCCCTATTTTATAATCCCAAATGCAGTCTTGTGAAGAAAATAAAGCCATTCATTAAAGCACTGTATAATCCTGGTTTCTAACTGCATCACAGATTTAATGGCATAATTTCATTGTTCAATCTTTGTGATCCTCTGTAGATGTCTTTTCAGGAGAGCACTGAGTTTCAAGTATTTGAATGCTCAGGCATCTTTCTGCAACTACCTTCTGTTTAATTAGTTCAATCATTTAGAAATGCTCTCCAGTGGAGTGTACTAAATGGACTTACAGAGTTTTAGCATTCAAAGGAACTTTAAACATCTTGAGTTCAGTTAAACATTTGACACTTAAACAAATGATACTTCATGCTTGCATCCTTCCAGGGACTGACACTTCTTACCCTGAAGAAGGCCAGTAATGTCCCAGGTCAACCCTGTGGGCACAGGATTTGTGGCTGGCAAGTACTTTAATTCTCTTGTAAATTACAATGCAGACATTCAGAGAGGGTCTTTGCCTGCCTCTCTGGCCTTGTCCTTACTCACCCACTTCTGTCTCAGAGGTCTCTGACTCTGGAAAGTAACAAGCCCCTTCCTGATGCAAGGTTTATGCTTTTCTCCTGGTTGGGAGGCTCCATCTTTGTCCAGTGGCTGCTGCTTCTCTTTAGCTCTCAACTCTGACAAAACTTTTTCAGAGTGTCTCCTAGAGCACTATTGACTGGTGCCTTACTCTCTGCCCCACGCACCCTTATTCTCTAATTTTAATATTCTTCAAAGCACAAATTTCTATGTATATTGCTTCATTTGTTACCTTACTGTCTGTCTTCCCTGCTGGAATACATGTCCTAGTGAGCAAGGTTTGTGCCTGTCTTGTTTACCTATTGTATTTACAATGCCAGAATGAGTGCCTGGCATGTGGCAGGTGCTTCATAAAGGACGACTCAGTGAGTAAGTTGTGGTCAGCTTCATTCTTCTTCCTACCTTGGGATACTAAAAAGAAAGAGCTCAGAACCTTTGCTTTTACTATGCTTCTATCTATGCTTTATAGAGAACCAACTCAATAATTGCTATTAATTTTTAAGGTACGAATTAGACTTTACACAAGTATACTCAATGTGAATATTATAGATTTATCCCAGTATGAAATTTTGCTCTAAAACCATCTAAACCCAGAATACCATAGCAAATGAAAATAAAAGGTATATTTACATTCAATCTTACAATATTTTCAGAAATAAAAAAATCCTCAAAGTTTTTACTATTATCTTAAACTAACACTCTTTTGTTGTTGTTGTTAATTTCTTTTTAGGTTTTTCCTGCCTTTGGTAGTTTCACCATCAGGGGCCTAGATGGTGATTTTTACTTTATCCTGAGCAGGAATCACTGGGTTTCCTAAATTTGAGAATTCATCTTTTTTTTATTATTTCTGGGAAATTCTCAGCCATAATATATTTAAATATATTTTAGCATTTCATATATCTGATATTCTCCATTTTTAGTCTATTTATATGTTTATCCAATAATTCTATTGAGGTTCAAAAACTGCTGTTTATTAAATCATTGTGCGATTGTGGATAGTTTCTCCGTGTTTTTGTAATTTTGCATTGTGAGCATATCATCAGCAGGTTTTTATCTGTAGAAATACTGTGTAAGCTGGGTTAAGGTTGTATACTTCTAAGAGCTTTCTGCATTTGTTTCTTCTAGACACACTGGAGGTTCTCACTGACTCAGGACCACATTATATGGTTTGGTTTTGTTTTTTTTCAGTCTGAGCATTACTAACCCTTGCAGGTAGTGTCAATTCAAATACTATAACACAAATGAAGGCAGACGGATGACATTATATTGACCAATCAAGTTAAGACAGAAACTTCTTACAAGAAAAGCTTCTTGACATCTTAGCCCCTTGTGAAGGTGGGTGGATTTTTTTCCTAGTCCACTGTTATACTGAAGGACATGGCTCTTTGAAATCTGAGTGTCCTGTCTCCACTTTGCTGTTAAAGCTCAAGCCCATGGCTACTGAACTACTGGTGTAGCAGCTTACTGACCAGTTTGTATCCCTTCTCATTTCTGGCCCCTAGAGAATTCTTACTTTCTTGAGAGCTGTTACATTATGCATTTATAAGATGTTTATTATATTTTATCCAGCATTTTCTGATGTTTTTAGTGGCAGTTTTAGTTTCCTATCTTCAGAAAAATATTTTCAAAACAGCACTTTTAAAAAGTTGCTAATAACAGTTTAAATAAAGCTAATGTTAGGCTTGAAACCTTACCACATTTTTCCAAGCCTTCATAAAACACAGCAATAATAATTTCTCTTTTACCTTCCTAATTTTTGAGGCCTACTGACAAGGGAGTTAGGGGGAGTCCAACCATTCATTCCTTCTTCTAACCTATCTGCCTAACTATCTACCTAATCATGCTATACATGCATACATGTGCCTGAAGAAAGTACCCTAATGGATTCATATTTGCAGCTGCATTTTATATACTTCAAAAACCTATTAAATATCAGTTATTAACCTAGGGTATGTGTAGATTTCTATATAACAAAACTTTATATAGTTTCTTGTTAAAAAGTGGTACATAATTGGAATTTTTCTAATTCACATAATCATTCATATAGATTTAGTTTCATAATACAGTTCTCAATGGGAGGGAGTGGGGAGAATTAACTGCCCTTCCACAGGGTACAAGTTTGGAAATGTGGCAGTGCTTTTGATTCTTATAATCACTGGTGGGTGCTATGAGTATGTATTTTCTGGGGACAGGGATGATAAAAATCATGCAACACATGGAATTGTTCTGCTTAAAACAGAATTAACCTGACAAAATTCCCAAATGTCTCCCATTAATAAATACTGCTTTAGAAAATTGTAAGCCACCATATGGCTAACAGACACATGAAAAGATGCTCAACACTGCTCATCATCAGGGAAATACAAATCAAAAGTACACTGAAATACCACCTCACACCGGTCAGAGTGGCTAAAATTAACAACTCAGGTAACAACAGACGTTGACGACGATGCAGAGAAAGGGGAACTATTTTGCACTGCTGGTGGGAATGCAAACTGGTGCAGCCACTCTGGAAAACAGTGTGGAGGTTCCTCAAAAAATTAAAAATAGAATTACCCTATGACCCAGAAATAGCACTACTAGAAATTTATCCAAAGGATACAGGAGTGCTGATTCACAGGGGCACACTGTACCCCAATGGTTATAGCAGTACTATCAACAATAGCCAAATTATGGAAAGAGCCCAAATGAATGGATAAAGAAGCTGTGGTATGTATGTGTGTGTATATACACACACACACACACACACACACACACACACCCACACAATGAAATACTACTTTGGCAATAAAAAAGAATGAAATCTTGCCATTTGCTACAACATGGATGGAACTGGAGGGTATTATGCTACATGAAATAAGTCAATCAGAGAAAGACAGATATCATAGGTTTTTACTCATAAGTGGAAGTTGAGAAACTTAACAGAAGACCATGGGGTAATGGAAAGAAAAAAAATATATAGTTACAAACAGAGAGGGAGGCAAACCATAAGAGACTCTTAAATATAGACAACAAACTGAGGGTAGAAGGGAGTTTGGGGGCGGGGGGGTAAGATGCAGGGAAAATGGGTGATGGGCATTGAAGAGAGCACTTGTTGGGATGAACGCTGGGTGTTATATGTAAGTGATGAATTACAGGAAATCTAATCCCGAAGCCGTGAGTACACCGTATACACTGTATATTAGCTAACTTGACAATGAATTATATATAAAAAATAAATAAAATAAAACCTAAAAAAAGAAAATTGTAAGCTATATCCTTTATAATACAATTAAATAAATATAAGAAAAAACGTTACAAAGCAGCTGTTTCATTTTGCATCTGCATTAGGTACGTGAGATGCAAACATTTGTAGATAGTCTCAGCCTTCCATAAATGCACAGTCCATTGAAGAAGGGTAAAAAGCCAACTAACATTTTAAGGCGAATAATCATCTTTAAATTATTTTCCTATTTTAGCTCTACATTTCCAATAAGGAATTTGTTTGTTTGAAATAAAGTGTACATGCCCTAAGTAAGGTTATGCCTCCAATACGGCTCCATGTGATGAATGCTAGATGAGAAGCTGGGTTATAAAGAGGATGCTATCTAAAACCAGTATTGTGTCATTTTTTATATATGAAGGTCACATGTATAATAAATGCTAATTTTAGGTATGCCTTAATTTTTAAATGGCATGAAATTTATAAATAAATTTTATCTATTCATAAATTTAAAAAACAGACTTTCTTAACATATGGAAATTTTTATAATAATCTAGTAGGTAAAATCCTTATGAAATTTACCTGTGCCATCCGTAGCTCTGCTAACAGATCTGTAAAATTCTGGGTTTTGGTGGGTTCTGAATCTTCAACTATTTCAGATAGGAAACGACTTTTGTGCATCTGTTCTCTGATTTAGTTTGAAAATAAAAAAAAAATTTTTTTAACAAAGTACTCCTTTCAATGAAAAATATACAATTCTTAAAATTTAAAAAAACCTGATGGACATTGGAACTATCTGAGCCACTGAAGAGAAAAAGTTTATTTACTCTAAAGTTTAAAGTATTAAAATGCTAATATACTTTGAGATGTCTGATTAATTTAAAAGAATTGAAACCCCAACACCTTGCTTTATTTATAAAATAAAAAATATTTTCTCCTAATTCTCAGAGGCAAAAAACCCTATGTCCCAGAAAGATGTGCTGCATTTTTCCTCTGGTAATGTGCCCTCCTTGCCACATCATTCTAGACTCCTTTCTAAGAAACACAAATCATACACATGGAGACTGACAAAACCAAATAGTCTATTATCTAAAGTTAGAATAAATTTTTGTTTTTCCAGAAATATTATACAAGGAATTTAGGAATCTATATAAGATCATATAATCCTAATGCAGTGAAGACACCATGTATTTCATTGTGAAAATTCATTTAAAATTTCAATTTGGGATCGGGGAATAGATCTCTTTTAAAAGCCAGGCAGTAGAAGAAGTGGCATTTTAAAATACTTTCACTGAAGCATTTGGAAAGAAATCAGATATAATGCTTTCATATATCAGAACTGTGCATTTTATAACACCTGGCTTCGGGTCATACATTCATGGCCTAAGAAGTTTCTTCTAATAGCAGTCCTTTCTGAGTAATTAGGTGTTTATATGAAGTGACACAAAACCATTAGTCATTTCCTAAAAGAAGACAGTACCCTAATTTGCCCATGTTTGTGAGTTCAGCCTTTTCACTTAGTATGTTAAAGCTGAATGTAGTAATATCCAAAAGATCTTATAGTCTGAAATATGGTTCTTAGTAGGTGCTGGTGCTCCATCAGCCTGCCATGCTGAATGTTGGTTAATAACTCACTAGTTCTCCTTCTCAATAGCAGCCTCTGCCCGCTGGCCTGGAGGATATCCCCTACCCCCTTCCCGGAGCATACCTCCTCCAGTGACGACTAATTTGGGGGTATGAAAGCCTGCTCCTCTTGCCTCAAGTGGGGCCAACTCTGTGGTACAATCTGTTCTCCTGAGCCTTCTGGGGAGAACAGAATGAAGCCAGTCTCTGGCTAAGACCACATTCTTACTTACCTTCCCTCCCCTCATCCTCACATCTTGCTTCTCTTGTTCCCCTTCTCCTCACAGTTATCCTCCAGGAAATCACCTCCATAAGGATCCCTACCTCAGGCTCTACTTCTATAGGACCTAACCTAAAGCATTAAGTGACATTGTATCATATTTTTTGGATTATTTATCACATGGTTCTTTAGGAGATGGTTAAGCACCTCAGGCTTAATGACTGATCAAGATGAATACTATATACTCAATTTCCTAAAATTGATATAAAACTCAAATATGAGTATGCTGAAAATACTAAACTTTGTACTTTGGAAAAATACATTGAATATTAAACCTATAAAAGTTATGAACTAGAAATCAATGTAAAATTTTTTTCAGTTCTAAGTAAAAATAAAATGTATTATTAATATAACAATAAAATGCTTAGAAATAGCCTAAGTGTATTTGATTTTAAGAATTCAGAAAAGACTCACTTTAAGGAAGCTAACTCGCTGAATAAACTCTGGTTTTCCTTGAACATTCGCTCCTCATTTTTCTTATTTTGTTCTTGCAGATCTTTCACTTGACTATATAAACGTTCATTTTCCTTTTCATAAACAGAAAATTACATTTTAGTTAAAAGTCATCAGTACTTATACAGCAAATATATATGCTCACAACAGATACATCCTTTAAGCATTCTTAAAGTCTTTTAAATTTTTTCAGTTTTTGAGTAAGCAAAATCTTTTATTAAACTCTTTATCTCAGAAGAAAACTTGTTAATCTGAAAACAATTCTTTCCAAAATGCTTACTTGAAAAAAAGAAAAAAAAAGGTGCAAAAACTCTCAAAGCAAGAGATCCTAAAGTCAGTGTAAGGCACTGTATTTCACAGAAGTGGGGGAGTGGCTATAGGAATAACTACATCCCAACTGTGAGGAACAGGGTCAGAAAGGCCCACTGGGACTGTTTGCATTCTCTTTTTTCTGTTTCTAACCTGGCTCCCTGCAGTGAAGTAATCGGATATAGTTAGCTATGACAGGCTTCCATGCTTGTTTTTGGAACTTTCTGTGAGCAGGAAGTTAGACACCAGGTGTTTCCAAAAGTGTAAGGACAAGGCTGAGCAGAGACTAGGCCCAGTTCTCCACCAGCCTTGGACTAAAGAGTGACTCAAACAGTGAGATCAGAAGGAGAAAGTACCAATCTGTGCTTAGGTGCTTAGGTGCTGTGGCTTATTAACCCTTTTTAAAATTAAGAATCCTATGAAAACCAATGACCTTTGAGGATCTAATAAAAACCACGGACTCTCTCACCATGTCTGGCCTGGTGCCTGGTAGATGGTCTGTGCCTGAATACCTGCAATTTAATGTACATAGATACAAAGTTTTGTGTTATCTTTGTGGGAGAAGCTAGTTGGCATCCTTCTGGGTCTGTGAAATCCTCCTTAAAAATGTGTGCTCTACACAGCAAGATCAGAATGGCAGGTGAAGGATTTGGAAGGTTCTAACTCTAGGGCAGTGTGTCCTCTGAAACCAGTATTCATTTATAGGAAAAGTTGTGACAATGCTTTCTCTGGATGTCCTCTGATGACAATGCTTGTTATTGACAGGCTTGATGCTTAAAGGTCAAAAGAGAAAAAGGTAATGAAAGAGAAGGGGAGGAAAGTAAGGGGAAAAGGAGGAAACTAAGATGAAGTTTTATGCTGGAGATCACTAAACCTGTCCTGGCTGACTGGCTTAGTCAACATCACCAAGATTCCATCACATATGGCAAGTATCTGCCCTCTGTAGGACACACAGATTTTCTCTCATTTAATTCAAATTTTTTCATTCTTGGCACACCGGCAATTAATTTCAGATTTGTATTTTTGAATAGAATACCAAAACTAGTCAATACAATCCAGTGAAAAGCATTACACAAAACTAAAGAAAAACAGGGCAGTTTCTAAGGAATATGGCTATTAAAAATAGTAACAGGTGACATTCACTAACTGGTTAGTACCTAATGTGCCAGGTACTAACAGGTTGGTTTACACTTTCTTATTTTAATTTCACAACCATCATGAGGCAGCTATTATTATTACCATCTCATTTCAAGGATGAGGAAACCGGCTTAGAGAGGTGAAGTGATTTGCCCAAGGCAGCACAGCAGGTGGTGGGGCAAAGACTAACACAGGATTCTTTGAATCCAGAACCCATGCTCTTAACCACTTTAATTACACCCATTAAAAATGTTCAGACTAGTCAAATTACTATTTCCTCATATTTGCCAGAATTCCTATTACCTGCTAGAGGAGCACATTTTTTAATATGCCTTATTTTTACAATTAAAGGATCTCAAGAACAAATTCACAAAGTGCTGAAGAATCACCATACTTGTTGATATCCTTGAAGAAGTGTCTCTTGTTCTTGTATTTCTTTTTGAATTTGCTTCAATTTTTCTTCAGTGACAGGATCAGCTGTTTCTCCAAAATGTAACCATCTTTGCTTTTTGTTTGTTTCTTCAAAGCTACTCAACTTTGAGAAAACAGACGTTTTATTTAAGTAAGGAAATGATGAAATGAGAAATAAGGAAGAATAACAGAAAACTCAAGGTGCATATATATATAAAACTGTCCCATAACCACAATGGAATAACACTACAGTTAAATCATTAGCGATGTTTTATGCTGATGGTTCTGGTGATGAAAGTAACTCAGGAATGCTACAGTGTCATTCTCTGAATCTAGGCCCTTCCACAGCAGTTCTTTCTGAAACCATCTTCTTTGAAGATCAGAGTGAACTAAGGGATTTGTTCTCAGAAAGGACTGCTAACAGAAGAAAATTATCAAAATGGGCCAATTTAAATTTTGATTTTTTTCCTCCATTGGGTTTGATTTAGGCTCTGCTGTGAGGAGGCAGTCTTCAGAACCCTGTTCATATTTCATACAGCAAATACAGCAAGTCAAACAGCCACAGGAACAAAGGATGACAATGCATTTTGCAGGGAGTGAAAGTTTTTTTTTTTTTTTTAAATCAATGAAAGGAGAAATAGGACAATGTGTCTAGTACCTTGGCTTGAAGAATATAATTATCTTGATTTAGTCTGAAGAGTTCCTTTTCCTGTTGTCTCCTTAGTTCTTCCATCTTATTTTCCAGCTCTCTCTCTTTTTCTGAGAATGTAACTTTAATTTGCTCAATTAGGGCTTGTGCACCCCTCCATTTTTCCTCTGCTTCCTGAACTCTTTTAAACATAAGTAACTCTGTCTCCTTGTTCCCACCACAGTATCCTGAAGAATCCTTTTAAGGAGAAGCATCACTTCATTATAGTATATTTACATAGTAGATTTGAACATAGGTGGTTGGGAAAAAAAACCCACAATGAATAAAAATGACATGGTTAACAATGTTCTACTATATAAGGAAATCAATAAATGTTCAGTAAGATTAGAACATCACACTTGATGCAAAAGAAATTTCACATATTACTTATACTTGAGTTTTAATATTACAGAACAGAAAAAAATTATGAATGTGATTTTGAAATTCAATACCTACATTCTGAAACTGAACACCGTAATCGGTTTCTGTAGAATCTTCAGCCTTCTTAGGGGTGGCCAGGCAATTTTCAATTTTGGGAGCTGGTTTACCCAGAGCTGCAGGCTTGATGACTTTTGTTTCAGATAAGATTTCTGAATATTGTAAACAATAGACAAAAGCACCACAAATGCAAACAAAGTTGAATGTTTATTCAGCAATTATGTAACAACAAATACTAATACAATGGGAACACTAACATAAATGAGGATCTCAAAATAGGCTGAGGTATAACACTAGAACACAGCTGTTTCACTACGTGCTCACGGATGCCCATAATCAACATTTCACTCAATTTGACAGAGAAGGCTAACTGACCCAAGATTCACGTCAAATGATAAATGGAGCTAAAAAATGTGAGAAGAATGTGGACAGGGATAATTTCAGGCCTTACTAATTTTAATTTTAAATAAACTATCCTTTTAAATATTCACAGCAATAATAATATCTAAATGACGAATCAAAGAGCAGCTGATAACGTTATAAAGCATTTTAGTTCAGATTAAGTGTGCTCTCAAAGCACACTTTTCATAAATAGTGTGTATCAAGATATAGGATCAATGGAATAATATAAATTGCATGGCAACTTTATAACAGCTAGTCTAAATTTGATTAAAAAATAAAATTATTATACTGCTATAAAACCCTGATGATATATATTACATTAGAAAAAAATGTGATAAATGTATATTCTAGTCAAATTTTCAGCTATTTTAAGGTACTTCATAAATCCCCAAACAGTATGAATAATCCTAAGGCCAATAAGTTATTCAATTAATAATAATAATAAAAACATTTATGACAAATACCTGGAAGAGATCTTGAGGCCCATATTCAAATACTACAGGTTCTGAGCTCAAGAGTCAGTAAACATTTATTTATCTTAGAGGTAAATGAAGAATTTGAAATTTATATTTTAAAATATAATTTCTTCAAGGTGCTAACTTTTTAAGTGTAAAATTTACATTTCCATTAAAAGCGAAATACATGGTTATTGAAGATTTGGAAAATATAGAAGAGTCAAAAGAAGAAACAAGTCACCAATAGCACCTCACCCAAAGATTTCTTTCTCATCTTTTTTCCAGGCATGCAGAGGTTTTCCTTACAGAGCACTAGTCATATTTAATTGGACTATCTGATGTAAAAGGTTTTTTTGGAGAAATTTCCTGAAGTGGTCCCAAAGAAACTGAGTCATTGTGAAAGCTGGCATTCATCTTTCCAGGTCACTGGAGGTCCATTAACGTGGCCAATGAATGGGGAGTGATCTGCTAGGACTGTCATTCTCCCTAGGAAGTGGCAGCTAAGAGTGGCAGGTGGTTCTTAGTCAAGTTGTAGTCAGCCAGTGCTTTTATACCAGAATTCTCTCTTCCTGAGTTCTTAATTATGATTTCTCTAAGTTATTATTTTCAGTAATGGTACACAGTATATTTTTTCTTCACATATGAGAGAAAATCTGCCTGGATATAAAAGTCAAATGTGAAAACGCTGCAGAATTTGGACTTTATGAACCTTTCTTGAAAAAAACAATGGATTAAGAAAATTTAGTCAAATAAGAAACCAATCATCATAATTCCAGAATGAAGAAGCTATGGCTAAGGGACCTGTGAAAAGCATTCCATCTCTTTAATAACCAGAACCAAGATCTAAATTCCAAAGCTGAGGGGGTTGCAGGAGAGACTAAATACATTTTGGACAAGTAAAAATGAAATCAACAAAAATGAGTAAAAGGCATGTGAGTGGGAGATGTAAGAGTTTTACTATCTTACATTTCATAGAAGGGGAAACTGATAATGCATAAAATTGAAAATGTAGTTAAAAACAGCATGATTTTGGCAACATTTGAGTAGTTTTCAAAATTTATTTTCTTAAAGGGATCTTTTGAGATCTATTTCCTAGATGAAGTTTCATTTTCTTCTTACAGATTTAAGAAAAACTAAATTTAATATTTTATTTAAAAAGAACTTATGAAGAGTGATCCTGTTCTTATAAAATGTTTTGTCCATTTAGCTATGTCTGCCTCTCTCCTTCCATCCACCCATCTACGCTTCCTTCTATCTGTATACATGATACAGATATACACATGAGAAGCATGAAATGATGCTTCACATGTATACACATGAGAAGCATGAAATGATGCTAACCCAGTGTGACACTAGTTGTTTCTTGCTAAGCAATTGCTTTACTTTTATGTATTTTTGAATTTAAAAAATGAGCAACTATTCTTTTTGTAACAAGAAACTTATTAGTCTAAAAATAAAAACATAGATTAACAGCCAAAGAAAATTAATTTAAAATAAAAAGGATAACAACCACATAGCAGGCACTGCTAATTGCCAATCTCCTCTTCCTCCCTATTAATTAGAAACTTCCTTATTAATTTTGCCCAAGCAGCAATGTAGCCAGTTGAAAATACTCATCTCCCTGGACTCCAAGTAACTGGGGGTGACCACAAGATCAAAATTCAGGCTAATAAGATGAAACCAAAAGTTCCTTACCTGGGGCTTTCAGAAAAGACACTATTTTCCTGATTAAGAAGTTAATTTAAAAAAAAAAAAAAAAAGAAAAAAAAAAAAAGAAGTTGATTTAACTGGCATGAACCTTTTACCTTTCACCTTTCCTCCTGACAGGGCATGGAGGCTGAATAGCCATCTTATGACAATGAAGACAAAAGTCACATATAAAGTATTCTGCAGCAGGAAAGAAAAGGGATCTGTTCCTTGCACAGTGGCCCTAGCTCTGAACGGCCTATCCCTGACTTCATTTTACGTGAAAAAGAGAAATTCTGAGTAAGCCCCAGCAGCTGGCTCATTTTTCATCTTAATCAATATTGATTCTAAGCTCAGTTAGAAAATGCATTTTCTGTACACTAATATCTATCTCGGAGTCTGCTTGTTGGAAAGCCCAACCTGTGACAAGTAACAACCATCCAAAAGAATTAAAATTCTTCTGAATAAAAGTAAAATTTCTCTGAGGGAATTTTACAAGAAAAAGAGATAAAAAAGATATTACACTTAATGGTCTAATGAAAAACAGTTTAAAAATGGACAGTCATGGTTTATCATTGTACTCTAATATAAATTTTAGTGTTTTACTTCTATTTTGATAGTCACAAAGACTATAAAATTTTAAAACAGGAAAAAATACTCATAAAAATATTGTTGTCTTCATCTATCAACCTCTAAAGCATGCCCCTCGTTTCTTTTCCATCAACTGTGACATTACTTCTGTCTTCATTCTTAGTAATTTTTTTAAATTTTTTTTAAACTTTTTATTTTTTTTATTTCTATATTTTAGAGACAGACAGAGTCCTAGTAAGGGATGCACAGAGAGAGAGGGAGACACAGAATCCTCAGCAGGCTTCAGGCTCCGAGCTGTCAGCACAGAGCCCGACACGGGGCTCAAACTCACAAACCGTGAGATCATGACCTGAGCTGAAGTCGGACGCTCAACCAACTGAGCCACCCAGGCACCCCCATTCTTAGTAATTTCAATACACTCATAGGTGATCCTTTCAAACCCTGGCTTTTGGGTCATTATACTCCACTTCTCCACCTCAGCTATTTGCTTCCATTGGTACAGTCTAGACCTTTTCTATTACCAGTAACATAATCACTCCTGATCTCAGTGTTAGGCATTTACTATCACTCTTATCTTCCACTTCATGCCCTCTGGTACCTGGATTCCAACAATCCCTTGACCAATTACTAGATTCCATGACAGCTCCTCTACTCAAGGACTCACAGTCAGTTGATCCTACCTGTTTCATACTGTACTACACCCCTCGATTTCCTTTCTTCCTTCCTTACTCAACCTGAATTCCACATACACCATTAAGCTCCCTTCTTACTCCTCTCTCCATACACTGCACTCATTTGGCAGAAACCACTCTTCTTGATAAATCCAACTATACAATTATCCAACACCTGTAGTCATGCAGCAAAATGTGGACACACACACTCACACACACAAACATGCTGCCTGATTCAACTTAAATGCATAATCACTAACTACAAGAGAACTCTGCTGCTGGCACTGTAGTCCTTCAGGATGGCTATTTCCCATCTTCTCTTCTCTCCTCCAACACTCCTACCCCATCCTCAATGCCAGCTAATGATATTATGTTTTATTTCTTAGAGAAAATGGAAGCAATCAGAAGAAATCATCCATATTCTTTCACCATTTCTACCTACCCACCAGTATCTGTACCTACATTTCTCTCTTCCCATCTGTTTCCACAGATAAACTGTCCATGCCTCTATCTAGAGCCAACCCTTCCACTGAACAGTAGATTTGCTTATAGCTCCTCTACTCAAGGACATTATTGTAGCAATTCTTTCCCTCTACCATAAATTACTCAATCTTTCCAAAAAGCATAAACATACTATTAGACATACTATTATTTCAGCCACTTAAAAAAAAAGCACAACAAAAAGCTTTTCTTGACTCCACCTCCCATGCCAGCTACACGCTGTGCTCCAGGGTGGTCTATAAATTAAGTACCCAATTCCATTTCTCCTAATCCCTCCTATTCTCATTCAACTTGCATTTTATAGCCACATATCCATGGAAACTGTCCAGTTTACTGATGACCTCCTCCTTGCTAAACCCAAGGGTCGGTGCCCAGTTTCTACTTTCCTTTATCTCTCAGCAGCAACTGATAGAGAAATAAATTCTCCTTTCTTCAGTTAGCTTTCAGGATCCCACATATTCAGGTTTCCTCCAATCTCACTCTATTCTCTTTGTAGGTTACTCCTTAGGCCTTGGTTTGCTTTTTTCTCTAGCTATGCTCACTCTCTTGATAATCTTTGTCAGTCTCATGTTTTAAAAACTACCTATATTAGTTTTAATAATAACTCCCAAGTCATATCTGCTGTCCACACCTCCCTCTTATAGTCTAGACTTTTCAATCTAATTGGCTCCTTGTTGTCTCCACTTGCATACAGAACGATCATTTCAAAATTATCACCTCATCAACTATACTCTTGATCTTCCTTCCACCCCCAAATCTACTCTACCAAAGCCTTCTCCATCCCAGCTGGACAGTGACTCTATTTTTCCAGCTACTCAAGCCAAAAATTTTGGCATCATTCAGAAATCCTCTTTCACAACCCCAAACCAATCTTTTAGATTTTTGGTTCTATCTTCTTTTTGTTTTTACTTTTTTTTAATGTTTATTTATTTTTGAGAGACAGAACATGAGCGGAGGAGGAGCAGAGAGAGAGGGAGACACAGAATCTGAAGCAGACTCCAGGCTCTGAGCTGTCAGCACAGAGCTCGATGTGGGGCTCGAACCCATGAGCCATGAGATCATGACCTGAGCTGAAGTCGGATGCTTAACCGACTAAGCCACCCAGGTGGCCCTTTGGTTCTACCTTCTAAATATATCCTTATTCAAAGGTGGCCCTTTGGTTCTACCTTCTAAATATATCCTTATTCAACCACTTCTCATTACCTCCACTGCCACCACTCTGGTTTGAGCCCCATCACTTCTAGCCTAGATTCCTAAAATCACCATCTCACTGGTTTCTGTCCTTCTTCCCATGCCCCGTATGCTATGTGAATGTATTTATATGTATATGATCTTTAACACAACTGCCAGAGAAATCTGTCTAAAGAGGTCAGATGAGGTTACTCCCATGTCAAAGCTTTTCAGCGGCTCACCTGTTTACTCAGCGTAAAATCTAAGTCTTTAAAATGCCCTAGAAAAACTGATACATTCCAGCACTTTTGATTCTCTGATCTCATCTCCTACTACCCTCTTTACTCACTCTGCCCTCATGATACAAGCTTCTATGCTGTTCCTTAAACATGCCAGATATTCTTTTCTACTTTAAGACTTCTGCATGGTTATTTCACCTTTCTGGAATATGATTCCCCAGGTATCCACATGGCCAATACTCTTATCTCCTACAAGTCTTTGTTCAGTGGCTCCTTCTCAATGAGGCCTACTCTATCCTATTTATTTTTTATTTTTTTTAATTTTTTTTTTCAATGTGTTTTATTTATTTTTGGGACAGAGAGAGACAGAGCATGAACGGGGGAGGGGCAGAGAGAGAGGGAGACACAGAATCGGAAATAGGCTCCAGGCTCCGAGACATCAGCCCAGAGCCTGACGCGGGGCTCGAACTCACGGACCGCGAGATTGTGACCTGGCTGAAGTCGGACGCTTAACCGACTGCGCCACCCAGGCGCCCCTACTCTATCCTATTTAAAGCTGTGAACTGCTGCACTCCACCACTGACACTTCCTCTACTTTTTACTTTTCCTTAGCATGTAACATCATTTACTTATTTATTATGCTTACTGTTAAATGTCTCTCCTTATCAGATGAAAGTTCCACAAAGATGGGGGAGGGGAAGTGAGGTAGCCCCTCACTGAGGTAGCCCAAGGGCCTAATAGTGCCTGGGCCAAAGCAGGTGCTCCAAAAACATTTGTTAAATGAATGAATCTGGATAAAATAAACTTCAAAAATGTTGGGGATTAATATATCTAAAATAAATATAATAGAATAAATAATACTAAAAACAAAATTAGCATGAATACTCCTAAACATCAATGAAAAATTTTCATTCTTCTCTTGGTCATACTAAAATTTGAAAAATGTCCCAAGTGTTTATTTTTTTAATATTAAGCACTAGTTCCAATGAATGGTTAATTAGTGACAAGTAGATGACAACGTCACAAGTTGGTGTTCCACAGGAAAATAAGAGAATACAAAAGACCTTGTAGGGAAAGGAACTGGAGGTCCACAGGTTAAGAACAGGAGGAAAGGATGCTTGCATTAATCCTACAGAATCATATTCCTGTCTGTCCAGAATAACTACTTCCTGCTGCTGTTTTCTCCTTTACTCTCACATAAATCAGCCCAGGCCTTCTTTTCCATCTGAGATGCACAGGCTGCTGCAGCAAATACATACAAAGGCATACAAATGCAAAGGCAGGAGAGAGTCTATTTAATGCCTCAAGAATTTAAAACACAGTCAAAGTGGTCCTGGAATTAATAGTCTTAGGGAAAAGCAAAGAAAGACATTTTAAGCTAGAAATGAATTTTCCAGTGAGTACAATTCTCCTCATGACAACTATCACCATATAACAATGATGAAACTGGTCACCTATTACATTTAATCATAAAGGAAAGGATGAAATGCTTCTGGCTCCATTGCTCCCCCTTCCTCACTGGAGTTTTTTTTTCTTTATTTTTTTAATGTTTATTTATTTTTGAGAGAGACAGAATGCGAGTGGGTTGGGGCAGAGAGAGAGGGAGACACAGAATCCAAAGCAGGCTCCAGGCTCTGAGCTGTCAGCACAGAGCCTGATGTGGGGCTCGAACTCACTAGCTGTAAGATCATAACCTGGGCCAAAGTCAGACGCTCAATCGACTGAGCTACCCAGGTGCCCCCCTCAGTGGAGTTTAAAGGCAGCAGAAATGTTGGTTTGATATGAACATTTCTGTTTCTTTTAATAGCTGCATAGACTTCTAAATTGAAAATTACCCTTTCCTACTGTCAATGTAAATGAACTGCATTAGGAAATAACAGAGGCACTGCAATATATAAAAATACGCATTATGTGATATATAAAACATCCTGCCTATCTCAGCCTATATGAAACTAATATCCAAATAATCTCTATATCAACCTTCATTTGTAGCTTGCCATTTGCATTCTGAATTTGTAGGTCTTCTCTGGTAAACAACGGATATTCCAAAGTCAACCAGATGAGGTTAAGTTTGACTGACTCTCCTATCGTCTATTCATTTCCCATACTTCACAAGTGTCATTCTGGAAAGCCAAAATCTAATGAATCTTTCAGAATGGAATATACTATCTGAATATTAATTTTTTTTATAAGAAGAAAAGTTCACAGAAGGAGAGAAATAAATAGGAAACGTAGAGAACAAGGACCATAAAATAATACACTATATGCACAGAACTATAATATGAAAAGAGCATATGATTACCTTTTTTCCTAGCTTGATTTGAAGTAGGAATGGGTCTCACAGTTTTACTTTTCATAATGTCCTTTGAAGTTTTCTTTTCAAGAGTAGAAAAAGACTTGAATGGTGAACTGGGTTTGCCATAGCCTGAGCTCCTAACTGATGCATATAATCCACTCTGGGGTTTTCTTTTAAGTACAGGAGGTGCACTTCTGGCCTTCTTGTGTGGTTCATGTTTACCAGTTACAGCCCCTTCTTCGCCAGAACTGAGTTGAGATCTAAAAGTCTGCACGCAAGTAGAAACTCTTTAGGATATATAAATTAACTTCAACTACAGCTGTGAATGGAGATTTAACAGATGGCAAACCATAGTGATTACTAGATAATAGTTTGTAGAAGACAAACCACTACATATTAGAATTCTCAAAGTCTCACTCATCAGAATTTTAATATTTTGAAGCACATCTTCAAAGTCAGGAGTAAAACAAAGCAAAAGAATAAAACAAAATAAGCTTGCCAGAAAGCAAGACGTGTCATTACTAGAATTAAGATGGAGGAAAGCAGAGAGGAATATATTTTGAAATAACATAAAATTTTATCTTTTTTCCCTAGAATTCTCAAGATAAAAATTTATTAATACCCTGCCTTATTCCACAAAAAACTTCAGATGGTTTATGGTAAACATATAACTCAAAACCATAAAACTACAATACCAAGATCAAAGAAACTATAAATCAGAATAGATCAAGAAGAGAAGAAAATGGAGCAGTAAAATATAACTTTCTCAACAGCTGCTGATAGCATTTTTGTAAATGACAACTTATCTACTTTTGCAAAATACACACTACTGGATAGATTAAATAAAAAGCATTAGAATGATGAATAAACTTTATTTTCTTATGCTACTCAAATTCTAGACTATGCTTACTAAAAACAAAGGAAGAATGTAAATAATGGCTTCCAAAAGAAAGTGAATGCTAGATAGTGGTATTTTACAATTTGGGGATTATAGGATGTTGTAATAAATACTGCTCACAAATATCCAGGATCTATGTGGAGATTAGTATGTAATCAGTCCCACCAGCTTAAGAAGTACCTACTTATCAATAGTATTTACATAACATCATTTCTCAATATGTCTAATCAACTTAGATTATAAACACTTACTTTATTTACTTTGTCATCCGGAGGCAATAATGGAGGACCAACAGATATTTTTTTCCTCAAAATATCAAGGTACATTTTATCTACGTGTTCTTCCGTAGCATTTACTCCTAGACAGCTATTTTCTCTATCTTTATTTGTTGTCTTTTGTAAAACCACATTCTCTTCATTTTTGTCAAAAAGTTGGTTTACATTTTGTGGTTCTTGAGATATAATATTTGGGTTCCTCTTAAGGGGTATAGGGCTAACAAATTCAGTTTCTTTACTATCAGCCAGTTTCTTATAGCTATAAAACAAAACAGAGCATGAACCTTAGGTGACTCCTCAAATACCAGTTTTATACACACACACACACACACACACACACATATATACATATACACACACTATATATATCACATATACACACACAAAATATAAGATTTATATTTTAATATGTATAATGTTATTTATACATAATATTAAATACATTTGATATTTATAACTATTCAAATTATGTCCTGAATGTTAAATACATTATTTGTAATTCTGGCTGACAGAGTATGCTCACATAGTGTCATATAACTGTTTTAAATTTCAGATAATGTAATTTTAATGCAGTATAATATAAAGAATTACATGGATAACTCTGAGACCTACTTCAAAGGAAAGCCAAACAAAACAAGACTGAGATGGTTTTAGTGTAAGAAAAAATAAAAAATGAATCTCTAAATGACCTTTGTGTAATATATCATTTATCCATAATACCTTATAAAGTCAACATGTATTTGAGGCAGGAAAAAGATTTTACACATTTTTACAAGAAACTAAAGAAGTAATCATAATTTATGTCAGTGAGAAATAGAATATAAATATTAAAAAGCATAAATTTCATCACAGTATAGGAAAAATTTTTAAGTAAAACATGAAAATCACTAGTATTTAGAGAAAAATCATTTCTGTGGTTTAAAATAATTAAATACAATGCAACATTTCAGACCATTCAATTTTTAAAATAGAGAAAATATCCCTTAAGGACATTTTCTAAATGTGGTTAAATATCAGTATATTATAGGGGCTCCAAAAATAGGGATATTGTTATTTTCAAACTACATAATCATGGTCTATTAGGTCATTTAATTTTATAATTTATAAGATAATGTCATTTATAAAATAAAGTTTAAGAGGCTACTATTTTCATATGAGATAGATCGGTTTCTCAGTAATTGTGAGAATTTTCTAAAGTAATTGGAATCATCAGAAAATATAATAGTTCTTTCCTTCTTCATGGTAGCAGAATCTGGCTAGAAGTTATCAAAACTGTTTCCTGTTCTTCCTGCATACTAACTAAATTATGTTTCCTTGCCATCCTGCATCTAGCTGGGGCCGCTTACTAGTTCTTGCCTTTAGAACGTGAGCGCTATGGTGACAAGAACCTAAGATATGTGTCATTGGCTTAGTGGCTGGGTTTGGGGTGGCAAGGAAACTTATGCTAAAAGCTGGAGAAGTGGCAACCCATGTTTTACACTGACAAAACATTTGCCAAACTGTTACCTACAATAGTTTCTAAGACAGATCACATAGCTACTGAGTCTGGGATACTAAGAAAAATAGCAGGAGAATTTCTAAGCGCTAGCTACTGTTGGCTACGTTTGACTAGATATTATAAGAAAGACATGAGCTCAGATTTAAAAAGGGCCAGTTTGTAAGAAAAAATAAAAGGGAACAGAGAGAGTCGAGAAATTAAGGGCCGCATAGATTCACTTTGTAAAGAGCATAGACTCAAAAGAGTAAGATTTGGCATTGAAAAATGCAGGATTTCATGAGACTTCTCAGTTGAAAAGAGTTACTCAGTCCTTTGACAAAGATCATATTAAAGGGGTCATCTTCACTTAAGGTTATTGTTCCCAATAATATCCAAACAGCTGCGACTGAATTGACAGGAAAAAAAGGGGGGCAAAAAAAGCAAAGACTTAAAGCAGATTTAAAGCCTCTGTCTAGAAAATTAAGTGTAGTTACTGGCACAAGGGACTGACTGGAACCAAATAGATCAGAAGCTCTACTAAATTTATTTTTTAAGACTTTTTTTTAATGTTTATTTTTGAGAGAGAGAGAGAGAGCATGAGCAGGGAAGGGGTACAGAGAGGGAGGCAGAATCTGAAGTAGGCTCCAGGTTCTAAGCTGTCAGCACAGAGCCCGATTCGGGGCTCTAACTCAAACTGTGAGATCATGACCTGAGCTAAAGTCAGACACTTAACCGACTGAGCCACCCAGGCGCCCCACCCCTCACCACCCACTAAACTTTTTGAACAAACTATAATAATAAAGAAACTACAACCATACATTAAAAAAAAAAAAAAAAAAAAAAAGCCAGAGATTTGTTTGGGAGACCTAAAACCACCTGGTGGTAGGAGGTGGACTAAAAAAGGAATGCATCCTCCAAGATGGGCACAGCCTCCCTGCAAAACCGACTTCAGTTGTGGCCAAGGGTGTAAATATCCTTACAAGGCGTTTCCAGTGGACTTCAAGGTTGCATTACTGATTGCTGTATTTTCCTCATATATTTCCCTTCTGAATGGGAGTATTTGTTGCAGTTTCGCCATCATATATTGGATCAAGTACAGAACTTGTGCTTTTAATTCACAGATTAGTAGACACTGAAGAGCTGCATTCAAACCTGATGGAGAAGACTATGCTCCACCTGAAAATCCTGGCCTTTTAGATGGACAGGGTCCTGTATGAGACTTTGGGCTATTTGCTTTGGGGAGGGGATAGTGGGTCTTTGTATGAAGGTGAGTAAAATGGATATTTGGCTACTAAAAGGGCAGATTCTCGTAGAGACTAATTAGATGCCTAATAAACTCATTTACTTCTCTTTCTGAGCACACAAGCAGATCATATTTCCCAGCCCTCTTGGACCCAATTTGCTAGATGTGCTGGTTATTACCAGTAGAATATGAAGTGATGTAATATTTCTCTGTTGAGGCAGCTAAAAAGAATTGTGCTAAATTATCTTTTTTCTTTATCAACTGGTTGAATGAGGCCATGACAACCTTAAAACCATGTGTTAATGACAAAGTAGCCTGGGTCCCTAAATGACTATGTGGAGTAGAGTCCTACTCCAACCCCACTGACACACATGGGATTATGACACGAGCAAAAAATACATTTTCGATGATGTTTAGCTACTAAAATTTTAAGGACTTATTTGCTATATCAGCTGAGATTATTTACAGTTTACTAAAGAGGTTTCAGATATGTGTACTAGTTTATACCACTGACATTTTGGTAATTATTGTTATGGCTTTAATGTAAGTATACTTGTTTTTAGCTTTTAAACAAAAACGAAAAAAATTATATTTAGAATTTACAGTAGTAAAATGATTCCACCTATGCCAGCAAACACACAAGATGTGTAAAAAAATCTCTTCATTAACACCAACACAGTCCCAAACAGCAGTAAGGGAGAATAGTCTGCCCTTTAAAAAATACTATCTAGTGCTGCAGATCAGTG
Source organism: Puma concolor (assembly GCF_028749965.1). Lineage (NCBI taxonomy): Eukaryota > Metazoa > Chordata > Mammalia > Carnivora > Felidae > Puma > Puma concolor. Next base: position 77,168,543 of record NC_141671.1, read on the forward strand.
GGAGAATACTAAGCATTCAAGTAGATGGGTTTTAGTGTAAGCTTCATTGTGTCACTTTCTCTCAACTAGCACAAACGCAGAAACAGGATAAGAAATCACTACAAGTGGATTTACATGATGAGGATGTAGTACAAGGAAGGGCTCAAACTGTGTCTGCTGAAAACACAAATGAACAAATAAATACAGGAATGGATGACAGGCTTTTCACAGAAATATTTCATGGAGATCAGAGATCTGACAATGTAAGTTGTTAAAACACACAAAGATTTCTTGTGTTTCCTGGTTATAACCACATGATCTTTGTTTTTCTTTCAAGTTTATTTATTTTGAGAGAGAGAGGCAGAGAGAGAGAGAGAGAGAGAGAGAGAGCACGCATGTGATTGAGTGAGGGGCAGAGACAAAGGGAGAGAGAGAATCCCAAACAGGCTTCATGCTCTCAGTGCAGAGCCCAACTTCTCGCAAACCAGAAGATCATGACCTGAGCTGAAATCAAGAGTCGGACACTTAACCCACAAAGCCACCCAGACACCCCTACATAACCATACGATCTTGGGCAATTTATTTAACTTCTTTAAGCCTCAGTTTCCTTATCTATGCAATGGGGATAATAATAAAATATAACTCATAGAGTTGCTGTAAGATTAAAAGAAATCTAAAATGCAAAGATGTAAAGAACTTTGCACACACAGTAAGCGTGTGATAAAAACGTCAGCTGTTATCATTATTATCATCACCACCACTGCCACCACCATCATCTTCATGACCTGGTTCTTGTGAGAGCTCCACTACTAAACTGATTTACCTCAGTTCCAACACCTGAATGATGCGAATAAAGATGCCTGACCTATTTGTTACGAGGATCATATGAAATGATGGATGTGACACTCTAATAGATGTGACACAAATGCAAGGTTACTGTAACGTGCTACTCTGTGCTGGAGAATGACAGGAAGGTCCCACAAGCTTCCATTAAGATGTACTGGCGCTGGTGCATTTTCATGAAGCCCACTGCTCCTGTGACCAAAAATCTTACCCTGAAAAACGATGGCTGGTCTGTGACTAAGTACAAAGCTAACTGGTTTATAAATAAGCAAATCTATGACTCATACAGAATAGAATTCAAATCAACTGCCCTGAGCTATTTAAAGCTGAAAGGATTTTAGTTTTCAGTAAAAAAGCCTTCAGAATACTTGATGGCAGCAAACGTTTTTTTAGTGGCATCTATTTTTAAAGTATTTTTTAATTTTAGCACTAGAAGAATTTTGATAAGCTGAGTAAGAACTACTAATAAGGAGAGCAGTGACTCAAAAGTAGATTCATATAAGCTACTCATTAAATCATTCACTAGGAATGAGCACGCAGAACAAATGATTCTAAAAGTTTCCAGTAGTAAAACAATAAGCAATAAACAATCTGTATAATCCATTCCAAAACATCTCATACCTGACAGGTTGTAAATCAAAACCACTGACACCAAAAGAATCTATTCTGATAGGTTTCATCAACTCCTCTACCGTGGGCAGATCTAAGAGGGAAAAAAAGTTAAAATAGCGACCCCCGAAATTATGTGAATTGCTTAATTTAATGTCTAATCCCACTAAGATTACATTTTTTTCTGACCAACAGAACTAACAAAATGATATATACAGTAAACCCAGTTTCCCACTATAAACTTACTTGTACCAAGAAAATCTCCTTTGATTTTTATATTTGAAATATATATATCTATATATTTGATGTATCCATCTACATCAATATCAAATATATGCGTATGGGTATGTCCATACATGCACACACATTTGTTAAATATATTATTTAGTTGATCCTCAAATACTATTCTCTATTTAAAAAATTACTTTAGTATATGCATAAGGAAAAGCATAAAAAATGTGCAAACACTTAGGTGATTTTCTGATTTGGTCAAGGCATACTGAAAGAGGAAGTGAAATTTTATCTTGTGTTCAGCTCTAACTTTATAGTTAAACTACTGATTCCCAAATTTCATTTCAGCAAACCTTTTAAATTAAATTCAGAGATTGAGAAACAATCACTATAGCAAACTATTTAAATTATACCACAAGAGAAACTCTTCAGAGAGGGTCTCAAATGAACTTTTACCAGATTCTGTAGTAGAGATGTTTTTAGAGGACTCTTCATTTTCTTGAGGATAATCTTTCACTGAGCTCTTGATATTTTCCAATGCATTACTCTCAATCCTTTGTTCATCTGTATCTCCCAAAGACTGGGCTACCTGACAATAAGCCTGATGTAGAGCTTCAATGTCACTATTGCTTTGTCCATAAGAAACACCTGTTGAAATAAATGTAATCTCCAGTATAATCACACAAATACGTTAGAAACATAAACCACTAATAGCACCCGTTAGTGTGTTAGGAATGGTGAACAAGGTTGTAGGACAACAGCAACATTATAAACACAAGAGTGAAATACAAACATTGGTAATACGTAGCTATAGCCTACCAGTATGAAAACGTAACGCTCAATAACTCTTTAGCAAGGTAAGATGTGTCCTGACATGATAACTGTGAACTCTGATTCCACTGGTTACTGCCTTCTCTTCCTACTACCCTTAATCAACCCCATTACATTGGATACAACTATCCCTAAATTTCCTAACTGACAAAATCGTTCAAGAATTGTGTCTTTCCTTACCATTACCATTCTCTCTCACTTTTGCACTCTCTCTCTGCTTCCCAGTGCCACCAAGTATCCTACAGTCTGCATTTCTTTAACTGAAATTCACTCCTCTAACTCTGCAATCCAGTATGTGTTCCAATATCCTGCTAAAGCTGTTATAATCAAAAGTAATTTTCTAATAGTCACATCTAGCCATCTTCAATTTCTCCAACCCTGTGAGACGTCTGACACTGTGCTTTCCTGGAAACTGCTTCTTTTGTATAGCCTCTTCTTCCTGTGCTTCCCAGCACTCCAATGGCTACCTCTTTGTGCTTTCTGGTAAATGGTTCATCTCAGGGTCCCATCTTTAGCCCTCTTTTTTAAACCTCTCACTTTTTTTTTTTTGAGCTGGCTAATTTTATCAAGATCCCTTAGCTCAACTATTACCCATATGCTTGTGACACCCAAATCTATGTCTTTTGTCCTTACCTCTTTTTTGAATATTAAACCTTCTAACAGATATTTACACTGTTCTATAAGTAAATCAAATCTAGCATATTCCCAACTGAATTAATTGTATTCCCCAACAAAACTTGTTCTACTATCAGTATTTTGGGAATGGTATCACTATTCACCCAGTCATCCAAAATAGAAAACCTGATGTCTTCGTTCACTCTTCCTTCCCTATTAACCTTCTCCTCCTCCTACCAATTGATAAATAAATTCTGGAAAAAAGAATTTTAAGACAATATGACAATAATGATCTAAAATTTTATAAGTATTTTTCTTACTCATTTTGTACGTTTTACTACCAATGCTGTAATTTTCAAAATTAGAGAAAAGGATAAAAGAGTCATAGAAGAGTGGGGAAAAAGAAGAGAAAAAGGGTGAGTAGTCTCCTCTTCTGCTGATACTCATGATTAATCAAATAGTGCTTAAAAATAAAATAGATGTAGCTTCATCAGCAAAGGGCTGACTTCTCTGCTTTTTACCTTACAAAGAAAGGACTTTATGTAGTTATTTTATATATTATTACAAGTTAAAAGCTCCCTAATTTTTCTACTTTAGGAAGTTGACAAATGTCAAATCCTCTGGTGCAGAGACAAGGATCTAGTCGTGAAGTAATACTGTCATCCTGGGACTGCTCCTGTCATGCAGTCATCGCACAAAAGGGTACCTGCCCATGAGACAAATGAAAATAAGCAAAAAGCTGGATCTGGCCCCCATTTTCACAGTTACCAACCTTTCTAAAACAATAAAGCACAAAGAATTTCAAAAGTAATACCTTTTTAAAAAGATGATCTTTGAGAATGTATCAACTAAACTGAGGTTTCTTAATTCTAGAAGAAAGTGGTAAAAAACAAAACAACCTTCTCATTTTTCAGTTCTTAACCCAAGTTCAGATGCTGACTTGAAGATTTTCAAGTGTATTTTTGAAATAGTAGGTAAACTCAATACCCCACAACTAATAAGTATTTATACTATATGCCTTCAGGCTTTTTATTATGATTTCTACCATTAGTAAGGGTTGATATAAGTAACAGTGATGAGAACCATATAGTTGCTACTGCTTGTTGAATCTTAACAATATACTAGGCACTACACATTCCCTCAGTTGACCAACACAAGGTCTCATTTTTAAGAAGAGGAAACAGGCTTAGAAGCATTAATTGCCCAGTGTCACACAGCTGATAACTGGCAAGGCTGGAAATACAAATCTAAGGCTATATGACAATAAGATCATATATCCTCCAGTAATAACAAATTATTTCTGAGTCAAGAACATTTAAGAAATAAGACCAGAAAACTACACCTTTATAAAACTGCTTGAATCATCTTACCAGAGTTTTTACATTCAGCAATACCTTAAAAAAAATTGTTTATAACCTACAGCAGTGGTTTTCATACCATGTTTTACAAAATCATAGTTTCTCAGAGAAAATCATGGATTCTACAGATGTTTGATTGAAATTTCATTTTAAATTGTTCTTTAACACATAAAAATAGAAATTAATCTGCACATTCCAATGTGCCATTTATGGAATATTTTGAAAACCATCAGAGTGATAACTTTGGCCTCCTGCTTTGTTTTCTTTTTTTTTTTTTTTGTCATTGTATTTATTTTTTTTATTTTTTTTTTATTTTTATTTTTTATATATGAAATTTATTGTCAAATTGGTTTCCATACAACACCCAGTGCTCATCCCAAAAGGTGCCCTCCTCAACACCCATCACCCACCCTTTCCTCCCTCCCACCCCCCATCAACCCTCAGTTTGCTCTCAGTTCTCAACAGTCTCTTATGCTTTGGCTCTCTCCCACTCTAACCTCTTTTTTTTTTTTGTTCCCCTCCCCCATGGGTTTCTCTTAAGTTTCTCAGGATCCACATAAGAGTGAAACCATATGGTATCTGTCTTTCTCTGTATGGCTTATTTCACTTAGCATCACACTCTCCAGTTCCATCCACGTTGCTACAAAAGGCCATATTTCATTTTTTCTCATTGCCACGTAGTACTCCATTGTGTATATAAACCACAATTTCTTTATCCATTCATCAGTTGATGGACATTTAGGCTCTTTCCATAATTTGGCTATTGTTGAGAGTGCTGCTATGAACATTGGGGTACAAGTGCCCCTATGCATCAGTACTCCTGTGTCCCTTGGATAAATTCCTAGCAGTGCTATTGCTGGGTCATAGGGTAGGTCTATTTTTAATTTTCTGAGGAACCTCCACACTGCTTTCCAGAGCGGCTGCACCAATTTGCATTCCCACCAACAGTGCAAGAGGGTTCCCGTTTCTCCACATCCTCTCCAGCATCTATAGTCTCCTGATTTGTTCATTCTGGCCACTCTGACTGGCGTGAGGTGATACCTGAGTGTGGTTTTGATTTGTATTTCCCTGATAAGGAGCGACGCTGAACATCTTTTCATGTGCCTGTTGGCCATCCGGATGTCTTCTTTAGAGAAGTGTCTATTCATGTTTTCTGCCCATTTCTTCACTGGGTTATTTGCTTTTCGGGTGTGGAGTTTGGTGAGCTCTTTATAGATTTTGGATACTAGCCCTTTGTCCGATAGGTCATTTGCAAATATCTTTTCCCATTCCGTTGGTTGCCTTTTAGTTTTGTTGGTTGTTTCCTTTGCTGTGCAGAAGCTTTTGATCTTCATAAGGTCCCAGTAATTCACTTTTGCTTTTAATTCCCTTGCCTTTGGGGATGTGTCAAGTAAGAGATTGCTACGGCTGAGGTCAGAGAGGTCTTTTCCTGCTTTCTCCTCTAAGGTTTTGATGGTTTCCTGTCTCACATTCAGGTCCTTTATCCATTTTGAGTTTATTTTTGTGCATGGTGTGAGAAAGTGGTCTAGTTTCAACCTTCTGCATGTTGCTGTCCAGTTCTCCCAGCACCATTTGTTAAAGAGACTGTCTTTTTTCCATTGGATGTTCTTTCCTGCTTTGTCAAAGATGAGTTGGCCATACGTTTGTGGGTCTAGTTCTGGGGTTTCTATTCTATTCCATTGGTCTATGTGTCTGTTTTTCTGCCAATACCATGCTGTCTTGATGATGACAGCTTTGTAGTAGAGGCTAAAGTCTGGGATTGTGATGCCTCCTGCTTTGGTCTTCTTCTTCAAAATTACTTTGGCTATTCGGGGCCTTTTGTGGTTCCATATGAATTTTAGGATTGCTTGTTCTAGTTTCGAGAAGAATGCTGGTGCAATTTTGATTGGGATTGCATTGAATGTGTAGATAGCTTTGGGTAGTATTGACATTTTGACAATATTTATTCTTCCAATCCATGAGCAGGGAATGTCTTTCCATTTCTTTAAATCTTCTTCAATTACCTTCATAAGCTTTCTATAGTTTTCAGCATACAGATCCTTTACATCTTTGGTTAGATTGATTCCTAGGTATTTTATGCTTCTTGGTGCAATTGTGAATGGGATCAGTTTCTTTATTTGTCTTTCTGTTGCTTCATTGTTAGTGTATAAGAATGCAACTGATTTCTGTACATTGATTTTGTATCCTGCAACTTTGCTGAATTCATGTATCAGTTCTAGCAGACTTTTGGTGGAGTCTATCGGATTTTCCATGTATAATATCATGTCATCTGCAAAGAGCGAAAGCTTGACTTCATCTTTGCCAATTTTGACGCCTTTGATTTCCTTTTGTTGTCTGATTGCTGTTGCTAGAACTTCCAGCACTATGTTAAACAACAGCGGTGAGAGTGGGCATCCCTGTCGTGTTCCTGATCTCAGGGAAAAAGCTCTCAGTTTTTCCCCGTTGAGGATGATGTTAGCTGTGGGCTTTTCATAAATGGCTTTTATGATCTTTAAGTATGTTCCTTCTATCCCGACTTTCTCAAGAGTTTTTATTAAGAAAGGGTGCTGGATTTTGTCAAAGGCCTTTTCTGCATCGATTGACAGGATCATATGGTTCTTCTCTTTTTTTTTGTTAATGTGATGTATCACGTTGATTGATTTGCGAATGTTGAACCAGCCCTGCCTCCCAGGAATGAATCCCACTTGATCATGGTGAATAATTCTTTTTATATGCCGTTGAATTCGATTTAGCTAGTATCTTATTGAGAATTTTTGCATCCATATTCATCAGGGATATTGGCCTGTAGTTCTCTTTTTTTACTGGGTCTCTGTCTGGTTTAGGAATCAAAGTAATACTGGCTTCATAGAATGAGTCTGGAAGTTTTCCTTCCCTTTCTATTTCTTGGAATAGCTTGAGAAGGATAGGTATTATCTCTGCTTTAAACGTCTGGTAGAACTCCCCTGGGAAGCCATCTGGTCCTGGACTCTTCTTTGTTGGGAGATTTTTGATAACCGATTCAATTTCTTCGCTGGTGATGGGTCTGTTCAAGCTTTCTATTTCCTCCTGATTGAGTTTTGGAAGCGTGTGGGTGTTCAGGAATTTGTCCATTTCTTCCAGGTTGTCCAATTTGTTGGCATATAATTTTTCATAGTATTCCCTGATAATTGTTTGTATCTCTGAGGGATTGGTTGTAATAATTCCATTTTCATTCATGATTTTATCTATTTGGGTCATCTCCCTTTTCTTTTTGAGAAGCCTGGCTAGAGGTTTGTCAATTTTGTTTATTTTTTCAAAAAACCAACTCTTGGTTTCGTTGATCTGCTCTACAGATTTTTTAGATTCTATATTGTTTATTTCTGCTCTGATCTTTATTATTTCTCTTCTTCTGCTGGGTTTAGGCTGCCTTTGCTGTTCTGCTTCTAGTTCCTTTAGGTGTGCTGTTAGATTTTGTATTTGGGATTTTTCTTGTTTCTTGAGATAGGCCTGGATTGCAATGTATTTTCCTCTCAGGACTGCCTTCGCTGCGTCCCAAAGCGTTTGGATTGTTGTATTTTCATTTTCGTTTGTTTCCATATATTTTTTAATTTCTTCTCTAATTGCCTGGTTGACCCACTCATTCGTTAGTAGGGTGTTCTTTAACCTCCATGCTTTTGGAGGTTTTCCAGACTTTTTTCTGTGGTTGATTTCCAGCTTCATAGCATTGTGGTCTGAAAGTATGCATGGTATGATTTCAATTCTTGTAAACTTATGAAGGGCTGTTTTGTGACCCAGTATATGATCTATCTTGGAGAATGTTCCATGTGCACTCGAGAAGAAAGTATATTCTGTTGCTTTGGGATGCAGAGTTCTAAATATATCTGTCAAGTCCATCTGATCCAATGTCTCATTCAGGGCCCTTGTTTCTTTATTGACCGTGTGTCTAGATGATCTATTCATTTCTGTAAGTGGGGTGTTAAAGTCCCCTGCAATTACCACATTCTTCTCAATAAGGTTGCTTATGTTTATGAGTAATTGTTTTATATATTTGGGCGCTCCGGTATTCGGCGCATAGACATTTATAATTGTTAGCTCTTCCTGATGGATAGACCCTGTCACTATTATATAATGTCCTTCTTCATCTCTTGTTACAGCCTTTAATTTAAAGTCTAGTTTGTCTGATATAAGGATGGCTACTCCAGCTTTCTTTTGGCTTCCAGTAGCATGATAAATAGATCTCCATCCCCTCACTCTCAATCTAAAGGTGTCCTCAGGTCTAAAATGAGTCTCTTGTAGACAGCAAATAGATGGGTCTTGTTTTTTTTTATCCATTCTGATACCCTATGTCTTTTGGTTGGCGCATTTAATCCATTTACATTCAGTGTTATTATAGAAAGGTATGGGTTTAGAGTCATTGTGATGTCTGTATGTTTTATGCTTGTAGTGATGTCTCTGGTACTTTGTCTCACAGGGTCCCCCTTAGGATCTCTTGTAGGGCTGGTTTAGTGGTGACAAATTCCCTCAGTTTTTGTTTGTTTGGGAAGACCTTTATCTCTCCTTCTATTCTGAATGACAGACTTGCTGGATAAAGGATTCTCGGCTGCATATTTTTTCTGTCTAGCACACTGAAAATCTCGTGCCAATTCTTTCTGGCCTGCCAAGTTTCAAAAGAGAGATCAGGGGGCGCCTGGGTGGCGCAGTCGGTTAAGCGTCCGACTTCAGCCAGGTCACGATCTCGCGCTCCGTGAGTTCGAGCCCCGCATCGGGCTCTGGGCTGATGGCTCGGAGCCTGGAGCCTGTTTCCGATTCTGTGTCTCCCTCTCTCTCTGCCCCTCCCCCGTTCATGCTCTGTCTCTCTCTCTGTCCCAAAAATAAATAAACGTTGAAAAAAAAAAATTAAAAAAAAAAAAAAAAAAAGATCAGTCACGAGTCTTATAGGTCTCCCTTTATATGTGAGGGCACGTTTACCCCTTGCTGCTTTCAGAATTTTCTCTTTATCCTTGTATTTTGCCAGTTTCACTATGATATGTCGTGCAGAAGATCGATTCAAGTTACGTCTGAAGGGAGTTCTCTGTGCCTCTTGGATTTCAATGCCTTTTTCCTTCCCCACTTCAGGGAAGTTCTCAGCTATTATTTCTTCAAGTACCCCTTCAGCACCTTTCCCTCTCTCTTCCTCCTCTGGGATACCAATTATGCGTAGATTATTTCTTTTTAGTGTATCACTTAGTTCTCTAATTTTCCCCTCATACTCCTGGATTTTTTTATCTCTCTTTTTCTCAGCTTCCTCTTTTTCCATAACTTTATCTTCTAGTTCACCTATTCTCTCCTCTGCCTCTTCAATCCGAGCCGTGGTGGTTTCCATTTTGTTATGCATTTCGTTTAAAGCGTTTTTCAGCTCCTCGTGACTGTTCCTTAGTCACTTGATCTCTGTAGCAAGAGATTCTCTGCTGTCCGCTATACTGTTTTCAAGCCCAGCGATTAATTTTATGACTATTATTCTAAATTCACTTTCTGTTATATTATTTAAATCCTTTTTGATCAGCTCATTAGCTGTTGTTATTTCCTGGAGATTCTTCTGAGGGGAATTCTTCCGCTTGGTCATTTTGGATAGTCCCTGGCGTGGTGAGGACCTGCAGGGCACTTCCCCTGTGCTGTGGTGTATAACTGGAGTTGGTGGGCGGAGCCGCAGTCAGACCTCATGTCTGCCCCCAGCCCACCGCTGGGGCCACAGTCAGACTGGTGCGTGCCTTCTCTTCCCCTCTCCTAGGGGCGGGATTCACTGCGGGGTGGGGTGGCCTGTCTGGGCTACTTGCACACTGCCAGGCTTGTGATGCTGGGGATCTGGCGTCTTAGCTGGGGTGGGTAGGCAAGGTGCACGGGGGCAGGAGGGGCAGGCTTAGCTTGCTTCTCCTTAGGTGATCCTCTTCAGGAGGGGCCCTGTGGCAGCAGGAGGGAGTCAGATCCGCTGCCGGAGGTTTGGCTCCGCAGAAGCGCAGAGTTGGGTGTTTGCGCGGAGCGAGCAAGTTCCCTGGCAGGAACTGGTTCTCTTTGGGATTTTGGCTGGGGGATGGGCGGGGGAGATGGCGCTGGCGAGCGCCTTTGTTCCCCACCAAACTGAGCTCTGTCGTCAGGGGGCTCAGCAGCTCTCCTTCCCTTTGTCCTCCAGCCTTCCCGCTTTCTGAGCAGAGCTGTTAACTTATGACCTCCCAGACGCTAAGTCGCGCTTGCTGTCGGAACACAGTCCGTCAGGCCCCTCCGCTTTTTGCAAGCCAGACTCGGGGGCTCTGCTTGGCCGGCGAGCCGCCCCTCCGCCCCGGCTCCCTCCCGCCAGTCCGTGGAGCGCGCACCGCCTCGCCGCCCTTCCTACCCTCTTCCGTGGGCCTCTCGTCTGCGCTTGGCTCCGGCGACTCCGTTCTGCTAATCCTCTGGTGGTTTTCTGGGTTATTTAGGCAGGTGTAGGTGGAATCTAAGTGATCAGCAGGACGCGCGGTGAGCCCAGCGTCCTCCTACGCCACCATCTTCCCTTGCTTTGTTTTCATGTACATCTTAGAATGCAGTTCCTCTGACCATTCTGTATATATATGAATTTCCTATAACGTATCATTGATTAGAAAAGCTTTAATTCTATATTGGTCTTTTTAAAAGAATTCATGCCGGGGGCACCTGGGTGGCTCAGATGGTTAAGTGTCCGACTTTGCCTGAGGTCGTGATCTCAAGGTTCATGAGTTTGAGCCCCGCATAGGGATCTCTTGCTGTCAGCACAGAGCCTGCTTCAGATCCTCTGTCCTCTCCCTCCTTCTGCCCCTCCCTCACTCCCTCTTTCTCTCTCAAAAATAAATATTTTTTTAAAAATGTAAGAGTTATAGAATTCATATCAACTTACTGAAAACTGCATGTAAGGTTGACTATCACAACACATATGTGACATCTACTTAAACAGTAGGACTGAAGAACATGTGCTCAGCACATGCTTTCATTATGGTGAATATTCAACTGGGTAATAACAAGCAAATGAGTAACATGATTTTGTTGTAATTTTTTTACTTTCATACTTATATTTTTAAATGGAAGTGGATGAAACAAGATAGTGGTGACTTTTGGAACGGCAGTAACTACAAATAAGACCTTGAGTGGACTCTGTCCTCTGTTTTTTGATCTGGTTACTGGTTACATGGGTGTATTCATGCTATGAAAATTCATCAGGTGGCACTATTATGATACATGAACTTTTCTATGGGTATATTATACTCCAATAAAAAAGAAGAAATAAAAAATAAAATAAAATAAAAATAAAATGCAAGCAGATGTTTAGAGTTCACTAGTGATTTATCGTTTCTATTGCTCTTTTGTTCCAAGTATCTGGATTGGTTTAATTGACCATACTGGTCAACTGAGACTTTCAAAGCAAGATGATTAAAAAGTTCTCATTTGCAACATTTATGCAGTAAACCAAGATTTTTTTTTACATTATACAACAAACATAAAATATACAAACATATCAGAAGTCTGATGATAATACAAGAACTACAACAAAAAAAGAATGTAACAAATATCTGAGGTGCATAGGTGGCTCAGCCAGTTGAGCGTCTGACTCTTGATTTCGGCTCAGGTCATGATGTCACCACTCGTGAGTTTGAGCCCTGTGATGGGCTCTGTGCAGACAGTGCAGTGTCTGTTTGCGATTCTCTCTCTCCCCCTCTCCCACTCACGCTCTTTCTCTCTCTCTCTCAAAATAAATAAACTTAAAAAAAAGAATATAACAAATATCTGAAACTTGAGATTTTAAAAAACTCAAAATACCATTACTGTTCTCACTAACTTTATAAATAAATATAAATGTAAACATTTAAATTTATACTGATAAAACACCATTTTTATCTACACAGAGAATAGTACATGAGATTTCATTTGCAGGTAAGGATTCCACTGCTTTACAAGTTTGAAAAGGCATGGTTCAATGTACATTAGAATTTTGGAATGTGATTTAACTTTTTCCTGCACAGAGGAAACAATGGAAAAGCGAAGTAAGACCAAGATCTCATTTCTCCTACATGTTCCAATTTAACAGAATACTCTAGAGGGGCAGAGAAAATTATTTAATATTACCTATAGTATTACACTTTGTATCAACAGCTTTCATCCATTTATTAATAAGTTTTTATTAAAAACAGACTTTACTTGGCCTAGTAGCATTAAGTGTCACCATTATCAAATTCAGATTACTTAGGTTGTTAAATATGGTAAAAAATGTGGGATTTAAATTTTTATTGTTGATATAGCTATTACATATATTATTATATATTTCCTTATCTAGAAATAAAGTCATTTAGTCATAAACTCCTACGTATTTAGAGAACAGTTTTTCACTTTTACCTGTTCCTGTCATTTCATTATCAGTCATTTCTGGCAGGGACTTTGGCTTAGTTGCTCTGTCCTGTTCATCAAGGTTGACCTCTGCAACAGAGTCTAAGGAATCAAGCAGTACCACTAGAATATAAAAAAAAAAAAAAAATTAAAGGAATTGTACAGTTCCTTCAATTTAGTATTTTAATCATATGCAAGCTGTATAAAAACAAAGATATTTACATGTAAAGAGTATATAATCATATATCTGTAATAAGTATGATCACATTAACACACATAACTATACTTATATACAAATCTAATGTACATTTATGCGTGGGATGCAAAGGGCCCGTGAAAAATAACAAAAAGGTATTCTCCCCACCCCTTTTTGAGATATAGTTGAGATATAGTTGACAGTTAAAAATTTAGATATAGTTGACAGTTAAAAATTGTATATATTTGGGGCGCCTGAGTGACTTCAGTTGGTTAAGCGTCCGACTATGGCTCAGGGCATGATCTCATGGCTCCTGAGTTCAAGCCCCGTGATGGGCTCCGTGCTGACAGGGATTCTCTCTCTTTCCCTCTCTCACTTGTGTGGGCTCGCTCCCTCTCAAAATAAATAAATAAACTAAAAAAATTGTATATATTTAATGTGTAAATTTGATGTTTTGACATATGTATACACTGTATATGTATACACTGAAATAATGACCACAATCAAGTTAATTAATATATCCATTACCTTATATAGTTACCTTTTGTGTGTGCATATGGTGACAACAATTCAGATTTCCCCTCTTATCAAATTTCAAGTTTTAAGTATAATCATGCTGTTGTACATTAGATCTCCAAAACTTTACTTCTCTTGTAAAACTGAAACTCTGTACTCCTTAACTAACATCTTCCCATATCCCCCTCCCCTAGCTCCTGGTAACCATCATTCTACTCTCATTTCTACAAGTGTAACATTTTTAGATTCCACATATAAAGTTTTTTTTTAATGTTTATTTTTGAGAGAGAGAGAGAGCGCGCGAGCATGAGCAGGGCAGGGGCAGAGGCAGACAGAGAGGGAGACACAGAATCTGAAGCAGGCTCCAGGCTCTGAGCTGTCAGCACAGAGCCTGACCTGGGGCTTGAACCCATGAACTGTGAGATCATGACCCGAGCCGGTTGGCCGCTTAACTGACTGAGCCACCCAGGCGCCCCTAGATTCCACATATAAATGAGATCATGCATGTGTGAACAAGACTAACATGACACATCTGCCATGATAACTTTTCTGTGACCTGAAACCTTCTTGAGCACAGCTGCCTTCCAACATCAACATTCTCTCCTTTTCCTTAACCACATCCTTAAGAACACTCTTGGGGCATAGTGTTCTTGATCTGCCCTGGAGATAGGACTATGACCCACACCAATTTTTTTTTTTTAATGTTTGTTTGTTTGTTTGTTTATTTAGAGAGCGTGAGCACTCATGAGCAGGGGGAGCAGGCAGAGAGAGAGAGAAGACAGAACCCCAAGTAGGCTCTTTGCTGTCAGCTTGGAGCCTGACACAGGGTTGATCTCACGAATGGTGAGATCATCATTGGAGTCAAAATCAAGAGTCAAAAGCTTAACTGAGCCACCCAGGGACCCCCCCAAATGTTGAGTTTTAGCCAATATCCTTATTACTGTTTCAGAGGAGAGGATTTGGGAATTTCATACTCATCCATTCCTACACATGTCCTATTTCTTTTGAGTGAGCTTTTGTAGTTTTTATTTTTATTAATTTTTTTAATGATTTCAGGAATGAATTTAGTGTTTCATCACTTACATACAACACCCAGTGCCATCCCAAAAAGTGCCCTCCTTAATGCCTATTGCCATTTAGCCCATTCCCCCACCCAACACCCCACCAGCAACCATTAGTTTCTGTATTTTAGAGTCTCTTATGGTTTTGTTTCCTTCTCTGTTTTTATCTTGTTTGCTTTCCTTTTCCTATGTTCATTGTTTTGTTTCTTAAGTTCCACATATGAGGAAATCATATATTTGTCTTTCTCTGACTGACTTCACTTAGCATAATATACTTTATTCCATCCACATTGTGGCAAATGGCAGGTTTCATTCTTCTTCACCACCAAGTAATATTCCATTGTGTGTATGTGTATACACACACACACACACAATATCTTCTTTATCCATTCATCAGTTGATGGACATTTGGGTTCTTTCCATACTTTGGCTATTGTCAATAGTGCTGCTATAAATATTGGGGGTGTGTGCCCTTTCAAATCAGCATTTTTGTAACTTTTGGATAAATACCTAATAGGGCAATTGCTGGGTTGTAAGGTAGTTCTGTTTTTAATTTTTTGAGGAACCTCCATACTGTTTTTTAGAGTGGCTGTACCAGTTTGCAATTGCACCAGCAGTGCAAAAGAGTTCCCCCCCTTTCTCCATATCCTTGCCAACATCTGTTGTTAATTTTAGCTATTCTTACAGGTGTGAGGTGGTAGCTCATTGTGGTTTTGATTTGTATTTCCCTCATGATGAGTGACGTTGGGCATTTTTTTTCAGGTGTCTGTTAGCCCTTGGATGTCTTCTTTGGAAAAGTGTCTATTCATGTCTTTTGCCCATTTCTTCACTGGATTGTTTTTTGGGTGTTGAGTTTGATAAGTTCTTTATAGATTTTGCAAACTAACCCTTTATCTAATATGTCATTTGTAAATATATTCTTCCAGGCCTTTTAGTTTTGTTGATTGTTTCCTTTGCAGTGCAGAAGCTTTTTATCTTGATGAGGTCCCAATAGTTCATTTTTGCTTTTGTTTCCCTTGCCACTGGAGACATGTCAAGTAAGAAGTTGATGCAGCTCAGAGGTTGCTCCCTGTTTTCTCCTCTAGGATTTTGATGGCTTCCTGTCTTATGTTTATGTCTTTCATCCATTTTGAGTTTATTTTTGTGTATGGTATAAGAAAGTGGTCCAGGTTCATTCTTTTGCATGTCTCTGTCCAGTTTTCCCAACACCATTTGCTGAAGAGACTGGTTTTTTTCCATTGGATATCCTTTCCTACTTCATCAAGGATTAGTTGGCCATAGATTTGTGGGTCCATTTCTGGGTTCTCTATGCAGTTCCACTGATCTATGTGTCTGTTTTTGTGCCAGTACCATACTGTTTTGATTACACTCTGTAATACAGCTTGAAGTCTGGAATTGTGGAAAACCCAAGAGACTCCACCAAAAAATTGCTAGTGCTGATCCATGAATTCAGCAAAGTCACAGGATATAAAATAAATGTACAGAAATCAGTTGCATTTCTATACAACAATAATGAAGCTGCATAAAGAGAAATCAAGGAATCAATCCCATTTACAATTGCACAAAAATCCATAAAATATCTAGGAATAAACCTAAACAAAGAGGTGAAAAGATCTATACACTGAAATCTATACAAAGGTTGTGAAAGAAATTGAAGACATAAAGAAATGAAAAACATTCCATGCTCATGGATTGGAAGAATATTGTTAAAATTCAATAGCACCCAAAGCAATCTACATATTTAATGCAATCCCTATAAAAAAAAAAACAAAACAAAACACCAGCATTCTTCACAGAGCTAGAACAAACAATCCTAAAATTTGTATGGAACCACAAAAGACCCTGAATAGCCAAAGTAATATTGAAAAAGAAAACCAGGGGCGCCTGGGTGGCGCAGTTGGTTAAGCGTCTGACTTCAGCCAGGTCACGATCTCGCGGTCCGTGAGTTCGAGCCCCGCGTCAGGCTCTGGGCTGATGGCTCGGAGCCTGGAGCCTGTTTCCGATTCTGTGTCTCCCTCTCTCTCTGCCCCTCCCCTGTTCATGCTCTGTCTCTCTCTGTCCCAAAAATAAAATAAACGTTGAAAAAAAAAATTAAAAAAAAAAAAAAAAGAAAAAGAAAACCAAAGCTGATCCATACGTATTCTTAAACATTTTCCCTTTGAGTCATCCCTCAGCATGTACTCCCAGCCTCGAGGGCTATAAAAGCAGGTCCTAAGGGAGGAGGGTTGTGGAGATCTACTCATCTTGTGGTGCACAAACAGGCTTCTCCCTCTAAGTTTCCCTAATAAACCATTTCTTGTCAAGCTGGACTTGTCAGCCTTTTCCTTTGGTCTTAGGACTCTTTTGGCCTTTGAAGCTTGATTTGCATATACCTCCCTTTCACAGAACAGTGCAGTATTTGTCTTTCTGCATCCAGCTTATTTCACTTAGCAGTATGTCCTCCACAGTGTACTATCATATTATTGGTCATCTGTCAATGGCATTTAGGTTGTATCCATACCTTGGCTATTGTAAGTGATGGTGCAGTGAACATGGGAGTACAGATATCTCTTTAAAATATATACCCTGAAGTGGGATTACTAAGTCATAAGGTAGTTCCATCTTAAATTTTTTTCTGGAACCACCATACTATTTCCCATAGTAGCTGCACCCATTTATATTCCATCAATAGCATACAAAAATTCCATTCTCTCCAAATCCTCGCAAACATGTTATTTTCTGTCTTTTTGATAAACAGCCAATCTGACAGGTAGGAGAGGATATCTAATTTGATTTGCACTTCCCTGATGATTAGTGAAGTTAAGCATCTTTTCATGTGTTTGTTGACCATTAGTATGTCTTCTTTTGAAGACTTCTATTCAGGTCCTTTGCTCACTTTTAATTGGGTTCTCTGGTTTTTTGATATTGAGTTGCATGAGCTCCTTACATATTTTGGGTATCAACTCCTTATCAGAAATATGGTTTATAAATACCTTCTTCCATTCCATAGGTTGCCTTTTCACCTGATTATTTCCTTTGCCAGACAGCATTTTAACCTGATGCAATCTCATTTGTCTATTTTCCCTTTTGTTGGTTGTGTTTTGGGGGTCATATCTAAAAAAATATTCCCTAGCACAATGCCAAGAAGCTTTTTTTTCATGTCTTCTAGTTATTTTACAGTCTCAGGTTTTATATTTAAGCCTTTGACCCATCTTGAGTTGACTTTTGTATGTGGGGTGAGATAAGAGCCTAATTTCATTCTTCTGTACGTAACTATCTACATCTAGTTTTTTAATATCATATACAGGTATAACTCAGATACTGCAGGTTCAATTCCAGACCACTGCAATAAAGCAAATATTGCAATAAAGCCAGTCAAATTAATTTTTTTATACATTGCTCCACCCATGTCGTTGCAAATGATAAGAGAGTATTATGCTAAGCGAGATAAGTCCGAGAAGGACAGATACCGTATGATTTCACTCCTATGTGGAATTTAAGAAACAAATGAACAAAGGAGGGGGGGCGGGGAAGAGAGAGGGAGGCAAACCAAGAAACAGACCCTTAACTATAGAGAACAAACTGATGGTTACCAGTTTGTTGGGGGGATGGGTTAAATAGCTGATAGGGATTAAGGAATGCATTTGTTTGATGAGTTGTATGGAAGCATTGAACTTCAGCATTCACTGTATTGTACAACTGAAACTAATACCATAACCACTGGTTGAGACTCTGTAAATTACACTTTCTATTGTTAATTAACCATCTTTTTATTCCCCTCTTTGGCTTTATTGAGGTATAATTGAAAAACAAAGCTGTAATATATTTAATGTGGAAAATGTGATGATTTATGTAAATTGTGAAGGGATTCTTACAACTGAGTTAATTAAGGCATGCATCACCTTTTTGGTGAGAACAGCTAAGTTCTACTTTCTTAGCAAATTTTAATTATATAACAATCACAATTGTACTTATATAGATTCTCAGACTTTTTTTCTCAGACTTTTTTTTTTAATCTTATAACTGAAAGTTTATACTTTATTAATCTCTCCTCATTTTCCCCACCCCTCAGCTCCTAGCAACCTCATTCTACTGTTTCTGGGTTCAACTTTTATTTTTAAATTCTATCTATAAGTGATACCATGCAATATTCACCTTTGTCTTGCTATTTAATATAGCCAAGTGATACATATTGTTGCAAATAACAGAATTTCCTTTAGGACTCAACATTTCATTAGTATATATGTGTCACATTTTCATTCATCCACTGACAGACATTTAGCTTGTTTCCATACTTGGCTATTATAAATAATGCTGCAAAGAACATGGGACTATAGATATCTCTTTGAGATAATAATTTTGTTTTCTTTGGATATATATCCAGAAGTGGGACTTTGGATCACGTAATAGTTCTATTTTTAATTTTCTGAGGAGTCTTCATACTGTTTCCTGTAGTGGTTATACCAGTTTACATTCTCACCAACAGCAAATAAGAGTTCCCTTTTCTCCACATCGTAGTCAGCATTTGTTATCTCTAATCATTTTGAAAACTGTCATCCTGACAAGTATGATGTAGTATCTGTGTTTTTTTGTTTTAATTTTTTTAATGTTCATTTATTTTTGAGAGAGAGAGACAGAGAGCAAGCAGGGGAGGGCAGAGAGAGAAGCAGACACAGAATCCAAAGCAGACCCCAGACTCTGAGTTGTCAGCACAGAGCCCAACGCAGGGCTTGAACTTACGAACCATGAGATCATGACTTGAGCTGAAGTCAGACACTTAACCAACTGAGCCACCCAGGTGTCCCTCACTGTGGTTTTTAATGGCATTTCCCTGATAATTAGTGAAGTTAAGCATCTTTTTATGTACCTATTGGCCATTTTTGGCTATTAATTTGTATGAGTTCCTTGTATGTTTTGAATATTAACCCTGTATTGGATATGTTGTTTGCAAATACTTTCTCCCATTCCACAGAATGCTTTTTCATATTGTTCATGGTTTCCCTTGCTGTGCAGAAGCTTTTTAGTTTGATGCAATCAACCTCACTTATTTCTGCTTTTGGTATGAAATCTAAAAAACCATTGCCAAGACCAGTATCAAAGAGCTTACCCCATGTTTTCTTCTATGGGTTTTACAGTTTTAGGTCTTATGTTCAAGTGTTCAATCCATTGAGTTCAATTTTGTGTATGGGGTAAGACAGGGTCAAGTTTTATCTTTTGCATGTGGCTATCCAGCTTTCCAAACACTATTTACTGAATAACTATTCCTTTTCTGTGCATTCTTTGTGCCACTATCAATAACTAATTGACCATATATGCATGTATTTATTTCTGAACTTTCTGTTGAAAATGTCAATACCATACTATTTTGATTACTATTCCATTGATCTATGTGGTTTTTTTATGCTAATACCATACTATTTTGATTATTGTAGCTTTGTAATATATTTGAAATCAGGAAGTGTGATACCTCCAGCTTTATTCTTTTTTCTCAAGATCGCTTTGGCTATTTGGGGTCTTTTTTGGTTCCATGCAAATTTTAGGATTATTTTTCCTATTTCTGTGAAAAATGCCATTTGAATTTGATATGGATTGCACTGGATCTGTAGATCACTTTAGGTAATAAAGACATTTTAACATTAATTCTTCTAATCAATGAACACAGAGTTATCTTTTCATTTATTTTTGTGTTAATTTCTTTCATCAATGTTTTATAGTTTTAAGTGTACACCTCTTTCACCTTCTTGGTTAGTTTATTCCTAAATATTTTATTCTTTTTCATGGTATTGTAAATGGGATTGCTTTCTTGTGGTTTTCTTTTTTTGAGGTGTCTTTGTCTGGTTTTAGTTATCAGGGTAATGCTAGCCTCAAAGAATGAGTCTGGAAGAATTCCCTCTTCCAATTTTTTGGAACATTCTAAGAATTGATATGAATTCATCTTTGAATATTTGGTAGAATTTACCCATAATGCCATCTGCTCCTAGTGTTTAGAAAAATAATATATTCTTACATATAACAGGAAGGATTCAAGACAAGCATAAGGGACCAATCATTGAGAAAATCTGTGGACTTTAATTCATTAAAGATATTTAAAAACAAAAGAGATAGCAATTTCTGCAGAATTATTTTGATACTATTCTGAATAGACCAATTTTTGCTATCTAAAATATGTGAATATGTAATATTTACCGTTAGCCAGCATGCCAGTTTTCTCTTCTTCCTAAATTAAAAGAAGAAAATAATCATATTATTTGAAACCAAAATTATATAAAATGACCACAATGCAAATAGTAGCAAAATTTGAAAACCAGTGTTTTACTCCATCATGAGAAAGAAATGTACCTTCCAGATTTCTTTTATTACTCCCATTCACTAATAATTTTACAAGACTAGAGAACATAGCTATGAAAGAACTTCAGGACTGGAGCAATTACCAATTAGTTTAGGCCTTTATAAGCCTTGTTTAAAGAATCTTGATGCCATCTGCTCATTCACCTTGCTTAGAAATTCTATTTTTTGAACTCCAAGATAACATGGATACTTTATCTAAGATTCTTGCTATTATAACATCATCAATCACTTTTCTCTTCTTTTCAAAATTAATGATCAACTATAATTTGTAGTCTGTTTCAGTTACATTTTGAGAGACAAAATTTTCAAAGAGGCAGGCCACCAAATGGCAAGATAATTGAAATTTATCAAAATTATAAGTTCCGTTAGAGTAAGTTTTGTAATTAGGGTCACCTACGTTCTCCACTTGGATAGGCAACATGTAGGATTGATTATTCCATAATAACAGAGCTTTAATTCCTTCTACACTGACACATTTTTATGCAGGCCTATATTTTCTTTTTTCTTTTTTTTTTTTTTAAGAGAGAGAGAGTGCATGCCTGAGCAGGGGAGGGGGTAGACAGAGAGAGGGAATCTCAAGCCTGCTCCACCCTCAGCGTGGAGCCTGACGTGGGGTTCAATCCCACAACCCTGGGATCACGACCTGAGCCAAAACCAAGAGTCGGATGCTCAACTGAACGAGCCATCCAGGCACCCCTATATTTTCTTAATATGTCAAACCACTGTGTCTTCTACTGACTTATTTTTCATAAAATATTTAAATTGCCATATTCTAAATATAAATGCTAGTAAGCTTCTAAGGAAAGCCAGCAGATCACATTAATCTTCATGTATTTCTAGAGGTCTTCTTATTTTCCCCACTAAACTGAGTGATATAGAGACAACTAGTGACAAAGCACCAGGTATATTTAAAATGAGAGTATCTATTGATACCTGGAAAGTATTTTTTGCTTCTGTTTAGACAGTCTATGGTTTCACACATGTTTAAAACATGTAATCCTAACATGCACTCCCCAAAGAGACCTGACTATATAGATCAAGACTAACATAATGGGGCGCCTGGGTGGCTCAGTCGGTTGGGTGTCCAACTTCGGCTCAGGTCATGAACTCGCGGTTCGTGAGTTCGAGCCCCGTGTCGGGCTCTGTGCTGACAGCTCAGAGCCTGCCTGGAGCCTGTTTCAGATTCTGTGTCTCCCTCTCTCTCTTTGACCCTCCCCCATTCATGCTCTGTCTCTGTCTCAAAAATAAATGAACGTTTAAAAAAAAAAAAAAGACTAACATAACAAATAGTAATTATCCAACTTGTTAATATAAGTAGCTTCAGAGAGTTCTATATGGCAGACATTATGTAGTAATATCCTTAGCCAATCTTGCTAAGAACTAAGAAGAGATCTGAAGTATAGCAACACTGAGTATGAATGAAGTAATGAATTAATTCATGATCTTAGTCTAATAAGTTTCAGACAGTAATGTCACTGCTAGCATAAATACTGAGGAGGGATGTTTTTTGTATTTCACAAGGACAAGATCTACCAAAGAAAGTATAGCTTAATATACCTGTTTAAAAATTAGATTTGAGATTTCAATTAAAATTTTAATTTTTAAAGCTTAAGGAAATTACTTGCCAAAAGAGATCCTTTAGAAAATCAATTGCCAGGGGCACCTGGGTGGCTCAGTCAGTTGAGCATCTGACTTCGGCTCAGGTCATGATCTCGCAGTTTGTAGGTTCAAGCCCTGCATCGGGCTCTGTGCTTACAGCTCAGAGCCTACAGCCTGCTTCAAATTCTGTGTCTCCTTCTCTCTCTCTGTCCCTCCCCTGCTCATGTTTTGTCTCTCTTTATCTCTCAAAAATAAATAATAAATGTTAAAAAGTTTTAAAGAAAGAAAGAAAATCAATTGCCAAATTTATTACGATTGACATCCTGAATTAAGAAAATGTCTGAGTGTTAAGAGACCTATAGCTTTATAACAATGAGAAAGACAATAAAGAACTTTGTATTTTGAGCTCTCCATATAGTGACAGTCAGCTAAGGTGATGAAAGAAATTTCAAAACTGTCAAATATATAATTGATGTATCACCTGTTTGGGTACATGTATTTTTTCAGATTTGGGATTTTCTTTGGAATTAGTCTCTTCTTTAGTGGTCAAAGGTGCATCAATATCCTCCTCATCTTCAAAATCATCACTGTAATTTTCTGAAGAAAATAATTTAAAAAGATACAAGAATCACACTGTTAAAAAAGTCATATTCCAATAAAAGACTGCTGAGTTCCAAAGAAAGGAGACTGCGTAAGAATAATTTGCTGAAATATTTACATAAAGATATCTCTAGAGAACATTTTTTTTTGCAAAGATTTAATCAGAATTCAATCCGTAGACTTAAGTTTATTTTGTCATCTTGTACTTTCAAATAGTTATAAGAGTTTTAAATTTTAATCTTTTAAATTATTAACAGACTAAAAATTTCTAGAACTGTCCAAAAATTTTTATATCTTTAAAACAAAGTTTAACACTAAAGACAAAGTCTCAAATACCCTACTTATAAAAGGCAGTGCTTTTTTGAAATCTTGATGTTGTTAAACACAATTGTTAAATTTGCTTATTTTTTTGATTTTTTTTTTTTTTTGTCTGTGTAGGTTATTTCCAATGTAAGCCTGAAACAGTACCTATGAAAGGTCTATCTCTAGCCCTTCCCTTGGGTAAATACTGGCTCTACATGACCTAACATTTCCCAATCCTGGGCACTTCTCAGCTAATGTCCCAAATCATATCTCAGTTATGTTACACCAGAAGGGAAAGGTGTGTCCATCTTAACATGATGCCATTAGACTACCTCTGGAGAACGTGTGGAAGGGACTATCTGGCCAGGATTTCTTCACCAATTAAAAACAATTTTTTTAACGTTTATTTTTGAGAGAGAGAGAGAGAGAGAGAAATGTGAGTGGGGGAGGAGCAGAGACAGGGAGACACAGAATCTGAAGCAGGCTCCAGGCTCTGAGCTGTCAGCACAGAGCCTGATACGGGGCTCAAACCCACAAACTGTGAGATCATGACCTGAGCTGAAATCAGATGCTTAACCGACTGAGCCACCCAGGTGCCCCACTTCCCCAATTTTTAACTTGTTTATTGCCCTTAAAGGAATGACTGAGATCTGTGATCTTTTCAGAGTGGAAACCATCATTCCAGAAATAAACATGACCTTAACTGTATTTCAAAAATTAGATAACATTCAGAAACAAGATGGCCTGATGAATGAAAGACTGTATGTGGTACTAGAGAGTCTGTTTCTGGAATGGCTGCCTTTTAGAATGGAGAGGAAAACTTGAGTTTAATTAATAACGAAAATCTGGAAATTAATTTGAGAGGGCTTAGAAGTTAAACAGAGATGTTTCTGAAGGTAAACATCTCTGTTTTATTAGTTCATAAGAATACAAAGTGGGTACAGTACATTAGGTAAATAAACTAGCTTAGTTGGTTAATTACATCAATTATCTATATTCTGAGGCTGAGAAGCTGACCTTTGTTTCTCTCCCATATAAGAAAGAACACCGAGATTTTCTAAATATTAGCAGACATAATTAAATTTGCAAAACAGTTATTTTCTAAATATTAGTAGACATAATTCACAAAACAGCTATCAAGAAATTACTTTGTATTAGACATACTTCTAGATTCTAGAACCAGTGTAATATGATTAAAATTCTAATATTCTACATGGGAAAGAAAATATGGGAGGGTATGACAATGAACTTAAACAACTATGTGGGATTTGAGAACTACTTGAAATCAATGGAAGGAAAATAGTGTTTGTTTGACTACAAAGAGGCAGTATGCGAAACAGTTTAGATAGTATACCATAGCACTTAAGAGCATAACCAGGAGGGGCACCTGGCTGGCTCAAGTTGGTAAAACATGCAGCTCTTAATCTCCGGGTTGTAAATTCAAGCCCCACATTGTGTATAGAGGTTACTTAAAAATAAAGTCTTTAAAAAAAAAAAAAAAAAAAAAAAAAAAGGAGCATGACCAGGAGCCAGAAGGCTTGGATTTAATTCCTGGTTCTACTACTTATAGTATAGAATCATTGGCAAGTCACAAATCCTCTTTGCCTCATTTTCCCCATCTGTAAAGTGAGGATGCTAATAGCACTTATCTCAAATGGTTGCTGAGAAGATTAAGAGTTAAAGTGTTTAGAAGAGTGGCTGGTATATCATATGCCCTATTTAAAAGTGTTAGCTATTACATTTAGTAATAATTATCTTTGTTAGCATTATTATAGCTAGTGTTGCATTTAATCTGAATCAAAAGTTAATAAGGCCAAATGTTATTTTGGATTGGAAAAAGTGCTAATGTGCATTTTTCAAAATTACATTTTGTTAGTTGCATTTTGTAACTGAATCATCTACAGGCAAATACTATAACATATAAGTAACCAATCCCTTCTCTAGGAATTTGTCATGAGTAAACTAAGGAAACATCATTGGTAGATACAGAGATGACAACAGATGAGAAATAAGTGGAAATAAAACAGCATATCAGAGATTTCAGAAACATTAAGGCAAATTAAGTTTATATAAAAATGAAAGAGTAAAACCACATTGAGAAGGTAGTTTTCATATGAGAAATCCCAGAGATAATAATATGCTGGCTCTTCCATATTGTTTGGAAAACAATGAGAATATTCATTTGTAGTGTTCTAACCTTTTTGAGACAAAGATGTTATACATTCAAGGTACTATTTCTATTATTATATTCCCTAACTTTGCAACTTTGAAAATATTATTTGCATAAGAAGAAGTGTTTTAAAATTCAGATAAAATAAATAACAGTCAATGTATAAGATCTGAATGATAGATTTTGTAGACATTTTCATTCTTTGTAGGAAAATTTCCCTGAAAATTTTAATTTGAATATGATGCAACTTACAGGACTTTCTCCTCTACTATCCTGGATTTCAAGAACTTTGTAAACAATGAGTAAATTGGACTAAATATATGAAACAACTATTTACAGACATTGGACAACTGGCAGCACAAAAATATGATTCCTAAGAAAAGAAAAACAAGTGAGGTGAGCCCTATGGAACTTGAAGGTACATACATTCATGAATGTTAAGCATGGAGGGGAAGATCAGGACAGTCTCACTGTGCTAAGGTGACAGAGATAAGAGCAGAAAAGCTGGGCAATCGGAAGTTGTAGGGCAGTAACAGAGGAAATACCTATGTAGAAACAGAGCTCTAAAGATCTGCATGAGGTCTCCTTGAGTCTTTCCTAAATATTAAGTCATATTTGTATAGTTTGAGTAACTGAAAAGCTACAGGCTGGAAAATTCACAGAGCTCACAAGGGGTAGTGAGACTCTGGAACTCTACCCAGCTGAAGTGGAAAATTTCCTCATTGTTTAATAGGGTCATTCAGTAGGAACCTCAAAAAGGCTGTCCCTTACTCCTAGTGTCAAACTGTACTGTGGAAGTCTACTCTAGACTTCCTCTAATAAAGCATAAGAAAAGCCTTGAAAGGATCAAGCTATCAAAATCAGTTATCTGCCAGAACAAAGCTCGACACTCTTTATAAGAAGAAAACAAAATGCAGACACTCAACAATGTAAAAGTCTGCAATATCCAACACCCAATAAAAAAATCACTAAGACTTACAAGGAGGAAAATGTGACCGTAACTAGGAGAAGCAGCAGTCAATAGAAAGAGACCTACAAATGCACAAACATTGGGATCAGTAGAATATGCTTAATGCTAAGAACTTGAAAAAATGAACATGAGAAAAGATACTGAAGAAATTTTTTTAAAAAGACCTCAAACTTTTAGATTGAACTTCTAGACTGAAAGAAAAAAAATATAAGATTCAATGAATTAACAAAAGATCAAAAGAAAGAAGAAAAAAAATCAGGGAACCTGAAGACACAGTAATAAAAACTGAAGAACAGAGAGGAAAAAAACTTTAAAAAAATGAAAGTCTTAGTTACCTGTGGGGCAAAATTTAGTCATTTCACATAATTATAATTGAAGTCAGAGGGTAGGGGATGACAGAAATAATATTTGAAGAATTAATGAGCAAAACAATTTAAAAAATGTTTTTTTATTTTAGAGAGAGAGAGAGAGACAAAGTGGGGAGGGAGGGAGGGAGAGGGAGAAGGGGAGAGGGAGAGAGGGAGAGGGAGAGAGACAGACACAGAGAGACAGAGTGAGAGAGAGAGAGAGAGAGACAGAAAGAGAGAGAGATTCTCAAGCAAGCTCTATGCTTAGCGCAGAGCTGGACATGAGGCTTGATCCCACAACCCTGGATCATGACCTGAGCTGAAATCAAGAGCCAGATGCATAACCAATGGAGCCATCCAGGCACCCCATGGACAAAACATTTTTTTTAATTATGACGGAAAGTATAGATCCATAAGGGCCCCTGGGTGGCTCAGTCAGCTGAGCGTCCGACTTCAGCTCAGGTCATGATCTCGAGGTCTGTGAGTTCAAGCCTCACATCGGGCTCTGTGCTGACAGCTCAGAGCCCGGAGTCTGCTTTGGATACTGTGTCTCCCTCTCTTTCTGCCCCTCCCCCGCTCATGCTGTGTCTCTCTCTCTCCGTCAAAAATAAATAAACACTAAAAAAAAAATTAAAAAAAAAAGTACAAATCCATAGATCAATGATGCTCAACCACCTCGAAAGAGGATAAATACAAGAACAGCACACCAAGATACATTATCAAACTGCCTCAAAACCAGGCTAAAGAGAAAAATCTTGAAAAAAAAAAAAAAGACCCAATATACATTAATCATAATAGGAATTATCATTGATTTCTCATGAGAACTAATACCATAAGACAAAATGAAATTGCTAAAGTGATCAAAGAAAACAAAACTCCAGAAGTTTTTCCTAGTAGACCCAGGTTCTTCATGCTGAAAAAAATTACTACATAGAAACTCAAAATACTAGGTAGTTACCACAGCTGACTCTTGAACATGGGTTTGAACTACAACTGGTTCCACTTACATGAGGATATTTTTCCAGTACAGTACTGTAAATGTATTTTCTCTTCCTTACAACTTTCTTAATAACATTTTCTTTCCTCCAGCTAACTTTAAAAATACAGTATATAATACACATAGCATACAAAATATATGTTAATCAACTGTTGTGGTTCTCATTAAGGCTTCCAATCAACAGGAGGCTAACAGTAAAGTTTCTAGGGAGCCAAAAGTTACACACAGATTTCTGACTGTGCAGGGGGTCAGCATCCCTAACCCCTATGTTGTGCAAGGTTCAACTGTATTTGAAAGTTACTAAGATAATCAATCTTAAAAGTTCTTATCTCAAGAAAAAAAATGTTTTGTGCTAGTGATAGATATTAACTAGACTTGCTATGGTGATCATTTCACAATGTATCAAATAATTATGTTGTATGCCTGAAAATAATCTTATATATCAATTATACTTCAATTTAAAAATTAATTTTTAAAAATCCATTTCAAATAAGAAATATAAAGTCCTCAAATCTATGCAAAAGAATACAAAAAACTAGGAATGATAACTAAGTGGATAAATGTTTTTACATGTATATAAATTTTTTATCTTCCTGAAAAATTTTTTTAATAGACAGTTACAAATAATAATAATAATAATAATAATAATAATAATAATAATAATGCATCATGGAGTTTTAACATATAGAAGAAAAATATATGACAAAAATACCAAAAAGGTTGGGAGGGAGTTTACTGTTTTTAAGACTCACTTAATTGGTATAATGTTATTTGAATGTACTTTCTTTAATAAGATAAAGATGCACACTGTGAATCATAGAAAAACTAAGAAGAAAATGGGGCACCTAGGTGGCTCAGTCGGTTGAATGTCCGACTCTCAGTTTCAGCTCAGGTCATAATCTCATGGTTTCGTGAGTTTGAGCCCTGTGTCGGGCTCTGAGCTGACAGCGTGGAACCTGCTTGAGATTCCGTCTCCCTCTCTCTCTACCCCTCCCCTGCTCACGCTGTCTCTCTCAAAATAAATTAATAATACTTTAAAAAATTTAAAAGAAAAACTAAAAAAAAAAAAAAAAATACAGCAAAGAAGTGTAACTAACAAGCCAAAACAAGGGATAAAATGGAATGCTATCAGTACTCAATCCAATAGACTACAGGACAAAAGCAACAAAACAAACAAATGGTAAACAACCATACCAATGAATTTACTTTTATAAAGGGTAGAAACATGTCAGTCAGAAGTCAGAAACTGTCAGATTATTAGATAGAAAAGTAAAATCCAGCTATATACAATCCATGAGAAAATCATTTTAAATATAAAAACAAAGACAAAGACACATTAAAAGTAAAAGGATAAAAAGAAATACCTGAAGAGCCACGCTTTAGAGATACTGGTCCTGGCTCCACAGATTCCCATGGTCCTTTTTCTATCTTCCTAATTGGTCCACCACCCACTCCCAACAAATGAGGCAATAGTGCACTTTCAACAATTTCTTAGGAGCTCAGATTGTAACATAGGCAGTTCACTCTACCCATTCAAAGCTCTTTCCAAGATACTATTTTCCTTTTAATTATTTTTCTATCAATGTATTTATTAAAAGTTATACTACCTTTACAAATATTGTAAATTTTAAAACCAATAAAATTACCTGTTAGTTCATGTTTCAATTCATTCTCATGTTTATCTTCAGTTAGTTCTACATTAGCTTGACTACTAAAAAAAAAAAAAAATTACCTAATTTAGTATTACATGTTAATAATAGGTTCCCATGCAATCTTTCATGTATATTTTTTAAAAATCCCTAACATATATTTTCTTCTCAAGTACTCTTATTCTATCAAAAACTAAAAATTTAGGAGCTATAAAGAAAATGTTTTGAAAAGAAAGAATCCTCAAAGCCTAAGACTGTCGCTATCAATTAACGCAAAGAGAAAAAATGCCATATTTTTTAACTTTATACACGAATACACACAATTTTACACATAAATGTGTGCCTTTACATATCTCAGGGCTCAGATATCCTTTATAAACTAAAGATTAGAAACTGACCACGGGGGTGCCTGGGTGGCTCAGTTGGTTAAGCATCCAACTTCGGCTCAGGTCATGATCTCGCGGTTTGTGGGTTTGAGCCCCGTGTTGGGCTCCGTGCTGACAGCTCAGAGTCTGGAGCCTACTTAGGATTCTGTGTCTCCCTCTCTCTCTGTCCCTTTCCCACTCACACTCTGTCTGTCTCTCTCTCTCTCTCAAAAATAAGTGAACATTTAACAAAAGAAACTGACTATAAGTTATGAGAACCAGTGAAGTCTACATAGAGGCCGGAAAAGAATGCCAGGTTCAGCATTTACATGTTAACAAGCAATTTAATCATGAAATGGAGGCTGAATACAAGGCCTAAACCTATAAAATCTCAGCAAGGTGACAAAGGAACTTGAGCAAGTTTTAAATAAACTGAGTATACTTTTAGTTCATATACTGTCTTCTTTCAAAGCAAGGACTCCCTTCTACTTTTTTCAGTCCATGAACCCTCTCTTTAGTGAGATCAACAAATCCAAGAAGCTATAAAACTGTAGTAATAATAACAGCAGCAAACACTATTGTGTACTCAATGCTATTTATCACACTAACCGGCCTATTCTAGAACAGAAATATCAGTAGTTAGGAATAATGTTAAGAAATAAAACAAGCTAAGAAATATTGCAAAGGTGCAAAAACCTGTGGCCAATGATCCTGTGTATGCTTAATCTGTGTTGTCACTGTTGGGAGAGGCAATCAGCACGGGCCCTGAGTGTCCTTGCATGTTCTTGTGGGGTACACCAAGAAAGGAAGGCACAAACCCCTCATTCCTAGGTCATTTCCCAGGATTGTGTGTGCATCAAGCAACCTTGAGAGATGCGGCAGTATCTCCTCCAAGAAAAGGAGCAGGCTTGTTTCCTCTTACTATAAAAGCAATAGATTCCCCAATCTCAGTGATCTTTTCCTGTAAAGCAACCCACCATCCATGCAGAGAGCCATTATGGACTCTCCATGTTGCCTCTGCAGGCCATGTGGAGCATGGGGGAACTGAGGCAAATAAATGTGAGATGCAGACTGGACTTTTGTTGTGAGAAATAAAGTCCTTTGCTTCTGACCCAGGAAACCGTGTCTATACTCAGCATCCATAAAACTGACCAGCTAATTTGTTAGTTTATAAGTAGGGTAAAAATCTCAAACTCTATACAGTTCGTGACAGTCACTATACTGCTTTACCCCTGGTCTGTGAGAAACTAAGCATCATAAGACCAGGTACTCCAATAACCAAAGGTTATGATTCTCCTCAGTCTTAATTATAGTTGGTGTTCTTAAAACCTTGAAGATGTGATATGACTTCCATTTATAATTTTAAAAGGTCAAAGGTCGGCTCTATTTACAGATGACCAGCTCAGTCAGCTAGCAGGATTTCCAGGATAAATGAAGTTTCCTGATAATCATCAGGGCCAACCACACACAAAGGACAGAAACAAAACCTATCTTTTACTCCCTGGTTCCTCCTTTCTTTTCTGTCCCTATTTTCTCTGAGTTTATAACAGCTACCTGAACTTTCTTATTTACCTTATCTGTGGAAAATTGCTTAATAAATTACTTTTGTGGGGCACCTGGGTGACTCAGTCTGTTAAGCATCCGACTCTTGATCTCAGCTCAGGTCATGATTCCACAGTTCGTGAGTTCAAGTCCCGCATCAGGCTCCACACTGACACTGTGGAGCCTGCTTGGGATCCGCTCTCTCCTTCTCTCTCTGCCCCTCTCCTGCTTATGTGCATGCGCTCTCTTTCTCTCTCTCTCTCAAAATAAATAAACTTAAAAAAAATAATAATAAATAAATTACTTTCCTAGTAAGGTCTTTTTACAGTGTGCCATTAGTCTCAGTAGCATCTCAGGCATGACATTTCACATAGCTGGATGCAGAGTGGGCTCTCAAACACAAATTAACATATTCCATTCATATATGAGAAACCATGACCAAAAAAATGAACAGAGAAAAAAGAGATAAAATAAGATTCAACATGTACCTGTTATAATGTTTATCCATTTAAGTCCATGCATATACCAGCCTTCCAAAAATATGGAAAAACATAAAAATCATTTAATGATAATTGATATTGTATATATATTACCTATGTAAAGCTTTAAATTGTGTGGAGTCATTAGAATCCAATTCCTTATTTAATCTTGAATAATCAATGGAAGATGTTAAGCCTTCCTCAAGCCTGGCAAAAAATTGCTCCTTTTCCTCTTGTTCCTCTAATGTGTCCAATCCCAATCCAAGAACACTATGATTGAGTTCAGAAACTATGATCTCTAAATGGAAAAGAATGAATATATTTTTATTAACATGCAGAATTTTGACAAAATTAATTGTAATGGTGCATTTATTGATGTCCTTAATAAAACTTTAAAAATTTAAAAAATACTTTATCTCTTATCCACCAAATACAGATTTATATTCATAATCAATATGTAACATTGTAAGGTTTCTCTCAAGATATAATTCTAAACCTTCCAGGAAGGTATTAAGTATGTCTACACACTTCAGTAAAGGAGGCTAGAAGATACAATTTAATTTTTATAAAAATTTTAATTATAAGCATAGTAATTAACCTGTCAATTTGTATCCCTCATATTTCTTACCATTTGTTTCTAAGCTGTCAATACTTAAGATAGAGGTTCCACTGCTCTGAAGAAACTGAATCCTTTCAGGACACTCCTCTTCTATTTCCATATTAGGCTGAGAAGTCTTCTTAGCTTTCACATAGCTTACATTTGTTCCAAGCTGTCCTAGGGGTGGGATTTAAGATACAGTTGGATATTTATGTTCACAAAACTGTTCTGACCACAATGTATTACCCAGTGATATTGTTACACTAACTTTTTTTTCTGTTATACTAATATTGTGGATAGTAGCTATAAAATAAATCTGGTCCATTTGATAAAAATCCAACACCATTTAATAAAAATCCATCAAACATAAAATTCAAAGAAAAATTACAGTACTATTTATTTGCAGTGTATCTTATGAAATAATTTCAAAAGTTTATACATAATGAAACAAACTTTAAAAATTACTTGAAAGCACAACTATTTAATACAGTATACCATGCCACTGTAAGGATATCTTCTGCCTTATGTGAAGGAAGAGTAAGAAACAACTAGGTGAACGAGAAAGGGGAGACCATTCTGAGTAGGAAGAAGGAAAGGTACAAAGAAAGGGTCAGCAACAGGAGGGGCAGGCCACACTGGAAGACACAAAAAGGCCAGTAAGGTTGGATCTAGATTGTGAGGGTGAGTCCAGGTGGAAATAAGCCCAGAGCAGGATCGATGGGTCAGACAGACCAGGCTGGTACTCATAGCCCAAAGTAGGGTTTCGCTCTTTATTCCAAAAACATTAGAAAACACTGAAAAAGTTATGCAATATCAACATTTATCATAATAGCATACATTTGTTGTAAAAAAACCTGAAATATGGAAAAGTTAAATAATTACATTGTGTGGTATAAATATTAAGATTAGAATACCACTTTTGCTTAGAAGGAAGTCTTAATAAGTCACAAATTCTGCCTTCAGTATCTTAATTAGTGTCCTCTTGGAAAGGATTCAGCATCTATTTCTCATGGCTCTGTGTATTAAATAATGGTTTTATACATCAAATAATAACTTCTACGGTTGCAGAGTATCAAAAGACATATCTATAGACACTTCCAATGAAAAAGCGCATGCCACGGGTTGGGGTGCTGTTGTGGTGTCTGTAGAGTCTCACCCTGGCTCTGAAGCTGGACTCAGGGATATGACCAGACTAACTGAGCTTACAAGAAACTAATAACCAAAACCCAGATCCATTCGATCATTCATAGTGAAGAGTATAACCTGTAGAAGGATTAGACTGTTTCATCCTCTAGGCAGAACATTTATCCTTATGGCAGTTGAAAGAAAAATTCTAAGGTTGAAGTAGCTCAATGTTGATGTTTACTGACGCCTATCCAAATTTGGTAATGCATTCCTCTCCTCCTGAGGCTGTTTACCTCCCCGCTGTGATGCTTCTACACTCTTGATGGAGGACTCATACCCTGTCTGTATACTAGTGTCTGGTATGCATAATATACCATGAACTCAATAAATGTTTGTGATTGAACCAGGGACCAGGTTATGTCCTTGGGTAGAAAAACCCTCTCCTCTGTGTTCAAACGGATATTGTCAAAGTTTGCTTAAGTATCCTTATTTGCATCTTTTACTAATCAAATCCACTTCTGATTGATAAATTCTTTTTTAAAAATTAATAACTTTGCCAGGTTACATTCCAGTGTTGGTCCAGGACCTATTCTTTTCCTTTAGGATGAGTATGCACATTCTATCTCTAATTCATGACTTTCTAGAAAAGAGACTTTAATGCTAATTAAGTCTCAAATCTTCGTAAACAATTCCAATAGTACTTCATCATATAATAAATATCCTTTCCAAGCACCAATGGGGGGAAAATTCTAAAAAAGAATTCTTTGCATGCAAACTTTAGCATTGTTACATGGTTGGGGGACTTCTGAAAAAATGCACTGTATTTTTCAGTAAGGCAATTCCTTATTTATAATTTTAAGAACAGAGAAATGACTATCAAATTCACTCTAACATTCATTTATTAAACACATTTATTACTTACTGTTGAGGGTCAGGGGATACAAACAAAAAGAAGTGTTTCCTGCCTTCACAAAGCTCACAACCTCAGGAGTAGCCCTATGGGTTATAACTATCAACACAATGTGTAAGTGCTGTTGCTATGTTTTGAAATCAAAACGAAGGAGAAAATAATTATGTTGAAAAGGGATCTAGAAGAGTTAGGAAAGGATTGGACGGAGGTAATGTCAAGCTTTACTAGACAAGAAGGATGAGAGCAAAGGCAGCCTTGTGGTGAGCAAGCATGAGCTAAGGCACAGAGGCATAGTCAATGATGTTTCCAGGAGATAGGGAGTAAGTATAGCTGGAGCACAGAAAGCTAGAAAGGAGGGTCCTAGTCAGATGATACCGAGCCTTAGCTGTCACATTAAGGAATCTGGGCTTAATTGCATGGGGAAAAAACAAAAGCTACAGGGCAAATTTTCCTCCAGGGATACAGAAATCCTACAAGTTTACAAAATGGTGCTTAAAGATCCACAAATAGTTTGAACATAGGTTAATAGACACGGTCTGGGGTTCCTTATGGATAATGGCAGTTTCCTATATAGCATGTATACCAAAGCACAGGTGCCAGAGAGTAGTTTTCCATTTGTAAAGATGTGACTAGGACTAGTTCTGGGAAAGCTATACATGTATGTCAGATAGGATCAACAATGAGTTCTTTACCAAGGCAATAAATTACTTTTTTGCTATTGTTATTAACAGACTGTGATACCAAAATCTATAGATTTCTTAAAATCTACCCAGTGCAAAGACATTAATACACTGTCAGAACATTTTATTAAATCATCTCAAATCAATCTGCCATGAAACATGACAATACACAAATATGCCCGTGTTATTTATCATCTTAATTTGAGTGAATATAAATTATCCCAATATAACAATATAACCTGATAATGCAGAATCATCATAGATTCTCAACTGCGTAATACATAATAAAATGAAGTAATATGTAATTCAAACTTTAAAAAGTCACAATACTAGTATTATTTTCTTTAAATACCTATAGTACAACAACAAAATCCCAGAATTAAAAGTCTTGACTGACCCCTTGTGGTCAAATAATTTGAAATAAAAAACCCAGCAATATTTACCACCATCTTCAAAATCATCTTCAGTTATCCACCATGGCAATGCATCTTTCTTCTTCACTTCTCTTTCAGGTTGTCTAGGTGTTTTGTTTGAATTCTCAAAAGAATCATCTGAAAGCTAAATCGGATATAAGCCACTGATTTTCAAGAATCCCAGATTCATCACTAAAAATGTTTCTCTTCATTGTACATAAACAATTTTCTCAGCAATAATGTATACATTCTTATTTTCAGATATGTGGCTAAAATAACTTAAATATCAAATATACAACTCTGAACATCAATTTCATATCCAGAGTTAAACAAGTAAACTAACCAGAAAAAAATCAATGATAACAACAAAGGAAACTTATCAAGAAACTTGATCAGAAAGAAAAAGAGAAGGATACAATCCCCTTCTAGACATCCTCTAGGGTCTAAGAATAAATAATGATTGAGCAAAATTACCTGGCATCACTCTAGAAGAACACAGAATTCTAAGACCAGAAGAACTGAATTTCAGGTGTTTACCAGAGAAATCAACATTTTGTCACAATGATTAATAAACTTTAATCAACTTTTATTGTCCTTTTCTACTCTTCAAGTCCAAATTTTATTATGATCCTAAATCCCCTACTCTAACCCTAATCGACCCACCACCTCCACCACGTGGTCAGTAACCTACCCTCTCTCTTCACAGAGAAAATAAAGACCTTCACTCAAAAACCACCCTCCTTTCCCTCACTCCACCATCACACTCACCTGTTAGACACTGCTTTCCTCTTTCAGAAAAGAAATTCTTTCCTCCACTCCTGGGAGAACCTGCAGAGGGGTCACTTCCTGCCTTTCTAGGTCCTTACTTCCTTGGTCATCTCATGTTATCTCTGTCTCTGCATCCCCTCCTCTCTCTCCACTCCCGCCTTCCCTCAGGTTATAAACCTGCCCATCTCTGCCTCGCCAGGGCCTAGCACAACACCTTGCACAACTGTGGAATGAAAGAATGAACATTCAAGTCTACTCCACTTTTCTTAAAAAGGCAAAGCAAAACAAAAGAAACAAGATTAAGATCCTTATTCCTACCTCCTCTTTACCACTTTTCCTTTATATACTAGCATCGTGAGTTCACTGATCAACCCTTTAGAATCTGGTTCCCATCCAAAACAGCTCTCCTCCAAGTTCCAAAGGCCTCCTAAATGTCACAAATAAAGGACCACTGCTAGTCATCTTTCCTGATCACATCATGGGACTTGATACCGGTGACCAACTCTTCTCGAATGTCTCTACCTTTGATTTCACAGCATCACTTCCTCCAAGTTATACTTCAGCTCTGTGACCTCTCCCACCTGTCTATTTTAATAGGTCTTGGCTCTTTTGCCCATTTCTTTACAAGACTTCCCCAGGACTCTGTTTTTGGTCCTTTATCTTCATCCTACACAACTTTCCTGGAGAAGAAACCAACGTTTATTCCATACCTGCTCTATATCAGGACCTATCCCCAGGTTATCTCAATCTTTAAGCAGTCCAATCAAGATTTACAGAAGGGGAAACAAGCTCAGAGAGATTAAGCAACTTGCTCCAGTTGTTACTGTTAGTAAGTGTTACACACCTGGGATTTAAATGGAGGTCTGATAACACCTGTCCACTTTCCATTACACTATGTAATCCCCCAACTGGCACCAGAGTGCCCTTTCACTCTAGTAAGTGCCAGGTTACTTCCAAGATGACAACACACAAATTTCCACCTGCCAACCAAACAATTCTATCTCAATGACTTATAATAGTGTCAACTTTAAAGTGTTCCAAAAGAACTCACAGTCTTCCCTGACAACCTGACAATCAGGCAGGAAGCGGGGAAGAGGGAAGGAAAAGGAGTCTAGCTGAATTTTAGTTTTATCACTTTCTACTCGGTCTCTAAACTTGGTCATCACCTAGAAATGTTCCATCCTCTCTCTTCCCCATATCTCGCTGTTTACCAAATTCTGACAATCTGCCACAGACTTGGTCTATTCCTCTTAAGCCCCATAGCCACCTAAGAGTATGGAAGGAGTAGAGGTTTTGGGAGCCAGACAGATCTGAGTTCAAATTTTAACTTCAAAATATACTAGCTGTTGCTTAGAAAAAATTATCCTCTCTTTTCAGTTCATTCACGTGTTGAAAAACCACTGACCTCGCAGGCTTGTGACAAAGGTCAGAAAATGAAATGGAGAGTGCTCACCCTACTGTCTAATATATACTAGGTATTCTCACTTTTGATAATCTTCCACAATGTTTTTCAGGTTACTACCATTAAAAACAAAACAATACACAAAAGCAAGTCCCCAGAGAGTAACTGTGCTGCTGAGCATATGAAGTTGGAAACCTAATATACTAAAACATGGCTGGTGGGAACATAAAGTGGCACAGCTAGTTTAGAAAACAGTCTGGCCATTCCTCAAAAGGTTTAACAGAGTTACCATATGACCCACCATTTCCACTATTAGGTATACACACAACAGTAATGAAAACACACACCCACACAAAAACTTGTACATGATTGTTCATAGCAATATTATTTATAAATGCCAAAAAGTGGAAAGAACTCAAATGTTCATCAACTGATATGTGGATAAACCCAAAAAATGGAAATGCCATTGAGCTATAAAAACGAATGAAGTACTGAAAGATGTACAACATGAATGAACCTTTAAAACATTATGTTGAGTGGAAAAAGCCAGTCACAAAAGACCACATACTGTATGATTCCATTTCTGTGAAATGTCTAACATAAGCATATATTCAGAGACAGAAAGTAGACAGTGGTGCGCAAGGCTGGAGAAGAGGTAACTGCTAACAGGTACAGGGTTTCTTTTGAGGATAAAAATGTTCTAAAAGTGATTGTGGTGATGGCTGCATAGCTGCGAATAGGCTAAAAACCACTGAATTGTACACTTTAAATGGGTGAATTGTATGGTATATGACAACTCAATAAATCTGTAAAAAGAAAAAAAAAAAAAGCTGGTCCTAGCAATCTCCTTATAAAGATATGTAAGCCGGGGCGCCTGGGTGGCGCAGTCGGTTAAGCGTCCGACTTCAGCCAGGTCACGATCTCACGGTCCGTGAGTTCGAGCCCCGCATCAGGCTCTGGGCTGATGGCTCAGAGCCTGGAGCCTGTTTCCAATTCTGTGTCTCCCTCTCTCTGCTCCTCCCCCGTTCATGCTCTGTCTCTCTCTGTCCCAAAAATAAATAAACGTTGAAAAAAAAAATTAAAAAAAAAAAGATATGTAAGCCATATCGTTGAACAATCTACTGAACAATTTAGCAAAATGACTAAAGAAGTTACCATGACTCTAAAATCATGGTTTTTATTATTAAAAAGTGAGACATTAAAAAATGACCCAAATCTCTAACATGAGATAAAAGCTTTTATGGG
The DNA here is from genome assembly GCF_028749965.1 of Puma concolor. Taxonomy (NCBI): domain Eukaryota; kingdom Metazoa; phylum Chordata; class Mammalia; order Carnivora; family Felidae; genus Puma; species Puma concolor. The sequence continues at coordinate 77,207,593 of NC_141671.1, forward strand.
TTGAGACTGAATATGAGAGAAAGATATGGAGGGAGAGTGTTGAAGGGATGGCAAATAAAGGGCAAAAGGAAAAAAAACTGGTCTACACTGCTTTTATCTTTTACAGTGAAAACACTTTCTATAAGCTTAATTTTCAAAATGTGCCCATATTTGAAAATAAAAAATCAGTTTCCAAATGAGAAGTGAGATTCTTACCCTGAGTATCTATTACATTCGGATAATTCTTAAATGCGGTTTTTAAACCTTACAACAATCCTACAAGGTAGGCATTATTTTTCCTGTTAATTAAACTGAGGTTCTCTACTACATCATATATCAAACTCCCTTTATGAACAAGAATGTTAGTATAATCATTTAAAATGTGACTCTCCTGGGGGCACCTGGGTAGCTCAGTTGGTTGAGCGTCCAACTTCAGCTCTTGTGATGATGTCATGGCTCATGAGTTCAATCCCAACATCAGGCTCTGTGCTGACAGCTCAGAGCCTGGAGCCTGCTTCAGAATCTGTGTCTCCATGTCTCTCTGCCCCTCTCTGCTCACTCTGTCTCTTGCTCTCTCTCTCTCAACAATAAATAAACGTTAATTCTTTTTTAATTCTATATAAAAAACAATTTAACGTTTATTTATTTTTGAGACAGGGCGAGACAGAGCACAAGCTCTGTATTCACTGTATTCACTGAATTCACTGTATTCACTGTAGCATAAGTGAATAAGGGAGAAGAGGGGTATAAAGCGAGTGAGGAGGACATGAGCAAAATCATCCAGGGCTCTGTAAACCATGGGAAGGAGTTTGGATTTTATTCCATTTGTGATGGGAACCAATAAAGTGTTTTACAAAGAGGAGAACAGTCTGATTTACGTAAAAGACGGCACTGGCTGCAATGTGGTGAAGGAATGCTGGGACAGTACATAGGAACTGCTGTAGTACCTCAGGTGAGAAGATGTCACCATGGATTGGGATGATGGCAGATGAAAGGAGAGAGAACGAGGAAGATGACAGATATATTCTGGAGGAAGAGTTGACAAAGTGTGGTGACAGACTTGTGAAGCTGAATGCAGGACACCTCATTTAGAACACAATGGGGAAGTCAGCAGGGGGAGCTCTCACACTCCATCAATTTGTCATCAATTGCAGACTCCAACAAAGTGTATCTTGCATTTCCTAACAGAACAAAGCCTACTCTACTACCCCAGTGGGAGGAAGGAAGGTTTTTCTTCATGCCCAGCAACAGCCCTGCCAATGAGAAGCCATCACCATCCTGAACTCCTGTTTTCCGCCAGTGGACTTTCGTTCAAAGCAGCCCCTCCCAACTTCCTCCTTTTCTCTAGAAAATAACGTCCCTCTCCTTTGATCTCAGGTCTTGCTTATGGGTCTGCCATCATTTGCATGTCCCCAATTGCAGTTCCTTTGCCATTCCCAAATAAATGATAAAATAACGGGCTGTTTTAACCTTGAGGTCAACATTACTTGGTGATCAGAAGTGGGATCCAGAGAAGACTCTCAACAACTACGAGGCTGGTGAGCAAACAGGTGCCTGTACCCACTGAGCCAAATGAGCTCATTCTTTTCTCCCCGACCCTGGAGTCTGAGAGTATGTGTCTCCTGGTTCCAAGCTCTGCTCACTTTGCATTTTGAGTTCTCTGACTTTATTTAGGATCTATTTAAAAGCTTTATTCTTTCTTTTTTATGAAGGCTTTGTCCTATCTGGTGAGTACTCATGTTTTTCTGAACTTCTGGTATTGACTAATGGGATCATAATCCTCTAAACTCTCTCAGGACAGCCCTCCTCCTCCTGGGATCCTGGCTGGCTTTATATTTAAAAACTATGATCCTCCTGCATGCACAATACTAACAAAATAGACCAACTTAACTAAATTTAGAATTTCAATGACTGTCATGGGGGAACTTTTGATCTCCTCCAACTTAATTTTCTCAAAACCAAATTAGAAGACCATGGCTCTAAAATTAAACAAACTGCATGGAATGCCCGTTTTAATTAGTACCCAAAGACTTCCATACATATTGACTCTAAAATTACCCCTTTGCAAAATACCATTTCTAAATTAACTAAGGCTACGAAACAATTGAGAGAATTCAAAAGGGCTTTTGAGTGCTCTTTCCCTTCCCTGGATTCTTCATCTCCAGACACACAGCAGTCATCCTGTGCTCTGGCCACTCCTCTGGGGCCATCTTCCTACTTCGCTGCAGCAGCATCCCAGCCCCTCCATACCCTTTCCCTTCCTCATTCTACTCTTCTCTCTGGATTTCCCTTTTCCTCCTTATCTCTCCCTGCTCTCTTCCTCTGAACCTAGCAGAACCTCCTCCTTTAAAGTTAAGCCCCCTGAGGATCCAACTGCTAAACTCCTAGTTTCTTATGTTCTCTGGACTAAAGCTGAACTACAAGCTAGAGCCGAAGACTTTGCCAGAGTTACTGAGGATCCTCAGAGATTTGCTGAGTAATTTAACATACATATTCAAACTTATCAACTTAGTTTCTCAGATTTATATCAATTAGTTCACACGCTTGTCGGTGAGGGCCAGGCCTAACATTGGATGAAACTGGCCTGATAGAAAAATCCTGAAAGAGATTTAGAAAAACAGATCTCTGACTTTTGGCAGGACACTCACTAGAGGTCTTCACAGAAAAATTGCAAAAGCTTTTCCTAAACTTGTTAATTGGAACATCATTCAGGCTTGTGCACAAAAATTCGATAAACCTGTTATTATTACAAATGACTTCAGGTTATTTTTAATGAAAACTTCAGTCTTCCTGTAGATGTTGAGTCCCCTCAGGTAGCCTTTAATTCTATGTTCATTAACCGGCTAAATCGGATCTTTCCCTTCCAGTTAAAATGACCAGAATGGAATGGGAAACTACATCTGCCCTAGATTTGGTTAATTTAGCAGTTCACCCGCATTCTAGATGATTCGACTAAAAGACCACTAAAATCCTTAATTTTCATCTCCAACAAATGTAGGCCCCTAAACAAAACCAAAACCTACCTGATGCCTGCCATTATTTTAAAAAACCAGGACACTGGAAAAAAGGCTGCTACAAACTCAAGTGCTCCAGATGCTGTCAGCCCTCTAACCACTCTTTCCAATGTTCTCCTAATCCCCAAACACTGGGCTCTGAGGAACAAAAGGGGCTTGTCCCAATTCTCTGTCTCAACTGGCTCAAAGAAACAACCCTCCAGACTGGGAATGAATTTCTACCTGTACTCACTGCCACTGGAGCTACACTCCCGGTGCTCAACCCACCACTATAAAGCAGCCCATGCCTCAGAGGAACAAAACTGTTTAAACGGTGAGGTTCCTACCTCTAATTAAATCTATTCCCTCTGGTTTAGGTCCTTTAAGAGGTACCCACCCTTTTTTCCTTAATTCTCTCATCCAATTCACTTACTGGGCTGAGATTTCTTAGAAAAGTATCTTGCTGGAATTCCTTTTTCCAAAAAGGGGTAAGCAATTCTAGAATTTGATTTGAGCCAATTATGTGGTTCTCTCCAGCTAGGTGACTACTGTCAAAAACTGGGCTCCAAACTTCTCCTATGGTCCAACCCCTGTATATCTTACTTAAAAACAACAAATATGAATCTATTATTTGGTAAGATCTGAATTACATAGCCTTTGGGGCCTTAAAGAAAATCTTAATAAAGCCTTCTGCCCTTGGACATCCTAATTATCAGCTCCTCTTTTCCTTTTTGCATATGAGAAGGGAATGCCTTTGAAGTACTCACCCCAAAATATGGAAGCTGTCATCAACCCATGGGATATTATAGCCAACAACCGGACACTGTGGCACGGGGATAACCCCCTTGCCTCAGAGCCTGCCCTTTTGGATAAGGCCACTGAAGAAATAATCATGGGAACCCCTTTAACCACCCTTGTGCCCCATGCAAAAGCCCCTCTGAATCCTTACCACACTCAACACCTTTTGGCCAGCTATCTCACCTCCTATGAAATCCTCCTCGCTGCTCCTCAGTAACTCCTCCTCACTGTAATAACCTTGACCCTGCTATTCTACTCTCTTTATCTTTCTGATAAAACCTCTCACCACCACTTGATGTGGACAGATCACCTTTTGACTATCCATGACAATTAATAGATAATCCTAACCAATGCAGATTTTTCATGGTTTACTGATGGGTCTTATTTAAAGAATGAAAATGGTATTGCCCTGGGTATGCAATTGCAACACCTTTTGAAATCATCAAGGCAGAACCTTTACCTTTGGCTACTTCGACCCAACAGGCTGAATTATATGCTTTTACTCAGACTTGTACTTTAGCCAAGGGTAAAACTGAAAATATTTAAATTGACCATATGTCCTTCAGGCAGCCCATGACTTTGGGATATTATAGAAACAGCCAACTTTCCTTACTTCTAATGGGAATAAAATTAAAAATGGCTCTTATGTCCTGAATTTACTAGATGTCAAATTTTTGCCAACTGCCCTGGCTACTATTAAGGCTCCTGTGCATTCCAGACTTGACTCCCTGGAAGCCAAAGGAAACTACCTTGCTGATGTTTCCATTAAAGACACTGCTCTTAAAGGAACCAATAACCAATCCTCTGTCATGGTCCTAAGAGATGTTGCCTCAAATGATAATCTAGAAAAACTGACAAGATATATCCAAAAATTAGCCTCAGAGAGGGAAAAACTATATTGGAAATCTAGTAATTGCTGGTTTGATAAAAAGAGAGAACTCTATCTTGAGCCAAATAATAACCCAGTCCTGCCAGACACTCTAAAATCTCTTTACTAACCATTGTACAAGCATTAATTATTGCTCTCCCGATAAGATGATAGGCTTTATGAATCAATTCTGGTACATAAATATTAACAAGCCCACAAAAGTGCCTACTTTGCTTGTTCTACCTGTCCAAAACACAACTCTGGGAAACCCATCCACACCACCCACTGGCATTTTAAGTTGCCCAATAGTCCATTCGAAGTTCAGCTCCTTTCCCATGAATATAAATGTTTTGGTCATGGTTTGTTTTCTCACTGAACTGAAGCTTTCCCTTGCAGAGAGGGTATGGCCCCTTCTGTAGCTAAAATCCTATTAGAAAAGAGTATTCCTACCTAAGGAGGACTTCTCAAGCTTCAAAGTTATCAAGGCATTTACTTCACTGGTCAAGTTTGTCAATAGGTCTGTGCTGTTTGGCCGGTTCTAGAGCACTATCTATGCTCACAGCCTTCAATCCTCTGGGCTAGTGCAATGCACTAACAGCACCATTAAGACTCAACTAGCAAAATTTGTGGAAACCCTTCAACTAACTTGGCCAAAAGCACTGTGATTGGGTCTTTCTAAATCTGTGATCCATCCCCTTTGTAACTCATTAACTCTGACCCTTTAAGACAGTCATGGAGCACCTGATGCACCTGGCTCCTGCCTCGTCTGATCCACAGCTGATAAAAGGAGATATACTCCAATATTGTAAAGGCCTGATTCCTTCTGTTGAGAATAATCATGCTTTAGTAAAACTGTCCTCATGGCTTACTCCCGGGAGACAAAGCCTTAAGCACCACGACTCACAACCCAGAGATTTTGTCTACTGCAAGACACATCAAAAAGTTCTCTCTTCAACCTCACTGGAGGGGCCCTATCAGGTACTGTTAACCAACCCTTGTGCCACCAACTTTCAAGAAATAGACTCCTGATTCACATGTCACATCTAAAGACAGCACTAAATCCAGGCTGGACCTGCATACCAATTGGTGACCTGCAAGTAAAGTTTCCAAGAATTAAAGCAGACATCTGATAAAGACGACCTTACCGACATGACTGAAGCAGGCTTGCATACCTTTTCTCGCTGTTATTTCTTACTCTATTTATCCCTCTTCCATGGACAGATATTGCTCTTATTCACATTTTCCAATAACTGGTTGTTGGATTTGTCACCAGAAACCTCGATTGAGTCCATAGAAACAGGGATACCTTAGTTCACCCTAAAAGCAATTTCACTGGAATCCCAATTGCCACTCATGCCTAAACTGTTGCCCAGGTCCCTTTTATAGGTTAGAATATTAAATCCACACATACTTGTTCCCTGCCTCAATTTAACCCAACCCTGGGTAGGAGAAATGAAATCCCTTGAATACATATATAAAACACATTGTAAAAGAGCCAAAGTAGGACCATTTGTAAGCTGGCTGTCATACCTATATATTTAGGAAGACTTTTAGTATGTGATAGCATTGAGTCTTGGTTGAATAATGCTAATGCCTTTATACCCACAAATGGGTCCACAAATGCTAATTCTTCTGAGGGAGCCCCATGTGCAGCTCCTGGCTATTCTTCTATACATGGAGGTTTTGGTAATGGCCCCGATGCTTGAGCAATTCATCGCCTTGACAGCTGAAGGATAAAAGGACAATGTGCTCTTGCTATATTCACTGTTCTGCTTTTGCTTCATAACTAGCAGCTTCCCACTGGTCCACCTCACTAAACCTTCATGGCAACCTTGAATGAGAACTTCCAAGAGGCATACACAACTCCAGGTTTGCCTCCATAGAGAGAGCCTTTCTCCCTTCAGTAGAGCAAGTACTAAAAGACACAATTAGAAATCTCTCCTTAAATTAGGAGATCTGGTCAGTTCTATAGCCAAAGCAGAAGCAGCCCAACAATGATCATTCAACTCACTGGCTAAAGTAGTTTTAGACAATCACAGAGTTCGCATTACTCTGCTGAGTAAGGATGCGTCTGTGTGACAGACACCACCTACTGCACATGGATAAACTACTCTGGAAAAGCAGAAACCCAATTGCACAAAATTAGGGAATAAGCACATTAACTACAACAAATTTCACATGATTCTCAAAGATCTTTTATTTAGCTGGCTACCTTCAGGCCTAGGGTCATGGTTCAGAACCAGTACACAATTTGGAATTGTCATGTTTCTTTTAGTTACGTTTTGTATAGTAATTTTTAAGTTTTGCACGTGTTGGTCGTCAAACTTTTATAGAAACCATGTACCCAATAAGGTGATGCTAGCTCAACACTTCAAGATGATCTCCAACATGTATGACCTCAACAAGATACAGATATAGATATAGACTTTGGATAGGAAATGCCTGAGAGTTTTCCTTCCTAAGCTTGTTATTCAGATATGGTCTTAAATGGGTTCTAACTGCCATATGCTTTCTCTCTGGTGGGACGTGACACCCAGAAAAGGTCCTTCCTGGCACGGAGAGGCACAGATGACGTATTTCTTGGTCAGTGATGCTTTTGAGGAAAGATCTGGATCCAAAGGGAAAAATATGAAACTAAATAAAGGAAACTACATTTTAAAAAGTCAGGAGGCCAGAAGGGGGAGCTCTCATGCCCTATCAACTCATCAATTTCAGACCCCAAAAGGAAGAAATGTACCTTGCATTTTCCAACAGGGGGAATAATGAATTTCTCCAGGCCTAGCAATTAGATCAGCCAACAAGAAAATACAGTGACTACTTTTTTCCTCCAATGGACTTTCATTCAAAGCATCCTCTCCCACCTTTCTCCTCATTTTCTCTATAAAGGTACTAGTTCTTCTCCTTTGATCTCAGGACTTGCCTATAGTTTTGCCATAGCCTGCAAGGTCTGAAATGCAGTTCCTCTGCCATTAAAAAATAAATCCATTTTGCTGGTAAAATAACTTGGCTGTTTTATTTTCAACGTGGTCAAACTGCATAGTAGAGGAGAAAGAATTGAAGGATGAATTTCTTGTGACACAAATTTACAATACAGCTTTTAAAATGATAAACTTACCTCTTTCATGAACTTTTCAAACTCTTCATCCAGCTCTTCTTTGGAATAGTGAGCCATAATCAATAATTTTCACTTCCCAAAGTAAACATTCCAAAGTATTTACAACACTGGAAACACTAAATAACAAGAGATAAATATTCTTTGAGGAAATTCACAACACATCATAAGAACAACCAAACTTAAACCTCAGACATTTCTCTTACGATTTAGCATATATGCACAGTTATTGACCAATAACCTGGACAAAAGATTCCAAATTCATGAATAAAACTGCTTTGGAAAAGCAGCTTTCACAGTTTGCTTTGTATTCAGGGTCCAAGATTACATTTTCATTGTTAACATCCAAGTGTTAAAGGGTGACCACAATATTTCCTAACTCTATGGTGTGTGTGTTACATAACATTCCTGAAACAAAGCAGGTCCTCTCAAGGAATCTTTCAAAAATTTAGTATAAATGAGCAAATTCAAAAGACCGTTTCTTTTTTGCAAAGCACAGGACAGTACGTGCTGCCTTGTCATTCAGCTAGTTATCAGTCCCTAGTAATAGTTTTGCAAGACAGACTGTTTCCAGATACAGACAAAATGCAATTCATTACGGTTCAAATCTACCTAAGATAAAGTTAATGAAGTATCCAAATTAGAACATATTACGTTTCTTTTGGAGCGTGGGAAGGCCAACAAAACTATACAATAGTGACTCGTGGAGCAAAGCTCTCTCTGTCCCTCTAATGAACCCAACCAACTTTCAAATCTGTCCCAGTTTCGGGGCCTTCTTGAGGCTGCTCAAACCGCAGCTTCATTTTCCAGAAGCGGTGGAGGGGGGTTCTGTGTGTGAACACCCTGGACAATATTTTGCCCAATCTGCAGAATGACACCTCCCTGACTCATTAGCATTTCTGATCAGTTGAGGATGTGTGCGGTTAAGGTCTTAGCCCCAAGATCTCGGTCGGAGACGGATCCTCTCAAACGGGCTCCGTTCGGTGGGGCCCTGCTCCAGGAAGCGCGGGTTCCAGAGTGGCGAGAAGACAAAGACGCACTTGAAGTAGAGTGTGGGCGGAGGAGGGGAGTGACCTGGGAAACTAAAGCCCTGGGAAGGGGGTCTGAGGACAGTCTCGGTCAGAGTCAACCGAGTGGGAAACAAGTGTCTATGCCTCACCTACCTCGGTCTCTGAATTCCGCGCTTTCCCGGAAGGTCTGCGGGGCTCAACAGTTACCAGGGTAACACACTTCTGCCGCCTGGCTCTGGAGTCACATGACCCGAGCTGGTCACGTGGCTTGTGGGCTCCACGGAATAGAGGTTAGTGTCTTTTTTGCTCTACGAGCGAAAGTAGGAATTGCTGCGGCTCAGGATAATCCGGACGTAAGAGCCGTCGTTGCCGCACCAACAGAGAATGCACAGATTTGCTGCGCTCCTTGGGAAAGTGGACGGCACGAGCAGGTCACGAGAGCCGGAACACTGGCATGCTGGGTGTTGTAGGCCCAGCCCGTGGCTTCCTGGGAAATGTAGTTTAGCTCCCCTAGTCCTGTATTTCCGCAAGTCTCGATTCTTCCTAACCTTCCCGCCCTTGTGGTTTCGGCTCTGTTTTCCAAGCGGAAGTTTTGAAAAACATAATAACAATTTATTGGATTCTTCCACGTGCAAACCGCTGAGTGGGCATTGTAAGAGAAACTCAGATCTGTGAGAAAGCATACTGTTATCAGGTTAGGGGCTCTGTTCCACCATCTAGTGGGCAAGAAATTGAAAATACGCATACACGCCCCAACCCGCTACTGGTTCCCGAGCCTCTCTGGTGTCCCTCTGCCCCTCCCTTATTCCCACTCTATAGTGGCCTCTTACAATTACTGTCTTGGATTTTAAACCCCTCCCCCCCCCCCCCCCCCCCCGTTCTTGCCCTAAAACACACACACACACGTACACGCACAAGTTGGAGTTTCAGAGGACCGTTTGGGATCCTGAAAGTAAAATCAACAACAGTTGAAAGGATTGCCACTGGCAGACATAGGCTAAGGATGTCATTATCACCAGTCTAAACTTTTCATTCAGCAAGTGTTTATTGTGATACAAATGTATACATGCCAGGAGCTGTGCCCTCAGATAAAGATTTGAATAATAATAGAGATTTTTTAAAGCTACTATTTATTGAACATGTAGGTTGATAGGAACTGTACGAGCATTATTTCACTTAATCGTTATACTCTCCAAGTCAATTCAATTTAGCTTATATTTTTATTTCTAATATGTACTAAATGAACAAATGATCATAGTCCCTACCCTAATAGAGTCTTTGGTCTAATGGAACTGATAGACAAGTGATCAGACAATTCCAATTCTGTATGACAACAGCAATGATAGACATAGGGTGCAGTTAGAAGATGTTAAAGGTCTCCTCACCCCCTGGAAGGTTCGACAAGGCTTTCTAGAGGAAATGAAGTTTAAAATGAAACCTAGACGATCAGAGGGGTAAGTAGAAGGTAGCAAGGGTTGGTGAAAAGAGGCAGTATTCAGTCTGAAGGAATCCATTTAAAAACATGCACAAGGTCACTATGAAGTTATTATCCTCATTTTATAGACGAGAAAATTGAAGCAGACAGGTTAAAAGACCTGCTCAAAGTAATAATGCCTAACCAGAATTCAAGACTTGTTTTCACTTCCTTTCTTATCCAGCTTCCATTCTATCATCCTTCCAAAGGCCTTTTGCAAATACTTTCAACTACTTTGCCTCAGAGCACTTAGAGCATGCCTATCCAAAGAAACACCTGCTCTGGAGCCATTGAATATAGCTCAAGAAAATCACCCAACAGGTTTGACTATATCCAGTTCTCCAAGACATCTCAACTTTTTGGAGTATAAACCTGAAGTTATTTTATTATTTTTTTTTTAATTTTTTTTTTCAACGTTTTTATTTATTTTTGGGACAGAGAGAGACAGAGCATGAACAGGGGAGGGGCAGAGAGAGAGGGAGACACAGAATCGGAAACAGGCTCCAGGCTCCGAGCCATCAGCCCAGAGCCTGACGCGGGGCTCAAACTCACGGACCGCGAGATCGTGACCTGGTTGAAGTCGGACGCTTAACCGACTGCGCCACCCAGGCGCCCCGAAGTTATTTTATTTTTAATGATCACTCTTTTAAAACAGTGCTGTGTTGAATACCTCTATCCCTATCCCTTTTCTTACTGCCTTAGACAAATTTTAGATTCCATAACTTTATAGTAATTTCTAGATATTAAAACTAGCCAGTATAGTTTAAAACTGAAATCTCTTAACTAATTCATAGTTGTCTCTATATTTGGAGAGGGTTGGAATGGATAGAGGGCATGATGCATTTAAAAAAAATTTTTTTGTTGTTAATGTTTATTTATTTGTGAGAGACAGACAGAGTGTGAGCAGGGGAGGGGCAGAGAGAGAGGGAGACACAGAATCCAAAGCAGGCTCCAGGCTCTGAGTTGTCAGCACAGAGCCCGACGCGGTGCTCTAACTCACAGACTGTGAGGTAATGACTGAGCCAAAGTCAGACGCTTAACCGACTGAGCCACCCAGGAGCCCCAGCATGATCCACTTTTTACACAAATTTTGAAAGAAGGATTCTTAAGCTTTTCTTTTTTCCCTTTTTTTAATATATAATTTATTGTCAAATTGGTTTCTTTTTTTTTTTTTAGTTTTTTTTTTTTAATATGAAATTTATTGTCAAATTGGTTTCAAGGACTGTTGGGTAAGGGGGTGAGCTGACACTGGTGCCAGGGAGCCTGAAATGCCATTATGGTCTTCCAGTTAGAGTAGGGGCATAGGGAGGCCAGATAAAAATTATAGTTCTAGACCAAGTATGTTTCACAGGGGTACAATGGGTCTGTGGCCTTCCCTGTGATTGTATCCCCAGGCTCCAAATGAGTAATTGGGATATATAAAATCTCCAAGTGTACTTTATAACTGGAAGAACCCTTGTGTTGGTTCCCTGATCTGTGAAGCCATTATGGTAGGAAGAACCAAATGGAAGCCTGGAAAATGCCCCACCCCCATCCACATGAACAAATCCAAAACAATACTACTTCCTAGGAAGAATGGCAGGGATTAGCACCACCACTTAAAGATTTAAAGGACACAGGGGTAGTAAACCCTGCATAAAGCTCTTCAATCTATTTAGCTCCTGCAGAAAAACAGATGGATCTTGGATAACAATGAACTACGGTAAACTTTAGCAAGTATGAGCACCAATTACAGTGGCCATGTCAGATATAGTTGCTTAATTGGAAGAGATCAACAGAATTCATGGCACTTGGTATGCCACTACCTATCTGGAAAAAATGGTCTTTTAAGTTCCCTTCAGAAAAAGCATGAAAGCAGTTGGCATGCACCTGAGGAGACCAACAGTTCAATTCACTGTTTTCCCCATTGGCTAAACTAACTCTTATGTGCTCTATCAGAATGTAATGTGTAAGAAATATGTCTTGACATTTTGCAGAATATCATTATGGTTTACTATATTGATGGCATAATACTGACTGTAGTTGGTGAGCAGGAAGTGGAAATTATTCTAAGTTATCCTACCTAGGCACATTCAAACCAGAGAGTAGAAGATAAACCTCACAAAACTTTATGGTTCTGCCCTTTTGGTGAAGTTTTAGCTGATCTATTGTTTGGGACATGCTGGTACCAAAAAGATAAAGGTAAAGAATAAATCGGTACATATCAGAAGTGCTAGGTAGGCTTATTTAGATTTTAGAGACAGCATGTATTGTACTGGAGAATATTGCACCAATCCATTTATTGTACTTGAATGTTACCCAGAGCAATAGGTTGTATGTGCAAGCAGTTGTACAAGCTTGTTGGAAGCTTGGGCCCAGCGGATCTGATCATGGCTAGAAATACCTGTGTCCATGGATGACAGAGAAAAATACTCTGGCCTTGTTCACATATAGGTTAGGGTGGCATATTGATGGTAGCCATAAATAGACTGTTGTCACACTACTGCCACACTCATAGGTATCCCTAAAAGAATATGGTGAAGGGAAATCCTCCCAGTAGGAAGAGCCCAAGCAGAACACTTCATCAGTTACTTTATTTGGAGGTGGAAGTGGCCTGAGGTATGGGTATACATAGACTACTGGATAGTGACAAATGGCTTGGGCATTTGGTCAGAGGCCTTGATAAAGCAAGATCAATAAAACAGAGACAAGGAAATCTTGATAAAGAAGCTTGCAGATAGATTTATGAGAGGAGTGGGCACATAACATGCAGATCATTGTGTCTCATGTTACTGCCCACCAGAGAGCATTCTCTGCATAGAAGGCAAAAACCAAATAGGTTAGTTTGCCCTGTGGATATGAGCTACACTCCCCCTTAATCTTTAGAGACTTCACTGTTTGGACAACTGGTCCATGAATAAACATTACACCATGTCTGGAAAGAAGGCTGTTTAAGGGCACGACAGAATGGGCTCCCACTACCAATACTGATCTAGCTACTACCGTTTTTCTGAATGCCCAGCTTGTCAGCAATAGAAACTGAAACTGAGTCCTTGATATGATTTCATCCCTCAAGGATGACCAGACAGCCATTTAATATCAGATTAACTTCATTAGATCCCTTCCACCCTAAAGATGGCAACAATTCATCCCTACTGGACTTTAAACCTACTATGCTTATGAATTTGCATTCTCTGCCAGAAAAGCCTTCATCAGTGCCCCAACTCAGGGCTTACAGAATGCCTTACTCAATGGTATGGCATTCCCTGCAGTGTTGGTTTTGTTCAAGGGATTAATTTTTGACAAAGGTGGTGAAACAATGGGTGCATGACCACAGGAGCCCCTGGGATTACCATATATCTCATCACTTAGAAGCAGATGAACTAATGCAATGGTGGAATGACCTGTTGAAGGCTCAGATAAAGTTCCAGGCTGGAGAAAGGATGAGATGTATGTGCTGTTATCAACAGCTAACATGTGGCACTATGTCCCTTCAAGAAGCAAGGGATGGAAATAAAATTGGTCCCTGTCCCCATTACTCCTAGTGACCCATTTTCAAGTTTATTTCTTCTGTACCTGAAACCTTAGGCCCTTCTGAATTAGAGATTCTGGCTTCCAGAAAGGAGAACACTTTCACCAGAGGACAAAGTAAAACAGAACTTGACTATTACCTGGTCATTTGGGGCTCCTCATTCCAATGGTTGGGCTCCTCATTCCTGGGTCATCAAGCAAAAGGGAATTAATATGTCAATATATTTACAGGATTAATTTGCCCTGATTAACATAAATAGCCTGTGTCACTGTTATATAATGGAGGCAGGGAGAAATATCCAAGGACTTGACTGATGCACCTCCTGATGTTTTTGTGATAGGTGATAATGGTGAATGGACAGGTACAGCAGCTATGTACTGATAAGGGCAAAGTAAACCAAACCTAAAATAAGAAGGCCTGGGTCACTCTACTGGGCAAGCAACTCTAGATCAGTAAGCTTCTGGCCAAAGGTGAGAGAAATTTAAAATCAGCAGTGGAGGAGAGAGATGATTATCAACAAGGCTTTGGAACCAGCTGTGGCAGTAGGGACTGTAGCTAATTCCCTAGAGCCACTTGCAGAAATTGTAGCTGGCTAGCACGTTGAAAGAGACTTGGTGACAGGTTGGAGTTAATGGTGAGAAAGGGTGAATCTGAGTAGTGCAAAGGTTTTACTGCATCAGTTGCCACTTTGTGCATCACTTAAAATCCTCTCAGCCCTACATTTTACTGAAGTCATTGTTGCTACAACCAGTTCTCATAGGTTTTGACCAGCTTCCTACAGGTGCAACTTGAGAAAGCCTCACCTCTGCCCAAGGTATGAGCCTCTGGCTTCCTTCCCTGGAACTTTACTAACATAGAAGTGTGGAATGTCCATTGACATGCCATACATATGCAACCTATAAGTGGTTATGCAGTAGGTAGTCAAAGTTCAAGGGGCCACCTCCACCCATGGGGGATGGAAGCCCATAGAAAAATCTTTCTTGTTTTATTTCATAGATTTCATTAAAGTTTCTAAGAAAGTCTATGGAGTCCAGCACAGATTGGCCATAGCCATAGTCATTTTGATAATGCATCCCTAATCCAGCTTTTCCTTCTTCCTTGTTTTTACTCCCCTGTTCGTTATTCCTGCTCCCTGGAGTCATATTCGCAGATAAATTACCTGTGGGAAAGCCTTTTTAGGAGGAACTCAGGCTAAGACATTAATCTTATTAAATAAGTTGAAATAAATTCATCCAAATAATTCAGGTCTTAATAGACAATTATGCTTCATTATTCATATGTACAGAGATTTAGGAAGAGTGATGTTTTTGTAAATTAACCTAATTGGTTCAACTTATCAAACTTTATTCAATTTGTATTTGAGAGCTAGTAGTCACAGTAATAAGTTGCTGTATCATTGAAATATTCATTCTGCTATGTAAAGTGCACACACAGACATTTACAGACTGTAAGAAGGGTTTTTTTATGCTTTGAAGTAGCATGAAATTGCCCAACACTTTCTATATTGTCGAATAATTGATACCATTACATTCTCAAGGTAAATAAATATGAAAAGGAAAAGGATCTTCAATAATAAGGTAAATGGATTTTGTGACATTATTTCTGTTGGTATTTGTAATGTCAGTTTATGCTTTCACCATCAGAGGTCATGAAAGGACAACGTTGAACAGAAAATTAGAACTTTGTTGAAAATAAACTAGTTTGAAATTTGAACTAGCATTCCTTTAAGGGTTTTAGAAAAGAAAAAATTGCAGTCAGATCATGTTTTTTTTAATTTAATTATGATCTCATACTATAGTTTTATTAAGTTTTTGTTTTAATTCCAATGTAGTTTATAAAGGAAGAAAAATAATTTTGAAGAATAAAATTATCTGATGGGTTACAAGAACATCAGGCTATTATTTGACGTCAGTCCTTTCAATTTTTAGTTTAAGAATAAAAATTTAAGTGGAAAGTATTGATGACTATTTGTCTTGGAAATATGTAATATTTAATTTCAACTGGATTTGGGGGGGGCTATAATTGACAAAAGTGTTCAATTTATTAAAAAGAGAAAATAAATAACATTAAAATTTAGAAAGGTCTAGGAATACATTTTTTAGTGAACATGGCATATACTTCATAACATGGCTTAGTGAAGTGTTAGAAACTTTGTATCTGAGAAACTGGCAATGCAGAATATCTCAAATATCTTACTGACAATAAATTTATTTTAAATATCTACTGTTGATATGTCTTTTTTTAATCATTAGTAGTATGTGTTGGTTCTAAACTTTTCTTGCTCTGGGTAAGTAATTAGAAATTCAAAATTTGCTTTTGGGTCATGAAAACACACAAGTCATCTGTTGCCATTGCCCTTTTTTGGTAATAATAATAATAAAACCTCCTTCTACGATAATTATTAATATTTTTGCATTAGCAAAGTGTTAAATGTTTCAAAAAATTCTGTGGCACATGAAATAAGTGAGTCATAAAAAGACAAATATTGTGTGATTTCCCCTTAGGAAGTATCTAGAGTAGGCATTTTCATAGGGAAAGAAAGTAAAATGATGGGTCTTGAGGTTATTTAATGGGGATGGAGTTTCGGTATTGCAAGATTTAAAGAGTTCTGGAGATGAATGAACAGCATGAATGAACTTAACACTACTAAACTATACACTTAAAATATTTAAGGTGTTAAATTTTATGTTATGTATATTTTACCACAATTTTAAAAAATGGGGATAAAAAATACTGTGGCACATGAGTTGACATTGGACAATCAAAATTCTTTCCACTGAAGTTGGGAGTCCAATGTCACCAGCACCTGCAGTCACCTGTGCTGCCTCTCAACAGCTGAGTCTGGGCAGCCAAAGGAGATGCCAGTGAGCAAAAGGAACCCCTTCAGTGTGGGGACCTGGTTGAGAGATATTGTATTTGACTTGTACAAGAAACTTAGATTTGAATGTGACACCGTCCTTCAAAATTCCAGGTACAACAATATGATCTACATCATAGTGTTTTGAGGAATAAATGAGTTACAACATGTAAACATTTTGAATGGTGACTAATGTATCATAACGCTCAATACATGTTAGCTATTGTATTATTTGTGAGGTGTCATAGTGTATATATGGTAAACAATGATTTGATACCTATTATCATAGCCATTATTATTGTTCTGTTTTTTCCAATATAGCGTATAAAAAGATATCTTTTGTTCATCTCCTGGAATGTCAGGCACATGACATCTATCAAAAAGTCTTTCTAAATAGTAAGAACACATTTCTGTGACTAATACAGGAATCCTTTTTCATGGGCTATTTTGTCAATAGCTAAACCTCCTTAGTCTTTACTAATGTCCGTACAGTTGTCCCTCCCCTCACTTCTCTCCTCTTTTTTTTTAATGTTTGTTTGTTTGTTTATTTATTTATTTAGAGAGAAAGAGAGAAGGAGAGAGAGGGCACGGGAAGGGCAGGGAGGGAGGGAGAGAGAGAATCCCATGCTGAGCGTGGAGACTGACACAGGGCTTGATGTGGGGCTTGATCTCCCGAACCCAGAGATCATGACCTGAGCCAAAATCAAGAGTCAGATGCTTAACTGACTGAGACACCCAGGTGCCCTGTTCTCCTTTTAGAGTCAGTTGTATCTTATTGGATTTACTCTTTAATCTTCCAGTGGCTTTCAAGTTCTGGAAGCCTCCATACTGTTACATGTGCAGCCTACTCCTACGTGAAATCACTCTCTACATACAATGACCATGATGTGTGGTGGTTGGGAGAGGTTGATTAGAAGCTGGAGCTTCAGCAATCTTCACAGATTTTATTATTTTAGTCCATGCTCCTTTCTTGATAATAATAACTATGCTAAAGTCATTCTTTGGGTTTTCCAAATATTACTTTTAGACTTTTTGTTGTTCACACTTGCTTGATTCATTAGTAAATTTAAGGTCCATCAATTTTAACATGAAAATACATTCTGCTACTTGTGTAAATACTGGTGTGTTCTGTTAGTTGAGAAATATCGTATTCTATTTTTGTTTGTTTTTGGTTATGTAATCAATGTTAAAAGGAAAAATATAAATTAATAGTTGATATGAAATGGGAGAGATTTTTTTTCTTGAAGTTCTTTTTTGAAGAACTCCCTTATTCAGAAAGTCAAAATGCACGTGCCATTTTCTAGTCACCATATAAATCTCATGGATGGAAAACAAGGTTTCTTTGAAAGAGAAAGAAAATATGAAGAAACTGTTTCTACAATTCCACCAAATCTTTCACCAATGCTTCTAACAAGTTCCAAAATGAATTTCATCTCCATCCCTTCCCTTGTTTGGCCTCTGCAGCAGGTTTTAATGAGCAATGAACTGGTTCTCATGGTAAAAGCCAAAGGAAGAAAAATTCAGAATAATCCACCACCTGCATTATTCCACATTTAATAATCAAGGACAATGAGAATAGAAATAGCTCTATAACACTAATGCCTTATTAAATGATCTACTTGACTTTGGGAAAATTGCATAAGGAGCAAAAGGACATCCAATTAAGATTTATTTCATGCCTACAGCCAAGCTTTCAGTGACATTCTGATACTTCAAGTTGGAATCGAGTTCTTTTTTTGCTTGTATCATAAATAAAAAATATTTTTCTTATGTTTTTATATTTTAATTGATTTATTGAATTTCTACTCTTCCTCTTTTTCCTTTCTGTTAGCATATCATAAACTCCTTGAGGTTGGGTGTTGCATTATTAATTTTTGCATTATACAAATATTTTGCACAGATAGATTCCATAGCTAGTCATCGAAACTATTGGCTTTATTTCTTGGTCCCATTTTATTATCCGCTGGTTTAAGTTATCGCTTAAAGCTTTTCTATGGCTGTCACATGGATGGGGCTAATGGTCTACCCGTGCCCTCCCCCCCCCCCCCCACCTTCTAGCCCATCTTTGGGTATTAGGTAGAGAGATTGTCCTTGGCCTGTGCGTAGGCAAATATAGGACTTCTAGGCAGGAGTAATTACAATTCCAATATAAATGTGGTGATCTGTTATTACTCTCTATAATCCCAATGAGAGCAATGGTAGCCGCATGTCTAGGGTTAGTACAATGAGATGTGGGAATTGTAGAATCCCCTCTATCAGCTCAGTAGCTGCTCAGCACCAATCTGTATGTGCTCTACCCTCCCAGGGTCTAGTGAATGGATGACTAAGTTGCTTCTTTTAATCTGAACGAATAATGCATCAATTGGGAAATTCTTTCATTTTGTGTCTTAATTCTGAAGCGCTCAGAACAAATAAAAAAATCTTGATTAATTGCTTACTGCTCAAGAATAGAGTCCCTCAGAGTTAGAACAGCTATGACCATTGGTGCTAACCTTCTGGATAAGTTACCTGCCCTAATGTCTTTGAGAAGCCACAGGAAGCTCTACTATTTGTGCCACATTTTCCTCATAAATTAATGTAACTTAAAGTAACTTTCTCCAGCAGTTTCATTTCCTTCCTCTTACAACAATAAACACATTTAGGCTGTTCACCTACTCTGAAAGCTACTTGTAATACCTAGGTAAAGATGCAGGATCTATACTCCCCGTTCTGTCCCTCCTCCCCAGGAAGAAAGGTGTTAATGTTTTGTTTTTCTTAAAAAGTAGAATAGAATCCATGACATTATGACCTCCATATGTCAAGGTTGTTTCTGAGTTCTTGATACTCTTTGAAAGAAGATAAATTTGATTTAATTTAATTGAAATTGAATTTTTTATTTTAAAATGTGTAACACACACTGTAAGAAATAAAGATGTAGTCACATATTAACATATTAACATTATTAACATTAACCCTGGGTTTTTAAACATAAGTTTTATATGTAAATCTAAGAAAAAGCCATAGGCTGATTCAGGGGAAGCCCTCTCATGAGAGTCTCAGCTATGAGAGGCAGACCCTTTATAGAGCTTAGAAGCGTCGCCATCACAAATATACTCTGAAGCAAAACATCTAGGAACATGGCAGACCAATGACCAGAGATGTCTACCATCATGGAGATTAAGCTGGAAAGCCTAAGAACTCCCGGCCCTCTGCAGCAGACCCACAGCCCTGTGAATCACACTGGTGGAGAAGGGGTGCTGGCAGTGTAGGCAGGAACAGGAATGGAAACCAGTGAGGGACAGGCTACCGAGAAAGTAACATCTGAACGTTAGAAGAGAATCGTGTACTTTTGGCTCAGATTAATAGTCTTTTAAGGTCTGGACAACACATCCAGAATATACTGCTAATCTGAGTTTGTTTTACATTTGCAGTTCTGACAACTCTTCATGAACAAAAAGCTATTTTCTTTTCTATTTCTTTCTAATTTTTGAAAACTTCTCTGGTTTTTAAAGATGGAAACCTTAGTATATGATAGAATTTTAAATATTAAACTTAGAATTTGTAATTTGAATTTTGTTAAATGTGTGTGTGTGTGTGTGTGTGTGTGTATCATAGAAAAAATGCATAGGCTATACATGAAGGTTATCTGGGCTGGGGCACATATTTGACTAATTTTCTTTATATCTTATTATATTTTTCTAATTATAGGCATGGGGAGTGCAATTTTTTTTGAAGTTTGAAAAAGGGAAAATACAAAGTAATAAATGAAACATGCAAGTATTCACTACTTTTATTTATATTTTTAAACTTTTTGATTGGGATTTTTTGGAATAGAAATAAATTATCAGAGATAAAACTAAAGTTCTCTGTTTAATATCTATTTAAAAGTACATTTATTTATTTTTTTTATTTATTTATTTTTTTTTTTAAATATTTTTTTTTTCAACGTTTATTTATTTTTGGGACAGAGAGAGACAGAGCATGAATGGGGGAGGGGCAGAGAGAGGGAGACACAGAATCGGAAACAGGCTCCAGGCTCTGAGCCATCAGCCCAGAGCCCGACGCGGGGCTCGAACTCACGGACCGCGAGATCGTGACCTGGCTGAAGTCGGCCGCTCAACCGACTGCGCCACCCAGGCGCCCCTAAAAGTACATTTATAATCAGAAAAGGAAATACTTTAATTTTCTGAAAAACGGTTGTTGACAGGCCTCCACTTCCCATGTTTATCCCCATTCCACGGGCAGTTCGTAATGTGAGAGTTTTCTATTTTAAAAAACCCACGGAATGCTGAATAATCAAACGTTTAAGGTCATTTATAGCTTACATGAAGATAAAGGATGTTGTACATGTATAATTAAGATTTCATGTGGAAGGGGTCCAAAGTAATAATGCCTTAATAATAAAATAAATGAATATTAAAACAGAAATGATAGATATGCTGATTGAGACTTGTAACAAAACTTCTTCTTTCTATCGTTGTGCCTTCATGTAGGTCACAGTGAATCTAGATATTTTCTTCATAAGGCTGGAAACTCACATATTCTTTGATTTCTTAGAGTACTGGACAAAATGCAGGGGCCCAAGGTGAAGATGAGAAGGCAATTTAGAGACAGAAGTAAGGAAAGGACAAAGATACGCCTTAATAAAAATACTGCTCACACCTTAACTGGCAGAACATATGACAGAATACAAGCAAGACTGAATGGAATAGAAAGGTTCTTTTAAAAAGCCAAGTTGAAAGATTTTATTAAAATAAAGGACGGCTGGACTGCCCAACCTTCCCAGGCACACTGATGAAAGCTTTAAGTTGTACAATGAAAAAAATATGTTTAGATATATTACAAACAATATATCATGACTCTTACAAGAGAATAATTACATTTCTCCCGGAATTTATGTATATTTATTCCTCACACAAATTTTTTTATTTTAACTATTCTATCATTTCTCTTTCCAATTAGCTATTTCAGTTTGATTTCCTTTGAGCAAGTGTGGTGCATGTTGGAGGAATAATTACCATGTCTTTTGACCACTATCTCTTAAATACCTGGGAGACCATAGTTCTCTGCACCTCCAACAGGTATCCAGCTGATAACTAACAGTGGTGCTTATTGAAGAATCATGTTGCTTTTATGCCAACCTCTAAATGGATACCAAGTAAAAAATCTCATCTGTGAAACAAATGAACATTGTTAACAAATACTTTACCTCGCAGTTAATACTAATAGTATGAAGAACGCTATCTTCCATTATGTTATGGATCAAAAAATTGAATGCTTAGCATGACATTTATTGTCTTTAGAAATTTAATAACTATAAGGGTGTGGGGTGGCTCAGTCAGTTAAGTGTCCAACTCTTGATTTTGGCTCAGGTCATGATCTCACGGTTTGTGGGTTTGAGCCCTGCAATGGGCTGACAGCTCTGAGCATGCTTGGGATTCCCTGTATCTCTCTGCCCCTCCCCCACTCTCTCTCTCTCTCTCTCTCTCAAAATAAATAAACATTAAAAAATAAATACATTTAAAATATATTTAAAAAATAAATATAAACGTATAAAGATATGCTGAAAATTATCAGTTTATGTTGTTACGCTGACATATTGCGTGACATTAAAGAGCTTGAAGAATTTTGTCTCATTTGCAATCTGAAATCTAGGTAGAGACAATGGGCTTTTTACTATCTTCATAGCACAGAGAAGACAACATATATTTTAGTGTGAATGAGTACTACCCAACAGCATTTCAATACTTTTGAGATTGCTTTAACTTTCATCTATGAAATAATAGAAGACTTTTCACACGATTGCTATATTATCCAGCTTATAACTAAAACGGCAATAAAACAATTGCAATAAGCTTGAGTACAAATGTAACACCTTAGCAGTATACCAAAGTCTACACCATAATAAACTTTAGGACCGAGAGCAGAGTTGAGAGGTGTTGATTATGAGACTGATGGCCATTGTTCATGTCAGGAGTGCCTCCCAGCTTGCAATTGTCTTGTAAAGAAAGTTCTAGAAACTTTAAGTTCCTGTCACTGGGCAAGAGGAAGATGGTGCCTCTGCTACCGACAGTGGAGGCCAGGGTCTTTCAGGGGTCACCTGTAGACCCCAAACATTCTTCCTAGGGAAGCCACAAAAATTATTCAACAAATTTTACCAAGGACATAATTTGTCCTGAGCATAATGCCTGGGCACAGAGATAGGAGACATAGTCCCTGCCAAGAGGAACTCCCTGTTGGCAGGGGACATTGACTTGTGAAGTGGTAAAATAATTACAATACCTTGTGGGAAGTGCTACAATAAAGCATAGTGACCTCAAATTACAGAAGCACCAACTCCTTTCTAATAAAGGAGATACGTGCTGCTTTATTAGAAACAGGGAACCATCTTTCAAATATTGAGAACAGCACTGTCTCTTTTGGAAAATGTTGCATATCCTGAGTAGCTGAAGCAGAGATTGTACCTCTGTTGATTTTTGTTGTCCAACATCTAATTTCACTTTTTACGGCCGGGCTCTCCCTATGAAGCTCAAAACTCGGACTCTTGTTTTTGCAGTCCTTACCACCTCCCCCTTTCTTGGCAAGGAATGGGTATCTAACCTAGGCTCTGCCACTCAGATGGAGCAAGGAAGGGAAGCAGAAAAACACGTTGAGTGGACAATCCTTCTGGTGTTACTAGCATCATCGGGGTTGACATTTCCAGGGGCCGTGGTTGTGGGGCTAGTGCCACACACACTGTCCAGAGACAGTGTCCAGAGAGAGTGGTACAAAGCACAGGACCATTGTCCTGTGGTGGCTGTAGTAACAGTCTCCGCTGCCTCGGTTTTGTAGTCTGCTTTTGGCTGTGGTTTTTCTGCTTTGTCTCTCTTTCTTCCTGCCTTTTCTAGTCTGGTTCTTTAATCTTCCCAAGGTTTCTATGAGCTACTCAATATATCCTGTCATAATTTTTTTATCAGCCATAATTCTTGCAACTAATGACCCTATTTAGGTCAATGGTGTTCATGTTTGAGTTGAGAAAGTTAGGGTAGAGTGTGAAGGATCTCCTGCTGTGCTAAATATATTTTTCATATTAAAGGCTTAAAATAAAGGAATGATATGATCATGTTTGCATTTAAAAAATAATTCTGTTGTTGATGTTGTGATTGGTAAAGAAAAGAATGGAGATAAGAGTTCCGATAGAAAACTATTGTGATGGTCAGGCAAGAGATAATGAAGGCTTTAAAAGAAAAGTGCAATGATAAAAAGAGAGGGAAAGAGGATTTGCAAGATTTTCCAGAAGCTAAATGTATGTGTTTGGGTGACTTATACTTTGGGATAGAGGGAGAAGTTGATGAGGCTTTAAGGCTTTTAGCTTGGGAGAATGGATGGATAGAAGGGTGATGGGGCCATTGACTAAGTAAACCAAAGAGGTTTTGGTTATGTTGAATTACTGAATTTAAGGTATAATTGGAGTTACCCAGTAGGCAGGTGCACATACAGAACTTAATTGGAGCAGAAAAGTGAGGGATGGAAAGGTATGAATGACCTTTTTGGGTGCTCAGAGTAGTTAAAGGACCTTTGAGAGTTACAGATAGCTAAATAGCTGGCTAATGAAAATATCTTCAGACTATCAAAGGCAACTACTCTCAAAGCTACTTTACAACTTCTTTCATCCATGACAAGCTTTTTTGTTGCATAACTTATGAAAGATGTTCAACCTCAGTTTTAGTTAGAAACGAGGTACATTATGGTTTAATTTTGTAGTTTACATTTTAAAAGCAGCAGAATGGACATATGCCATGGAACCCCGATCTATAAAACATTTGAAGATAAAGAGGCTCTGGTCAAAACAGGCACAGAGGCCAGAAGTCCCAAGACAGCGTTGGGACACCTCCTCAGAATCCAAAGGCTCCAGGTGTAACATACATCTGTATGTACGCATGTGTGGAGCTATAACAGAAGACTCACAGCCTCCCTCCAAAGTGTCCTCCAGTCCTCACCTGTGCTTAAGGTGGATTTGCCTTGTTCCTCTTCTGCTGCCCTGGTAGCTGCTTGCAATACCGTGTGGAGGAGCTACACACTGCCACTGCCTCCGTGAAGACCTGATGTCCACACCAACGTAGTCTCAGGTACTCTCAAAGCCCCCTAACCTGGATGCCAGAACAATGTTGGGTGCCCACACAGGTGAATATAAGGGCCCTTTCTCCCACACTCTGATATGCCTTTTTCCACAGTCCAAAGCACATTTGAACATTTCCATCTGCCTATACTCATTGCCTTTTGAATAAATCCTGTCTACTAGTCCAGAGGGGAACAGACACCATACCATCCCTTCCATCTATACCTTCTTTTACCGAACCTCACCCTGATTTAAAAAAAAAAAAGGCGAATAAATGAAGTCAAACATATATTTGTAAAGGTGTGCTTGTGCGTGTATATGCATATGCATGCATATGTGTTCGGGGAAAAGGTGGAGGGTATTTACATGCGTCAATATCCAGTCAAAAATGACCTGCTATACATGGAACACAGCTTAAAAAATCATTGGACAGTTTGGGAAAGAACGATGGTTTTGTCACCATACCTATCTCTCTGGGTTGTTAAGACACAAGATGGTGTTGGTAATGTACTTGGCACTGGTAGGTGCTTAGCAAATAATTATGAAAATGGGTCTGATCTATTTACCTAGAAAATTAAAATGGGTGTACTTAGTATATGCCTTTCGAAGTGGGCTTCCACTGTGTTCTGTTTTGTCCTTTTCATTCAAAACTGACCTTTCCTGCGTGTGTGCACATGTGTATTATAGGAGAGCTATGCACTTACAGGTGAGAGAGATGTCAAGTATGTGAAATCATTTAATATGGATGAGGACCTATATCTTTTATTTATTATGGAGATCAAGTGGTTTTTTTTTAAACTTGGTGTGTACAAGATCCCACTTCAAATTGACTTGAACTGCATAAATATTTTCAAGATATTCCCAAATAATAATCTGTGAGCAAGGGTGGACCTATAGACATATTGTACCAAAGCATTTGTGGCTTTTGACTCTGAACAAATTTTTGGAACAGGCATGGTTGTTGGAACAACATGGTTTGGAATGAACTTTTATGCTTTAAAAAGGCATTTTCAGCAAAACAAGATTTTGGAATGAAAATAAGCACAAGGGCTATTGGACAGGCAAAATCATGCAGATGTTGACCATTTTCATTTTGTAAAATAGTATTTTGTCAGTTTGTTTGTGACCTTTTTGCACCATATGTTCTTCTCTTCGTCTCATTTTATATCAGACACAGAAAGTTCCTCAAAGAGATTTCCTGCTCCTTGCTAATCCATTCATCCTTTCTTTCTCTTAAACAAAGCCTTGCATGGAATAACTATTTAGTAACAGAAGGCTTCAGTTTTTCAGATAATGGCTTAAATTTTCTATTTCCTTGTTTGCAAAGCTTTAGATTGGAAAAATGTTTTAGAGAGGGACAGTAAAATGTTATCATCTACGCTTCCAAAAAGTTTTGCATGTTTCCTATATTTCTCATGTAAAATCTATCACTGGAAATTAGACCATTTCCATCCAGGTAGTTCATACATTCATTCTTTTGTTCATTTATTCAACAAATATTTTGTGAGCACCAGTGACTGATAGGATCTGCAGAAGAGCTGTGAATAAGGTAGAGATGATCCTTGCCCTGGCAGGGCTTAACAGTGGTCAGAGTTTTAAAAAATTTTTGCAAAAACCACATAGAGAACCCAGAATTTCTGCCCACCATTTTTGGATTCAGTAGGAAAAACACAGAAGACATTGGGAATGATAACCTTCCTGTTCCCATAGGCTGACGGTCTGACACTTAAATCAATTTTATTATTCGAACTTCTTAACTGGGACTTGGCTCAGATATATGAAACAATTTGTCTGGTAAACCTGATGATTGAACTCAGTTATTTACATTTATGTGTGATATATATTCATGTGTTATATCTAAGATGAATTACTTATTAAAATTTCAGTGTCGCATGGAAATGCTTTCCAATAATAATGTCATTTTTTAGTGTTATCTTAGAAAGTCTTTATCTTTTTTTATTGCTTAGCTTTATAAGGAGGAGTTATCACTGCGAACATGACAAAGAGAGGAGTTTGAACAAAGTTCTTAATTCACCACTGTTTGTTTGCTTTTAATTCAGTATGAAACTGTTAACCTCTACAAAAAGACAACTAGGAATATGGCTAAATATTTATTTTCATAATCTCTAGTTTCACATATTTGTAAGTTCAGAACTGAAATCCTATATCTCCTCTGACGCCCTAGCAGAGTTAATGGTACAAACTCCTTTTTTTGAACTTTTTCCCTGACTTAGTCTCTTAATTTTTTATGGCTCTAAAAAATAAAACATGAAAAGGCAACGCCAGATATATTTTATCTTTCATGTATGACAGATGTTCCCTCACCCATGTTTCATGGGCATAATCCGGCTTTTGAAAACATGGAGATGGATATTGCTGCCAGCAAAGCCTCTTGAAAAGAGAGGACTAGTTGTCTTGATTAGTAAATCCTTCATAATGAATCTTAGGGCCCTATACTATTCAGGCTGCTGGAGGAAAGTCTACATTGAGTGGCAAAAAAAACTAGCATGAGACTAAATTTCAGAAAGTAGCTGCAAATATACCAATGGTGGGAGCGGCCATTCGGATAAAACATCTTCTACTGGTGCCACTTTAAATTTACTCAACTAGTTGTTTTGTTTTGTTGTGTTCTGTTTTTAAATATTACATGCACCAACGTGAAGGCCAAGCAATTTTACTTTTAAGATGGTCACGGAAGCATAGGTGTTCAGATGGATATTTTTAGGTGGCAAATAAGGAAAAACACATTTATTAAATAGAGACATCAAACCAAGTGGAGGCTCTAGCTACCAAACTGGTATGAGACAGAAGTTTGCTTTAATCATCACAGGACAGAGATGCTCTCTTTTGGTGAAGGCTGGCTGATCCTATCTCCTTACAATGCTGGCAGACAGAGCAGTTTTGCCTTTCAGATTTTCACCCAGTTATTTTTAGTTCTTCTGAAGCCTGGGAAATGAGAAATATAACCTCCTTGAAAAATCCAAGTGAGCCAACCATAGCAGGGCCTCTGAATCTGATTAGATAAAACAACAAAGAGGTTCTGTCAGGGCAGAGGCAGGAAGAGCCAAGGTGGGTGGCAATCTCTGCTCAACTCAGGGGAAATGTAGCCTCAAAGAATTCAAAAGTGGGTGAAAAAAATAACATAAGCACTAGACAACTTTCCCACATCTCAGGTCACTCTCTAAATACAGCTAGAAAAATTTTCCCCACACTAAACTTTTTTTTTAATTTTTGAAGTATAATAAACAGTATGTGAATGTATGTTTATCCTAAGCACCACACTGAGAGAGATATTCGCTCTCTGGTAGTGTTTGTGCTCTATGTTAACCATTTTTCATCCCTCTTATGAGCTTAGAAGGTAAATCGGGCAATATTTTAGTTACAAAAGTGGATATTTGTTTCAAGTTTTCTAATTTGATATTGGAGTAATTTAATGCGGTCCTTTCGCTCAGTTACTAAAATGGAAGCGGATGGCGGGAGTAAGTGTGGGTAGAGGTTCTTCCCTTGCGGGGAGTCGAGAAATAAAGTCTATCACAGTTCTACCACTGGATTCCTGGGTCTGCCAGATTTTAGCCTGGAGAACAGGAGACAGAGTCTGACCAGAGAGGGGTGGGATGGGGGGTCGATGTGCTGACAGTTGTCATCAGTAGCTTTGACAGGGCTACTGAATAAGCAACGTTAGGCGTCCCCGTCCCCAGCGTCACCACTTCATGAAAGAAAACAAATAAAAGGGGCTGAGTACTGAAATACAAGATAGTGGACATCTGGCATCTTTCAGGCTTGGGAAATCACGAACGTGCCCTGTACTTCAATCTCACTGTTTAAGATGGAGGGATTGTCTTGCATGTCACATTCATTTGATAACTTGAAAATCACTCCAGTTCTTGCCCATTTCCTCCTATTGCTGATGTCCCTGTTAAAACTGAAGAAGCTAAAGAAAGGTCAGATTATAACAAGGCATTTAATTTGAATCTTAGCCATGAGTAAAGTTAACCCTGCTACATTTCCTTCCTTTTCCGCTTTGAATTTCTCAACCTCTCTCTTCAGCAATACCCTGAGTCTTCTTTGCCACCATGTGGGCAGCTGCAAGGAAGCGTGGCAAATGTGGGAGGGGGTTTTAGTGGAGGAACTGGAGCATGTTTGGGCCAGGGAATCCTACAGTCTGTGCAGAGAGCTGGGAGGCATTCGAGTTATATGAGAGGATGAGGAAACAGGATGGTAGGCTCAGCCAAGATCCCAGCAGGGACCATCATTCCACCAGATTCTGCCTCTTAGCCAAGTCTCTGTGAAGCTGTTCTCTGTGGACACGCAAGTCTTTTGTGTATGACCTCAGAATGGATGCTATGGGGGATCCTGAAGTAAACAAACGGTTACTTCAACTCCATTCTTTCAAACCTGAGAGCCCCACTGATGGCCCCTAAGCATAGAGGTAAAGATCCTCCTGGTTTCCCCTGTCACCATGGCATCCAGAGCCAGGCCTGAGATCAACTGTTTGGTCTGAGCTCAGTTCTGTCTCTTTCTTGTGCCCCGCTATGTGATGCCATGTACGAACTTGCTTCTCAGTCCCACTGTGGCTCTGTTAGTTTAGGCGTCCTTGGCATCAGACTCGGAGATCTGATGACCCCTCTAGATGGCCGCTTATACCTTTCTGCTTTTTGGAGTGCAGGTACTCCTACACTAAGGCATTGGGAGACTTCTGGTATTAAAATATGATACAACTTTTTTTATATCATACTCTTATTTTTACCCAAAGAAAACACTTTGACCAAGCGTGTCTGTCTGTCCTGTGAAACATATAACATTGGTTCCTGATTTGCACTTTCCTTAGGCCAAATTGTATGCTCACCTATACAGAAGAGTTCTGGCTGCAGTTGACAACTACTTTGTTTGAAGTTTCGTGTATTGCTTATAAGATTTGCACTAAAAAATCCTGAATTCCTTATTTAAAATATACATTCAAAAAAGAAGTCATGGGACCCATGGCCTAATTTTAAACTTTATATGAACTTTGTATTAAAAGTTTGCATGACAATGTTAAAATTGATTATGCAGTTACCTCTCAGCCTTAGGAATAATAGGTAAATCATAACTTTCTAGTCCCTTGTTTTCCCATCTTCAAAACAAAATACGTTTAGGGGGAGTTTTTCAGTTTGCAAAGTGTTTTCCACATGTTCTTTCTTTAATCCTCTAGAAGTTTAGGCTAGATGGTTTATAAGTTCCAACTTTAAACTTCTGTTAGTCTCTGGTGATACTTCTATTATAGGATAAAGACTGGAAGGTGGTTTCTAACAACAGAAACAGTAGAATGAACCGACACCATGCAGTGGAGTGATGTCCAAACGCTGTTCATAAAGTCCTTGTATCTTTAGATAGCACTTTAAAAAAATCACCATATGGTGCTCAGGCTTTTTGTTTAAAGGGTCAGAGACTCATCATCTGGGGGTTCCAAAGTGGAGGAGACAGTCTGTCAGTGCCCTGGGAGCCAGAGCAGCTGAGCATTTGAAGTCACGCAGCCACCCACATAGTGCCAAATTTGCCACGATGGAATCGTCTGTGCAAGCTCTGAAAGAGAACACAAAGAATATGACACCTGTCCTCTCGTTTATTCCCTTTCTTTCAGCATCTTTTTCACTAATCACCTCTGAACCGCATCAGTACAAGAAATAAACACTGGCAGAGACCAGCCTCCGGCAGAACACTCAAAGACTCTCTCCAAAATGTGTCTTGAAAATAATACCCAGATTAAGCCTAAAGACCAGGCTGTTCTCTTTGTTGTTGCAAGCTTTTCGAAAATGTTCATTTCCTTAATGTGATAAGAAGCTGAAACGTTTTCAAAGAAATCAGAATTTGGTCAGGATCAATAGACTGATGGCCAGCACTTTAGGAAATATTTGTACTGCAAGTGGAGCTCAAGCTCCTCATTCTGATTCGGAAAATCATTTAATCAGTATTGTGGTGGTATAAGGAATTTTTGAGGTGGTATAAGGAATGCATGCATATGGGGTTTTTCTCACTAAGGAAAGACTTCTACAGTCTAAAAACATTGACTGTAATTCTAGTAGCATGGACACAGAACTGAAAAACAAATTTTTTTTTCCTTGAAAATTCATAGAGGAATATTGAGTTCTTTTGAAGCTCAGGATTATTCCCTAACTATTGTGTGTGTTACTAATTCTACATTCTGTCCAACTATGTGAGGAGTTCTCTTAAGAACTGGAGCAAAGTCTCAATGGCTGACTCATCTTCGGGTTTGGATTACATGTGTGGGGTTGTGTTGTGGATGGGGCTTTCTGGAATAGCAACACTCCATCAAAAACACAGTGGCACACCTGTACTCCAAATGGTTGAATAAGACAAAACATATGACATCAAAACGCTGGGAATCATATTAAAAAGAAAAAGAAGGATGCTGGCTGTAGTGAAGATAAAGACAGCACCAAAGCACTAATAGACATGAAGAGTCAAGAGTTTTATGTGTGTTACTCATGAAATGATTTATCTGTCATTTAACCTCTGTTCATAAGCCATGTTTGTTCTGCCTGATGTTGACATGAACACTGTATACATTGCGTATGAAAAGTTGCTCATTTGAACGTTCCATCAATTATCACAAGTCACAGGATGAGAAATGACTACTGCTTATCTTTCCAGAGGCTCTAAAATACCACAAAGAAGGTAACAAAGGCTTCTTCTGGAATTTTCAATGGTAACTGATGGTGTACAATAGGTTTTGTTAGTGGAAGGAAGGATGTTACAAATTCATGTTGAATATTAAAAGAAAGAATTTATGTCATTGTTGTTCACATAAAACTTTCACAAATTACCTTCCCAATCTAATGAATTCTTATTTAGACCCCTTAGAGGAAAGGGTTGAACTTTCAATTTCACGTAGTTTATTTTGTATGAATCTAATGTAAAACAAATGTAACAGTAATTTTTCTATCTGTTTGCATAATCATCTTTACTTAATTGACTGCAAGAAATTGTTCTTGCATGTAAAGAAGGACAAACAGGGCAAATGTAAAAATAGAACTTCTGATAGGTAAAAGTTT
This sequence comes from Puma concolor, assembly GCF_028749965.1. NCBI lineage: Eukaryota > Metazoa > Chordata > Mammalia > Carnivora > Felidae > Puma > Puma concolor. The sequence continues at coordinate 77,239,324 of NC_141671.1, forward strand.
ATTTCTCTCAAAAATTAATTTTTGATAAATAAGTTTGAATTTCTGTTCACTGAAACTTATTATATTATAGACCTTTTGTGTTATCTACACAGATTTATATTGCTTTTCCTTCTTAGATAGACAATAGGAGCTCATTGCTTATTGGATAATATGCCTATATTGCATTTTTTTTCAAAGCAAGCCTCTATTTTGAGATTACAGTGGATTTCTATTCTAATTAGCTACTTTGTCCTCATGCATCATACCCATGAGATAGCTGTTTATCAATTCTAGCCCTGCTCCTTACTGCGGTCTAAAACATGGTGACTGAAATTAACACCAGAGTTTGAAAACCCGGCTTTCTAGTAAACTACACGCAGACTGACCGGTTCCACGCAGAAGACCAAGGTTTGGCATTACACACAGACTTTTGCTGGAAATACCACAAGAGAAATGATTATTAAAAACACTAACTACATTTTATATTGGGCACTCAGGAAACACAATCATAGCATCTAACTTGGAAGTTTGGTGCCACCATGGTCTTTATTGAGAAACATGTGGCTGACAATTGAGAAGCTGGGAAATATTGTGTGGATTAAAGGAAATAAATTAAGAGCTGAGTTATATAAATCTTGAGGGCTCGTTGCACCTGGAATCATTTTCATGGCAGTACATACAATTGGTCTTTCTCCTCTTTAAAGTATCCTGGCTGCAGAATGAAAATTGCTGTTTTGAGTAAGTACTATACAAATCTTTCGTTTGGCCACTTGAAAAAGGATTTTTTTTTTTTTTATTGGAAAACATTTTTTTTTCCTGAGATTTACAAGAAGTACCATAGTATTTTTGGTAGAGGTTACCAAATTCTTCTGTCACACATCTTTAATCCAGGGCCAACCTTCTCTCCTTGTGCATTTTTCTTTAGCTTTCACCAAATACATTTAATTTAGCCTATGCTTAATGTTCTCAGAAAATTTGGGGAGTTGACACAGACTGAGTTTGGTAGAGACAATCTGCATATGGTATACAAAGTTTTAGGCATTTTAAAAGAGGTGGTTTTGAGGACACTTAACATACTGAATTTGTCTGTAGGACAAGAGAAACATTAGTTTCCCTTCATACTATGTTTAGGGAGAAAAATAAAAAGATAATAATATTGCCATTTTTGATCTCCCACCGAACCATAGCATACTTCTAAGTATTCTATGTACATTATCCAATAATGTGAGCATTTATTGGGCATTTAATAAATGCCCAAACTCTAGCTAAAGCCCTTTAAGTATATTAACTCCCTGAATCCTTACCAGGAATCTGATTAGGTAAGTATTTTGTTATTTCACTTTGCAGAGGAAGAAACTGAAGCAGACAGAATTTGGAGCTCTTAAGCAGTTTCTAGCTTGCTTGCCTATACTACTCTATTCTCTTACTCAATATCTATAATATCCTGCAAGATGGGCGTAATTATTCTTTTTGCATACACATGAGGACAGAGGAAGTTCAGCAACTGAGTTGCTTCCCCCAGAATATAGCACTCTATAGCTGGTAGAGCCAGAATTCAGCCCAGGACTGAATGATGCCAAAGCTTGTGCTTCTCCGTCACAAGAGCTACGCTTTTTCTGGAAGCCTAAATCAACACCTTTAGAGAGCTTGCCTACGATTGTGTGACTGGGAAGGCTCTGGGGCCACAATCTGAAGTCAGTGTGGCAAGGGCACTGCGGTCTGTCCAGAGCGGTAGCCCATACACATGGTTCCAATTGGCCTCCGTACCCATGCTGCAGGGTCAGTGCTCAGAATGAATTGGGAATTTCAGAGTGGTTTGCTTCCCAGAGTGGACATGCGCCTTCAGACAGGCTCTTTGTGGAAATCCCGCTGGGGCTTCCACATAACATACATATTTGTAATGCCTTCCCCTGCCTCAGGCTACAAGGGTGCTTTGTAGTCAGAACCTAGTTCATTTTAGTATCCCATCTGGTCTTTGGTGGAGCACATTGGAGAAAGTGAACTATAGATTAACCTCCAAGCCAGAAAATATTTTTATGGTTCCCATTTCCATAGGGTCACAAGGGTGTATGAGAATAGAATGCTTGGCAGGAAGTAAAAATCCATACTCTCAGAAATATTCTTCTTTCTAGTTTTGACTCTATCTCTTTAGACTCAGATACTTGTAAGATAAGAAACTACAAGCAGGGACCAGCATGGAAAGCATCACACTGTTCCTATGGCAGTGGGTTGGAGAGAAAAACCTGCATATCCCAGGCTCTTCATGTTCAAGTCATATAGACATACAATTTCAATAATTGCCCGTGTAGGAGTATTATTTTTATATTACGGGGCTTTCTCTCAATTTGGAGGATTAAAATGACCAAATATAATAAAACATACATTAGCGGTATTCTTTATATTCTTTTGTGAATACAAATGTGCACACTGTTGATATGGCTCTTGCTAGTTTACATAATTTTCCAATTTTGTGAGCACCATAAGGTTTGTGCTCCCAGCTGTCTTTCTTAGGAGGAATCAGCTCATGGATTGAGTGCCTAGTTTTCCCTCTTTTACAAGGTGGAGATTAATGTAGTTATCTACAAGTTAAATCTGGCAAACGCAAATAAGCTAAGTCATGTGACTCTGGCTCCCTTGCAGTTGAGATCATGAGCCCACCATGACCAGAAATCTTATAGATTGACCCAGAGTTCTTGACCCTGGGTGTGTAGGTCCATAAGCTGATGAAACTGAAAGCAAAATTTTGTGTCTGTTAATTGTGGGAGAAAGGGCTGTAGCATTCACCAGAGTCTGCACAAGGTGTAGAGCCCACAAAGTGGGAGACAGATACATGAAAATCCCGCTAACATTCCTTTCTTTCTGTCAGTCAGATTCCAAGGTGGCGAAAGCAACAACATAACAATAAGAAACACATATAAATAATTTCTTTTTAAAAAATGTTTCCTCTGGCTTGCCCAGGTAGCACAGTAGGTTGACTAGTCGACTCTTGATTTTGTGTCAGATTCTGAACCTGGTTGTGGGATCCAGCCCTGCATTGGGTGCCACGCTGAGTGTGAAGCCTGCTTGGTATTCCCTTTCTTTCTCGCTCTGCCCCTTTCCCCTGCTCTCTCTCTGTCTCTCAAATATAAATAAATAAATAAATAAATAAATAAATAAATATTTCCTCACAGATAATGCTATTATTCTTTTTGTATGCAGAAGGTTTTGTGTGTCAATATGGGGATGTCTACTTCTTTTTCATGTGAAAAACATAACATAAAAATTCTGCAAATAATACATAAAGTAAGTCTATCACTGGCATAGAACCCTTCAGCTATTTCTTAGCTGGAAATGAAACATATTCATTGATGTTTCTATACAACATATGTTGAATGATTCAGACATCATTTATAAATAGCTACTGAAGGGTGCCTGGGTGACTCAGTCAGTTGAGCATCCAACTCTTGATTTTGGCTTAGGTCATGATCTCAGAGTTTCATAAGTTGGAGCCCTGCATGGGGCTCTGCACTGACAGTACGGAGCCTGCATGGGATTCTCTCTGCCCCTCCCCTGCTCCTGCTCTCTCTATCTCTCTAAAAATAAATACACTTTAAATAAATAAATAAATAAATAAATAAATAAATAAATAAATAGCTACTGATGATATATAGTAGAAAACCTACTTCGAATTTTGAATTTGGATCTTTTCCTGAGCTGGCGATATGTGGTACGATCCTCTCGTGAGGCTGAGTAGGGGCAGTGAGGCGCATTTCCCACCAAGGGCAAACAACCAACACACTTACACTCTGTGCCCATATAAACACTCTGTTTTTCATATTTTACATATGAAAATACAAAGATCAGAGCAGTTAGGTGACTTACATAAGATCACACAGGTGGTAGTTGTTGAGAAGGAGAGTCCCAGGCAAGGCTGAGTCCCTGGCTGAGTTCAAAGCATTCCTTAGGACAAAACTTGGTGATGAGCCCCTGTCTCTGGACATCCTGGCTCCTGCTTCCTCTAAGACCTTCTGGGGAAAGCGAGCCATGGACCACAGAAAGATAGAGCATTTCTCTTGCAGTGTGATTTTCATCATGGCCATTTCCAAAGCATTTGAACTGGAATTAGTTGCTGCATTGAGCCACCGTGAACTTGCATGTCCCTCCAGGGAGACCCCAGCCTTAAGAGATGATTGCAATTGGTCCCAGGAGGAGCCTTCAATTCATCATTGGTCTTTCCAATTTGTGCTGTCCATAGGAATCCAGGACAGTAAAGAGCTAAATAAAACCTGCTGTCTGAATGGAGGAACCTACATGCTGGGGTCTTTCTTTGCCTGCCCCCCTCCTTCTATGGCTGGAACTGTGAGCATGATTCACACAAAGACAACTGTGAGTCTGTGCTCCCATGACACCTGGCTCTCCAAGAGATGTTCCATGTGTAAATGCTGGTGCGGCCAACTTCACTGCTTTCCTCAGACATTTCTACCGGGGTGTGAGGCCCATGTGATGGATGAGCACTTCCTGGTTTCCAGGACTCCAGAATTAATAAGCATCTTTGGGCACCACTTTTTTGATAGCTGGCATCTGCCTTGCTATCCAAAGTTACTGTTGGGGCGCCTGGGTGGCTCAGTCAGTTAAGCGTCCGACTTCAGCTCAGGTTGTGATCTTGCATTTTATAAGTTTGAGCCCTGAGTCAGGCTCTGTGCTGACAGCTCAGAGCCTGGAGTCTGCTTCAGATTCTGTGTCTCCCTCTATCTCTGCCCCACCCCTGCTTGTGTCTCTCTCTCAAAAATAAACATAAAATTTTTTTTTAAATTCAAAGTTACTGTTAAAGGACACTTGCATATGCAATATTTGTCATACAATTTCATAACCTGTAAAGGCTGTCACTCCAATTCCCTAACTGGGAGATAATCATTTGTTAGTTGCCTCGCAATATTGGACAGATTTTCATCATGGTCCCTAACATTTCCCTAACATTTCTTAAAGTACAAACTACTTTCCTCTGCCCTGCCCTCTCCAAAAAACTTTTTTTTAAAAAAAGCCAGCCATATCTACATTGTGACCAAGTTCTATGTTTCTTAATACATGTAGCTCTACCAAGGGTTTTTTCTTCTTATTTTCCTTTAAACAAGTGAACTCTATCTTCAGATCATTAAAGGCTGCTCCTAACATGGAATTGAGGCTAAAGCTTTGGGTAGAGAGTTGATCAAAATCAATCAAGAACTCATCTTTAAAAGGAAAGGAAAGGAAGCCTCTGTAAAGTGAGCAGATGAGAGGGCAGGGGGCAGATATTAGAGGTGAGGGACAGGACACTGAAGTATTGGAAGTGCGCATGTGTACCAGGGATACTAGAAAAGAGGAAGCAAATGGGGAAGAAATTGGGCAAACCAAAATGGATTACCTGGTTGATGATTAGATGGGTCTGAGAAGCAAATTAAAAAGCTAAGTTGGAAGGCAAGTTTCTATCTATAGAAAGCTATAGAAGACAAGGACACCCCTTTCTTCTCAATGCTTGGCAAAGAGATTGAAGTGTCTTTGGAAAAAAAAATTCTATCTAAATTTCCCCAACAAGGGAGCTTAATAAATTAGGTTTTCTCCGTACCTTGCAAGTATTTTAACTGTTGTAAAAGAGAGAACACTCACAGTATATTTGGTTGTAAACCAAGTGATATAACTACGTATTGTAAAACCCATTGTTTAAATACATTGTGCATGTAAATATGCCCAATAAAACTGGAAAACATTTTGAAAAAAAAAAATTTTTAGAGATCACACAGCTGGTAAATGATAGAGTTGGGATTTAGCCTGAGGTGATTTTGGATCTCACACTCTTGTGCTTCTCACTGCCTCACCCAAGTGTGATGCGGCCCCCTCCACTGGAGGGTATCTTTCCTCTCTCTCCAACAATGCGGTAGTCATTCTGTCAATATCCATCGTTCTGGTTCTCTTTTCCATGTATCCATTGGTGATAACTGTCTTCTTCTGACTGACATATCCTTTCTTCAGCCATATCAACACCCGTAATCAGCTACGGTGAAGTCCGCATCCCAGAGCCACTCCCTTCTCTCTAAGTTAGGTATCTGTAGTCTGCAACTTTGGATTCCTATTTTGGAATTTTGCTACTAGAAGATGTTTGTTCTTCATCCCCAGGTTCTTAGGTTTACTCCCCCCCCCCCCCCCCCCGTGCTTCGTCCACAGAAAAGTAACACTAGAGGCAGTTTGGGGAGGTGGAACAAAAATGAACATTCTGTGTAGACAGTAAAAAAATGAGGCAAAGACAAGAGCTTCAGGCTTTAATGAAAACAGAGAAAATGAGAAATGAATTAATAAAAATTGGGGGCCTTATATAGGTACTCACTTAGCAAGTAAATCAATCAACAGACATGACCCAAGGTTGCCCTTGGCAGCAGAGCTATAAAGATGAATTGAGGGAGCTTGCAAGCGTGTAGGGGGAACAATCACGTAGATATATCATACTGCTGTGTGGTCAATGCTCGGAGAGAAGGGTGTACATAGTGCAAATGGCATGCAGGGCGCCAACTCCAATAGTTTTAAAAATTAAGAGTGGGGACTGAAAATTGACTGAGATGACACCATATGTTTTTATAGTACTTTATAGTTTTAAAGTGTGTTTGCATGCATTATTTGTTTGCTCTTCCTCAAGCACTTAGAGATAGAACAGATTATCTCTAATAAGTGAGGAAACATAAGAGACTTTCCCCATCTCATGTTCCTAGGTCCACGCCTTCTGTTTCCCATGACACCATCTTCCCTTTATGGCATTTAAATATGACGCCACTGGTGCTAATTAGAAAATGGGAGAACCTTGGTTGTTGTTTTATTTTCCTTTTTAAAAAAGAATAAATATTAAATTGGTTTGGACATGAACACTTCTTAACATTTTCCATAATGCCTGCACAGTGCTTATGACAAAATTGCAGCCTGACTAGCGGAGTGATCTTGCTAATATTGAATGCGGATGAAAAAGCCTCTGTCAGTCAAAGCCTAATGTGTCTAAGGGATAGAATTTGTCTTTCCTTTGAAATTTTAAGGAATATTTTTCATGGTTAAAGGTTAAAGCTTGTCTCATTGGTTTCCTTTAAAAATATGTTTTCTAACTTGGGCTCTGTGTGTTATTATAACAAATAAAAACATTGGGAAAAGCTCTGGATGTGCTTTTTCCTTTAGATAAGTGTTATGCTACTAGACCATATGACATCATACTTGGCTCTAATGTTTGGAAACCAGACAGTATAAAAGATGGCAAGTTCTAGTAGCCATGTCATAACAGGGGATGAAATATAAAACAAGACTGACAAGAAGTTTGAGGAAACTATTTTTTAAATTGTGCATTTATCATGACAGTTTTGGGGTTAATCTCTGGAACCAGCACAAGGGTGAATGAGGTAATAGTTGCACATGTTATGGATAAGATAACCAAAGGGGGGAAAAGCCCATTTCCAGGCTAATGTGCAGCTAAGATTATGTGCCTGATGGCTGGAAACTGTTGTGTGGTTAGGATAATACACTGTTCAAAAAAAAAAAAAAATGATGGTGATGGAATGGTGAGCAATCACATTGGATCTGAAGCTTTCTGAATGGGGGCAGGAAACAGAGTAGGCTGGAACACAGCAAGAGAAAGATTTGGGAAGCAAGAAAATAGGAGGTAAACTGCAAGACCCCCTCCCAGAAATGACATTATAAGGGTTGGTAATTAAAACTTCACTGAAAAGTGAAATCTAATGATAAAACCAGCTTAATGCTGTTCACGTGTACATTAGGGTAGGAGAGGAGATTGCAACATCGATTCCCATTCCTGACTACCCAGATGTTATTCCCATCACAGAAATGTTCAGAGGTCTTGTTTGGACCCACTTTGTTTTATTCCGTGGCTTTGAGGAAGGGGAAAGAAAGCACTGCAAAGGACGTGTTGACTGAAATGCACCATTAATTTCATGTCTCTTTTGTAAAAAGCACTTTTAAAGTGTGCCAAGATATTTTAAGTGTTTCAACAACATGCTTTTGTGACAATAGAGAAATGAGGGTGCACTTTCATGGTATCAATAAAAATATCTTAGTAATTTACGGAGTTGGACTAAACTCTAAACTCGGTCACAGGGAAGCTCTTTCAGTGTGAACAGAGATAGCAGCAACCTCTATTTTGTTCCTGAGCCACTGAGATCGGCATAAACATGCTCTCTGATTGCTTCTGCAATCTGAAGTCTTGGTTGCCAGGGGGCTTGAGTTTTCTGGAGGGCCTCCATTTTTGGAACTCTCGTCTTTTCCCTCCCCAACAGACCCCAAATTTACAAGCTTTGAGGTCTTAGAAGGAAAGCAAAAAAAAGCATATTTGTTTCTTTCTTAACTGGTGTAGGTTTCCAGATGGTATTAGAAGCTATTACTGGCTGAGAAGAAACATTTGTTTGTGTCTCAGTCTTGTCCTTGGGTCCACAAATTTGGCAAATGGCTCACTTTGAATATCTAAGCAAATAAACAAAGCATTTTCAGTATTTGCTGACACTCATTATCCTATCCTCAAACTTTGCCAGATGCAAACACCAAAGGCCAGTATCTCTAGGTTTTGTTCTATTCAGAATCTCTTTAGAGAATTGCACCAGTGAGAACTCCATATCTGATTCTTTGTATTAATATATCTGTGGACATGTGATTCTACTGGTTGCTTGCTGATGAGTTAAGTTGCATATGTCTTGTTGACTGAATCCTGCAATGTCATGCCAGTGCGGCACTTTCACATGAATGTCACATTACTTGAAAGTTTCTACAATTCCAGTCATGGTGGGAGGCAGTCTAATAGGCAAAGATGTTTTCGAGAGAAAAGTATCCACAATATTATGGAGGTATTGAGGAATGCACGTACCACTTTTCTTTCTTTTTTTTTTTTTTTTTTTTAAATTTTTTTTTCAACGTTTATTTATTTTTGGGACAGAGAGAGACAGAGCATGAACGGGCGAGGGGCAGAGAGAGAGGGAGACACAGAATCGGAAACAGGCTCCAGGCTCCGAGCCATCGGCCCAGAGCCTGACACGGGGCTCGAACTCACGGACCGCGATATCGTGACCTGGCTGAAGTCGGACGCTTAACCGACTGCGCCACCCAGGAGCCCCATCACGTACCACTTTTCAAGTCTGTTGCTGCAAGAGAAATAATGAAGGAAGCAATGAGGCTTGATGGAAAGAGATAAATATGGCCTTCAAGGTCCACGGGTGTATGGCTTCAAATTCTGGCTCTGCCATTTCCTTACCTAGAGCACACTTTACGTCTCAGAACCTAGGTTTCCTTATCTGAAAGTGGGAAACCAACAGGCTTCACAGAGATGTTATGAACAGTAAACAGGTTAATACATGAAAAGTGCTCAGTACTGGGCCTGATATATGAAAGATGCTCAGCAAACACTGGTCCCTTCCTCCAAATAAGCAATAAAAGATCCACAGCTGGGGGTATAAGGAAAGCTCTGCCCATGGCCTTGGAGAGGAGTATTATAGGATGCATAGAATTTCAGTCTACGTGGTATGAGAAGCACTGTAGAGGAAGGAAGACGGAATAGTGTTAAGGAAGGAAGTGATTTGAGGAATAGTATGCATTTCCACTTGACTAACTAATGAGGGAGCTCTGTGTAGGGATAAGGCAAGGAAGGCCTCCAAATGCAATGCTAGGAATTATCATAAAATTCTGAGAGCAAGAAGTATCAATGAGATAATTAGGGGGCACTGTATAATTGGAGCCATTCCAAAGGAACATTCATGTGGCAGCAATATATTCGTTGGATTACAGTGGGGAGGGACAGAGGCAAGGAGACTGGTTAGGACAATTGCAGAGTAGTAGCAAAGAGAAGTAATGAAGAGAAGTGATGAAGGTGGACACCGGTGTGGACCAAGAAAGGGAGGAAAAGGGCATGCAGGTGTGAGATGAGCGAAAAAGGAAATGGCATTGCTCCTTTAACTTCTGCCTAGAAAACACCCTTTCTACTCACTCTGTGTCTCTCTGTATTTTTCAGGACAGAATCTGGTTTGTTTTCAGGTTCCCCTCTCTGACTGTCAGGTTGGGAGTATGCTGAGAACTGCATTTTGCTCATCTTGGTTGTTTCTAGACTCTATGACAGAGTCTGAGAATATAGTTAGCCCTTGCAAAGAGTTTGTTTAGTGCAAGAACAAATGTTGAATAGATGTGGAAGAGAGACAAAAAAAAAAAAAATGGAATGGCAAGGGGAAAATAAAAAGAAAGGAGAGTAAAAGATAAGTGCTAAATTGAGGGGAAGGAAGTAAAAAGAAAGATGAGTGGGATGTTTTGGAACAGCTTGAGTTCATTCACAACCAGGACGTGGAATTGCAGCCATTAAAAATTAGATTAACACTTCCCTTCTTTTTTTCCTTTACGCTGAAGCCTTCACCCCATGCACTGCCCTTAATAAATAATACTTGATGAAGATGGTGATGATGTGTCCTCTTCATGTTAATCCAGGCAGTTCTCAGTTTATGAATGGGTCGGGTTCCAAATGTCTGTTGTAAGTCAGTTGTTTGGCCGTTGGAATGTATTTTTCCTTTGAGACAGTCAGCATAACAGTTAGCGGTTAAATTCTGCTTCACAACAGGCTATTTAATCCACAAAGTGTTGGAATTACAGTGCAAATGCACTGCAGAGTAGTAACTCCTTTTAGGCATATTACATACTCCTTGATGGTTTGCAAAGTGCTTTTGCATACGTTACAAAAATGGATTCTCTCTGCCTAATATTTTTTCCATGGAAAAATGTGTTCCAAGTTTTAAATGAGGAGGCCAGGAACACATCCTCCACCCACTCTGGTCTCCATGAAATGACTTGGCTTCCACAGACAGGCTCCCACACTGTCCTTCCCAGAGGCGCCCGCTCCAAGGGAGACCCTGAGACAGGGAGGTAGAGAGGGTATATGTCAGCACAAGAGGGCCCATGATGAGCATCGCCATCCCTGGCTTTCTAGTCAGAAGAACCAGTCTGTAGCTGGAACCTTCCACTCACCAGCTGGTAACCTTGTGTGAGTGTTCAGTTTCCCCTTATATAGAGTGGGGATAGTGATGCCTACCTCATGGGGCTTTGTGATGACTAAAATGTGATAATGAATGAAGGAGCACACAGCAGACACTCAAAAATGTTCTCTGGATCCCCCTCCCCACATGCCCACCACCACCAAACTCTGAAGCAAAATGGGTAAAAAGGGGCTCCTTCTGGGTCTATAGAGCAAGGGTTAGGAGCTAAGAGGCTCTTGTGGGGGTGTTGCCCTGATGAGTAACCAGTTCCCGAAAGGGGAGCAGTGAGGGCTCAAGGGTGGTAATTGTCCCAGACACTAGTGGCAGCTGTGACAGCCTTTTCTGCATCAATATTGTGTGGAGCTCTTTTAGAAGGGGAACCAGCTCAGGACACCTGGGAGACTCAGTCGATTAAGCATCGGACATAGGCTCAGGTCATAATCTCAAGATTTGTGGGTTTGAGCCCTGCATTGGGCTCTGTGCTGACAGTGTGGAGTTAGCTTGCTTGGGATTCTCACTCCCTTTCTCTCTTTGTCCCTCCCCCACTTGCACTCTCTCTCTCAAAATAAATAAACTTGAAAAGGAAAAAAAAAAAAAAAGGAAGGGGAACCAGCTCTGAGCTGGGTAGTATCCCTGTCACTGATATACCCCCGCATCTTCAGTCGCTTAACACTGTAGAAGTTTAGCACTGGTGGAAGAGGGAGACAAATGTGCTACCGGAGGATGTGCATTGGAGATTGGGTCAGGCCTGGAAGGGGGCTCCCATCACTTCTGCTCATAGAGCATTGGCTCACGTCATGTGACCATATGGGACTGCAAAGGAGTGGAAAGTGTAGCTTGTTACTTGTCCAGGAAGAAGAGGAAGTAGCTTTAGCGGTCAGCTAGCAGTCTTTGCAGCAGATGGGGGTAAGGGTGCTAAGTAGCTACTTGTTGGTACAAATTGTTTGCAAGTGACTAATTATAAGTAAACAAACAAGAACCACAGGACTGCAACTCAAGATAAACAAATGAGTCAAGCTGAATGAGCACTAGAGGATTTCCAGTAAGATAATGGCCTCAGCACTTTGGGGTAAACCTTGACATGTGCTCTAGTTTTCCTTCTTTGGCAGAAATAAAAGAGATTGAACAGATCAATATTAAACAGTTTTAAAAGTAAATTAAAACATAAAGATAATGATCGTTTAAAATGCCTCTACCAAGAAACTGTTTAAAATAATGCCACACTCAATAATATAATTTAAGGTCAGGTATTATAATGTATTGACTCTGTGTGAAGACACAAATAGTCACTTTTCTTGGCATGGAATTCAGTGTATCACAGGCAGTGAGAGTTGCAAATTATGTCCCTTTGTCCCTTTTTGCCTGGGTTTGTAAAATGATATTCTTTTCTAGAAGAAAAGTTGCTCAAAAACCAACTTAAAATTCCATCTAAATGCATCTCATTAAAAGTTCGGAAGCATTTCTTTTGTTGCATTGGTCTAAATACTGGTTTGAAAGCCAATGACTAAAGAGCAGTAACTTTGCTTATTCCCAAAGAACAGGGAATGAGGCCATTGAGGGAGGGAAAATAGCTCTCTCTATGTTATAACCTAAGACATTGCAGTTGCCCTGCAAACATGGGATCATTTGGGGCATTTCTCAACTTGGGAAGCATTTGGCTATTGGAGTGACTCTCACTCTTGGCTTCTTGGTAGAATCACCTGGGGAACTTTAAAACATTCTGATGCTCAGGTCATACCCTAGACCAATTAATCTCAGGAAGTAGGACCCAGGCACCAGCATGTTTTAAAGCTCCCTAGGTGACTCCAATTCACAGCACAGTTTGGGAAGCGCTGGTCTATTAGATAGGATTACCTGCTATATGAAAACAGCAAGTTCTAGTTAATCAGCTCAGATTTAATCATTTAAATCACAGGCCAGACACCGTGCTTGGTCTTGGGGGCTAAGACATGGGTGCTGGCTTCAACTGTGTCATTGCTCTGGGAGAGAGGCTAAGCTTAGCAGGGCTGGAGGATGGGGGGGTAGGGGGCGGTGGTGAAGGGCCATAGACTGGGGGTAAAATTGGTTCAAATGTTCATCAGTGAAAGGAAGAGAAGATCACAGCAAATATCTGATAATAGTCATGCTTTGTAGCTGAAGAAACTGGAACATACATTTAGAAGGACTCATTAGAGGAAAATTTTATCTTAGGAGGGGATTAGAAGCTAGGACACCATTCTTGTGGATAGCACACCATTACTTTTGCTTATCTACTCCAGGCTCTCCTAAGGATTTAAAAACAAATAAACAAACAAAACAAAAACCCAAAACCAACTCAAGAAGCCTTTTTATAAAATTGCTTAAAAAGAATAATACACTTCTAGATAAAATTTACATAATATAATTTGTTTAAAATACGCTGTAAAAAAGAACACTAACTTGTAAAAGACATAGTTTTCTCTTAAATGGTTAGAATTGAAGAGCTTTTGTCAGGCAGCAGGACAAAATTTTATTGTATAGGCCAATGGCAGCATTCTGATAGGGTTTTATTCTATGATATTCCAAAGATAATAAGATACCTGATAAATGATAAGCCATGGGTTCTTTTTATTTTTATGTTTTTATTTTATGTTTATTTCATGGGGTGGGCTACTCTACACCTTTCCCCAGGTAGGATCTGTAATTGCACTTGTTCTTGTTATTAGATGAGTAGGTGTCTGGAAAGGGGTGGGTATTGAGCCCCAGGTCTGCTCGGGATCCCTGGGACTGTGTTTTCTTGTCTGTGAAATGGTGATAGTAAATGGTTGAAAAGCTAGAGTATTATTATTAATTATTATTAACAGAGTATTATTAACTCTAACAAATGTGAAAGGACCATACACAGGTTTTTATACTCATTAAGTGAATGCTAGTAGGTGCATGGGTAGTGGGAACGTGTTTCTTCTCTGAAGTGCATTTTGAATATCTACTTGATATTATGTGCTAGTTCCCCTTAATGAACTTTGCTCATTCCTTTCTCCATGATCTGGAAGTAGTCGTGGTAATGTCCAATAAAACTGAAATGGCAGAGTTCTACAGAGTTCCTACAGTAGTGATGGGGGTAGGATATCTAGTTATTAGTGAACAAAGCTAAATCAGGAAAGAATATAACAGTAATTTAGCAACAATTTTACATATCTCACAATAATTTAAAGCATAACACAATTTGTAGTACAGTTTCTAGAACATAACTGGATTCTCAAGTGTTGTCAAGACTACCATAAAATCTAAAGTTCATTCTATAATTCAATATTTTTAACAAAATCCACTTATCTTGATGATGTATAGATTAGTTAATGATAACTTTAAAAAGCAATTCTTTCTAGGTTCCGGGAATAACAGGTAAGCATAATTTGTGTATGAATTCTCTGTGATTTGACTCATAGAATAACAGACCTTTCAGTCTGATGCTGGTGTTTTAAATTTAAACATCAAGTCAGTTTACACATCTGGCCTTACTTGGTGGTTTTCTAACTTGCCAATGTTATATCTTAAATGTACTTATATTAATCATAGTTCAAAATAGCCACATCATTAAATAATAATTTTTTGAAAATATATGTTCTTAGAAATGGGACATACACCCGCTTCAGTTTTTGTTGTCAAATCACCGGCTGAGAAGGGGGTAGGGAGGAAAAGAATGCCAGATCTGCATTTTGGGCCATCAGCTAACTCCCAGAGTTGTTTCATGTGAGTCTCGATTTGGTTGCCAAAGGAAAGATGGAGACGCATGTGGCCGCACTGTCATACTCCCCTGCCAGCTGCAAACCTCATCACAGTTCCTGTGAAGTACATTTCCACAGATCAGGTTTCTGCCAGGGAAGACTTTAACAATCTCCTACTCCACTTTCAACCAACAACAATTAGTATTAGCAAATGGTTCAGGCCACTGCCTGGGATTACATATGATTTCCATTCAAAAAAAGACAAACTTTTACTCAAACCAGACCCACATGCTGAACACTTGAGCTCCCCTCTTAGATATAATAAAATTGAGACAGTTTCTATCTTTCATTTAAATAAAAAATCACTCTCACATTTGAAATCAAGTTGGCTGTCTTCCCTTGCTGGGTTAGCCATCTGGTAAGGGGGACTTTTGGAGGACTTATGTTCAGGCCAGGCGTTTAGGGGGAAAAAAATCATTATCCTTTTGTCCTTTTGTGCCTTACTCTTTTAATGTGGTCAAACTTTTTTTAAAGGTTTTCACAGCAGGGTTTTTTTCCCCCTCTTTCAGATAACACATATGGCAAATAAGTTAAAATCTTAATACATTTTACAGTCAAAATTTGCTTTTTCAGAGTTGTGGATCAGAAAAGCACAAGCCTGATTGAGGTCACTAAGGCTCATTGTAAAACAATAGAGATTCAAAGCATTCACTTACTCCATGCCTGTGGTTCTTTTAACACAGCTACATTATTTTTCAGGGTAAGGTATTTTTCAGGTAAGGTCAGTTTTTCCTTGCCGTGTGTTTCAAAGGCTTAGGATTTCCCCAAATAGATGATAACCCTAGCATGTCCAGGCATTTTACTGTTCTTCTCAGTTAAGTTCTTAAAAATAAAAAACAAAAAACAAAAAACAGGTCTTGATGGCTGCTAACTATCCAGTTACTCTTCTGGTGTTTTCTGCCTGAGTAGCGTCTGATTATATCAAACAGGAAATCTGTTCAGGACAACCACCTCATAGGAACCATTGTTCCTATTACATTTCTGGACTTTAGAAAATCATAGATAATTCAAAGTTACAAGTTTCCTGGAATTGAAGGTTGCTAAAGAGCTCATTCCTGTTTTACAGATGAGGTAATTAAATATCAGATAAATAAGATGATTTTTTATAAGCCCACCCAATCCAGAGTGGAGGGGGGCCTAGAACATAAATACACCTTCTGCCTTTTATAACTTTACTCATTTTCCCACATCAAAATACAGATGCATTGCATCTTTGAATAAATTTTTTTTATGATAGTGACAATTTGCGTGCCTTTTCATAAAATGTTCATTATGAAACTGTGCAGATCTCAATTAGGAACCTAATTTGCCTCCTGCAAGTCGTGAAACAAATAAATATGGATATGAAACATAGTATTTATGCCTGGTACCCTAGGGTCATGGGGAATATTTTATTTTGCTCCTTTGTTATTTCTAAAGAAAACATCCTGGTACATTTAAACATTTTCAGATTAAAATCTTAAAATCAGTCAGTTTGATACTCGTTTTCTCAAGGGGAAGGAAGGAGAAAAAAATCAGCGGTGAAGTCGATGGCACGGAAAACCTACAAAATGGCTTTTAATTAAAATGTCATTTTGGCCAGGCTGAACTAAATTTCCCGAGATCTTCTTCTTTGTATGACATAGGCCACAGGGGAGATGCTTGAGAGATTTGGAAGTGGAAAGGAAGCTATTTTGTAGCGCACACACACGTGATTGCTGATCTGCTGACTCACCTTGACATGAAGCAGTAGCTGGGTCTGTAACTGCTCTGCCTCCCCCGGTCTTCCATCAGCTTCTCTGTCTCCTGAGCCTGGCCTGTGTGTTTAGCTCTGTGACTGAGGGGTTTCTGTAGGACCTTGGATCCGTTTACTGTTGACTGTAACATGTTACCACAAGCATAGTCACATAAAATAATTTCTTGCAGTTCTATACGTTAGATGTCTGACCCTGCATCTCACTGGAATAAAGATCTTTTTAAAAATCCTGTGTTTGTTCTGATAGGGAAAAGAAGTTTGCATAATTGAATTTCATGATGGTAGTATTGTTTCTGCCAAAGCTGGGAAAAAGTAAATGGTGGGGAAATTTTTAAGTAAATCTTTTTTTCCCATTATTTTTTTCTTTAAAACCCAGGATGCAATATGAGAATATTGCAATACTATGAGATTAAACACCTGGAATATAAAAGCATTTATGTTAATAATAGGCAAATTAGTATATTATATTATATTATACATTATATTATTATATTATAATAATAATAGGCGAAATAGTAAATAGATAATCCTGGGAAATCAATTTGAACAAGTTGAGGTCTGGGAGTAGTTACTCTTTTTCATTAAGCAACGACATTCTTCATGAAAGAGGTAGGGTTTGAGATTCTTTTGTAATGAGGGGTGCCTGGGTAGCTCAGTCTGTTAAATGTCCAACTTCAGCTCATTTCATGATCTCATGGTTCGTGGGTTCAAGCCCTGCATCGGGCTCTGTGCTGACAGCTCGGAGCCTGCTTTGGATTCTGTGTGTGTGTGTGTCTCTCTCTCTGCCCCTCCCCCACTCATGCTCTGTCTCTGTCTTTAAAAAATAAACATTAAAAACGATTTAAGATTCTTCTCAATGAATGAAGACAAAAAATTGTTTCTGGCAGCAAGCTCTTTTTCTCTAATGTATTGCCAGTCCACTAGAAACAGCTAGATTTTTTCCTGTCCCCATTTTATCTGCTCGTCTGAATGTGAGTAGAAAGTGAATGTAGTTATGCAAGTGTAATCAAATCACATAGGTAGTTTAGAAAATATAGTAGTGTAGGTATAGTCACAGAACTCCCATGTATAATTGGCAGAGACAAGTCTTCCGCATAGAATTTTGCAGAGAAACATTGGTACTTACTCAGAATCACCTGGAAATTTAACCGTCTGTAAAAATTTTGAAACTTGGTGGATACCCACTCTTTACACATTGGAAAAGAGCATGTCCAATTTATCTTTTTGTCTAACTTCATTCAAAACTGTTGCATTTGTTGATCAGCTGGTGTGCTGATGCAGATCCCAAAAGAACATTGCTTCCTCCGAGAACACTTATTTAACCACCCACATCCTGGCCTGCGGCCCACTGGCACACTCGCCCCCTTTGTGAATCAGGAATAGAGTGTAAACTCAATCTGCTACACACACAATGGCACATTCCTGGTGCTGGGCTGTCTAGACCATTTCCTTCACACAGTGGCTCAAGGGTCTTTTTACAGAGCAATTACTGGAATGCTAAATTGCGGGTAGTGGCTTCTTCAACACATTCCTAACCCGGTTCAGACAGTGGCGTTTTAAGTGGCCTTCTTCCACAGATTAGTATGGTCATTAACGTGCCTCTTCACATTAGCTTTAAAAGTGAGTTTTCTGGCAGCTGAAGCTCTTTACCTCTCACCTGTTCTTTCCCTAGAAATGGAGAGGATGTTGTCTCTGCTCCTTGCCTTTTTGGTGGTTGTTTTTCTGGACTGAGATATAAGTATTCAGGGAAAAATAGAATATTCAAAGCACGTGCCAGATACCTAGATACTCCAGCTCACATGTGAGTTTTGAACTAGTTTGAGGAAATCCAAGGGTTTGAAAGGATTCAAATTCCTGAAACTATGTCCATGGCCCCACATTTATTAGCCAGACTAATTCGTTTCCATTTGCCTCATCTTCTCATCTCAAAAAAAAAAGCTCCTGACCAATAACAATAACAAAATAGGTGTTAAGAGTGAGGCTAAAGAGATCAGAACAGAGGAAATATACTCTGTATGTGTTAAATATTATGTAAGGTGCAAAATAATACATATTTCTTAGAGCTAGAAACTATGGATCACTTTATGTTTGGTTTAGGGAAGTCTATGTTCTCTTAGTTTTATAAAAATGTCGTCCTACATTTTCTTCTATTGTTTTTATTTCTTTTGCTTTGTTTGTTAACTCAGCTGTAACATATTCTTGGGCATCTCTTAAGATAGGCATTATATCCAATTGTCTCAACGTCATTCATTGAATCCTCTTATAGTTAATTTACAAGATACTTTTACCTCATTCTAATTCCCCCCTAAATACCTGGATTTGTTTCTGGTGCATTGACTTTGCCAATACCATAATGTTTTAATTATCGTAGCTTTCTATTGTGTTTTCATATTTTGTATATCAAATAAAAAACCTCTTGTCTATTCTTTTAGAGATGAGCTTTAAAATCAACTTATCATATCTGTTAAGGAATCCCATTTAGGTTCTGGTTAAGATTATGTTGAATTTATAGATGTATCTGGACCAATTGGAAATTTCATGTTATTGAATCTTCCCGTGTAAGAACATGGTCTACTTAGGTGTAGACTACATTTAGAGGAGAAACAAGAAAATAAAACACCTCCACAATGCTTGAAATTGGCCAAACCACATGTCCCTTTTGTGACTTTTTCTAGGAGAGGTCAACTTATTAAATGTATTAGTTTTTAAAATTTTTAAAAAATAAGATGATTGCTTTGGCCACTTGAGTGTATAATCTCAGTCCTTTTGTATCACAGAATACTACTCAATAACTAGTTGTGACTAGATGGGAAGAGTTAAGTATTATTTCCAGACGTGTCAGCTTCTACCTCCAGTTTTACAACATCTCTCCTTGTGGTCAGTAGGGGGTGCTCCTGCAGCAACATGCCCTGTTTCAATGCCACTGAATCCTAACGAATTTCAAACCTTAGGAAGTATTGGTTTATAAATTATCAAGTGCAGTTCTCACACATTCTAACAGACTCACATCTGTGGGCATTTTATGTAGAAGACAAGTAATGGGAGAAGGTGAGATCTTCAAAGTGTCTTGTAATCGAAGAAGGCCTGTATTATATAAGCACAGAAGGCAGAAAGGGATTATAACAACTTGTGTTTGGGCTAACGAGTGGAGCCTCTGCTTTTAGAGGCTGTTCTTTGGAGCCCTGGTGCCAGCAGACTGCTTTGTGAGCTGTCAGTTTCCTGATCTTAGTCCTTTAAGGGCAACATTTTTTAAGTGGTGCTTTAAATAGGGGAGACCAGCTCAGGAGAGCAATGAGCTGGAGCTATGGAAGGAAGTGGGTCTGGTTGCAGACAATCCTATGGGAAAATTTTTGATTCTATCTACCAGCTTTGGAACAGTTCCCCTCACTGTTGATGGTGGTGATGTTGAAACAAGCGTGTCACTCTCCACTTCCCCTACCAATGAGCCCAATGCTTCTTCCTTGTGTTCCCAAACCATTCAGAGTTTATTTCTGTTTTGCAAATATCACATTTGGTGATATTTACCTGTGTGTTTGTTTATGTCCCCTTGTCAAGCAACACGAAGGCAGGATCACACTATGTTGTCTAGCATAGTGTTTGCTATACTGTAGACAGTCAATAATTATTTGTTCAGTGGACGATAGAAGGAAAGGAGGGCAAGTAGAAAAAAAGAAAAAAAAAGGGGTCATGGAGTAGTAAATTAATATTAGAGGGTGGGGCACCTGGGTGGCTCAGTTGTTTGAGTGTCCAATGTCAGTCCAGGTCATGATCTTGCGGTTCGTGAGTTCAAGCCCCACGTGGGCTCTCTGCTGTCATCCTGTCAGCACAGATCCTGCTTCAGATCCTCTGTCCCCGTCTCTCTGCCCCTCCCCCACTTGCACTCTCCCAAAAATAAATGAATATTAAAAAAAAATTAGACGGTAAGTGAATTTTTAAACTGATACAGAATCTGGTAATAACAACAGTAAAAAAATTCACACAGAACATTGCTGGGTATGATCCAATACAAATGATGGCAACAAAAAGCAATTTTGTTCTTTTTTTAAATATATTTTTAAAGTTTGTTTGTTTATTTTGAGAGAGAGAGAGAGAGAGAGAGAGAGAGAATGACAGGCGAGAGCCCGACATGGGGCTCAGGTTCACGAACCATGAGATGATGACCAGAGCTGAAGTCAGACGCTCAACGGACTGAGCCACCCAGGTGCCCCAGAAAGCAATTTGTTTCTAATGAGGTTAGTAATAATATTTGCAATAGCAAACATGTAACATAACCATAAACCTCATTGTAAAGTGAAGAGACCCTTTGATATTGTAGATTCCATAGTTTAATTGCATAATGTAAAAGTGTTCTTATAATAGCAAGGTTCGGGAATGTAGAGTTTCATGTACAATTTTATTAAAATCATATATCCTACCGATATCACAATGTTAACTCATATATCCTACCTTCAGATATCACAATGTTAACTCATAATTCCGGTTGTGACTCTTGCTTGAATGGATTTTTTTTCCACTACCTTCTCTCTCTCCCTCTCAATAATGCATCAGCTATCTATTAGTTGAGGAGGTTAGTTCAGGTATTTACATTCATGGGTCCTTGGGTTACCTTTTTCAATAATACTACTAACTTTTCTTATCTTCAGACAACCACAAATGAGGGTATTTCTAGAGTCATCATTCTTCTGGATAAGTTCATTATCCAATTATCTAGTCTATATGAATTGTTCTTAGAAAACCTAAAGTTAAACTGGGTGATATAAATACTGTTTTGAGTAGAACGACTTTTTAAGGTGCTCCCACATAAAAGTTTTATGTTTAATAATTTGATAAAAATAATTGCATCATTTTTTCTGTATTATGTTGACTTCCTATATTTGCTTGAATAGACAGTTAAAACTATGAAAATCACTTGGACCAAAGGTTCATACTGACGCTAACGTAGCATATGCAATGTAGCCAAAACCCACAGTATTTTATTTTTAACATGTTAAGTACTTTAAAAAGTGGAGAGTATGATCAACATGATCATTGATTTTCCTAAGTACCCTTTGGGTCCATCTCACTTTGTTCATTTAGTGTTGATTAAGAAAATCACTGGGAAATTAAAGGAAGCTAATGAGGAAGCAAGCTCTGGGAGATTAAGTGATTTTCCTAAGGATTATAAATCTGAAGATAGGTCCCTTTTCTTCCTTTTGTTTTTAAGCTACCGGCCCAAACGCTCACTTTACATGGGATTATATATACTTTGTGAAAATTGTCATATGTTCTTGATATATGGTATCTCATTAATTTTATGTAATGTACTATTTACATTATTATTTATTATCTATGTTATTTGGTATAATATATTCAACTCAAACACAACTATAATTGACTTTTTAGATATCTATAATGATGCAATGAACGGAAATTAGGAAGGCAAAGTGAATTTCACTTTTTAGAAAAATTTCATTGAATCAGATTTTTTTTTCCCTTGGAAGTTGCCTTGCATAATTTCTTTATATATTTTGGATATTAACCCTTTACTGGATTTATCACTTGCAAATATCTTTTCCTGTTCAGTAGATTGCTCTTTTGTTTTATTGGTTTCCTTTGCTGCGTAAAAGCTTTTATTTTGGTGTAGCCCCAATAGTTTAATATTG
The DNA here is from genome assembly GCF_028749965.1 of Puma concolor. Taxonomy (NCBI): domain Eukaryota; kingdom Metazoa; phylum Chordata; class Mammalia; order Carnivora; family Felidae; genus Puma; species Puma concolor. The sequence continues at coordinate 77,261,423 of NC_141671.1, forward strand.
CTTTTGGTTCTCTTGCCTCAGGAGACATATCTAGAAAAATGTTTCTATAGCCCATGTCAAAGAAATTACTGCCTATGTTTTCTTCTAGGAGTTTTATGGTTTCAGATCTCACGTTTCATTCAGCCTTTAATCCATTTTTAGTTTACTTTTGTGTATGGTGTTAAAAAGTAATCTAGTTTCAGATAAAAATATTATATATATATATATATATATGTATGTGTATATATATATATATATATATATATAAAATGGAATATTACTCAGCCATAAAAAATGGGATCTTGTCATTTGCAATAACATGGATAGATCTCGAGGGTACAATGCTAAGTGGAATAAGTTAACCAGAGAAAGACCAATATCAGATGATTTCACTAATATGTGGAACTCAAAAAATAGAACTGTTATTTGCCAGAGAGGAGGGGGTGGTGAGAGGGGTGAAATAGATAAAGGGGATCAAGAGTATACTTATTGTGATGGGCACTGAGTAATGTGTAGAATTGTTGAATAATTATATTTTGCACATGAAACTAATATCACACTGTATGTTAATTATACTTCAATAAAAAAATTTCAATGCTGCAAGTATTTTTGGAGCATCTGCTCTGGAGGTACAACTTGCTCTATAGTCAGACTGCTAAGGTTCATTCTAACTGTTTCATGTAGAGTTGGGGTACCTCACATATGGGACTTAACCTCTATAAGCCTCAATCACCTTATCTGGAATATTCTTTTTTTTTTTTTAATTTTTTTTTCAACGTTTATTTATTTTTTGGGACAGAGAGAGACAGAGCATGAATGGGGGAGGGGCAGAGAGAGAGGGAGACACAGAATCAGAAACAGGCTCCAGGCTCTGAGCCATCAGCCCAGAGCCTGACGCGGGGCTCGAACTCACGGACCGCGAGATCGTGATCTGGCTGAAGTCGGACGCTTAACCGACTGCGCCACCCAGGCGCCCCTGGAATATTCTTTAAGATAATTACAATCACTGCGTTTAAGGTGGCAGGAGGATTAAATGAAATAATTCATGTAAAGCAATTAGTATAGCGCTTACCACATGGTGAACTCTCAGTAAATGGTAGCTATTCTAAAAATAAAAAATAATGGTAGCTAGTCTTACCATTATGCTAGGTCCATGGGCTAACATAAAAGATGTTTAAGACACTGCCTATATTTTTGAAGAGATTATAATATTAATAATATTTTTTTCTATTATATTAAGAACCTGGGCTCTGTGTAGTAGGTTGAAACATTACACATGATCAATATAAAAAATATTCCTACCTACAAAATGTACCTTTCATGTAGATATATAAATTATAATTGATATGCTTGTATTTTATTTATTTTATTCCTTTTATTGTAAAATAAAACAGGTACAGAAAAACACACACAAAATGTATAGCTTGGAAAATTATTATAAGACAAACAGCTTGAAATCTCCACTCATGTTAAGGAATAGAATATTACTAGCTGTGATGATTAATTTTATGTGTTAACTTGACCAGCCACAAGATGCCCAGATTAAACATTGCTAAGAGGTGTGTCTGTGAGGATGCTTCCAGACATAGTTACATTTGAATATATGGACTCAGTAAAGTAGATCTCCCTCTTCTATGTAGGTGAGCATCACCCAATCCACTGAAGGCCTGAATAAAACAAAAACTGGAGGAAGGAAGTATTCCCCCTTTTCTCCTGCTGAGACAGGAGCTGAGACATCTCATCTTCACCAACTCATAGACTGGGATTTACACCATTTGCTCCTCTGGTTTTCAATCCTTCTGACTGGACTGAATTATACCACCAGCTTTCCTGGGTACTCTAGCTTGCAGGAGGCAGATGGGCAAAGCTTCTCAGCCTCCATCATCACATGAGCCTGTGTATGCATATGCATATGTATATGTACATGTGTATCTATACCACCTATGCCTATATCCATAATCTATATGTCCTACCTGTTCTGTTTCTCTAGAGAACCCTGACTAATAACAGCAGCCTCTCCAGAACAACTTTCATGGAGCTATCCCAATCATAACACCCCCCTCCCTCTACAAGTAATGAGGATCCTGATATGTGTGGTAAAGACCCCCTTGCGTTTTCCTTTGGTTTTAACACTCAAGTGAGCAACTTTGAACACTATGGCACAGTCTTTCCCACTTAAAACAATTGATACATCTTCTACACCTCTTTTAATCTACAGTAGTCTACAGGATTCTCAGCCATTTCTTACAATATATCTGTGAAGAACCCAGAGCATCTCACCTTTCCAGAGTCAACAATCTGAATTTTGCTGAATGCATATTCATGGTGCTGTTCAACGTGTTTCTCTGTCCTTTTGTACTCTTGCAGACTGGCAGCTGGATCCAAATACTTATTGAGACTCAGGTTCAATTCCTTTGGCAATATGATGGTTTTCATCAGGAGACACATAACATCTGCTATTTGCTCTTTTTTAATCTTTATAGCAGTGGATGTTCAAAGCGTAGATATATTATTTTATTGGGGTTACAAAAAGGTAATATTTAATTCTATTACTTCTTTTTCATTTACTGGTTGGCATAATTTTGTAAGAAAATGCTTTCTTCATCTACTATTTGGCTACCCAATGGTACATACAGTTTATAAAGGAGTGGCAGTATAAATGTTTGATTGTTTTCTTTTATTTACTCAATTTTTAGATAATGGAGAAGTTATCTGTTATTCTCAGGAGATGACCAACTAGTTTTTGTAAATATTGTTACAAAATATAAATATTTTTGATGGGTTTTAACTGATTATCATTTTTACCCTTCTTGATATTCATTGTCCTGTATTTGGCTGGTGGGAGCTTCTTTCAAGTTGGCTCTAAAGTCTTCTGATATTATAGAATGGTCTTCTTTTGCTCTTTGGTATGTCAAGATATTTTAGGTCATCTTATATATGCTTCTGACCTGTAATTGGCCATTTCTCCAAGAAGCCCCAATGTCTTTTAATAGGAAATGATACATAAAAACCACAATCTTAGCTCTAGGATCATTCACTGGCTTATCATCATTTCTAGGCTCTTTCAGAGAATTCATTCTAATATTTCCAATTCAAATATAGGGCTACAGGGTTTGTACTTTACCTTTCCTGTATTATATCTGTATTTTCTTCTGTCTACACTGAAAATCTTGGTTATCAAAGATTGAGGAGATGATAGAATTCGATAGAACTCAGTTCCTTTATCCCATGTTACACAGGGGATAGTTTCCGAATAACAAAATTTATATTAAGGTCTCTATTATGATAATGTAAAGCCATTTAGATTTATTGCCATATGCAGTCTCTATTCTTCCCCTACCTTTTTTTTTAAAGGTAATTATGTTGTATCTATATTATCAGGTCATATGTCATTTATATTCTAGGATACCTTTCTCATTAAATCTTAGTTTTATAGGTAACGGTGTATTAAATGCTCATACCCCCCTCTGACATATGTCAATGTCCTCGTCGTTTTAGATGTCTGAAGCTCATTCTCTCATAGATTCCAAAGAAAGATCCATGGGAATAATATTCCTTGAGTTCCTACATGTTGACAACAGTTTGTCTATGGCCTTTATACACTCTCATTCTCTTCCCTCGAGTGTTTTCAATGTGTTACTTCATTTTTTTTTTTCCTGGTATAATGTGCTGCTGTCAAAAATTCTAATGATAATCTATTTTTTCCTTATAAATCCTCTGTTATTTTTACATAGATGCAAAAAAGTATTTTTTCCTGTTTTCTAAAGTTTCACTAAATTATGTGCAGATATTGGTTTTTCTGAGTCAATATTCTCAAGTACCTGTGTTCCAATATGTAATTTCATTTTGTTTTAATTTTAGGTAAGTTTTCCTGAATTATACTGTTCGTGTTTATTCATTTTCTTGTTTTGTTTTTCTCTTTAGCAGAAACTTTTTGACTACCGACAATATTTATTCATATCTTTTTTCCCTTTCCCTTTTTAATCTCATTCTTAATCTGCTTTTTTTTTTTTAATTTTTTTTTTCAACGTTTATTTATTTTTGGGGGGACAGAGAGAGACAGAGCATGAACAGGGGAGGGGCAGAGAGAGAGGGAGACACAGAATCGGAAACAGGCTCCAGGCTCTGAGCCATCAGCCCAGAGCCCGACGCGGGGCTCGAACTCACGGACCGCGAGATCGTGACCTGGCTGAAGTCGGACGCTTAACCGACTGCGCCACCCAGGCGCCCCAATCTGCTTTTTAAAATTGGGGTAAAATACACATTGCATTCAATATACTATCTAACCAGTCTAAGGTGTGCAATTCAGTAGCATTAACTACATTCACAGTGTTGTGCAACCATCACCCCCATCTCTCGAATGCTTGCATGGTCTCAAACTGAAACTCTCTACCCATTCTTCCCCTTTCCCTTTCCATTTACTTCTGATTTTCAAAAGCTTCATTCTCTTCACTTATATCTCTTTAGGCACTTTTTTGTTGTGTTTATTTATATTTGTGATCCTTTGGCTCTTGTCTTCATTTCTAAAATGATATGTTTCTTTTATTTTCAATTTTTTCTTTAAATCTGTCACCTCATATATGAATTTTCTTAATCTGATTTATGTTGGTTTTGCACATCTTGTGTCATCATTTCCTTAATGCCTTTTTGCGTATTTGGAAATGCTACATTATATACTGACCTGTTTTTCGAGCATGTTTATAGAATACTGTAATTATTTATGGGACTGTGATTCTACCTCTTTTTCTCTTTTTTCTTATAGTAACCTTCATGGTTTCTAAAGGATTTGACCTTCATAGTTTCCTGTTGCTTTTTTTTTTTTTTTAAATGTGAATTCAGTTTTCCAAAACCTCTGGAGGTGGCTTGGTTCAGATAGATTTTCTTCTTTCTTTCTTTCTTTCTCTCTTTCTTTCTTTCTTTCTTTCGTGTGTGTTTATTTTTTGAGAGAGAGAGACAGACAGACAAAGCGTGAGCAGGGGAAGGCAGAAAGGAAAGGAGACACAGAATCCGAAGCAGGCTCCAGACTCTGAGCTGTCAGCAGAGAGCCCTACACGGGGCTCGAACTCACGAGCTGAGACATCATGACCTGAGCCGAAGTCAGATGCTTAACCGACTGAGCACCTATGCATCCCTCAGATAAAATTTTCTAGATTTAAAGGGCACCCTCAGAAGGCCTCAGTTAAACGCCTGGGTCTTGATGCTCAGGTCATAATCTCATGGTTTGTGAGATCAAGCCCCAAATCGCCTTGGGTTCTGACAGCACGGAGCCTGCTGGGGAGTCTCTCTCTGCCCCTACCCCGCTCACACTCCCATGATCTCTCTCTCTCTCTCTGTCTTAAAATAAATAAATAAACAAACAAAACCCAATAAAGGGCACCCTCTTTTATTGTTTTCATGAAGTATTAAAAAATACAGTGGCTTGCTCTCTGAGGTTTCTTGGCTCTTTTGCTCTCTCACACTGTATCTAAATCTTCTCTCCTTTGTGTCTATTGTTCCTCTTCTGCTCAATTTTGTTCCATGCCTAGCACTTTCTGTTCACTGTGAAGCCCAGTGCCGAGAAGGATCTGCCTGGTCACTCTTAAGAGTTCATAAGATTGGAGTAGATTGCATTCAATATTAATAGGGTAGGCAAAATCCCTTCCACTTTGGTCTTCTCATCTCGGCCTGCTTTATTTTTTGGTATATGGAAAACATTTTTATTTTCCAGTGAATACCTGCTGCTCCTTTTCTCTGGTTTTTCAAATGCTTTGTTTCCTCCCTTTGGTTTCTCCCACAAAGATGGTGGTAGCACTCATATTCTGTGCCTACTCGTGGTTTGTCTTCCCCTGCATGTCTTTTGGGGTGCGTGGAGATACCTTGCCTGGGTTTTTGGGGAAATGTTGTTCATGAGATTTTTGGTTTTGCTATCTATTTGCATTCTCTGTTTTATCTGGTTATTTGAGAAGATCCAAAACCTCTGTGGCCACACTGGCACCAGTTTCCCAACATCCTCATGTATTCCCTTACAATTTGATTATTACTACAGCTTCAATTGAGATTAAATAAAAACTGAAAAAAATTTTTAAATATAGTCCAATTAATAAAAATGGTGATCTGAAGAAGGAACCTCAGGCAGAGTCTGGCTATGCACGTAGTTTATTTGAAAGTGATCCCAGGGAGTAAGGGTGCAAGACAAGGATAGGAAAGTGGAAGAGGGAAAACCAACATAAGAGTGTGTTATGGAGATAGCTACATTGAAGGCAACTAACTGAGGCTGAGCCCTTTCACAGAGCTTTATGAAACGCATCTCAGAACTGTCTACCTGGGTGATAGAAGAACAAAGTATTTTTTATATATCTTCCCCATTTCCTACCGGGCAGGGGTGGTCTCTCAGGACAGGTCCCCCCACTTCAGAGCTGTGCATGTGTCAATACACAGTGGATTCTCCTGGGGACCATAAGCCAGGTTCAGAGAAACCTTGGACAGGAAGAGAGATCTGCTGTTGACAATGCGATGCATTGATTCCAACATACTGTGGATCTGGTGAAAACCTGTGTGGAACCAGCTGGTGTAGCAGTGGCTGGATTAAAAGATAGGATCATGAGGGGCGCCTGGGTGGCGCAGTCGGTTAAGCGGCCGACTTCAGCCAGGTCACGATCTCGCGGTCCGTGAGTTTGAGCCCCGCGTCGGGCTCTGGGCTGGTGGCTCGGAGCCTGGAGCCTGTTTCTGATTCTGTGTCTCCCTCTCTCTCTGCCCCTCCCCCATTCATGCTCTGTCTCTCTCTGTCCCAAAAAAATAAATAAACGTTAAAAAAAAAATTTTTTTTAAAATAAAAAAATAAAAAAATAAAAAAAAAAGATAGGATCATGAGGATATTGAAAGTGTCTCCCTCTCTCTCTGTCCCTCCCCCACTCATGTTCTGTCTCTCTCCCCCTCCCTCTCTCAAAAATAAGTAAACTTAAAAAAAAAGTGTTTCAAAAGGTGTTTACAAAGGTTGGGCGTAAGTTTAGTAAAATATCTGAAAACACAGTCTTCTAAATTAATGAATGCATGGCAAATTTTAGAGGAAATATTAAAGTACTTAGGGGTAGATTTCAGTCAATAAAACTCATTTTATCTAATTCTTTATGTAGTCAATCTTACTAATATAATTGTATTTTGAAGCATTTAAATATGTTCATTAACTGAAGTCTTTAGAACCTGTCTATGAGGGAATCACTTAGAAACTTAAGTTACTATCTCCCTTGGTGAATCATAGGAGATACAGCAATGCATGATCATTTAAGATGTGTGGGGGGAAGTGCATGTGTGTATATGTATGTATACATACATCCAATCCATATACATCTATTCTATTCAAATATATTCTTTTCTCCAAACATTAGAAAAGGGCAGAGGTACCAAGGTTGTGGTTGAAGACACTTTACCAAGCTTTCACACTCATCAGTTCAGGATCATGCCTTCTTCATCTTTCATTTATTTTGAACACATTCCAACCAGGCTTATACTCCCATTCCATGAAACTACTCTTATCTAAGGTCACTATTAATCTTCAGGTTGTAGGATATGGTTGCTAAAAGCTAATTGAAGTGATTTAAAATTTAAATCTCTTGAAAGCTGACCAAATATTTATATGTTTCTGTATGTGATAAAGAATATTGTGTGCATACAACTATAGAACTGGCAGAACAATAACCATGAGTAAATTAGACTTACTTTAATTTGATTTTATCTGAGAGCACCTAGGTATGGTTAGTTTTTTAAGATAGTCATTAAAATTCTAGAAGTCTTTAATATTCTTACAGATGGTTGCTATTTATTCGGCAGTGCCCAGTTTAATTTGTTCTTTATCACTAACCAAATCTTTTTATAATAGGTATATAATGCATCCAGATTTATTCCACCTATGCAACTACACCTGACTTAAAAAGAAGATATTTTGTGCCCAAATAACTTTTTGTTCTCGGGAAAAAATGCCCAGTATTCCAAATTTCAAAAAATGATTACAGTAATATACTTGACATGTTTTGCTTCACCAATGTGGTTTATAAAATAAGATCATATTTATTTTTAGATGAAATTAGAATGACTGTTTAGCCCCCATCTACCCAGACTAGCAAGAAATCCAGTCCTTTTCCTGGGCCTCTCCAACTCAGATAGTCCCTAGAAACCCAAGATTGCTTACACTGGACCCTGAATAATGAATATCTGAGTAAAACTGGGATTCCGCAGAAGGGAGAGGCCAACCAATGGGGTCTCCTAGTCACTGTGACCAATGTCTTTTTCAAAATAGTTACACTCAGCTGAACATGAGCAGAGAATGGATGTCACTTCAGCTGCTCCTGCAAGGCAAGCTGATATGGAGATAATTAGAGAAAGAGAGAGAAAATTGAATGATTCTTGAAAGGTCAGTGAGTAATTTCACCTAGCTATCAGCAAGGGCTGTTCTGCCTACAGATTCATTTTCAATAGGATATTTAGGCTCAGTAGTTTTTCTGGCAAAGCTAATGGATTTTGTTTGATTTAGCTGTAATAGCTTGCCCAAATTACCTCAAGCATATTTATGAGATGCTCGGTCAGACTTAAGACCTTGGCACATAACCGAATTAACTGATTCAAACAAGATTTAGCACATAGCCTTGATTTAATTAACACTGTTCCAAATGCGATGTTTAGAGATTTTGCCCAAAGGAAAGCGCAAACAAACCTATTTTGAACCAAAGAATGGCACAGACAACTATGAGGCAATAAAACAATAAATATTGGCTACATAAACTAATTCACTAGATTTTACATACATGTCAAAAGAGCATAAATTATGTACCATTCTTTTCTAAGTTTTTAAACATACCAAATGACCCTGAATTGGGGCAAATCTTTTGACTGTTTTGGAACTTAAAACTGGAGTGTTGAATTAGATTGATCTCTTAGGTCTCTGACTCTAATTTTTCAGGCTTTAAGTCTTAATTTAAAAATAAATAAATAGGGGCGCCTGGGTGGCGCAGTCGGTTAAGCGTCCGACTTCAGCCAGGTCAAGATCTCGCGGTCCGTGAGTTCGAGCCCCGCGTCAGGCTCTGGGCTGATGGCTCGGAGCCTGGAGCCTGTTTCCGATTCTGTGTCTCCCTCTCTCTCTGCCCCTCCCCCGTTCATGCTCTGTCTCTCTCTGTCCCAAAAATAAATAAACGTTGAAAAAAAAAATTAAAAAAAAAAAAATAAATAAATAAATAACCTATAATTAAACTGTGACATCTTATTTGTCTTAGATTCCTCAGTGGCCAGCAGCAATGGGATCTTTAGTACATGCTTGATGAACTTAGAGTCCTTTTCACCAGCTTCTACAAGAAAAGGGAGGTTAATTAGAGTCTTTGTCCGCAGACATAGTAAACCTATAGATTTTATTTTGATGAGTGCTATTATGCTTTTCAAATATCTCTACATGATCAAATAGCCATTATACTTGCCTACCTAAGTGACAATAAGTAATCAGAGACTACAGATATTCTTACAGCTATTGATTTTAAGTCAACTCAGTTCATGAAATATGAAACAGGTCAAGTAGTGAGCACTTGTAGTCATTTCCTTTATGTAATGTATGTTAATTGTATTAAAGCTTCATTCATTTGATTTTCATTTATTTGATGCTTTTGATGGTTTACATAGTGGCTGGGCTGTATTTCTTCCTTAATTAACTCTTTCTTAGGTGTCCTAATCAAGATTTCTGGGAGGGGAGCCTGGTGGCTCAGTTGGTTGAGGGACCGACTCTTGGTTTTGGCTCAGGTCATGATCTCACGGTTTCATGAGTTTGAGCCCCGCTTCAGGCTCTGTGCTGGCAGCGCAGAGCCTGCTTGGGATTCTTTCTGTCCCTCTCTCTCTGCCATCCCCCTACTTGCACTGTCTCTGTCTCTCTCAAAATAAATAAACAAACTTAAAAAAAGATTTCTGGGAAGTGTTTATAGTATTAAAGAACAGTTGTATTATTATTTATCATGCATTATTTGTTATTAATTATTCCAGAAAATCTCACTTATGTATGAATAATCATAAACACAGTCAAACCAATTGCTAAAGTATAGGTAACTTTAGAAGGTTATTTTGAATCACTTAAAAAATTTAAATTCATTCAAGTGCATTTTCTTGAAAATAATCTATAATGCAGGGTTTTCACTAATGACTGGTCTTCCTATCTGAACACTGAAATGTTTGACAATTGTGACAAACTTTACTGTGGCAAGAATCAGAGATAGGTTATCCCTTTTATCATGAGAAGTCAAAATGAAAAGAAAGTGCAGAAAAGAAAAAAAAAAGTTAAAAAAAATTACTTTCAAAGTGGTAATTTTTATTCTATAACTGAAACACTTTCCATGACTGATCAAGAACCTATCAGTCTCTTTGTAAGCCAAGATAACCTGTCTGCAGAAAATCTGACTAAGAATTCATCAAAAGGAAGGTTCCTAGGCAAACTCCACCTGTGGTTGGGGACTGGTGGCGATTATAAAAGGTCCTGCACTGAGTTCTTCTGTGACATTTCTACAAAATTAATGAAATGTAAACTACTGTCTATATTCATCAAATTTTTAATCTGTTCTAAAAATGAGATGACACAAGTGCATATCAGATCAACATTTTGTTCTTAAGATTGTTCTTTAGTGGCGAACTTTCTACTCAAAGGGAATCTGACAGTCCTGAAAGGAAGGGGTCATCCCATTGCTCTTAAACAGGGAAAAATACATTGAAGGCTAATATCGTTTTAAGAAAAAAAATAGAAACAATTTAAAAGTAATACACTCCAAAATAGAGAAAAATGTTTTAAGTTGGTTTTGCCACTGTCAGTCTCAATTTAAGATATATTCAGAAACATTATATTCTTTTCTGTTTTACCCTAGTATTTTATTTACAGAGAAACTTACTAACTGATGCATTCAGTTTTATGGTATTGGAGCCAGGTTGCTATAGGAAGTAATCAAACATAGCAGGGCTTAGCAGGAAAAAATAATAGTTCATTTAATCTGCCTGTGTTATCAAAAAACTGCTTCTTTAGATGTGAACCGGTCATTAACGTTAACATTGGTTTTTGATTCCTGTCTCCTTTTCTGGAGTATCTGTTAGTTTTGCAGGTTGCTTTTCTTTGCTCCTCTATGAAAGCCTGTAAACAGTTTAGTGTAGAAAATTAATTATTTCATAAGAAATCTAAAACCTGAAGCTTCTTTGTTTTTATAAATTACAGCTATAGAACACTTCATAGGCTTAATACATGGGAGAAAGAGTGTCCAGGTCAGGCAATTAGATGTTTTCCAATCCTTGTAACATGTAGACAGAATAGTATCAAGACTCTCAAATTCAAAATCATTTTAGAAAAGCATATTTTTACACAGAAAACAATTTTTAGAATATTATTCAATCTTGAATAATACTTTCAAATGTCCAAGTTGCCTCTTTCTCACGGTTATGTTGCAAACAGAACAATATAATGGCAACCTATTATGTTTGTTAACATCTTAGTTTCAGTATCTGCAACACATATTACTGCATTCACGTGCATAGTGTAGATCTTCAATAAAATATTAAGCTGAAAATCATATGCAGATGACAATCTATTTGTTGCCTTCTAATTTATAAACTGCTTATGTACTGCTCCAAGGTGCAGTATACTTCCTCATAAATCCGGGGAAGGTTACCCTTTGAGGAGAGGGATCAAAAGATGACAAGCTGTGGCCCAGTTTGAAGCTCAGAATCCAGATGAGTGAGGATTTTAATTGTGGATGGGAAAGACCTGGTTCTGTCGTGGGCCTGCAGAATGTCTTGAAGTGTTTTTCAATGTTTTGGGTTTGGCAAACCCAAAGTGTGTTTTGCTAAGCACTTTTCTCTTCATTTTAAGCCCATGTGTATTATAAAGGAAATTTAATCCGTATGTTTTTGATTCCTTTACACTTAACTCATCAAAATGTTGTTTTGTAAGAGCTATTTGATGTCCGAGGAGACTTTGAGTCTTTTTATAACTTTTAAAAGGCTTTTTCCCTCCTTAGAAACAGGAAGTCGTGTTTTTCTAAGAGTAAACTAACTAAAAAAACCTAAAGGTTAGTATTAGAAGACTTCAAATGTAGGCTGAATGTTATACTTACTATTGCTTGATTTCTTCTAAGCATTTTTGGTGTTTTCACTCATTTAATTCTTGCAACTACCACATGAGGTAGGTGCTGTTACCATCTCTACTTTAAAAGAGAATTTAAGTTACCTGCCCAAAGGTCACACAGCTCCTAAGGATGGAGCTGGGATTTGAAACCAGACAGTCTGGGTCCCTAACCATTATACTAAACATCTAACCATTATACTAACCTGCTTATTTCCACAGTGTTATCCTGGAACTTAAAACTTTGGACCTTCCTTAAAATTAATTGGGTACCAATACTGTACTAGATGCCAAAAAGATCATGTTCTTGCCCCTAAGAAAGTTAATTTTTGTAATGAGCACAAATAGATAACAAAACAAAACACATAAACATGACAGAACACACACACACACACACACACACACACACACACACACACACACACAAACCGGTAAATGAAATACTACATTTCGTCAATATCATATTCATCCAACATGTATTTATAGAGTATCTACTAATGGCAGGCTCTCTCCTGGTCTCCAGAGAAGACCGTAGCCATGGATCATATAACTTCATGAATAACGGGTTGTATTCCTCCCCATAGAGGAGACCACTGGGGGGAATGGAAAAAATGCTTGACCTGCTTTGGATATTTTCAACAATGATAGAAGGTCAGGTGGCAACTAGGATGACTTATAACAACCCATCCAGCCTGCGTCCTTGGGAGGACAAGTTTCCTATGGAAACTACAGTCAATTCTGGTATCCACACCTGCTTGCTTTTCTGGTGCCACTGGGTATTTTCTTCTGAGCACAGATCTCCTTTTCATCAACGATGTTAAGAAGCTAATGTTCCTGTTTATGTAAAATGCCATTTTTAACTCTTAAAAGTCTTAGCTAAGTTGAAGAATAGGATACCTGAAAGACATTTAGGGAATTTCACACCTGTGAATACAAATTGGCATACTTTACTGCATCCAAATTATGAATAAAAAATTATAGCAAACACTTGAGGAAACTTAAGAGTTAACTCATTCAGTTAATGTTTATTTGAAATATTTATGGGTGTTTTTATTATAAAAATAATACAAACATGTTAAAAACAATTTGGAAATCAAAATTAGGTAAAAAAATGAAAATCTACCCCCCCACACACAAGTGTAGCTGACATATCTGTTGGTTATAGATAACCAGTTTATTGTTTTTAAATGGCTATAATTAATTGTCTTGCTTCTAGTTAAGCGCTTTAAAAATTTTTTTTCTCATTAAAAGAAAAAGAATAAAATGTTTTATTTTTAAAATAAATTATCATAATAGAATTTGGAAGCTTGAATTTGGTTTTCTTTTCAATTTGAAGAAGGTTATATTTTCTTAGAAGAAGGCCATTTGAGACTCTGAGTAATCAGAATTACTAGGACGTGGTTCTCCATAGACAGAAGTCACCCAGGAAAGTATAAGATGAAAGTCATGGGAAGAGATGTGTGGTGTGGTACAGAAAAGTCACTCAAAATGATACCTTTTCCTCTGGAAATGGGTCTTGGATTCCAAATCAAAACTCTTTTGAAATGAAATGGAATAGACACTGCCAGATGTATAAGGCCCAAAATGTGGCTAGAAATAATAAAATTTGTTAAGTGTTTTACAAAATTATGTTTTTCTCCCAAGCCCTCAAAGGAAGTCCGAGATTAACTGTATTTTAGGAGCATTACTTTTCTCATCAATATTGTTTGTAAGAACGAACACCTTTAAAAGGTTTAAACTCTTAAAAACTTCTAATGCTCGTATAAAGAAAACTTTAAAATAAAATATGCTTAAATGCAAGCTAAAAGTGTTAAAAATTGTCAGTTATCTCAAAGAAAAGAAAAGGCATAATAGTACTTTAATTTGTGTTAAAAAGTAAGATAGAAACATACTAAATAAAAAAAAATCAGTACTTTTTTAAAAAATTAATTCACAAGTTAGCAAACATACAGTGTATTCTTGGCATCAGGAGTAGAATCCAGTGACTCATCTCTTACATATAACACTCAGTGCACATCCTAACAAGCGCCCTCCTTAATGCCTGTTGCCCATTCTCCCCACCCCCACCCCTATCAAACCTCAGTTTCTCTGTATTTAAGAGCCTTTATGGGTTGCTTCCCTCTCTGTTTTTATCTTATTTTTCATTCCCTTTGCCTATGATCAAATTCTACGTATGAGTGAAAACATATATATGTCCTTTTCTGACTGATTTACTCACTTAACATAATATCCTCCAGTTCTGTCCACGTTGTTGCAAATGATAAGATTTCATTCTTTTTCATAACCGAGTAGTATTCCATTGTATATGTACCACATCTTCTTTATCCGTTCATTGGTTGATGTATATTTGGGCTCTTTCCACAATTTGGCTATTGTTGACAGTGTTGCTATAAACATTGGGGGCCATGTGCTCCTTTGAATCAGCACTCCTATATCCTTTGGATAAATACCTAGTAGTGCAATTGCTGGGTCATAGGGTAGCTCTATTTTTAATTTTTTGAGGAACCTCCACACTGTTTTCCAGAGTGGCTGCACCAGTTTGCATTCCCACCAATGGTGCAAGAGGGTTCCCTTTTCTCCGCATCCTTGCCAAGACCTATTGTTTCCCGAGTTGTTAATTTTAGCCACTCTGAAAAAATCAGTACCTTATAAAGACTTACATTTTTAATCTTTCCATCAAATACCTCCCAGTAGCCAGAAGGCTCTTGTTTCACGCGATTCTCCAGATTCTGCCATGGAGCCTGTTTTTGCTTTGAGGATTCTATTCAAATATCAAGGACATTTTTTAAAATGAACTTTCTTTAAAGAAAAAAAAAAGGAAATCCCTGAGCCATGCATGTTTTGATATTTGAATTATCTTATTCAAATAAGTAGTTTTTGCAGTTTTATTGCAGTTTTTCATTTGTCTTACAACGGTTTTCTCTTAAAACCCTTCATTGTCCTTCATCGTAGTTGCCAGTCTATAGTCCTCTCTCTCCACTTGTCCTCCACTTGCTGGAAGCTGAGAGAAAGCTTCTCTAGGTGTACAAAGTGGGGAAATGGAGTTTATTCAGAGATTAAGAAAGAATCTCCGTCCTATTTTAGCTTTACAAGTATAAGATGTTCTCTCTCTCTTAGCATTTTTCTTCTTATAATACAAACTAGAACAATGAATTCTTGTGATTCTCAGGCATCCCTTTATTGACCTCCCTTTATCAACCTTTATTCTTTCCCTGCACTTTCCTCAGGGAAAAGAAAGGAAAGGCAGCTAGATGCAGTTGGCTTCTAGCATGGCTGTCAAACAAACGAGGCTCTCACAGAACAAGTTTCACCCTTTAATCCCATCTTTCCAATGATGTTGTGTCCTCACCTTAAAAAAATCATGAGTACCAATTTTTAAAAGTTTTAAAACTTCCTACTAAAACTGCCTACTGAAAAAATAAATACAGATACCAATTCTAATGGGATGAGATTGATAACCATGTCACTATTGCCAGGATGGTCTGGAGTTGGTTCCCTGAAATGGGTGGTGAGAGTTCAAGTGATTTAGTTGCCAAAACAAGGAACTGATTCTACAACCAGTTTATGCATTGTGGCTTTCAAATCCCAAGATCCTATGTCTCCATCAGAGTAGGTAGAGACAATTGTGGGAGGTCCCCTGCTTGCCTCATCTTTGTTTCCATACAATGATCCTGCCTCCTCTCTGCTCAGGAAAGGAAGGACAGAGAGAGCAGGATAGGTGTAGAAGAACTGTGGGGAGGATGTAGTTTCTGTAACTTCCTTTCTATTTAGGCCCATTGTCCACCTCACTGTATCACCAGTATACTAAATTGAAGATCTCCTGAAGACCTCTTTACATCTGAATGGATTCCTTGCTCATCTAACTCCTACTCTAGAGGCAACTTAGTCCATCTAGAAATGTGGCTTACAAATGCGGTTTTTGAAAAGAAACACTTTGAAAAGAAAGAAAAAGATTAAAAGAGTGAAAAATTCAGTTATTCAGTTTATATGTTCCCTAATCTGAGAACTGATTGTCAAAGGTATTGCACAGTTAACCTGGAAGGAAGACTCAGGTTAAAAAAAGTAAGACCACTTTATTCCCAACAAGTTACAAGTATGAAGCTCAGGTTTTACAGACTTCTTTTATAATTTATTCTTTGATTTTCCTGGCCTCAGTATAAATTAATATAGTCAGGAGCGCATTTAGAGTTGAGGCTATGTCATTTTTTATGCTTCAAGTTGTATTCAAATTTTTAATCTGAAACCGGGTAATTTGGAGAACGTGTCATTTTCCATGTAGAAAAATGTATGTGTGTGTGTGTGTGTGTGTGTGTGCACATGCATGTGTGTGTTTGTGTCCAAGGGGCTCTAACTGAATTGAATTGGACAAGGGGCTCTAATACACAAACATGGATTGGACAAGTCTGGAGGATCTGGTACCTTTTGCTTTGAGTTGAGAAGCTCTGGTGACTAGTCCAGTGAATGTATGAAAATGAACAGTAAGGAAATGGCTTTCTAGTTGTGTGTGCAATTACTGCCTTAGGGGGGCTAAATTTCCAGAAGGAACCCGGGAATTTACAAAAATGCCCAAGGAATTTGATAATATGCTTTTCTTATTGGCCAAGGAAATTGTTTCCCTCCATATGTATTTTCTATTTTGTCTTCTCCTCTTCTCCTTTCTTCTTCTTCTCAGTGTATTTATCTCTCATTTTTACACTCACACACTATAAGTCTGCTTGCCTTAGAAAGGATGAATATCCCATAAAACACAAACAGTATGTGAGTACAATGATAGAGGTGAAGGACTTCAACATAAATATCAATTCAAGTGAGTTCTTTCCCTCATTGAATTAGAGTAACAAGTTCAAAAACAGGAGGCAGTTATCTGTCTGGTAGAGCAAGACTGGGTCTAGATCCAGGGGAGAGAAAGGACATACTAGCAGTGACAAACCCAACTAGGAAATGGGGGAGCCTTCGTGAAATTGAGTTTGGGTTCACCGAATCACAAGACGGCCCTTACCTTCTGAAAGCCATTTCTTCTCTTTGGATAGGATTACAACACTATCTCTGATAAAGTTTTCTTCTCAGTAGAAACAAGGTAGTAATTTTCTCAGCATGGAAATTGAGTGGGAGTGGCCAAGGCACCCAAAGTTTTAGAGAGTCTCTGAGAAAATCATCTCCCAGCGATGCTAAAATAGCTGACTGCAGGGTCTTGAACTATTATGTATTTTTCTACAGTTGTTCCTCTGGCCTAGGCCTGTGGCAGACCTTTGATTCCTGCCTTAGGAAAGATGTAACTGGTTCGGTAGTAGAGGGAGAAGACAATGATATTGAAGCCCTGAAGAACAGAAAGTGTGGGCCCTGGCATTTTCTCAGCGCTCTTCATAAACAAGTGTGTGGACCACAGAAACAGCTTCCAGCCTGGGAAGAGGCTGTAGAGGGTGGAGCCCCCAAATGGAAGTGTCTCAGAGTGGAGGAGGAAGCTAACTGGAGACAGAAGGTGATGCAGATGGCATGCAGGCAGGGATTGCTATGCCCCATTTCTGGAGCTGAAATGAAAGGGTGAGGATAGCTGCTCAGCAGAAATGTTGCAAAGGCAGGGGGAAAGGAAAGAAGAAAAATAGAGTGAACGTATTTGTTGGTTACTTATTATGTGTTAAGCTTCATACCAGGCACTAGAAAAGTGTTAAGCCGTTTAATCATTACAACAACTTGACAAGAAAGGGAATTTTGATTCCCACTCCATACATCTCCATATCTGAGAAATCTAGATTTCTAATAGATTTCCAGATAATGACTTTTGGAGAACCCTTGTAATTGAAGCAAGAGAACAGGGTAAGATTTGAACCCAGAATTCTGTTCTTAAGACCAATGATCTACGTATAGCCCATGAAAATGCAGTTCATTACAGAAAAAAAATTTCCTAGTAAGGAGTTCATCTGACAAAGCACATAGAATATCTTTGGAAAGAAGCTGACTACTTTGACAAAAAAAAATAATGCTCAGTGGGTCACAGGCAATATGAATTAATACAGGGGGAAATGTTCCCCCTCAAATAAACCTCTTAGTATATTGCAGTGGAAAATACTGTGGTGTTACAGTAGCCTCATTGACCAGACACACAAAGACTCACCAGCCAAGTTAAGATGCATGAATCACATGATATATTGAGTCAATTTAAAACCTCTAGCCAGAAACAAGGGGGAAAGATGGGGTAGATTAACACACTTAGGATAGAATCCAGGGGGGGTGGAAGGATACCATTATCTGAATCCTCTTTGCCACATCAACCTTCCCTGCTGACTGAGTGGTTACAAGGATCAGAGCTGAGAGTGAACAGGGGGCTCCAAAGACAGAAGATGCCCAGAACCAATGTACGCTTGCTCTATTGCAAAGATGCAGGAGAAAGCACACAAGGCCAGAAAGTTCAGAGTTCATTGAGTTCAGAAGCTCATTGATAACTGATGACCAGACACAACCTTTACCTTTGAATCCATGGCCAAATGAGGTCATCAATGGCTGATGAAAGGAGTCTAAACTGTCATAAATATTTGCTATCTCATAAGGTTTTTTTTCCTGCCATGTTTACTACCACCAATGTTCTTCCTTCTTCTGTGTAGACCCAGGTTTCTACTTGATTTCAGTTTCCTCTTCCATATTTGTGTGTGTGTGTGTGTGTGTGTGTGTGTTTAAATTCTTCTGATGAATTCTATAAGCTCTTGCATATCTGAAAAAAATCTTTATTTTGCCTTTATTTTTTAAAGATACTTGATATACTTAGAATTCTAGGTTGACTTTTTATTTTCAGTACTTGAAAGATTGATTCACTGTTTTTTGGCTTGCATTGCTTCGAGAATTTGGCTATCATCATTTTTCCTCTGTAATAATATATCTATCTCTGCCTCTGATACTTTTAAGATATTCTCTTTATTACTAGTTAAACAATGAGATTATTATTTGCCTTAGTATAGTTTTATTCACTTATTTAAAAAAAATTTAGTGTTTATTTATTTTTAAGACAGAGAGAGACAGAGCATGAGCAGGAGAGGGGCAGAGACAGGAAGACACAGAATCCAAAGCAGGCTCCAGGCTCCAAGTTGTCTGCACAGAGCCTGGCATGGGGCTCAAACTCACAAACCATGAGATAATGACTTGAGCCAAAGTTGGATGCTTAACCGACTGAGGCACCCAGGTGCTCCTATTCACTATTCTTATGCTTGGGGTTCATTAAGCTTTTTGGATCTGTGGATTTGCAGATCTTGCCAAATATGGAAATATTTCAGGCATTATTATTGCAAATATTTCCATCTCTTCCTGTCTCTCCTTTTCTTTGGGGCCTGCAATTACAGGTATATTAAGCTGCTTGAAGTTGCTGTCCCACCATTTCCAGATCCTCTGTTCATTTTTGTCACTCTTCTTGGTGTGTTTCATTCTGAATAGATTCTATTGCTCTGTCTTCAAGTTTACTAACCTTTTCTTCTACACTATCTAATCTGCTGTTAATTTTATCCAGTAATTTTCAACTCTGGAAGATCAATTTTGGTCTTTTTTTTTTTTTTTTTTTTGGTCTTCTATGTCTCTCTATCATGCTCATGTTTTTCTCTGTCTTCTGTAACATAGGAATATGTTTATAATAACTATTTAAATTTCTTTGCCTACTAATTCTGTCTTCCATATAATTTCTAAGTCTATTTCTACAGACCAATTGTTCTTTGGGTTATGAATTATATTCTTTTTTTTCTTTGCCTGTTGGGTAATTGTTAAATTGCATGTCAGATATTGTAATGTTACTTGTTGGGTTCTAGATATTTTTCTACTTATTTAAATATTGTTGAGCTTTGTTCCAGCATACAGTTAAGTACTTGGACATAGTTTGATCTTTCAAGGCATGTTTTTATACTTTATTAGGCGGCAAAAGAAAACCATTTTTGTCTAGAGCTAATTTTGACCCACTGAGGCAATCAGTACCTTTCTGAGCACTGTATCTGATTTCTTGTCTATTGTGGAGTATTTTTTTTTTAATTGTTGATGATAATACAAACTCTTCTCAATCTTATATGAGCTCTAGTATTCTGCCTGCTTCTTCTCTACAGTTCATTCCCCAGAATGAGGCAGTTTTCTCACATGTGCTGACCAGAATTCAGCTGAATACCCAGGGGGACTTTGTGAAATTCTCTGGCTGTCTCCCGTGAAGCTCTCTCCTTTCCACAGAACTCACTCTTCCTCATGAAGCTAATTCCTCTCTAGTTCTCTACCCTCCAAATTCCAGCTGCCATGGTCTCCCTGAATTCTTAAGTCTTTACCTTCAACTCAGGGAAGCCGATGGGCTCTCTCTGAATCTTCCCTCCCTACTCTGTGGCCTCAAAACTCTCTCTATAGATTCCCTTCCAGTCTCCTGTTATTCCCATCCGTGTAAGGCTCACCACATTTGTTTTCTTTTCCCCAGGGATCACTGTCCTGTGCTGCCTGTTTTCCAGTGTCTGAAAACCATCAATTCATGTGTTTTGTTCAGTTTTTTAATTGTTTAAAGAGAGAAGTCTCTGTTCCTTCCTTTTAACCAGAAGTGGTAGTTGCCTCATTAATCTTGGGTGGCTACTTGCTCCTTTCACCCTTTCCTACCTATGCTCAGCACACATATGCTCTACTTACTTTATCTGTGACTCAGATGTCTTGAAAGCTGCTTGCTTACTTACTAGATGCACATACTCATAATAGCAGAATAATTTTTTAATCGTTTCCTTACTACACAAGTACTACATATTTATTTCAGAAAAAGTAGAAAATAAGCAAAAAGAAGAAAGCAAAAATCACCATTAAGTCTTCTATATTGAGGTTAGTGTCTTGACATTGGCATTTTCTGACATACTGACTTAAGTAGTAGAAAAGAGCTTTAGAGCAAAAACCTTACTACTCAGCCCACAGTTTGGGGAGGGGCAGTGCCATTTCAGAGATAGGGAATACTTTTATTAACACCATCATGTTTCTTGATGAGGTTTCTTGGGTGTATCATATTTGAATAAGTGAGAAAAGAAATAACTGAATTGTTCTACCTAATGAAGAGGAAAATGTGTAGTTCTCCAGGGGTTGCCCTAAAGCAGAGAAGAAGGAGAGAGAAAAAAAGGCATAGAAAAAAGAAGTCTATGATGAAGGCAATAAACTGGGGTATAGGAGAGGAATTCCTTGCAGCCAAGAATTGTTTAATGAGTTCTTAGAACATATATATAATATTTAATTAGACATTGTTATTTGTATTGTGCTAAAATTCCCCAAATCTTAACAGTCTTCTTATGCCTTTGATACTTTGGGGAAGTGTATTCATTTAATGGATATTTACTGGGCATCTACTTTGTGCCAGGTACCATTCCGAGTGCTTGGGATACAACAGAGATCCCTGCTCTTTGGAGCATGCATTTGAATAAGGATCAAAGGCTATAAGAGAAAAATAATAAATATGTTATTTAAATTATGTTTTATAGGGGCACCTGGTTAAGTGGTTAAGTGTCCCACCTTGGTTTCAGTTCAGGTCATGATCTCACTGTTCTTGGGTTTAAGCCCCGCATCAGGCTCCATGCTGACAGTGCAAAGATGCCTAGGTTCTCTCTCTCTTCCTCTCTCTGCACCTCCCCTGCTTGCTTGTTCTCTCTTTCAAAATACATAAGTAAACATTTAAAAATAAATAAATAAATAATGATTTATAAAATAATAAGTGCCATAGAAAAAAAGGAAGAGTAGAGCAAAAGCATGGGAGTAGGTGGGGGTGAAGATAGTAGCTTATAATTTTATACAGAATGGTCAGGATGAGCAAAGACTTGAAGAGATGGGGGAGTTAACCATATGGATATTTGGGGGAAGAGTGATCCCATAAGAGGGAGCAGCTGATGCAAAGGCCCTGAGGCAGAAGCTACTTTTCATGTTAAAGATCAGCAAAGAGGTCCACTTACTGTTTCATTTCTCATAATTAGAAAAAGAAAATAGATATGTGCATTCACCCCAAGTGTGCTTTGGTAAATCCACACACTTTAGGGGGGAAATGGTATTTGTGTTATTGATTCTATGTTCGTAGTTAATCTCATAATATTTTCGCTCTAAGCCCCAGTCTGCTTATACAGTATTAGGTTCTTTGTAACTTTTTGGGCCTCCTTTTTTTGCTTCTTCCTTTTTAGGATGTCTTTCCCATTTCAGGTATTGTCAATCAACAGGCATTGACTACTTCTAACCCTGGAGTAGACATCTGAATCAGGCTGCAGCATTGCAGGACTTCAAAACCTTGGCCTTAATAATTGATTCTGGGATGAGCAAATTACACAATCCAGGCATTTTCAAGCCCTTCTGAAAACTGACGTGAACACTGGCAGGTTGCACTCCTTTTTAGGAACACTGGCTACAAAGATGATGTAAGCCTGGTGGATGTTTTGCTGATATGGAAGGACTTATTGATGGAAAGCAAAACTGAGAGGGGAGAAAGAGAGAGACAGAGAGATAAAGAGACAGAGATAGGGAGACAGAGCCAGAGAGATACAGAGACAGAGCCAGAGAGATAGAGACAGAGATAAAGAGGCAGAGACAGAGAGGCTGCATCCAGCAATATTTGAAGCCAGCACCATCCCCTTTGATTACTCATAATGTAAGCTAATAAATCTTTTGTTTAAACCAATTTGAGTTGTTTTTCCATCACTTGCAATCCCAAAGATCTTATTAAATGAGAATAATGTAATGCCCTCTTAAAGAGTTTTCCCCAGAGTATTTTTAGGAGCCCGAAGAGGGATCCTTAAGTGCCTCTAGAGCTGGTCTGGGTTGTCCCTCTTTGTTGCGATATTGGCAGTGGCTCAGGGAGGCTCTGCTGCTCTCACTGTGAGTTAAGCCTGAAATCTGTTGGCAGGGGAGCCATTGTCTGTGCGAAGCGGTCTGATTGCTCCGTGAGGTTGCTGAACATGAAGAGAGAACATACTCCAATCTGTGTTTTCATTTAGAAGTTTCAAAGCAAGGCTCCTTGAGCCCCAAGCTGTGACTAAATAGAGTGGAAACCACCCTTTCAGTGGCCACATTCACCTGTCTTTGGAGAACCTAAGCCAGGTTCTACACCTGGGAACCCTCTGCCTGTCTTCTCTGGGCTCCACAGCAGGGTAGTTCGTGTGCCAGTTTCCTTCCACTGTAAGGAGACAACTCTTAGGTATCCCGACTGTCCCATCTCTGGTTTTATTTGGCTCTCATTTGGTCTTCCCAAATTCAGCTGACATGTCTGCATGGATGCAGTCACTGAGACTGTTCTATTTATTTTGTGTTTTATCCCAGGAGGCACCTCATTCTGTTATAGTTAGTTAGGGAAGAGAGCCACTGGGGGTGGGGCTGGTGTGGTCCTTATCACTGCCATTTTCAAACCCTGACTCTGGTTCAGTGGGATCAGCCAACGGCTACGATGTGGTGTGTATTTAGATTGCTGAGGCTGAAGAGCACTGAATGGGTCAGTCTGCCATGTAGGCTGATATTTGGTTTTGGGCCAGGTCTTTTGAGAGTGACAGACTGCTTAAAATAAAAGACAAAACCAAAAAAATAAAGAAATAAAAACCCTCCAGTCTCAAATTAAGAAACTGACGTATTGGTTACTTGTTAAGCTAGACCAGCATTTTCACAAAATAATTGGCATTATGGTAATTAATACTATAACAGATGTATTTAGCAACCCTTATGGGCAGATGCTATGATACGTACCTTCTTACTCTGGAATGGAGATATGCAATATACTCTCTAAATTTGCAGGTGAAATCTGAAACAAGGGGTTGAGTAAAATCTGGTAAATCTTGGAACCTGCCAACAAGTTTCATGTCCTGTGAGGTCAGTCAAGTTCAGGATTATGTATCTGGCTTGAAGGTCTGGGCAGTAGTTGGTGAATCAAATACGACAGCACACACATAGGGGTTTGGCTG
This sequence comes from Puma concolor, assembly GCF_028749965.1. NCBI lineage: Eukaryota > Metazoa > Chordata > Mammalia > Carnivora > Felidae > Puma > Puma concolor. The sequence continues at coordinate 77,285,411 of NC_141671.1, forward strand.
TGAAGAGGGTGATAGATGTTAGTGTAGCTCCCCCATGCTTTTTGATAGAGAAGTAGCATTTGACACTATTAGACATTTAGTTTAGGAGCCTACAGAAATGTAGAGGTCACAAGGATATCAAGTATTGAAGCATTTTTTCCCCTGTAAACTTGAAAGGTTGTGCTTTCAACTTGCCAGATACAGGCAAAAAGTTAGATATAATTAGCAAAACCCAAACACCTGGAATCACTCAACACACCTGGAACATCCCAGTAAAACACACGTTTCAGGATTTGTGACCATACCTCCCATTTATCCTTCCTTTTTACCTTGTAAGGTTTCCTCTCATCTCTCTCAAACACGCTCTCTGAATGTCAAAGGAGAGCCCTCCACTTTGCAGTGAGTCTTGTATTACCACCTTCTGGGTCTTCACGCTCAGTCCTGGCGCTCATGTCCCACACGGTGATGGGTTTGACCCACTTTGGGCATCAGGCAGATGACTCAGCAATAATGGATTCCAGCCTGCAGGGGAAATCTCTACCTCCTTCCTCTCGCTTCTTTCCCTGTCCTGCTGCACCCTCCAAAACATGTTGAAATGCTAAAAGAATGCAGAAGAACAAATGAGAACTTAAAATGAAAAAAGACACTTGATAATACTTTGTTTTTCTTTCGTAATACCGTGTGTTGAAACACACATATATTCTGAGTAGCTGAGCACACTGTTTGGCGCTGCGTGTGGAAAAAACATCCAGTGATGTGTCAGACACCCCAACCGGCCAAGAGAACTGCTGCTTGCTACTGATGCCATGTGGAGGAACATTTGGGCCAAGTGGCCAGTAGTCCGGGGCTGTTGCTGGCACGCCGTCCACACCAACTGGGCCTGTGCGGCAGCTTGGTGTCAGAGGAGTGGGGCAGTACTTAAGTACTGTGCATTCACAACCTGGAAGTCTACTTCCTAATTTAAAAGCTTTGCAGCCCTCATTGATGAAGTACAAGTCTTTGTCTAGGTTTTCCAGTTTTCAAAAAAATCTCAGTATTTTTATTCATTCTTTTATTAAGTAATATGGATTGTGTTAAGCAGGAGCAGCACCAGGAGAAAATGGCAACACTGCAGAAATGAACAAACCAATCAGTAAACGTTTGTGCGGTTCCTCAAATGGCGGCAAAGGGGGGAGGGAGGCACGGAATGACACGAAGCAATTCCTTGTTTTTTTCTCTGGAGACTTTTCCACATAAATTAGCATAAACTGCTGTAGGATTAAATGTTTTGGTGTGCTGCAAGCTTCCCTGATTTTAGCAAATAAAAAACATCACACTTGCCTTTATTTTATTTTCTTCCTCTTTGCACCAAAAGTTATAAACAAGATTTTCCTCTCTACCTTTTTTTTTTTTTTTAAAGATTTTAACTGATTTCTATACCCAACCTGGGGCTGGAATTTACAACCCACAGGTCAAGAGTCACACACTCCACCCACTGAGCCATCCAGTGCCCCTTTTTTTCCCTCTCTCATTTTTAAAAAATTTTATTAAAAATTTTTTTTAATACTTATGTATTTACTTTTGAGAGAGAGAGAGAGAGAGCCTGTGCAAGCATGAGTGGGGGAGGGGCAGAGAGAGAGAGGGAGACACAGAATCTGAAGCAGGCTCCAGGCTCTGAGCCATCAGCACAGAGCCCAATGCGAGGCTCGAACTTAGAGCTGAGAGATCATGACCTGAGCCGAAGTCAGGTACTTAACTACTGAGCCACCCAGGTGCCCCTTTTTCCCCTCTTTAATCAAACGTTCCTCTCTAGGTTTGTTACAATTCACGAAGTGTTTTCCCTCAAAATCAGGGCCGTCTAAATCTTCTCAAGTGGGAAGATATCTTCCCCATAGGATGTAGCTCCTTATTATTTCCTGTTTCTGTGTGACTTGTATCCAGGAGAGTCCCAGATGCTCATGAAGAATTTTTCAGAAGGTAATCTGTGGGGCAATTTTGACTTGTAATGGCACGTTACTAGCCCATATTCTGCCACTTCTCCTCAATGTCCGTGGCAGATGTTACTTATCCACTGTGGCACACCTCCCCACAGATTTTGAGTGTGCTTCACAATCTTCTTCCAGTGGCGTGCTCCAGACCACTATGACCAATCAGAGCTGGTATACAAAAGGACTCTTCTTGGGGCCTCTGGGTGGCTCAGTCAGTTAAATGTCTGACTTTGGCTCAGGTCAGGATCTCACGGTTTGTGGGTTCTGGCCCCATGTTGGGCTCTGCGCTGACAGCTCAGAGCCTGGAGCCAACTTCGGATTTGCTCTCTCCCTCTCTCTCAGCTCTTCCCTGCTTGTGCGCTTTCTCTTTCTCTCAAAAATAAATAAATAAACATAAAAAAAAAAAAAAAGCACTCTTCTTTGCCAGCCCTTGGCCCCAGTGTTTCTGGTCAGCCTCAGCCCAGCTGCCTACTCTAGCTCTCCTGGGTGGAAGGAGAGAAACAGGAATCCCCTTGCTGGAAGGTGCTTCAAAAATATTTATTTCCAGAGCTCCCTGAATCAAAGAAGCACCTGGCTTTAGGGATTCTGGAAGAATAACATCTGGGAAGTCATTTCCAGCCATAGGGAATTTCAATTCCAAGAAGCTGGGAGGAGACAACCAGCAAGAGAGTCTCATAAATACTGGTCTTACAGCCTGCTATGATTTCTTGTTTAACTGAGCATCATTTATCTCCATTCTTTAAAGGACTCAGATAGGGGCGCCTGGGTGGCGCAGTCGGTTAAGCGTCCGACTTCAGCCAGGTCACGATCTCACGGTCCGGGAGTTCGAGCCCCGCGTCGGGCTCTGGGCTGATGGCTCAGAGCCTGGAGCCTGTTTCCGATTCTGTGTCTCCCTCTCTCTCTGCCCCTCCCCCGTTCATGCTCTGTCTCTCTCTGTCCCAAAAATAAATAAACGTGGAAAAAAAAATAAAAAAATAAAAAAAAAAAATAAAGGACTCAGATATAACCCAGGATGCCCCTACTACAAAACCCGAGTTTATGGAAGACAATGGTAGGCTTGGAATTAGCAAAACAGACTATAGCTGTCTGTCAGAATGAAAAGAGGGAGATTGACGGAGCTAGACAGCATGGAAAACCTCATGAACTGCACTTCATCAATAAAATACTTTTGCTCATTTAAACAAGCCAGGGACTACAGTTAATTTTTGTCCTATCTATGAAGAATGTAGGGTAAATTAGGAGGGTAAATAAGATTATGTTGTATAAGAGAACAGATTGTTTCACACATTTAGAAAAACACGTGCTGTTGAATAAACTTGAGAATATAAAAACTGTGTTTTATTTAAAATGTTCTCTGGGACAACTGGATGGCTCAGTCAGTTAAGTGACTGACTTGGACTCAGGTCATGATCTCGAGGATTGTGAGTTTCAGTCTGGCTTCGGGCTCTGTGCTGACAGCTCAGAGCCCAGTCCTACTTCAGATTCTGTGTCTCCTCTCCCTGCTCCTCCTCTGCTCATACACACTTTCTCTCTCTCAAAAATAAACAAACGTTTCAAAAAAAATAAAATGTTCTGTAATGTAGACTTTTCCATAACCAGGGCTAGTCTTCACCCAAGTGTTCTGAATTTGTTTTACCTAGGAGAGATCTAAAGGGCTCACTCTGGACTTAGCAGAAAATAGGTAACCTCCTACCCCATAGACTCTCATGTTGACTGGCCTGATTACTGACCCCCTTCCTCATACAGCTGGTACCTAGTTCCCTTCTGCCCCCCTCTTCATCTTCTACACTTATCAGAATCTTTGTCTCACCTCTTCCATGTCCTCTCTTTTGCAAACAGAACATTGACTTCCTTCAAGCTCCTGACCCTTGGCTTCGTTTCCTAGGATACCTGTAGTGGCATCAAGGAGAAACTGTGCCCTTAATTCATACAGCCTGAAATACCTCATTTTCATGTCTTTCCCTTAGTGTTGTCTCCCACAAGGGCAGCCCAGTCTTGTTCACGAGCCTGAACTCAATAGTGAGGTTTCAATATAGAACATTTAAAGCAGATTTATCACTTAGGCATGTTTTTATTTGTTTATTCTGAAATTTCTTCTCACTTTCCTTATGGTATATTTCTCCCCAGTCTTGGTAATTTCACTGACCAACCAGCAACAACAACAACAACAACAACAACAACAAAACAACCTTAGGGATCTTCTTTTAAAGTTGTTAGTTACTAGTGAATTTTCTTTTTTTAAGTAAATACTCTGTTTTTTCCTTTTTTAATTTTTTTTAGAGAGAAAGAGAGAGAGTGAGTGGGGGAGACGGGCAGAGAGAGAGGGAGAGAACCTCAAGCAGGCTCCAGGCTTAGCACCGAGTGCAACATGGAGCTCTATCCCAGGATCCAGGGATCATGACCTGAGCCAAAATCAGGAGTCGAACACTCAACTGACTGAGCCACCCAGATGCTCCTAGTGAAATCCTCATAATTTTTTTTAAATGTTTATTTATTTTTGAGAGAGAGAGAGAGACAGAGACAGAGTGTGAGCCGGGGAGGGGCATAGGGAGAGGGAGACACAGTATCTTGGCTTCCAGCTGTCAGTACAGAGCCCAATGCAGGACTCAAACCCACCGACCAGGTGATCATGACGTAAGCTGAAGTCGGCTACTTAACCGACTGAGCCACCCAGGTGCCCCTGAAATCTTCTTTATAAATATCTCTAATAGCACATGAGAATGATTGCCAGGTACAACTTATTTCTGCGTAAGTATGTATTTTATCTGGCAACTCTAGTAGGAGTTGAGGTGCTTTGCCTTGACACAACCATTTCTGGAACCTGGCAAACTGACGAACGCTGACAATACAAGGATTTTTCTTCTCTGAATATCTCAGTATTTCAAGGACTAAGTCTCAAATATAAAAGGTATACACAAACAGAGCACAAATGGATCACAAGAAGTTATTCAAGATTTCCTAATTACACAGGTTGGACCGCCTCTCTTTGACCATTAAAGTAACGTGTCTTCAGGGAAATCTTATCTGAATTTCTAGTCTAGATTATATTCCTATTTAAACTCAGCCACAGTAGTTCCCTCTTGTGGGCTTTATCACTATGATGATAATCATATGACTACTGGTGTGATTATTTATTTACTGTAAGGCTTCACAAGGGCAGGGATCTTGTTGGTTTTGTTTGGTGCTATACTCCAGTGTTTATTACTATACCTGACAAACAATAAGTGATCAGCAAATTTAGAAGCTACTATAGAAGATCCCATTTTCTATAGAAACAATGCAAAGAAACATCCAGAGGTATAAATATGACAATAAATATGCAAAACACATAAAGAAAACTTTAAAGTACTTCTGAAGGGTACAAAGAAGATACAAATAAATGCAAAGTCATACCATGTTCTTAGATAGGAAACCTCAATTACCACAAAGAGGTTGACACACACTGAATTAACTTACATGATGATTATGTTCTCCAAACTGTACCAATGGATTTTTCTTAATGTTTATTTTGAAGAAGAGAGAGAGAGTGAGCAGAGGAGGGGCAGAGAGAAGAGAATCCGAAGTGGGGTCCAGGCTCTGAGCTGTCAGCACAGAACCCGACGTGGGGCTCAAACTCACGAGCCATGAAATCATGACCTGAGCCAAAGTCGAATGTTTTATTGACTGAGTCACCCAGGCACCCCTATGCCAATAGATCTCTTTTTAAACTTGAAACTTCTAATATTTGAATGAAAGCAATACAAAAAAAGAAGGGCCAGGAAAATTTTAAAACAGCAATAAGGAGGGATTATACCTCCCAGGTAATGTATCATGAAAACGTTAATAATTAAATTCTGGTGCTGGCACAGGAACAGGTAGACAGAACAATGGGATAGAGGAAAAAGCTGAAGTTGCATCACAAATTAATGATAAACAATGAATTTTTCATTAAATGATGTTGGAGCATCTGAATAACCATCTGGAAAAAAATAAAGTTGAAACTGTACCTCATGTCATGTACATCAGTATACACTACAAAATGGATATAGGAAATTTAAGTGTAGAAGTGGAACCATAAATGTAATAGAAAAAAATAGCAACATTCATTTGTGATCTTGTGATCTTTGTAACTATGTTAGGATCTATAAGCCATAAAAGAAAGATTGATAAGTAATCAGACCATATTCAAAAATTAAAAAAAAAAAGATTTCTGCATGGCAGAAAGAAAAAAAAAAACAAGTAAAAATAATCCCTTCTGCAAAGTAAAATATAACAAAATAGGGGGAAAACCCACACAATTATAATCACGGAATAAAAAGCTGATCTCCTTATATAAAGTTCATCACTGCAGTTCAACCATTTCACTTTTTTAACAATGGATTTTAACAATGGAAGATCATACCAAGAGTTCCTAGAAATTATCAAGAAAAAGCCCTAGACTAACAATCCAATAGAAGATTGACATGAAGTTTTTGGTGAGGCTGTGAGGAAACAGGCAGGCTCACTCCTATTGGTTGGAGTGTAGACTGACAACCATTTACGGAAAAGAACTCAGCAAAAGTTGCCAAAATTATACATGCATCGATTATATAAAATACACGAAAAATATAAAGTTATGGACATTGACATGGTGACCCAATGTTCATTTAAAAGAGACTATACCCATATCAGGGTATACCCATGTTAGAGTATATGTATATAGTGGGACACTACCCAACTTAAAAAAGAATGACGTCACTCTTATGTTCTGAAGGAAGACCTCCAAGATCCTTATGTGAAAAAAACTCAAGGCATGAAACCAGGTGCATAGTGTAAAAAATATTTTATGTATGTATGTATATGTGTGCACACATATACATGTGTACATATACATGCATATTGAATATGCATTAAAAAACTCACAAAGGATACCTAAGAAAATTCTTAAGAGCATTTCTGGTTAGGATGGCTTGAGAATGGCAGGAGGGAACTAGGTGATTACAGGACAGGGGTGGGTAGGAGATAGATTTTCCTTGCGTGACTTCTTATTGTTCATTTTATTTCCGGAAGATGTTAGGGTAATACACATTCAATAAATTAAGTACATAAATTGAATTTGAGAGAAAAAAATAACATCACCTAGAAAAAAGGAAACTCTTCATTCTATGAAGTCAAGTACCATGGATGGAATAAAAGTACAACTGAGGGGCATTTGACTGGCTCAGATGGTACACCATGAGACTCTTGATCTCAGGGTTGGGCGTTCAAGCCCTGCACTGGGTGTGAAGTTTACTTTAAAAAAAGTTTCAGAAAATTAAAGAAAGAAAAGTGCATCAGAGGAATACCAAGGCCAACGTCACAATGTTTTCTGTTCTTTTTATTTTAAGCTGCCTTAAATCAGTTCTGGAAATGGAGGACAAACAAATAAATGCGTATGTTTATGCTAACAAACTGCTGGTTAGTCTCAATTTATCTAGACCTGCAAATAATTCCTTTCAATTAGGAAGTGTTTGGGACACCTGGGGGGGCTCAGTCCATTAAGTGTCCGAGTTCGGCTCAGGTCATGATCTCATGAGTCCCATGCGGGGCTCTCTGCTGATAGCTCAGAGCCTGGAATCTGCTTCGGATTCTGTGTCTCCCTGTCTGTCTGCCCCTAACCTGCACACGCTCTATCTCAAAAAATGAATGAACATTAAAAAAATTTTTAAAAATTAGTGTTTTTCACCTCAGAATTATGTGAAGACTCGCTGAAGGCTGAATTAGTGCCCTCTCTTAGGAGATGTTCACTGGGGTTTCACGCTGCTGAAGGGTAGAGGGAAGGCATCCTGGCACTTCATCCATCAAGGAAAGAATCTCAAAACTAAATAGAGTAAAATTCATTAACTTCTCACTAGAAACAAATCTACTTCAAGGGGAAACATAACACACTCTACTTCTTCTGGACTGTGCCCATTGTGGCCTCTGTCTCTGTGGTGTGAAAGGAACATCGCAATCAGAAATCACTTTTAATTAAGCGTAAGCTTTATCACTGCGGTCACACCATTTTATTTTAACAATTTGGAAGATCTAGAGATCATAACACGAATTTTCCTTCTTATAAAACAAGCCTCTATCTTAGGCTTACTCTTTGTGAGAGAGTACAGGGTCTATGTTCAAAACCCAAACAGAAGTTTCCTTGAGATCCTGTTTAAAATAGAGGTCCTGATGAAATCCACATGGCTTACATTCAACCAAAGTGACGTTGATTGACAGGGCAAAAAACTTTAATAACTGGCAAGAAATAGGACTTCATTGTGGATTGAGGAAGTTTACCCCCAAATTACGAGACTGAGATGAAAATCTTAAATTCCTTCAATTTTTACCGGAGTCATTCCTAACTCCTGTCTTCCTTTGACATCAATGGCTAAATTATTTTGCCCCTCCTCACCTTGCCAGGAAAGCCTGCCCAAAACCATCTTCATGGTCATCACCTCTTGTATGAACTACTGTGAAGTCATGAATGGAGGCACAGAGACAGGGAGGGGGAGGGGGAGGGGGAGGGGAAGAAGAAAATGGCCCCAAATGTGCAGAAAAGACTCTAAAGTTTTGCTAAGCCACTTCAGGCCTTGGGTTTAAAGAATTTCAGGAAGCCATCCCAGTATCTTTTTCTTTTTTCTTTTATAGTGATGTTAACATTTTCTAGGAGATGATTTAACCTAATATTGTTACCTTAATATATGTTCAGTTTCTTTTTTTAAGCAATAAAACTGTTCTCAGGAGATCTGTTCATTTGAACTCTTCAGAAGGGTTACCATTATCAATGAATTTGCATTCTCCTTCATTCCCTACATTTGAAATGACTATGTCTGAGGGAGAGATTCATAGTGCTCTCATTTTCTGAAATAATTACATGTGCGTGTATAAATATTCATAGTATTTACTTGTTCCTTAATATCTGTTTCTCCTTGCTAGAACAAAAGCTTCATAAAAATAGGAGCTTTGTCTAGCAGTGAGAGCTAAAATTAGTGGCCAAAACTCTAAGTAGAAACAGTATATTTGTGTAGCCTCCGAGGGTCTCTCTCCAAATTTACTAAGGTTGTGGTTTTTAAATATGACCACAAATTCAAGATGAAACTTATTGCCTCTGCCCCTGAGTGTGCACAGGATTTAGCAACCCACTTTTAAGTGTAGACTGGAAAGGCAAAATCCTAACTATATGGTGGAGAAACCTGTCAGACACTACCTTAGTCAAGCAATTAAGGTGAATATGACAAATCATGGTGACATCGCGTGTCACCTGATATATAGGTAGGGCACATCCTCTCAGTGGTATTCTTCCCCAAAATTTATAACTTCAGTCCAATCAGGAGAAAACATCAGACAAACGTAAATTCAGAGACATCCTTCACAATATCTGAGCACTATTTTTCAACCATCTGAACATTACGAAACACTAGAAACGACCAAAAAACCTGTTAACAGATCGGAGGAGGTGAGATACTACATGTACTGTGGCATCCTGGATTGGATCCTGGATCAGTAAAAGGACATTAGTGGAAACACTGGTGAAATCTGAATAAACTATGTTACTTTAATGAAAAAATAAAAGGAACATTGTCTGTCCTGTTGCCCTCCTTATCCTCCACACCTAACACAAGTCTTGGCACATAGTAGGCACTATATGAATATACTGAAAGATAAATTTGGGGAGTGCCTGGGCGGTTCAGTTGGTTAAGTGTCCAACTCTTGATTTCGGCTCAGGTCATGGTCTCACGGTTCGTGAGATTGAGTCCTGTGTAGGACTCTGTGATGGCAGTGCGGAGTCTGCTTGGTATTCTCTCCCTCTGCCCCTCTCTGGATCTTGTGCACTCTCTCTCTCAAAATAAACATTAGAAAAGAAAAAGAAATTTGGGTTCAAATCCTAATTCTGTCAGTTAGAGTTTTCTGACCTTGGGTAAATTAATTACTCTAAGCTTCAGCTTCTCCACCTATAATAATAGCATCTTTCTCATAGTGATTCTGTTGCTGTTAATTAATGCTTAGCAAAATGCCTGGCACATGGTAACAACTTGTAAAGTGTTAGCTGTTTGTGGCTGCTAGCTAGCTCTGTGCCACTTGTGGCCTCTTTCAGAAAAATTTGTGACAGGACAATAATTTAAAAAAAAAAAAATTTTTAACGTTTATTTATTTTTGAGACAGAGAGAGACACAGCATGAACGGGGGAGGGGCAGAGAGAGAAGGAGACACAGAATCGGAAGCAAGCTCCAGGCTCTGAGCCATCAGCCCAGAGCCCGACGCGGGGCTCGAACTTGCGGACCGCGAGATCGTGACCTGAGGTGAAGTCGGACGCTTAACCGACTGAGCCACCCAGGCGCCCCCAGGACAATAATTTTAAACGTGACATGTTGTATACTTGGTTTACTTGGTGAAGAATCTTGTTTTAAAATTATACCTAGGGGCACCTGGGCGGCTCAGTGGGTTAAGCATCCGACTTGGCTCAGGTCATGATCATGTGGTTCATGAGTTTGAGCCCAGCTTCAGGCTCTGTGCTGATGGCTCAGAGTCTGGAGCCTGCTTCAGATTCTGTGTCTCCCTCTCTCTCTGCCCCTCCCCTGCTCGCACTCTGTCTGTCTCTCTCTCAAAAATATATAAACATTAAAAAACCTTTTTTAATTATACCTAAATTCTCAGTGCCTGTTTTACTATCAGTGTTTCCAGCTATTGCTTTTCTCTTCATCAATTCAAATTGTTGATACCTGAGCTCTGACAGTTCAGCTGATGTCTAGGTTTTTATAAAGTTAATGAATGTGTTGTTTATAAACACCAGTGGGTTAATTGTCCTAGAGATTATAGCTAGTCCAGACTGTTAATAGCTGCTTGTAAACTGAGGATAACAAGTTATACCAGTTGAGCACTTAAAGCATGCCTTCTAATTTACCATTCTGAACTGTTAACTATCCAGACACTAAAAAATATATCAGGGTAGGAAAACTTAGGGGAACTGATTTCTACATTGGCTAACTGTTACAAAAGCTCAGGATTAATTTTTTTTAATAGAGCCAAACAAGCCAGAAATAACATGGAAAAATATATATGACAAATATAATCAAGGAATAGGAAACAAACAGATATTTACAAAATAAGAGAAGACCACACCCACTTCTTTGATATATTTAGGAATTTGAAAAGCTTGATAAAAACAAGTATTCTGGTTTTAGAACACTCAATGAGTATAGAAGTAGAATATTTGAATAGACCATCAGCTATGAAAAATAATTCTAACTAATAGAGAGCTACCTCAAAAAAGTAGCAGGCACAATACGTTTTTTTACCTGATAGTGCATTATTATTTTAAACTATTGAAGAAAATAATATTCATAATGTTTAACTGTTATAATAAAATTAAAAGATAGAGTTATCTTTTTAATTTTATGATGCTAACAAAATTTTGATAACAAAATCTAGTAAATATACCTTCAATAAGTAAATTATATGAGTTTATCTTTCAGTTACCTAAAAAGAGTGACAAATGTTAGAATTTATAAATTAAAGAATCAGTCACCCCAAGCCATTGTGTTTCCCCAGGAATGAACAGACGGTTTGTATTAAAAAAATCAATACATTCATCAATAGGTCTGATAAGAACATCCATGAAATAATTTCAATAGATGTTTTGAGAAAGCATTTGATACCACTTAATAGCTATTCCTGTTTAAATATTTTTTAAAAGTTAGAAAACTAGGTTATTTCCTTGTTATAGCACATCTACCTTAATCCATCAGGTAACACCACCATGTTTAATCGTGAAATAGCAGACATTCCTCTCAGCATGTTCATGATCATTATTATTTAATTTTTTCCTAAATGTTTAACCAATGAAATCAGATATAAAAAAACAAATAAAATATTACAACTGGAAAGGTGATTACATCATCATTTCAGACCATATGATTATATACCTGGAAAACAAACCAAAAAATGAATGAAAAACCTTGAGAAATAATAAGAATATTAAGTAAAATTATCAAACACAAAATGAAAGCAAATAGAATTTTTATATTGCAAAAACAATTAGTAGGTATTAAAAATATGACCTTGTGGGGCGCCTGGGTGGCGCAGTCGGTTGAGCGTCCGACTTCAGCCAGGTCACGATCTCGCGGTCCGTGAGTTCGAGCCCCGCGTCGGGCTCTGGGCTGATGGCTCAGAGCCTGGAGCCTGTTTCCGATTCTGTGTCTCCCTCTCTCTCTGCCCCTCCCCCGTTCATGCTCTGTCTCTCTCTGTTCCAAAAAAAAAAAAAAAAAAAAAAGTTTGGAAAAAAAAATATGACCTTGTAAATAGCAAAAAAAAAAAAAAAAAAAGAAGAGAAAATATACTGAAGTAACTTCCAAAGGGATTATGAGAACTATCTAAAGTTAGCGAACTTTACAGAGTAAGAGGAAATCTTAATACATGGAGAGATATTTCTAGATTATGCTGGAAACATTATAAATATGTTATTTATAAATTCTAAATTATTTTATAAGTTTAATGCAATCTTAATGAAAATAATATTGATTACACTTGTTATGATTTTGAAGATCATCTGGAAGTATTAATAGGCAAGAAAAGTTAAGACTGATAAAGATGCCTTTGGGGCACCTAGGTGCCCCAGTCAGTCAAGTGTCTGATGTCAGTTAAGGTCAGATCTCACAGCTAGTGAGTTCGAGCCCCGTGTCAGGCTCTGTGCTGACAGCTCAAAGCCTGGAGCCTGCTTCAAATTCTGTGTCTCTCTCTCTCTGCCCCTCCCCACTCATTGTCTCTCCCTCTCTCTCTCACTCTCTCAAAAATAAATAAACATTTATATATATACACACATGCAAGGCTGATAAGGATACCCCCACTCTACCAGATATTAAAATGTATTTTAAATTATGGTAATAGGAGCACAAAGAATACAATGCACATTACTGAACTAGGCCTCTGTATGAGACTGCTAATTAACACCACCATTTCCAGAGTAATTAGAAAAAATAATTTTGACAAAAAATTATTGTAAGAAACAGCAAATGTAATAGAAACAGTAGATTACAAAAGCCGGTGGTCTGTAGTACCTTTAATCAATTTTCCCAAATCCTCACGCTAATCCAGACTTTGGTGATAAACTCTGGTCATACTATACCTTAGGAGTCAGATGAGGTATATATGCAATGGGGTGACTGATCTTTAGCAGGATGGGAGTGTGTGTGTTTGTGTGTGTGTGTGTTTTAGAGACTGTTTTATTGTTGAATAAAACAAGTGAAAAGCAAAGAGAATATTAAAAGAATATTAATAAAATATATGTGGGGTATGAAGGGGGGTGATACATTGAAACCTTGTGTGCCTCCCACCCAGATTAAAGCATAAAATATTCCTATTTCCTTTGGGGTCTCCATGCACTCCCCATCTATCTCTATTCATCCCCTCTCAGAGGGTAATCACCTTTCTATATTTCAATGTATTTTTGTTTGCATAAACAACATATCACGTATCTATTAATCGTATCTTTCATTCAATCTCTGTCCTGAGATTTACCTATAGTGTTGTATGGAATTAAAAATTGTTGCGTTTACCTGTTGTGTAATATACGTATTTCTTCCATCATATATGTATATACATAAAAATATTTATATAGATACATACATAAATTAAGTGTGCATGAACAGCACATATCTCTCCATATATAGAGCCTTATTTAATGTATTTCAATAAAATTTTATGAATCTCTCTATAAAGCTCTTATACATATTTTGCCAAATTTATTCCTAGGAAATTTATATTTTTGTTGCTGTTACATATTGAATCTTTAAAAAACATTTTTTTATGTTTATTTATTTTTGAGAGACAGAGAGAGACGGAGCATGAGCAGGAGAGGAGCAGAGAGAGAGAGAGAGACACAGAATCCAGAGCAGGCTCCAGGCTCTGAGCTGTCACCACAGAGCCTGACATGGGGCTCAAACTCGTGAACCATGAGATCATGACCTGAGCCAAAGTCGGATGCTTAACCGACTGAGCCACCCAGGAGCCCTCTGAATCTTTTTTTTTTTTTTTAAATCCATCATTTGGAACAATTAGTATTTTTGCACTTACCGCTACAGATAAACATGGATTAGTACTATTATTTTGTACTTTCTTTTCTTCCACTTTTTCTGTGTTTCTTTTGTAACTTTTTCTTGCTTTCCTTTGGACTGATGGAGTATTTTCTCTTATTCCATGCCTTCTATTTGTTGGGAGATTAAATGTGATACTGGTATTCAGACTGGTTATTCCTATCATTTTAGCGTGCATTCCTAAGTTATCAAATTCTCCATTAACCGATATCTTTTTCAGCAGCTGAACACTGCCAGGCCCCTTAGAACACTGGAACTCCGATCAATTGACTGCACAATTATAGATCTAATTTGGTCACCTCCCACCTCTCAAAAGACTCCTGTCTGGCTTCCGCCTCATTCTTTCATTGATTGAAACCTCTCCCCCTGGTCACCACTGGCCTCCTTACCACTAAACCCAAAGGGTAGTTCTCAATCTTCATCTCATACAATCTAGCAGAAACATTTGAAAATAGTCAACTTTCCACTTGAAGAGTTTTCTTTACTTGAAACACCCTCACGCCATGAAGATGAAGCTTTAAGAGGTATAACAGTTAGACACCCTACCTCTTCTGGGGAGGAGCAAGTATCAGGGTGGTGGAATATTCCTTTGGTGTTCCTCTTCTCTCTCTGGACCTGCCTCCTCAGTCACCTTGAGGCTCATCCCTCCTCATGTGGACACTAAATTTCAGAAGTTCATCAGTCTCAGCTCTACAGTCTCTTTTCCCACTATCTACTTTCTCCTTAGACAATCTCCTTCAATGCCCATGGCTTGACTTTTGCCTCGTAAATAATACGACTGTAAGTTACAAATCTATTTCTCAAGCAGAGACCTCTCATCTGAACTCCTGACTCACACATCATGACTCCTTGGCATATCTGCTTAGATGTCACAAAGATTCCTCAAATTCAAGGTTGAGATTACGACTGCCTCCAAGTTCCCTCTCCTCCCAGTGTTCTGGTCTCAGTGACGGCACCAGTATCTGGTCCTTCACGTACATAAGTGAGCAACTAAGGAGTAATCTTAGGTACCTTCCACACTCTCACCTCTAGTCTACACTCAAGGCTTGTCAACTATTACTTCTTTAAAGTTTTAAAAATTCATCAACTGATTTGCATTTAACACCTTAGCCCAAGCTTCCATTTCTTATCTGTACTATTTCAATTCTTACTAAACGTAATCCTCCTACATTCTCTCTTCTTGTAGCACCTCTCGGTCTTTGCATTCCACCTACTCTGGCTTATTTCATATCCTTGGAATCAGGCCCTCTTTGTGGCAATTTCTCTCTGTCTGGAAAGCTCTTCTGTCGTTCACCCTAGTTAAATTCTACTCTTCTGCAGATCGCAGTTCATGGCATTTCTGTAGGAGAGCTTTCCCTGACATAGATTCTTTTGTTTAAACCTCTCACACCACAGATGCTTCCTCCCTCTAGAACATTTATTTCCACTGGACAGAATGCATTCATTGAGTGATTCTTTCATGAATGTCTGTGTTTTTGCTCGCCATTATATCTCCAGAATTTAGAACAGTTGCCAGCACACTGTAGGCATGTGTTCAGTAAGTATTTGCTGGATGTGTGCATGAATGGAGATTGTCCCATTCAGACTCCTGGTACCTGTGGCACCTACAGCATGGACTAGAATGATGGCAGCTGAGTAATAGATGCCACTCCTTCAGTGTCTCTATCGGTGAATTAACCCTACTCTGTCATTCTCCTGTTTTGGTTTTCCAAAGTTACAAAGGACCAGTAGAACATATTACAGGAGGAAACCCACAACCAACGTGACCAAGGTAATTCTTGTAGCAAAAGCCTTTTCCAAACAAAGTAAAAGAAAAAAGTGTACACGTATTTTTCAGCCTTACTGGAATCGATCAGTTTGTCCTAGTTTCCTGAACCTGTGACCTAAAAATGCAAATTCATTTGAACTTGGGAGAAATCCCTATCATTAAGTTAAATGCAGCTCTATGCATTCCATACGCAGGAACACAAACCCCCTGTTTAAATGGCATTTTACATCAAAAAGAAGGCAACCTTGTCTTCCTACAAAATGGTGGCAGTCTCCATATTAAGTCTGGAGTTCTCTTCCCTTAGTAATTACATACGTGTTTTAAACTACTTAATTTTCCTTCTCCTATTGTGTTCCCGGGAAATCCAGTGTTGACAAGAGTAGACTTTCTGTTTAGTGACCACAGGCTCTAATTCTGTGGCCATGGTGTATCAGCACGTCCCTGAGCATTATTCAAAGGGCTGGCTTCTCCAAATACATGGTCTGATCTTTTCTCTTCATTCTCCATTCTCTGCAGGGTCCCAAGGCTTCTTCTTTCTGTGTCCCGGTTGGTTGCTTCCACTGCTGTGTGTTCTGGAATACCTTTGATCCAAGATCCTACTCTTTAAAGCATGTTCCATAGGGTCCCCAGATTTTTGTCAGTTAGATTCTTGCCTGAAAGTCTCCAATTACCTTTCCTGATCTAAATCCAATACTGCCTGATTAGTCCCCCAAAATCATTTACATAGAGAGTGTATTTCCTTTCTATTTTTCATATCCATTTAACTTGACCTCTAGGCATTGAAATTTTTTTTTCTTGAGTAAAATTCTTTCTCAGAGTAAGTCAGTGTGTCTTTATTTCTCTCTTTCCCTCTTTCTCTTCTATCCATCTCCCTTCCTCTCTATTACCTTTCCTTCTCCCCTCCCTCCCTTCCTTCCTCCTTCCCTTCCTTCTCCCTCTTTCTCTTTCTTTCTTCTTTCTTTCTTTCTTTCTTTCTTTCTTTCTTTCCTTCCTTCCTTCTTTCCTTCCTTCCTTGTCTTTCTATCTTTTCTTTCTTTCTTTCTAATCCATCCCATCCAGTTTCTGAAAGAAAGACTACAAATCCTGATTTAAAAAATGATCCTCTTTTTTCTTGATTCCCTGGTTCCTAGAGATAGAGTTTTATGGCATATACATTTAAATTTTTCTTCTTAGTCCTTAAGTTTGTAATAATTACACAGATTTTTTTCTCTACCTTAATATACCTAAAATATAATGCACATATTTTACCATAATGATCCCATTCTCTTAAATGATTCATTGATGAAGTCCATCTTCTTACCCAGCTAAACCCATGATCTGTATTAGCATTTATGTAGTGAATAATTTTATGGTAGTTTGAGAACACACGGTGGGGCCGGGGTATTGAGTACCCCAGGAACCTGTAGACTACATAATGAATCCAAGAGCCACTGAATGCCACTAAGCATATGAAATGCTCGATAGTAGCCATTTAAATGTTCCAAATCTCAAACACTGGTGCCCTGAAATTCTTGCAGAATTTAAGTATCCTCCTGCCTCTTCTGGCATTCAAATTCTGGTAGTCTAGCACCATCCTGGAACACAGTTATGGCCACAATATGAATCATCTTAGCCCACAGGAGCCACCAGCTGCCTCAGCCACATTCTAAAGCCAGGTAGGCCGATTGTGCTGCAATTGTCTATGTCAGAGGAAAGATCTCCTCATTGGATATTCTGGTCCCCAAAATACTAGTGCCTGAACTTATAACCACTGGACTCCATGTGGCAAGACAATGAACTGAGATTGGAAGTGCCGATAACCTCCTCTCTTCTGGAGTTTTGGCAGAAGGAGGATACATGCAGGAAAAAAAGAGAAATTAGTACAGATCTCATTATTTTTTGTGTGAATTCAGTTACTGCCAAAAAGACTGGAAAAATGTACTTTAGCCAAGACATGAATTGGATACTCATGAATTGCTTCTCTTTCTTGGAAGTGTGGAAATAAACAATGACCGATCAAATGAGAACAAGCAAAAGCTATTTATTCAGAGCTTGCTTAACAAGAGAGTCAGCACTATCATTTTCATGTGGCAGAGACTCAAAGGCTGGCAGAGGCGTGGGAAAGCTTTATGGTAGAGAAAAGGGAAGGCTTCGCGTGTGCCCTGATTAGAGGCTGTTGGTGTGGGGAAGCTGTCGGTGCGCTAACTAGAAGCGGGACATTCTAGTTAAGAGTTGTGTTAAGTTGATTGGTTAAGAGTGTGTACTTGGCTTTCTCTGGTTGGTCCTGAGGCGGAAGTGGAAACAAAAAGTAGGGGAGCTGTCAGTTATTAATCGAGTACTGGTCATTTGGGACCCATTGTTAGAGGGGTTATTGTTTGGCTTCCTGGATTATTACTAGAGGTAACACTCGGACTTCTTACAAGTCTGACTTCTGGCAGGTTGGCTTCCTGGCTGCTTATTACAGATAAAGGGGTTGTTTTCCTGAAAAGGTTGCTGCAGGTTGTGGATCATATTTCCATTGTTATATGTGATCTGGGGACTGTTGGTATTCAGTCTCTCAGAAGTAGGGGAAGGCCAGAAAGAGGGAAGGATATGCCCCTTCTCTATTGTTATCTTACACTCCCAGAGAAGATGCAGTTTTAAGGGCAGAAACTTAAATGTGAGGAAAGGAGCATAAGTAGGTCCCACGTGCCCACCAATCTTGAACAGTCTTGAAAATTCCCATTGAGGATTTGTTCCCAAAGTAATCAAGAAAAATAGTGTACAGAAACAGAATCACAAACTGAATTTGAGTTCAAATATGTGTCTAGCACAGAGAGGGTTTCTGTATGAAATAATGTTCCTTGTAAAATCACTAATGACACATTATTTTGTAGTACCTGGGGACCGGGTGGTAAGGTATGGAATGCATATGAGTCTGCCTGACAAGGACGGGGAGGGCGAGATCGAAAACAGAGTCCAAGAGATGTGACTTGATCCATCAGAGCTCCATATAGTTTGGAGAGACTTGGGAAATGCCACTGTTAATTTTACTTCTGAAATAGACTCTATTAGTAGAGATGCAAATATGTTGGCCATTCCTGCGACGCACAAGTGAAATCTCAGCCTTGCTACTTTTGATTTGTGTTTCTGATCATTCTGTTGATGGGCTGGCTTTAGCAGAGTGTGCCCTGGTTAATATTCATTGTGATTGATTTTACAGTCTGACCTCAGCCTCAGCAGACTGATGGCAGTGAAAATGAAAAGTATTTAGGAGACCAGCCAAAATATCTATACTGCCCCTATGAAAAATGGAACCCCAAATGCCCTGATATCCACTCTAATTTGCCTGCTTTACCTGGTGTTAATTGCTTCCTGGCCTTCCTCCTTAGAATGGGCCTTGAAATTTCATATCCTGTTCACTTGGAAGTCCAGCATTTTAACCCTTTCCACAGTACGGAAGTGGACACGTTTTCATTTTCTTTTTTGGGTTTTACTAAAGACAGTTCAATTAACCTTTGAGCAGTAAGTTTGACAACTCTGATGTGGCATCTGGCCATTTTCTTAAATCCCCTTCCTCACTGTACTCTCTGGTAAAATCAGGAACTTACCATGAACGATTCATTTATTGCCTAAGTCAAATCAAAGGGAGTTGGTGCAAGAGTTGTATTCTTTAAAGCTTATTTTTAAAAAAGGCTCTCTCTCTCTCTCTCTCTCTCTCTCTCTCATTATCTCTTTTTCTGGTAATGTACCTATCATCCTTTTTTTTTATTCTATAGA
Source organism: Puma concolor (assembly GCF_028749965.1). NCBI lineage: Eukaryota > Metazoa > Chordata > Mammalia > Carnivora > Felidae > Puma > Puma concolor. The sequence goes on from NC_141671.1 coordinate 77,304,925, forward strand.
TCACCTTGCATACATTTCTCGTTTATCTTGTTTCTCCACAGAAAACTCCTCTGAAGATTGAAAAGAAAAAAGAAAAAAAAAAAAGCTAAGCAAGCAAATTAGTTTAAGGGCCTTTGGACCACCCTTTTATGTACACGGTCTGTTCCCCCAGAGCGTTTTGAGACTGCACTACTGCCCTTCCTTGTATTTAATGAGACCTGTGGGCAAACACATGATTCAGTGGAAACTAAGAGGCAGAGTTTAAATATGCTCCGATGACAGCTGGCTTACTTGTGCGAGCTGTTGCAAAAGAACTTTACTAATGGTTCAAGCAGATGGACAGAAGGAAGAAAACTAAATGTTAGAATGTGTGAGAGGCCAAAGGTCAAGGTGAATGAGCCTGGTGATTTCCTGAGGTCTGTGGGTGTTTTGTGTTGCAGCCTAAATTGAGGATTGTTTTTAATTTGATGCATTTTTCTAAACTTTAAGTAGGTTCATTAAACCAAAAAAAAAAAAAAAAAAGTTCCAGCTCTTCATTTACCTCCCAATTAAATTTTGAGTTTTAACTTCCAAGATAATATAGCACTTACTTGTAAAATATAGGCATTTATAATACATTTTTAAAGGTAAGATCAAAATGGTTTACATAACAGATATTTTTTACAAAACATGATCTCTTGCGTTTTCTGTTATCAACAATGCACACGTACTATATCCTTTTGCTTTTTCTTTTTAACTTAAAAATAAAATTTCTGCTGGGGCAGGGCATTACAAACCAATTTAAATGTACTGCATAAAGAATAACTACCATTTGTTTCTTTCTAGAAAAGTCTACCTTCCAGATACTTTGCTGAGTTTTAGGTTAAAAATCCAAAGGCATTTTTTTCTATTTCTTATGATTTTGTAACTATTATATCTTTCAGCTTTAATCAAGTTTTATTGAAGCCAAGACACTAACTAACCTTTAGTTTGACAATCAAACCCTTTAAAGCAGGTCATAAATTTAAAAGGAAGATTGTTTTGGTTCCAGAAAGGAGATTATTTTGAAAGCTAAAATATATGTACCACTTATGGAAAGAAACAAAGTAAAGCTTTGTTGCCTAAGGTACTTGTATGTTTCTCTGGGTCAAGGACTGAAGCAGGTCTCCTCAAGAAGTGGAGACGCCTGCAGGCACCGCCCCAGCTGCGGGGGACTGTGCCTTTCTTCCAGCAGGGATGCCACTGGCATTGGCAATTGCCCCGGCATCAATTATTTGTTTATTTAAAAATAAAATTTTAATTACACGAAACCCAAATTTTCACGGTGTGTAGAACATTACCCCAGCAATTAGACATATTGTTTATCACCTTGATTTCCAAACCCTTTCAGACTAAAATTCATTTGGGAGTCATAAAAAATTGCCAGGACCGGCCATTAAAAAAATCACCTCAAATCACAATTAGCAGCTCTTTATTTGAGGTTTTAATACATACATGGAGGTGCCGTTTGTGTTGCTATTTCAGGAATAATTCGCCAGGATGAGGTGCATTATAAAAATGAGGGCACGGGCAGAGGTCGATGTGCTTTAAATCCAAACACATTCGAAATTCAAAGTAACATCCTTCCTTTAGTTGGTTGATTTTTCTTGTACTTTGGTTTCTGGTATCTACTGGGTGAAGTCTTTGAAAGTTATTAATTCGTGATTAAATGGGTTCTTTAGATGATGGGAAAGGCCCCAAAAGAAACATAGAAAAATAAAACGCCTACAGAAGGAAGGGATACAAGTAAAGTGGTTACTACTTTGTAACTGCCTCATGTTTCCTGTGAAAGACTTTGACTAGAAAATTTTTGTAAACACTGTATTTAATAAAGGAAATACCTAAAGACAAAAATGTTAGTTGCGCTGATTGAAATAATTTCTTCAAATGGCTCTAACCTAACCAACCATTTTTATGAACAAAAAGGTACAATCTTTGTTGACAGGAGACTAGACTGAGGAACTAAGGAGTTGAAGAAGAAACATCAGTGAACTTGATTATATAAGCTTGATTTATTTTTAACATGATTTAAAAATATTTTTAATATATAATATAAATTATGTTTTAAACTACTATCTAGTCATTGTGGTTGGATTTTTACAATTTCGAGCTGTTGCCTTTTAATGTTTCCTAGAAACACGTGCCTGGGGTGCCTGGGTGGTTCAGTCAGCTGAGCATCTGACTCTTGATTTTGGCTCAGGTCATGATCCCAGGGTCGTGGGACCAAGCCTTGTGTCAGGCTCCGTGCTGAGCTTGTAGCCTGCTTAAGATTCTCTCTCCCTCTCTCTGTCTCTGTCTCTCTGTCTCTCTCTCTCCCTCCCTCTGCCCCTCCCATGTTCACATGCTCCCTCTCCCTCTCTTTCTCTCAAAATAAAAATAAATAAATAAATAAAAACATGTGCCCAGAAAATCTTTATCCCTAATGGTGAGTAAGGACAAGGCTGGTGCAGTGAAAGGAGCAGTCGGCTGGGCTCCTGACAGATGTGGCTCCACTCACAGCTCTAGCACTGACAGCTTTTGTGAGATTGGGCGAGTTCTTTAACCCCTTCGGAATCTTCGTTTTCTTTTTTAAGTTTATTTTTGACAGAGTGTGAGCACGAGCTGGGGAGGGACAGAGAGAGAGGGAGACACAGAATCTAAAGCAGGCTCCAGGCTCTGAGCTGTCAGCACAGAGCCGGATGCAGGGCTCGAACACGCGAACTGTGAGATCATGATCTGGGCTGAAGTCGGATGCTTCATCGACTCAGCCACCCAGGCGCCCCATCGTTTTCTTACTTATAAAGTGGGGATGATACCTAATGGCAGGGCTGTTTTGAGTTTTAAGTGAGATAATTCACGTAAAACAGCAAGATCCGTTCAGCAAACATTTGTTTCCCTCCTCTTTAAATCACGTGATGAAACATCTGTTCTGGCACTGTGCTAAATGCTTTATACCTATTTGTCTTGTGTATCTTAAAGCAAAACAAAACCCAGAACAAGAACTCATGAGATCATTTCTCCAATCATCGGACTTCAGCACTGAGGAAAGTGAAGCATGGAAACACCTACTCAGGTGGCTTTAATCTGGATCTGCTTGACCCTACAGCCTGTACTCTTAGCCACTGTGTATGCTGTGGGAAGAGACTGACCTATGACCATACAGAAGAGGTAGTAATGACGTAGGGGATGACCGAATAAGGGACCAGAAGGATTTTGCATTTTTGTAATTCTCTTACATGTATATTGAACTCTGTTTGGAGATGACAATGAAAAAAAGCATATTATAAATGTTCAGTTACAATACATGGATACAGAAAAGAAAAACTTATCAAAAAAAGAAAAAAAAAAACCCAAACAAACCAAAAAGGAGTAAGTAAGGTCCAAATGGACAGAATGCTGGAAGTAAGGTCCAAATGGACAGAATGCTGGAGAATCCTCTAAAATGAGGTTACTGTGAAGGGGGCTGGGTGGCTCAGTTGGTTAAGTGTCCAACTTTGGCTCAGATCACGATCTCACGGTCCATGAGTTTGAACCCCATGTCGGACTCTGTGCTGACAGCTCAGAGCCTGGACCCTGCTTCAGATTCTGTGTCTCCCTCTCTCTCTGACCCTTCTCTGCTTGCGCTCTGTCTCTCACTGTCTCTCAAAGATAAATGTTAAAAAAATTTTTTTTAAATGAGGTTACTACGTTGTTAGCATTCTGGCATTGTTAAACATGTTTCTTCAGTCCATACCGAATTCATCAGACTAGGATAGGTTATGGTGCAGTGACAAATAGCACCTAAATCACAGCAACTTAATACAAAAGAAGTGTTATTTTTCTTTTGTGCAAAGTCTACTGGAAGTCTGATTGCCTTGTCAGACCAATTGTGCAATTGTCCTCCACGTGGTCACCCAGGAGCCCATTTGTTTTGATGTCAGGGCTCTGTCATCTCACCTGTCCCATGACTGCTCCAGCAGGGGAAGAGAACAAAGGAGGCCTTTCCTGGATGATTACATTCTGCCAAGTCTTCCCAGTCCATCAACCAGAAGCGGGTACAGGGCCTGCCTGGCAGCAGGGGAAGGAGGCCTGCATTCTGAGTGCCACTGGTCTGTCGTGTACAGACGTAAGAAGTGTTGATAGGCTGCTGTTTATTCTCAGATGGTAACATTTAGGACTATCTTACTGAAATAATTCCTATAAACCAAACACCTTCATTTAGTAGAGAAGTGCCACTTCGATTTCATCCATTTCCGATTAAAACACATTAAAGTACTTAAACTAATTTTAAGTGGCCGCTGTTATCTGGAAGTGATTTTGAAAACTGAATATTCATTATCCTTCAGTCAGCAGGGATTATGTAATGTTTGCTCTGCTTTTTCAAGCACTGGAATGGGATCATACAGGAACAAATCTGTAAAACAACAAAACAAAAAGCAAAAGAACTGGTTTTGACCCTGCCACAGTAAACTGGTGGGACTCGGTTGATTTTAGAGATCGGGCCACTGGTGGCAGAATGGGTGGTGAGAGAGACGCGAAGGTTAGGACAGCTCCAGGGCACACGCCCTTCCTTTGGTTCTTCCACGGTGTGAACCATCAAAGCTCTCCACCTCCCCCCTATCTGAACAGTATTGCAGATTACCTATGGCTTGTGTGGCAGCATTAGCAAATAATACCACATGAAGCAATTCACATTTCGGTAATGTAAAAGGCAAAGCTATCTCATGGTCACTGTAAAAAGTGAAACGTTTTTTGGTAAAGAAACAGAACGACGTACGTCAGTTTGGATTTTTAAAATAACTGTTGATTATGGTGGTCCTTAGGAGATTATTTGATTAGTTCTTAAGAAAGCAGAATTTACGTCTTTGTTATAGGTGTGGTGAGATTACAGGCACAGAGGAAGGTAGTGAAACTTACTAGTGGTTTAAACCACTTGTTTTGCGTGGCTTTTGGGTTTTTGTTTTTAACAGGTTAAAATGGTGCATTTATTAAATGTAGTAAGTAGGGGCACCTGGGTGGCTCAGTCAGTTAAACATCATCTGACTTTGGCTCAGGTCATGATCTCATGGTTCCTGGGTTCAAGCCCCGCGTTGGGCTCTGTGCTGACACCTCAAAGCCTGGAGCCTGTTTCAGATACTGTATCTCCCTCTCTCTCTGTCCCTTCCCAACTCGCACTCTCCCTGTCTCTCTCTCTCTCTCTGTCTCTCTCTCCCTCTTTCAAAAGTAAATAAACATTTAAAAAAATTTAAAGTAGTAAATAGACCATAAAAAAAGGTTATTGCAAAACTTGTCAGCTAAGCACATTTACTGAACACTTAATAGCTATGATTCCAAAATGTAAAAACAACTCAGTAGATAAAGCAACAAATCAATTAAGTGAACAACTAACAAGGCAGTAAAGGCTTTGAGTTTTGTCCTTTAATTAATTGGGATCAAAGACTGTATACCACGAGATTTGTACTTGTGGTTTCATTTCCAAAATGCCTTCTTCCTAATACTTTTATCTATGAAGTGCTTCAGTAAAATATAGGTCCATCATCAGAAAGTTTTACGGACCACAATCTCCTGGTTCAGTCGTCTCCAGTTGGGTTCTGAAACCAGTGTTTTCAAATAATCCCCTCAGTGATTCCCGTACAAACCAGTCTTGGAAACCATGAGTCATTTAGAGTCCTCCAGGGAGGATGGCACTAAGACAGATGTAAATACTTTATGGCAACACTTGATGACAACTTTTTCACAACAGGATTGCTTTTAGGCAACCCTGCAGTTTGGCAGGTCACACCCTGTCCAGGGTTTCTGATTTTTACCTGCCCTGCAGGTTGTGGGGATTCAGGCTCTGGTCTGCATGGGCTCTGGTGTGCACCCTTTGTTCCTCCATCTTGCAGCAGTGTTATCTTGGGCTAATCGTGAATTCTCAGCTCCACTTGCCTTGTCTGATAAAGGAGCTAGTTTTATCTGTTTGGTAGCACTCCAGAGAATACTCATAAGACAGAACCCCATTTAATGCCTAGCACACAGTAGGTGCTCTGTCCCATCTTACTCAAAGTAGAAGCCAAAAAGCCCTCCCCAGTGTTAAAAAAGATTCAACTGAGTAATTTTAAAGATCCTCTTGGCTTTATTCCGTGACTCACAAATCAGGCAGCATTCCAATCTAGTAGATAGAAAGGAGCTCTGAGAAGCTGTGCAAAATGAAAGGCTTTTATAGGTGCAAGGAATCAAGAACAAGGAAGCCACACTAGGCAACAATGACAATAACACCACCAGCAACAAAACAGACTAGTTATTACAAAGTTACTTTCCTATAGGGAATGGCAGGAGTCTATTAGATCAACTGCTGACCAGGGAATTTCTCATTGGTTGGTTTAAGACTCCAATTCTGAAAGAGCCAAAAACTGTAATTAAGTCAGGTCTTGGTTTGGTGATGTGAGGCTTAGCATAAGTGACTCCATTTGGGACATGCTGTCTTGTTTTTGTTTTTGGTTTTTTTGTTAATTTTTTTTTTACATTTATCTATTTTTGAGAGACAGCACAAGTGGGGTAGGGGCAGAGAGAGAATGAGACAAGAATCTGAAGCAGGTTCCAGGTTCTGAGCTGTCAGCACAGAGCCTGATGCGGGGCTTGAACTCATGAACGGTGAGATCGTGACCTGAGCTAAAGTCAGACACTTAACCAATTGAGCCACCCAGGTGCCCCCATGTTGTCTTGTTTTTAACAATAGCCTGTGTCCTGCTTCCATTATTCTGACCTCATCTAATATTCTCCTCCTTGCTCACTTGACATTGGCCTCTCTGCTGTCCCTCAAGCCCTTCTCGCATACTCTGGCCCCAGCTTCTGCACCCTGCCTGCCTCTACCTGGCGACTGCTACCTGCAGCTACATCAGGTTTCTTCCCTCACTTTTACTTGAGGCTGACACTGCTCCTTTCACACTCTATTCCCCTTTCCCGCACTTATCACCATCTACTACACTATATCTATTTATTATTTATTTAGCTTGTTTATTGTTTTTGTCTTACCATAAGAATATAAGTTCTGGGAGGTCAGGGGCTTTCGTGCCTTGGTTTTGTGATTACTTCCTGATCTCTATCCATACTAACAGGGCCTGCCAGAGGGTAGGTATTCAGTCTGAAGTGTTTATTGAATGAGTTATTGTGAGGAATGGTAGGTCCACCTTGGGCTGTTCCTGGGGAGGGGTGCATCATAAGGCCAGGGAAGTCCTGGGCCAGCCTGAGTCTGGCTTTGCTTTCAGATTGTACTGGGTTTTGGACCTGAGTATTCTTTAAAGTGGACAAAATTACCACATTGTCGCTGTGAGCACCTCAGCCTCCTGAGGGATATTTGGGGGAATGACTCAGCATTGTTCTAGATACTGCTTCCTTCCCTGTCTCTCCACCTGGAGTCACTCCTCAAGGCTCAGGTGGTACTTGGTCTGTATGAGGAAAGGAGAACTGAACAACATGTGACAGTGCAAATTCAGAGATATCCTGGGACATCAGTTTGATGATCAGTGCTATCTGATTGGCAATCTTGATGCACACCTTAACATTTCCACTATTTTTCCCAAGATTTACTTCAGTGAACTTTCCCAGCCTCTCTGGGCCCATGCCTCCCCTTATGCCTATTCTGTGCTGCAGACAAACGCACCGCACCCCCGCCCCCGCCAACACACACAAGCATTCGCACAAATATACACACTTTCCTTGGCCTTTATTTTGTATTTCAGTTGTCTTCCTCTTTTCCTCTGAAGAAAATGGTAATCAGACAGAGAACTACCCCTATCTTCTCATCCCCACACTAAAAAAAAAAAAAAAAGTTTCCAAATGTAGTGAAAAGAAAGCTAGGAATTATTGTTTATGACAGAAACGTCAATTTTGTGGAAAAAAAATGTCGGTTTTACCAGATGCTTCTGGTCTTGGCTGCCTAATCCATTTGCTCTCTCAACAGCTGCAAGCCCTTTGTCAGACCCCACACCTCCTCCCATGTGCTGTCTCTATCAGTTGGAACCCAATTGGTGCCTGCTGCAGGCACTAAACTTTAGGCAAATAAAATAGCAGGGGTGAATCATGAACAAGACCAGTAAAAATAACCTTCCTCTGTGCGTCTAAATTACCGTATCACAATTACACTCCTAACACTGAGAAAGCTGAGTCAATGATTTGGAAGGTAATTTATTTTCAGCTGGAGAATCCAAGGATATTTCTGAAAAAGGAAGAAAACCCCTATTTATAAAAGGTGTGTTGTTACAGATTGTACCATGCAAAATTAGATTAAATTATATTTTACTTAATCCTTACACAGCCTGTGAGCATTGGGACCCCTGCTTTGCAGGTGGGGAAACTGAGGCTCAGAGAAGTCAACAAAGTTACTCAACGTTATCAGGTCTGATTGATTATGAAGCCTGCACTCTCACCAGCATATCTTGCTGTTGGCTCTCCTTGGCCAGCATGAGTCCTGAGGCACTCACAAGCCCACTTGTCCTCGGCTGGATCCCTCGCTGTTTTGAATATTTCCAAATACTCTCAATGCACAGCATCCGAATAAATGCTGTCCCTGAAAGTTTGTGAACCTATAAGAGAGTCTGACGCTCACAAACACTATATTTAGAGAATTTTCAAAACCCCAAATTCAGAGGGAATAGTAGTGGTATAAACTTTCCCCCACAGTTGCCACAAAGCTGACTGAAACAGGCTCAATCACTCGTTACAGGATAGGCTCCTGCAAGCTAGCCCATAAACTTCAAATCCAAGCCTTTGAATACTCACACATTAATACATTATGAATGTTCAGAGTTGATAATGAGCAAATGTTACATCCAACAGCCTGTTCCCCTAAATCGGAACTTGATTAGGTCTTCCTTTAGGGCGACTCTTGGAGGTAATATTGCACAGTACTTAAAGGCAAGGGCTTTGGAGACTGACTCCCCAGGCTTGAACCTTTGGTTCTGCCACTCACTAGCTGCCTGGTCTGGTGCTTTGTTTTCCTCTGTGCCTCAATTTCCCTCCTTTTAGAATGGTGTTGATACAGCTTGCATCACAGAGTTAGTGTGGACATTGCATGAAATCACGTGTGTCAAACGCTCGGGACAGCATCTGGCACGTGGTAAGAATGCAAGTGTTAGCTATTTTTATTACACGTTACAATGCAAAATTTCTTAACAAGGTTCATTTACTTGTTGCTCCATTGAATTCCATCCCTCAGTTGAACTACTAACTTTATTCATCAGACCTTGGGCTGCACATCTTCATCCATTTTAAATTTCCAATTTACACTCCAAAGCAGAGGCATTTCCATTGGCAAGGAAAGACCATGGCCGTTTCTGGCAGCAACATTTGGGTGAATGTAGAACCTCTCACATGACTGTTTTTAAAGGGACAACATTCAACTTGCACGTGTAAGTTCTGCAATGTTGGTTTCAAAAGCAGTTCTATTACTTTATAGTCATACCTCATAAAGGATGATATCTTTAACTTATTTCGTGAGATTTCCAACTCCATTTATACTTTCATAAGCATGTCGGGATCTGTCCAAGATGTCATGTGTTACTCTGAATTAGACACAAGCTCCAAAGCGTTTGAAGTTCGCTCCATCTGTAATTGCTATCACAGACTCCGGGAGCTGAATCCAGCCCTTAATTTGATACCATCTGAAAGAGACCAATAATCTTCGACCAATCACCCTTCTCTAAGTGGCTTACACTCAACAGGATTTACAGTTCTGAAAAACCGTTCTAAACTTCAGCCGCCTCTAGTTTATTTTAGCACACAAGTGAAAGAATCAGGCAGAGATGAAGTGGTTATGTTTTTGTCGTGCAGAGATGTGTCTCAGTTTCATGTTTCAACAGCAATTATATTAATAACTAAAATTTCATAAAACCTTATGCAAAAGCCTTGCAATTCTATGCAATCCTTAATAGCATCCCTTTATTCATAGAGACAAATGTTTGGGTAAATATGTCAGATATTTCTGCAATTAAAAACATAGTCATGGGCATGACTGATTTTTCTTATTCTTGCAAGGCTCTCTGGTCTGCAAAAGGGCAGGTGAAGGAAAGCAGATTTGACAAATTGTTGCTATATTTTGGCTCTTTGGCTATGCCATGCAAAACTGTAAGAGAGGAAATTTGCCTTTGACATTTTCTGGTTTTCTGTTTTAATTTCCTTTTCCACCTGTTGTCATCTCTTCCTCTATCTCTTCTATTATAACCTTACTTTCTCTGTCTTCTTGTCCTTGACCTCTTTCACGTCCCACTGGGTAGGAGACTGAGTCGTCCTGATACTCCTCACAGTGCCTAGACAGTGCCCTCAAAACTTGTGGGTGCTCTCAAAACGATACTAATTATTCCTCCAAGTAAATTTAAACTATTTCTCAATATGATGCTAATGAACAATATTAGCTCATTAGCTTGATGTGGGGAGTTCATGGACTCCACAAACTCTTATTTTAGGAGCATTTTCATTTGAACTGACAATTGTTCAAGACAGAGTGCCTGACAAGGAGGAATGGATTCAGTTAGCAGAACCTCAGGCCAGTGAGGAGAAAGCATATAGGTCTAGCTGGAGGAGTCCTTTCCTGAATTCTCTCAGTTATTCCATGAACACGTGGAGTATATGTAGGCATGAGCATGCACATGAGACAAAGAGATAGGGAGAGAGAGAGAGGTGTGTAAATATATCTTTTGCTGGCAAAAAAAAAAAAGCATTTATATTTCTGGGGTCTATGTACTTCTAGGAACTCTATTTGTTGAAACAAAACTGAGTACAAAAATCAGCATCCTATATAGTTGAATAAGAAAAAAAAATGTTGAGATAGCCTGATTTTTGTATGGAAACAATGGAAGATGAGCCTTTGTGAAGAATGTTATTACTGTCTTTTTCTTCTTTTTGTTTTACTTCTCAAAATCATAACCGTGAGAAATGATTAATTCCATTGAGTTTTTCTTAATATTATTTCACATGAGGAATAGGACTGCACCTTTTACATACTATAGAAAGGAAATGCAAATGTTTGCTAGCATGTTAGCATCTAGTTGTTAAACTGTCGTGTGCATCTTTTAACATGAATAATATGTGTGATTATCCCAGAAGGAATGAGACCTTATTTAAAAATGGTATCTTAGGCTTTATGTATACGGAAGGTTTTCCAAAGTAACACTCTTAAGAGAATGATTTCATTCTGCCTCACTTTAAATAATGAAACTACAAGAAAGTGTCCACATTGTGGTATTTAATGTGCTTCCATTAAGCCTTATTTTCTTGTCAATATTTTTACCTAAGCCCTAATCTTTTGATGCGACAGAGGTTTCATATTAAATCAGAGGCAGTGGCTTTCATTTTCTTGCTTTAACATGACACACATATTTCTAGCTCTAAAGTGGTTGCCAAGAAAATGCTTAACTCCTCTCAAATTGGCTGTTTAAAGTGCCACGGTAGATTTGACTCTTAAATCGCATCCGTGGTTAAATTTCACCTTGCAGTGCATTTGAAGTAGGTGCTTTGTGTTTAAAAGTGAAAACTATAAAACTTTTGGTGTTTTGTGTTTTTTTGACTAAGTTAGTTGTTTTCCTTTAAGAGCAGAAGAATTAAAGATCTTAAAAATCTGCTGTTAGAGCATGTAATGGTGGCCTCCCATCTCTCTCTTTTCTGGAAAGGAAGGGAATGTTGAAAGTGCTTCTACTTTATAATGTAAGAGGTGGCCAAGCATTTACAGCTCTATATTCCCCTCCAGTTGAATTCTTCTAAACCTCAGACCTGGCCAGCAGGTTTCTCCCAGACGATTTTCATTTTCATAAACATTCACATCCAATAAACCGCACGAAACACAGTGTGAGAGAAAAAAGGGGGACAGGAAATGGCTCTGTTGCATGGTTATTACATCCTATTGCCTGTGGGTTGCTTGTTATGAGTTTTAACTATGTAAATATGACGTATATGACATCAGAATTTAATCTTAAAGCTTCTATGTGGGAGATAGAGTGTGACTTTATTGTTAGGGCTAAAATCAACTGGGTGTTGACAGGTCTCAAAAGTCACCGAGTAAAAGCTTAAAAAGAAAAAGCTCAGACTGATAAGCTGTGCTTTGACTGACAAGTTCAGGCTTGACTGCCACTATTGAAAACAGTTGGGTAGAAGTTTTGCAGGGGTTTGGGGGAAATGTGTTATTTCATAAGAAGCTACACTGGGAAATATCGGGAAATGTATAAGCTTATAGAGCACAACACCCAAGGAAAAACAGGTGTGAGGTTTAGAAAAGCTAGAGCCTGGGAGAAAGGACACTGTCCAGGAGTGAGTTAATTAATATTATAAAAGGACTTTATGCAAAAGAATGCCACCTTGAGGAGAAAACTAAAACATTGCTGTCCACTAGTTTTGCCTTTCAACAAATCCTTTGTCAACAGCTTGTGGTGAAAAAGTCTGGTGGGGGGAAAATAAAATGCACAAGCAAAAGATTACAATGGAAAATAAATGCAGGAGGAAAAATAATATGGTCCTTTTTCCATCTTTCCAGTAGAGTAGAACCAATTCTGGCACTGTAAAATCCATTATGGAAACAATAAAATAAATGCATTCTAAAGTAGCCATCATTGGTCAATTGGAATGTTATGATTGTTATACATGCCATAGCTTATCAAATATTATCCATAAGGAAGTATTCAATTCCTGTTGTGCCAATTATCCTACTACGTGCATCATAAACTTTTATGGCTTGTTATGGAATGTCACTTGGCTAACGATTTTTCCCTTCAAATATTGCATCATCACATTCGGATGGAAAACATATTCTAATGTGGCAAAGTGTTAAAGAAATTTAATACTCTAGGGCTAAATGAAACTGCTATGGTTCATCTCCTGGATAAGAACAACAATTTATGAATGCAATATTCATTTCCTGAGGTGAGCACAAGCAAAAACTTCATCTGAAACCTAAAACCTAGATGTTTGGCCTCTGGTAGTTTCCTCATTTAACTCATTGATGTCATATATTAAGGCCACTGGTAAGATCACATCTGGGGACTGCTCACTTTTTCAACTTCCCTAATTACTTTTACAGGGGACTCCTGGCATAATTGCATCAGCCGAGACCAGACCACAGAGTCCACAAGATCATCTTTCACTTTAAATATATTGCTAAAAATGTCAAAATAATCTATTTGTTTTCTCTTGATCATGAAAACTGATTAACAGATTGGTATTTGAATTCACAGAGGCATTTATTCAGAGCTAAGGTTCCAGAATAATGTGTGTGCTATATGGAGAAATCACAAAATTATAAATAGCCTGGTGTATGTCTCTAAGACTAGGGAATCCAGAGATGGTTCCACAGTCGTATTTGCAGAAAAAGAAAAAAAGCACAATGCCAAGAACCATAATTTTTTTCTTCCAAAAGCTAACGGTCTACCCCATATATTCTGGTATATTAAACACAAGAAATTTAACTCACAGGGAAACCTACTTAAGTCTTATCTGTGGATATCAGGAAGTAGTACAGGACACAATTAGAGAACAATATTTTGAGCTTTTAATCCAATCCTCTTTCATTAAAAAAAAAAACCACTCCTATTTAAATACAGAAATTCTAGGCCACGGGGCAAAATGTTCATATAATGTATGAGAGGTTCATTGCTTATCCATCTGAAACTTCTACAGAATCAGGAGGAAGTTTTGCTCAAAGCAAGAATTTGAAGAACTGTCAGACACCATGGACATCCATAACTGGGGGCACTGAGACAGTAACAGAGGGAAAGGATATTAAATACATAATAAGAAGCCACTTTTAGATGAAGACTAAGGTGTGAGGGAGGCTCTATGACATAAAATCAAAAGACAAACCAGTCGTGTGCTTTCATGAAGCGAGGGCCATGTGGAAGCAGCATGGAAGGAGAAAGATGAAAGCAAATGAGAAAACAGAAGGAAACCCAGCCTGAGTAGACTGAATGTGCCTCCCCCAAATTCATATGTTGAAACCCTAATCCCAATGTGATGGTATTGGGAGGTGGGGTCTTGGGAAGGTGATTAGGTCATGAGAGTGGGCACCTTATGAGTGGGATTAGTGTCCTTATAAGAAGAAGACTGAGAACTAGCTTGCTTCCTTTCTGCCATGCGAAGGTACGAGAAGTTGGCAATCTGGCACTTGATTTTGGACTTCCAGCCTCCAGAACTGTGAGAAATAGATTTCTGACGTGAATAGTACTTTGTTTATAGTATTTGTCATGGCAGCCTGCACTGAGACACAGCCTCCTCCGGAAAAATCCATGTCTACGACTCTTGGGATAAAGGGTACCCATCGGTTATTCTCTTCTGATACTCTAATGGTGTGCTTGAAATTTCTTGGAATTCCTCAGTCTTTTTCAATGCACCTTTCAAAAATGCTCAGAAGTACACAGAAGAGACCATCTTTCTCTATAAGACAGTCATGGCATAATATATCAGCTTAGCTAGACCTTGTTTTCAGGAGAATAAACTCATTATTATTTTACTCTCAATGCTGACAGCCTCCTCACCCCTGCATACTGCATGTAAACATCTCTGGACCAAGAATGTAGGTTCCAGGGAGATGCCCGGCACATGCAACTGCCTTCTTACTTGCTAGACTCTAACTCAGAGAAGAGATGTAGAACACGTAGGGAGGAGGGTACGGAAAATGAATTGGGTTCTAACTAATGTCTCACATACTGCACCAGGTACTTTATATACTTGTTTATCTCACTCCATGCACATCACAAGTCTGCATTGTAAGTATGCAGTGAGGAAACAGATGCAGATCTCACAGGGCTTATGAGACTCCAAGTTTGTGCTTTTTCCACTATTCCATTCTGTCATGAGTTCCCATGGGATTTTTCTTTTCAAATATTCAAAAGAACCTTACCTTGAAACTTACTGTATTAGTTGAATGTTCAACTAATACAGGTTTTAAAAGTCAACAGAAAGCCCCTTTTCCAGCAGATGATCAAGTGGAATGCTCTATAGACTGGCCAGCATATCATAGAGCAAGAGCACATGAAAAGACGCAAATGAACAAGAATCATGTGGGAGAAGCAAGGCAGGTAGTAATACAAATCCCACAAGCAGTTAGAACAGTGGGTTCTCAGTGGATTGGAGCAGAAATCCTGTGTTTGTCAGGGCTGACAGATCCAATTATGTTCCAAGGACACGACCTGCAACATGGCTGCAGTGATAGGTGCCCACCTGTGAAAATTCCAAGTAATTTTCCTACCTGTGGTCATAGACCATACGTCTGTGCTCCTTCCCACACCCTCGAATGAAGGATGCTTCTTGTCTCCCAGGAACTCTTGGTCTTTTTGGCTGAAGGTGTGAATTCTGGAAAGGAGACCACCAGGTGATAAAGTAAGGAGACATACGTGCAGACAACCAAAAGCAGTCACCTCAGTCCTGATTATGGACAAGGTAACAGATGTCAAATACAGGTGACCTTTACACACATGCGTGCTAACTAGAAAACCATTGTGTCACTTGCTAGTTCCCAGAACTTTGGGGATAGGTGAGAGATCGGGGGTGAAGTTAGGGGGTTTTAAAAGAACATCGTATTTATTGGAAAGATAAGACTTTTGATGTAGCTGAAATAGAGGGTTAATTAGGGAATACAGCAACAGAATTTTTATCACCATAATAAACGAAAGGCATAATGAAGCATCCAACAGATGTACTGCTCAACATTGTTCCACACGACAGAAACAAAGCCCCTCTCTTCTAGTAGCTTATAAAGAAAGGTTCATTGATGCTGAACATAATCATAGCTGTGTGTGAATTTGTGTGTATGTAAGGGCAGGGCAGGGTATTGCTAAAATGCACAAAGAGCTTTACGTGTACAATCTTATTTATCCTTACACAACTTGATATGTGGTATGTACTACTATTTTATTTATTTGATATATGTGAAAACCCAGGCTTGTAGAGGCAGGTAACATCCTAGAGTACAAACCAATATTTAAGTCAGAATTGGAACCCAGATCTACTGGACTCCAGAGACTATGGTTATCACCAATAGGTGGTGCTGCTTCTCACTTAGCTTTTCTCTGGGTGGATGTATTTGGGCCTCACCTCAATATGCTATACTGTAAATCTCAGAAGCTACTACATTTTTTAAAAATTAAGACTTGAATAGATAATTAAAATTTTTAAAATCAATTATTCACTGAAAATTGACCATAGGTTTGGCACTGGGCTAGGTTGTTTGGCTTAATTAAAGGTGTAGACACTAATCAAATGTTTCCATGTATATGAGTGTCTTGGCTGTTTGGTGTCCTAGGGTAAAATGCAAAGTCTATGATATTTAAATATATTAATAGAATCAAGAACATGTGTGCGTTATCATTGTCCTATTTTTAAAAATTTTTTTAAAGTTTATTTTTCACAGAGAGAGAGAGAGAGAGAGAGAGAGAGAGAGACAGAGCATGGGTGGGGGAGGGGCAGAGAGAGGGAGACACAGAATCTGAAGCAGACTCCAGGCTCTGAGCTGTCAGCACAGAGCCCGACGTGGGGCTCAAACCCACGAACCGTGAGATCATGACCTGAGCCAAAGTTAGACGCTCAACCGACTGAGCCACCCAGGCGCCCCTATCATTGTCCTATTTTTAAAGCAGAGCAATGGGTTTTTAGTAAGAATTGAAGTTTACACAGAACTTTATTTTGCTTAAATTGATACTTAACCTTCTTTGCTGTAATCAGGATCTTGGACTTCAATCATGAGGTGGCTACTCAAATCAGATGCTTTTAGGTGTGTGTGTGTGTGTGTGTGTGTGTGTGTGTGTGAGTGATGCGGGAGTCACATAATTGAGGAGAATATTGAAGAGACTGGCTCAGGTGGGGAAGCAGAATGAAACACCAAATCAAAGGCAAGATGCCAATTGTGTGCTGTATTGTATAAATCAAAGAGGCGCCTGATGATATGGCTGAGGCTGTCGTGAAAATGAAGAGGAAAGGAGCCCTTTCAGGAATAATGGGGAAAGTTGATTGCTTAGTAGAATAAGGAAGAGAAAGATAATTTTAAGAAAGATAATTCCCTATTTTAAATGGGAAGATAGTTAGAAAATCAAATATTCAATGAAACTATTAAAATCAGTTTCTTTTCACAATACATATTGAATTGCATAAGATTGCCCAAAAGTTGTACACTAATTTTCTTTGAGTGTGCCATATGTATAACCTATCAAAAGTATTCTACAGTTATTCGTATATTTTTATCTCCAAGGCTTGCAACAAATTAAAACTTCAGCTTCTGTGAAGACAAATAAATTTACGTCCAGAATCCTTATATGGCCTTAATGTTTACTCTTTTAGCTTAGGGTCCCTGCCTGGAGAAAATCCATTCTCCTTTTTGTTTGATTGAAAGATTGTAACAACCCCCCTCCCGAATTTACAATAAGATCAAAAATGGCATTTTATTTGCCCATCTGGAGATCACCGAATGCGTAAAGCTTGTCCGTGTGGAGGCCATCTGTTGTGAATGGAGACCCACATGGAAACTTAATCCTTGAACTTCTTTTTCAACTTTCTCTTTTACTTGCCTGAGTAGAAGGCAATTCACACACGTCACTTGTGATACAAACTGAGGCCAGGACAGGTTGCTGCCTTTTAATGTCACAAACGTTTTCATTCGCCCAACTGCAAGCATCTCTCCACAAAGATCTAAAGAGTGAAAAATTCTTGGCACTGCCGTTCCCCAACATCATGACACAAACTGAAAGTCAGAGGCAGAACTCTCTTAATGGCTGTTACTTAGGCTATATGTAGACAGGGGGAAGAGTGCTAGGAAATTGAATCCAGTTCCTTTTCTTTGAAGGTATCCGTAGTCTCTCTAAGCAATTCTGAATGTCTTGAACTTCCTGGGCTCAATTGTTTTGTTTGTTTGTTTGTTTTTGTTTTACTTTGCCTCCTTGCATGTTCCCGTTTCCAGATGGAGAGAGTATCTTCTCTGAGCTATAAATTATTGCAAAATAATGTTACTTATGGAGTAGGATGAATGAGTGAGTCACAAGGGACTGGACTTCTCAGAGACACTTCAGATGTGGATAAAATTTTGTAGACTCACACTCTTTTTGTCCTACTTATCTTATCTGTAGGTACAGTTTCATGTCCATAAATACCACAAGTCAGCATGTTAACTAAACTGGCTTGATGCTAAGACCCAGTGCACAGCCGTGAGCATGGAGGCCAGAGTGCTTGTCTGGAAGCTGTCTGCATCACACTGTCTTGTGACCCTCCCAATGGACTTCAGCACCTGACATGTTTGTCATTAAAGTAAAAAAAATTGCTTCTTAAAATATCATTGTAAGCTCTCTGTTTTGCTTGTTAATTTTTAAAAAATCTTTATTTATTTTTGAGAGAGAGAGAGTACAAGTGGGAGAGGAACAGAGAGGGAGACATAGAATCCGGTGCAGGTTCCAGGCTCCGAGCTGTCAGCACAGAGCCAGACATGGGGCTTGAACCCACCAACCACGAGATCATGACCCGAGCCAACTTAACCAACTGAGCCACCCAGGCACCCTCTCTGCTTTGCTTCTTACATGGTGTTGTTCCTCAATCCTCCTTACAGTCCTTCACACCGTTTCTGTTTGTGATACTTCCTTCGTGTAAAGTCTTTGCCAAATGCTAGTTATCTCTCCCACTGGAACTTTCTACCCTCAATTTAAACAGCCTCTAAAAATTATAAACACCGCTACCAAAGTAATCTTCTCTTTCTGGTCTTTTCAGTCCCTGAACTGTATGTGTGATTTCAATTTGCGTACTGTTCTGAAGAGAGAAAATGCAGTGGTAATGGCAATAGCAATTGTTTTACTATTTTTTAAGTGAAGCTATGCTCTTGGTAATAGTGAAAGATTGAAAACAACTTAAATGTTGAACCACAGGGAATAGAATTAATGGATTATGGTGTATACACATAATTGAAGCCTGAGCAACCAGTAAGAATTATTTTAGGAATGCAGTTAATGATTTGGAAAATGGTCACAATAAATTCAAGGGAAAGAATGGGGTAGAAAATAGTATGTGAAGTATCATTACGTTTTTGTAATAAAAAATTTACATCTTTATGTAGAGAAAAAGACTGTAAGTACATACATCAAAATGGTAATGGTGGTTATCTCTGAGTGACAGATTTATAGGTATTTTATTTTCTTCTGTATTTTATTTTCTGTATTTTTTCTGTATTTTTCCAAATATTCTGTAATGAAGTTTCTTTATTAAATAGCCAGAAAAAAAATAGCATTTTAGAAAATGAGCAAAAATATTTCACTGAAGAAGTGGTGCTTACCTTCTATTATTCCCCAACAAATACAGACCTAAAAACTGGGGAGCTAGAATGGTGTCACATCTCTAAACCAAGGGACTGAGGACAAGTCCACATTATGTGTAGCAAATGAGGCAAACATCCAGAGTTGTAGGATACTTTTTTGTGTTTGAGACTAACGGGTAATTGAGTGATATTCAAGTCCGTGTATGTTTCAACATTTCTAGATACAATAACATGTACTATATTTTCTATTTAAGATCACTGGCAGCATCTTCAGTCAGGGATCATGTTCAAGATCATTAGCATCTCTTTGAAAATCCTTCAGCAGAACCTATCTCCTTTCATTTCTTCAATGGCCCACCTTAGTCTCTTTCCTTGTTCAGTATCTCTTTTATTGGTTTATCTCATGTCAACCTCAGAACCTTCTCTCAAACCATGTCATATGCTGTAAATGTCTTTCCTGTCCTTTAAGAATATGTGAGGACATTTCCATGACTATTCCCACTGTTCTTCAGCTCTTAGACCAAGCCATGTGATAGAAGTAGCCAACCTACATCTAACTCAGCTGGCATGGGGAAAATGGAGAGAAAAGGCTGCATCTGGAGGCAGAATAGCCTGAGAGACAACCTCAAAGAACACCCTGCCAGGTGGTGGTGGTGTAAGGAAGGAAGTAGAGGAGTGGAGTGTTTGAGAGGGGTGCAGACAGGCAGAGGAAGGTGTTGGGCTGGTCAGGGCCTCCCAAACAGTGTGAGGTAAATGCAACAGTGATCTGCAAGGTGACGGAGGACACTCATCAGCATCTAGAAGACTCTGCAGGTGCCCACTCGAAGGGATGACAATCAGATGTGAGGTTCTTTGCACCACTTTCCTGACACCTGGCTCTCTCTAGGCACCTGGAATTTCTATGAAGACCTAGGGATTCTGATCAACTGAGAAACACAGAACTGAAGTAAAATGGAATCAGCTGAGATTGAGTTTCTTTCATCTGTGAGTAATAGAAAGTAAACTGAATTATGATAAAACAAAGAAAAATATTTTTTCTGAGTCTGTGGCCTGAGAATTATACATGCCATATTTAGGTCAGGAGTTGTGCTTAAATAGATATTTATCTTACATGTCTATAATAAAAATATGTGTGTATGGTAAAACAGCTAGCTAGCTAGATTTCCATATCTAAATTATTTATATACCATCTCTCTAGTCATTTCCAATCCGTTCTCTCCAAGTGGGGCCCAGGAATATGCTATCTATAGGCAAGGACTTAAAGCCTGTAAGAGGAAACTGGAAAAGTAGAAAATGCCAAGTACGTATCTGTATCATTTAGAACCCAGTGGGACAGAACAGAATTCCTGCATTTCCTTTGGTTTAAATGGAGCCAATCATTATTCTTATAGAGCTAAAAAACTAGTTTCTGTGTTTCTTTGCCTCAGTTAAGAAGCCAAATCAGATAAGCACAATACCACCAAGCTTCTATCAAATCTTCCCAGAATTGCAAATAAAAGAACCTCAGACATCATTGAGGTTAGCCCTTAGTTTGGTCTTGGGGTTCACATTCAAAAGCTTTTTGGATCCTGACAGTGCTACAAAGAAGGACAGTTGTGGAAGGTATAAAAGGAGCGGTGAGGACTCTGTAAACTGGTGTAAGAGAAAACCTGAGGAATGCACAGCAATCAGCCAGGTGATGATGCCAGCAAAGAGTTCTCAGAAAGAGGGAGGAAGTTGTGAGTCGGCTGAAATCAAAGGGAGCTTGGCACATTCCAAGGATTCAAGAAAAAGAGCAGGAGATCCTGCTCTACTGCAGAAAATAGAAAGATTGATAAGAATTACCTTGTCCCCAAATTCATTTCTTCTGTTCCCACCCCTAGGCCTTGAAACTAGGATTACCTTTTGAGAAGACTCAGCTTTTATCCCTTTCTTTGTGATAGAGGCACTTTTTTCTCAACTACTTATGAGGTAGCCTCATATATAATAGTTTTTAACGACTCATCTAAATCAGCTAAGTATTTTTAAAATTCCGGTTGCATTAGCAGACAAATCCTAGCAGATAAGTTCAAATTATGTTTAAGTTTTTCCACAGGTTTTGACCTCACCCACTGCACAGTCTCTGCCCACAAAAGCCAACACCATCTTCACTTCCCTTTTATGTATTCTCTACCTCCCCCTTACCACAGCCACTGTGAGTGTGATCTCAACACCAAATCAACTATTTAGGAGTCTGTGCTAAAACCACTTTAAATCTATATCGCTTTTCTGTTTAAATGTTAATGTAGACATGTAAAGTGATGACAGTAATGTCATGGAGTCTATTTGAATTATTGTTAGGAAAGCAACTGGATTGAGTTTTTTCAAAACTTGATTTGCTACTCAGCAATTGTTTCTGCCAAACATCAGATCCAAATGGAACCCACCTGAAAAATGGCACTGGATTTTGTTAAGCCTTATAACCATGACCAAAGCCACACTATAAACATGAATCTTAGAATTCCTGCCTTCTCTCTTCAGCCGTTACCGCCCTACTTAATCATTAAGGCTTGACTCTAAGCTCAGTTTCTTTAAGTCTTCCCTCACTACCTCAAATGCTCGTGCTCTGGTGTCTCCGCTAATCTCCCAGTTCAATCATTCTTTCAAAAATATTTCTAGAGCAAATAGTTACTAATATGTTTGTTATAAAGCAGTAATGAAAACAGATCATTCTTGCTTTTTTGGAGCATGTAGTCAACTAACGTAAGTTATGACAGAAAAGTGGAAGGTATGATAAGAAAGGATGACAGGGGACACTTGAGAATGGAAGATCATGGAAGACCTGCTCCAGGCAGTTATACTGAATTTATGTCCAGGTTGATAGATAGGATGGCACGGGAGGGTAGGAGAAGCAGTGGGGTCCATTCAAGCTCCTGAAACTTGCAGGAATTTAGAATATTCCAGGAATAGAGCAAAGTGCATTGGAGCTTGGGAGCAGGGTGAGAGAGGGAGAGAGATGTGAGCGATAAGGTTGAAAGAAAGGGTAGGGCCAGATTATTCAGGCCAAATTTTATCTTGAAAGCAACGGGAGGCCTTCAATGCACTTCAAGCAACTGTGTGTGACAGAGTCATTTTTGGATTTTGTAAAAGATCTCTTTGACTCCTGTGAGGACAATAGATCGCAGGAGGCAAGGGAAGATGAAGGAAGTCCAGGTAGGAAGCGTCTATACCAGTCAAGGCAAGAGATGACAGAGGCTGGTGATAGGAAGGTGGCAATGGAGATAAAGACATGGCATGTTTCAGATGTAACTGATTATCACTCGCACTTATTTGGCACTTATGGAATATTGCTCTGAAGTGTAAACTTGCTGTGTTATTCTTCCTCACTGCCACCTTCCTTCTTTGAAGATAGGGGTGGTGATTGCATCTTTTATCCCCCATCTGACTTGAACAAACTAGATTTGTGGGTTGATTTAAAAATGTAATAAAAGAGAAGACTTTATATATTTAAAATTTTTTTAAATATTGATTTATTTTTGAGAGAGAGAGAGAGAGTGGGGGAGGGGCAGAGAGAGAGAGAGACACAGAATCCAAAGCAGGCTCCAGGTTCTGAGCTGTCAGCACAGAGCCTAACGTGGGTCTTGAACTCACAAACTATGAGATCATGACCTGAGCCAAAGTTGGACACTTAAATGACAGAGCCACCCAGTGCCCCTATATATTTTTTTGTTTATTTATTTATTTTGAAAGAGACAGAAACAGCATGAATGGGGGAGGGTCAGAAAGAGAAGAGAGAGAGAATCACAAGCAGACTCCTTGCTGCCAGTGCAGAGCCTGATGTGGGGCTCGAACCCATGAAGCTGTGAGATTATGACCTGAGCTAAAACCAAGAGTCGGCCACTCAACCGACTGAGCCATCCAGGCACTCCAATATTTCTGTTATTACAGCTGCCTGATTTTTTTTTAAACCTAAGCTGGATTTCTTTCAGGATTCTATAGTCTTCACTTTTTCATGGCCTCATCCTATCCTCACCTATACTTCTTTCCCCTGGAAGGATTTAAAAAATATGGCTTGGAAGAAAGGGAAATCAATTTAAACATGGCAGCAGTTAAAGATACCAATAAATTTCCACTAATCTGCACTTCCATACATTATAGAAGTATATTTCTTTAAACTCTCTTAGAATAAAGGAATGCCTTCTTTTTAAGAGTCTTCCAGAAAACTCAAAAGAAAACAGCACATCAAAAGCAGAGCACAGACCACCATCCATCCATTTGTTCCATTTTTTTCTGTAGCAAGAGGGTGTGAGTTATGCCCGTGTGATAGCTAATTTTACATGTCAACTTGACTGGATTACCGGATGCCCAGATATGTACTTAAATATCATTTCTGGGTATATCTGTCAGGGTATTTCTGGAAGGGATTAGCATTTGAATGGGTAGAATGAGTAAAGCAGATTATCCTCCCCAGTGTGGGTGAGCCTCATCCAGGCCATTGAGGCCTAACTAGAACAGACGGTAGAAGAAGGAAGGAATCACTGGCTCTGGGAGGACTGCTTAAGCTGTGACATCCATCTCCCTCTGCCCTCAGTGCTTCTGCTCCGGTTCCCAGGCCTTCAGAACCAGACTGAAATGGACACCATTAGCTTTCCAACATTCAGGCTTCAAATGGCACCAGCAGCATTCCTGGGTCTCTAGTTTGCAGATCATGGGCTGCCTTAGCCTCCATAATTGTGTGAGCTAATAATAATCAGTCAATCCTCTTGGTTCTATTTCCCTGGTGAATCCTGACTAATACAGCCACAGAAGTTGTTCCAGCGAGGGCACCCGCTGAGGCAGGGTTTTCTGGAATAAGTAACATTTACTTGGTGCAATCTGAGAAACTTCCAAATACCCTCCTTTACAAAAAAATCTCTTCTGCCAGCCTGACAGGCTTCTGGAGTCCTCCAGTTATCTCTCCTTTGGGCTAGAGCCCCGAACATGTTATTAGATTACAAACAGTACCCAGTATCCCGAGGTTTTGCTGCAGTCAGTGTGACCTCGTAAAACTCTCTTGGGTCTCCATGCATGTTCAGTTTTTTCATCTCTTTTTCTATAGAGATGAAAAAACTGAACATGCATGGAGACCCAAGAGAGTTTTACGAGGTCACACTGACTGCAGCAAAACGTGTGCTAGATCAAATCTAGGCCCTCTTCAAATGTAACCTTTTGCGATTGCATTTTATTACCATCTTCCATGTATTAATCCAATGAAGTGGCTTCCGACATCCAGTAGATTCCTGAGAGGAAGGACTAGCACCTGGGCATTACAGGGGGCCCAGCTGCCCCGTTCCCTCACCACTGTTCATCGCTGCCCCCAGCCTGACCACCATTCAGAGATAAACTCCTGCTTTGTCTACTAATGTAGATAGTGCTCAGCATTAACAAGATTTTTAGTCATAAAGATAGAGTTATCTGGATCCAGTGAAGCCTCAGAAAAGGGACACGAATTTCTAAATATAGGCATATACTGACAAAAAGAAGGCAAGTTCTTATTCCGAGGCCCCAAACTAAAATTAATGAACAAATAAAACCCAGAATGGTAAATGAACTCTATTATATGTGCAGCAGGCTGAGCTCCGGGTGGGCACGGACTTTCTGATTCTTCTCTTAATCCCTGGCACCTAGCACAGCCTGGCATATCATAAGCACCCTGTAAATGTTTATGGAATGAATGAAAGGTGCATTCCAGGGCCAGCAGGGTGGGAGTTCCTTGCTGTGCACACACTGCCTGGCATGGGTAAGGAATAGTCCCAACAAGGCTTTAAATGTAACACCTTCTTAAGGTGGCTTGCTGAGAGGTGGAGAGTGAGGGTGCAGAAGTAGGGATATCACCGTTGGTTTCCCAAAGGTTCTTCCTGGCCTTTGTTTGACCTTGGCAATGCTGCTCACAAAGGTTGGCAAGCCGATTTAAGCTGGGGGGAAATGCACCCTTTTCACTGGGAGTTGTCAAAAACAAGACTCTGAAGCAGAAGAAAATGGAATCTGCCGTTTTTCTTCTTATGAGTGTCTGGCCGTCTAGAAAATCCCAAAGCCTGTACTTTGAACATTAGCTGTGCCCAGGTGCAGCCTCGTCTTTCATCCCCATTAAAATCCACAAAGGGGACTTATAATGTGCCGCAGAAAGAATATAGATGTAAGGTGGAATTTACACATCTGGAGGGCTTTTAATGAATGGGGGAAAAGGGGATGGTTACCTGGCAACCCTGAGTAAGTGCAAATTAATCCATTTTTATTTGATGTCAGCAGGGCGGCCCTACTCTTCTACTTGGTTGGGACAGAATTAAGGCTGATGATGCTCTAACAGAGTTTTGGGATTTGGTTTAATTTTAATTTCACCCTCATCTCTATACTTGGCAATCACCCCCCACCCTAACCGCCACCGGCACATAATTACCCTGTGTTGGCTCCACAGTGGGCTTTTATTTGGAGCAGTTATTCTAACTCTGAATTCTTACAAAATGTTAGTGAGTTGGGCCAGCTGATTTCTGCTTCCCAGCTTGAAGCTTGTGAAGATTAGGGATTTCAGTGTTAGGTTACCCTTCTGAGGTTGGCCAGAAGGAAGGCAGAATTGTCAGGCTGGTAACTTTGTTTATGGTTCCCTTTAATTGTGCCCTGGCTACACAGGCCATAGCAGTCTCATAATGTCCTGGCTTTGATCTGAAGATAATTTACGCCAAGGTGTTAACAATATAGTGGTATTTGTTCTGATGTAATAAAAAACAGTTTTTGATAATAAATATCATTGCTTTTTTTTTTTTTTTGTTTCAGTGAATTTTGGTTGCAATGGAGAGAGATGATAGTTCCACTTGCAAGGAAGAAACGATAGTTATATGCAGAGCTAAACTTTCTGGGCTAAATACATTATTTTTTACTGAGAAAGCATATTGTTAACACAATTATGTTAATGTATCTTAATTACATTTTTAAAGATAGCATTGGTGTCTGCAGCTAATTCTGGGGAATGGTCACATTTTGGGGGCAGTGATCATACGCCACAGTGCGGGGCACGTGTACTAACTTGCGTGGCAGAGCCATGGGGTCTCATCCCAGCTGCTCTTCCTGACCCGTTCTGAGTCCAGTGTAAAATGAACAAGTTATCCTTGATGAGCACAAAAGTCCTACCCAGGTTTCCATTCTGTGACCGCATGATTCTGACTCCCATGTTTAAACTGAGATTAGGGAATAATTGTATCTCTGAACTAACAGAACTAAGTACATGCATGTGTGCTCTAATAGAGCCTTTTTATTTGTTTAAATGTTCTCTTTTTGGTATTTTTATTCCTTTGGTGTTTTCTATTTATTGGAAGCAGCCTGGAGGTCCTTAACCCCTGACTTGATTCTTTTTTCTAACTCAGAACACTGCTTGGCTGTTTTGATTCCAACAGCCACCTGACCAGTCCTGCCCCTTTGCACTGGGTCTCCCACCTCTTTCATAAGCTTGCCAATCAGACTGTAAGTTGGGACAAGACATGTAGGCTAACAACACTTTCCAATATGGGTCTTAACAGAGTTTTCCTGGCTAGAGATTTTTCCCATCAGAATAATGAAGCATTTAACATAATTTTTCTAATTCCTCTATTGTTATCATGGTTTAAAAACAAGGAAGCTTGTTTCCAGATGTCTTGTTCAACAGTACCCAGGAACACATGGGAATATTTTGTAGTGGCTGACAAAGTGGGTTGGAGAAAAATAAAAACAGATGGATACAGATTAACTCTATCTGTTCCTGGTCTAGGCTTCTTTATGGATCCTCATCATGAGATTTTCCTCTCTCAATTTCCTATCACTAGCTTCGATGTGAAACAGAAGAAACTATTCTGACTTAGTCCACCCATCCTGTGTGTAAAGTCATGCTAAACCATATACTGCCGGATGCTGGGCAGTATTTGGTATTAGATGATCTCTCGATGGCAAGAGGGAGATCTGGCTAGATCTCTGAATAACAGACTCTTTGACCAGCCCTTCTTTCTATTCAGTTATTACAGGGAGTTAGTACTCAGAGCTCTTCTGGGTCAATTCACATTACTTCCTATCAGCCAGAATTGAAACTCCAAGTCTCTCTATTATATTGAACTAAGGTGGACCACATAACTATATGCCCCTCTTTTCCCTGTAAGATTGAAAGATAGATCAAGTGGGTTTTTCTGGCTCCATTCTTTGGATTCATATCCTAATCTCAGCCTTCTGGATCTTTTTACTATGATTATGAGAAGGTTGAGAAATTAATAGAAACAAATCCCTTCCCACAGAGGGACAGAGGTTTAGTCATCCTTTCTTTGACATCACTGGTTCAGTGACATTTCTGAGGAGGCCTCCACTCTCAACTTAGAGATGGTTCCAAGGCTATCTGACATCGACTAGACTCATAGGTGTGTCTTAGGTTGGGTTCCCTACACATACAGCCTGAGAAAAAAGTTCTTTTCTAGTGATTTATTGATGGAATACTCTCAGAAGAGGAGTTGGGGAAACAGGGTACATCAGGAAAGAAAGGTAAGCAAGGAAATTATTTAGCCTGAAAACTAGCTTCCACTTGGTTCCATGAGGAAGCCCTGAGAGAAGGAGTGCACTACCGAGTTATTTTCAACGTGAGGCACGAAGGCCAGTGTGGTCTTTTGTGCTCCCACATCAGTCAGTCATTGGCCACTGGCAGTTTTTAATGAGTTGTATGGTAATCTCCCAGTCCTATCTGGCCAAGGGAAATTCTCTGAAGAAGGAGGCAGCTAAGAACCCTTCTTAGTCAATACTCAAAGCAGCCTAGGGTATGGGTGCACCAGCATCAAGGTGATCTTGGCAGAGAACCAAGAGCACCCACAATAGGTGGGAAGAGAGAGAGGCAAGAAATATCAAAGTTACTATAATACTCAAAGCTCCACTTTCTACAAAGGAATATTCTTTTTTTTTAAATATGAAATTTATTGTCAAATTGGTTTCCATACAACACCCAGTGCTCATCCCTAAAGGTGCCCTCCTTAATACCCATCACCCACCCTCCCCTCCCACCCCCCATCAACTCTCAGTTTGTTCTCCGTTTTTAAGGGTCTCTTATGCTTTGGCTCTCTCCCTCTCTAACCTCTTTTTTTTTTTTCTTTACCTCCCCCATGGACCTCTGTTAAGTTTCTCAGGATCTACATAAGAGTGAAAATATATGGTATCTGTCTTTCTCTGTATGACTTATTTCACTTAGCATAACACTCTCCAGTTCCATCCACGTTGCTACAAAAGGCCATATTTCATTCTTTCTCATTGCCAAGTAGTATTCCATTGTGTATATAAACCACATCTTTTTTTAATATGAAATTTATTGTATAAAAAAACCCCACATCTTTATCCATTAGTCAGTTGATGGACATTTAGGCTTTTTCCATAATTTGGCTATTGTTGAAAGTGCTGCTATAACACTGGGGTACAAGTGCCCCTATGCATCAGCACTCCTGTATCCCTTGGGTAAATTCCTAGCAGTGCTCTTGCTGGGTCATAGGGTAGATCTATTTTTAATTTTTTGAGGAAGCTCCACACTGTTTTCCAGAGTGGCTGCACCAGTTTTCATTTCCACCAACAGTGCAAGAGGGTTCCCGTTTCTCCACATCCTCGCCAGGAACAAATAGTCTCCTGATTTGTTCATTTTAGCCACTCTGACTGGCATGAGGTGATATCTCAGTGTGGTTTTGATGTGTATTTCCCTGATGAGGAGTGACGTTGATCATCTTTTCATGTACCTATTGGCCATCTGGATGTCTTCTTTAGAGAAGTGTCTATTCATGTTTTCTGCCCATTTCTTCACTGGATTATTTGTTTTTTGGGTGTGGAGTTTGGTGAGTTCTTTATAGATTTTGGATACTAGCCCTTACAAAGGAATATTCTTGACATGTATCAGTGCTTCTCCTTCTTGGGGATAGAACTCATGGGAAAGGAAATTTTGAACTATGCCTTGGGATTAGAGAATGTGTTCATTGAAATCTAAAGCCTTGTGCAAAGGATCTCTCTAGCAGCATAGAATAACAATATACTTTGGTAGTTATCAAGTTTGTTATTAACATGAAGAATGGTGATGTCTTTGAGACTGTCTATTTACATTTAGTTGCATCAATTTAGTCTGTTTGTAAATCTTAGGAGATTGTTTCCATTCTTCTTAGTTTGACTCCAGTAACAACTTCCTAAAAAGAGGGACTAGGCTCCTGCTTATTGGGTTACCTCAGGGTCTCTATATTTCATAGATTGTCAAGATATTATTCTAGCTATGGTTGGAAAATTATACATTCTTAGAGCATAATTAATGGTTTACAAAATCCTTTAATTTCACAAGTGAAATTCTAAAGCCCAAAAGTTAAATAACTTACTCAGTTCCTAGAACTAATTTGTCCCCGAGGGATAGGAAACTGGATTCCATGCTATTAGTTTTCATTTGCCATACTGCTTCTCATTGGGTTTTTGTTACCCCAGGATTCTTTTCTTGTCAGTGATGACTGAGAAGGCATCACCTTTTGATAATATTATTCACAGGCTTCTTAGTAAGAGGAGAGTTTTCAACAATCTTCTTCTAACAAGGGACATCTCTCCTTCTTTCTTCCTCTTTCTTCTACCCAAGCAGGAATTATAATTTTCAGATCACAGAGAACTGATTAGACCTTATTTGTCACAGATGAGAGTTATAGTGTATTAAGTGGTCACGTGTTGTCATGTTTTAGTATTTTTTGATTGCTTTTCTCTCCTTGAACTATAATTAAGTAGATTTTGGCTTGGGACAGGCCATGCATCTTTCTCCCTTCCCATGCAGGATAGATTTTTGCTTTGGATTTTATATAATGTGGCTGGCCAGAGGGTCTCAGAACCTAAGATTGAGCTTCTGTCATAAAGAAGACAGAGGCTTTGCTTAGAATTAAAGTTAAGTTTCATGTTCCAACCCAACTTTATCAGAATTCAGCACTATAGGATTTAGGACATGAGCACATGAAATAAGAAAGAGATGCTTTGATTCTTCTTTCCTTGGGTGTATAACTTCTTTGAGAACCTTTTGGAAGAGGGGGATGATTTTCTGGGTAAGATGCGGGAATTCCTGGGTCCTCTGGTCAAATAGCATAAAGTAATATCAAAATTGCCCCTGATGTTATAGTGGTGCTCTAGATGATGCACATTTTGTACTGAAGTTTGGAATTTAGTAATAGATACAATGACCAATACAACAAATATTTGTAAGTGCTTGAAATGGTGGGTATATGAAAGGCACAACAGCATAGCACATTAAGCTTCATCCTCTTCAGTTATACAGTGGATTCAAATCTGGTTCTGCATATTTATAGCTATAAGACTTTGGACAAGTAACCTACCTTTTTGGCAGTTTGATACCTTTATCTATGAATTAATGCAGACAATTGTAGTATTCACTTTAGAGGGTTATTGGAATGGTTAAATGATATGCATACATGTAAGATTTAGCATAAATGTTATCTCCATTATATTCTAAGGGTTGTACACTTTTCTTAGACTGGACTAGATACTATGATTTTGTGTACATGTATACACTTCTGAGGGAGATCTGAATCAAAGGATAAACAAGGCAGAATGAGCTTCACCACTATCAGTTACTGTGGCTTTGCAGGCTTCACCGTGAAGCAAGTACCATTCTTTTTCAAGATCAGTCAAAAGAGTTTACTCCCCAAACAGACCTGGAGTTGGGAAACTGCTTGGCGAATATGTCTGACCTTGGAAGTCTATGGGTTTCCTAAGTGTACTCCTTCACGGTAATGGCCAGTCCTCTTTTTCCATGATTTACAAGATAAGAAGAGTTTCCAGTTGTACAGTAAGTCCATTGTGATTGAATTTGTTTGTGTGACAGTACCTGATCCTTTAACGATCCACCTGGATGTTGGCAGCAGTCTATACGGATTCCAAAATAAATTTTTAGTTTGGAAAAAAGTCATCATTCTATTTAAAAGTTCTATTTCAAGCTTGGAAGAAAATGGAACTCTAACAATTCATCATAGAAACCAATGGCTGTTAAATTAATACACATCCCACTAGGGTTGTTAAACTAATATACAGAATGTTTGCTGAATGGAAATCTATCACTATTTTGAAAAGTCTGAGTCATTGAATCACATAAATTAATATACTCAAGTCATTGAAAATGTTTTGAACAAAGGATTTCTCCCCCAAACAATATAAGCAAACCTCAAATAATGATGAAATTATTGTTAAGTGTCTTCTTTTCCAGTCTAATAAATGTTTTAAATAGCATTTCAATAAATCCCCAGAGCCTAGATCTACAG
Organism: Puma concolor; assembly: GCF_028749965.1. NCBI lineage: Eukaryota > Metazoa > Chordata > Mammalia > Carnivora > Felidae > Puma > Puma concolor. Next base: position 77,336,392 of record NC_141671.1, read on the forward strand.
AAATAATACTACCAGACTTTAAAAGTGGGATTTGGTGAAGTGGTCATTACCTAAAAAGTACACATGGAATAATACTTGTTCTTATTGTTTTAGAATATCACTGTTCTTAAAACTCTTGCTTAGGAAGCTTTTTAAGAGGTCATCAAGAACATTAGATGCTATGTTTTGAAGCCAGACAAATCTGGGTTCCAATCTGTGAATCGGAAAGACTCTTGTGAAGCCTTGTGAAGTAAAGGAAAAGACTCGCTGTCTTCTCAGTTCTTCTGGTAAAATAATACCCAATAATTGTAACTAACACTCTATTATTTTCAGATATGTAACTGTAGATGCAATTAGTCAGGGAAAGTTGATGACACATTGTGACTATAAGAATAGTGGACCTGTGCCAGTTCCTGGACTTTTTACTCATCTCCAGTCCTCATCCTTTGTTCCGAACGGGGACTGATTAGGTTGGAAATTACAGAGGACTGATCCTCGCCAGCCACCTTTCCAGGCTCACACATCTTCTCTGTTTGACCAGTGGGAGGCATTAAAAGGTATTCATTTACACTTTTTACAATGTTGATGGAAAGGATCTCATTTGAAAAAGAGAGAAGAGAATGAAATAAATGAAAACAAAAATGAATTATATATATGTAAATATATATATATGAATACATGTATGAATTATATATATATTTACATATATATAATTCATTTTTGTTTTAATTTATATGAAACATTTAATTTATATGTTTTTATATAAATGAAATGTTGGGATTCAAAACCCTAGTCGGTCAAACTTCAGCATTGTGGATTTTTCATTAAATTATATTGTATTTGATAACCTCAACATACATTTTGAAGGGCTATATTACAAAGAAATTAGTTTCATATTCCACAAGAAAGTAACATATTTTTCTATTCAAATTAAATAGCGAATTCATTGTCATGTTTCGAATGTTCACATTGTTCATATTGGTGGTCCCCATACCAACCTAGAGAGAATATGATGCCTGCATCAGTGATGCATTAAAAACTATTTATTAATCACCTTTTGCGTGCAGTATCTTCTGCTAGATATTTCAGAGACTACAAAAAATCTAAAACATGAACTCTTCCTTCTTCCAAACAACTTGTAATCAAGTGGTGGAAAATAATCCATCCATAACTGAAGGCTAATAATATAATCAGGTATTATTTATTTAGTAAGGCCAAATGGGATGGATTGGAGAGGAACAGGAAGAGTAAATGACTTTGACTTCTTTTCCCAATAGTCTTGCAAAAGAGCTATATCAAAGGATCATATTCAAAGAAACAAAAAATTCTGGCTAAAGTATTAGAAATCATCCTGGAAAATATATCACTTGGCTATTATGAAAGAAAGGAATGGGCACAGCCTCAAAATAAAGAGGAGGTAGCAATCCTGAGAGGAAGAAAAAAAAAAAAAAAAAAGGAAAGCTAATCCCAGCTCTTGTCCTAAGGGTTTATGCTGAATTGTGGCAATCCAGAATTTAAGCTTTGATAACAGTATTAAAATGTATCCACTATCAAAGCATTATAGATCTAGGGATCTATCCTGAGCTCATGTCAACTGTTGTTCATAGAGTCAAAGACATGCAAGCAGAAAAGGTTTCAAAGCAATCATGCAGTCTGACCAAAACTTTACATATTCCATATGAGAAACACATCAAAATATTCATCTCCTCATAGGGAAGCTATGGGTAATTTATTTTTAAGAGAGAGAGAGAGAGTGTGTGAGTGAGCAGAAGAGGGGCAGAGAGAGAGGGAGACCCAGAACCTGAAGCAGGCTCCAGGCTCTGAGCCATCAGCACAGAGCCCAATGTGGGGCTCAAACCCATGAACCGTGAGATCATGACCTGAGCTAAAGTCAGGTGCTTAATCAAATAAGCCACCCAGGCGCCCCTATTTTCTCTTTATATTATTGTGTGTTATCCCAGGTTCCTATAACAAATTTGTATTGTTTTTATAACCTAAAATATTTGTTTAGGACTTCCTGAATTTCTGCTTGGGATGTAGAAAGCTGGAGAGAACATAGGTCCCGCTCACATTACAACAACAGCAACAACAACAACAACAAACAATAAATAAGCCAGACAAACCACAAATTCACAACTTTTATTAATCAATCTAAAAACTGAGTTCATAGAGACCTCAAGGAAGGAAAAAATATAAACACTTATTTATCTGGGGCAGACACAGCTGGACACTGATAAGAAGAAATTATCCAAAGTTATTAAATTAGTAAGGGTAAAAATAAGGGCTAAATACAGAAACCTTGGGAGAGGTAGACACAAAGGTAATTTTCAGGGCGCCTGGGTGGCTCAGTCGGTTAAGTGTCAGACTCTTATTTTGGCTCATCATGATCTCACGGTCATGGCACTGGGCCCTGCGCCAGGCTCTGCACTGAGCATGGAGCCTCTCTCTCCCTCTCTCTCTGCCCCTCCCCTCCCTCACAATAAATAAATAAACATTAAAACAACAAAACAAAGGGAGTTTTCATTCCCTCGCAGGCTGTTGACTACAGAGCTCACAGGTTCTCTCAGAAAAGATTGGTAAGGGTCCTGAGAAAGTGTCCCTCATAGCACAGGCCAGGGACAGGGAATAGCAAACACTGCAGGAAAGGCATAAAACCTCACCCAGATCCTTCTTCCAACAGAATAAAAATCCTTGAACTATGTGTGTATGTGCGTGAAAGTGTAAGTGAAGCAAACACTGCTGTCCTTAGGATGCTACTGAAAATCCCTTGCAGTTCAAAGTGAGCACAACATAAACAAACAAAAAAACCAACCAATTGCCCTAGGGAAGGGCAGGAATAAAATGCTGGGCTCTGAACTACAACTGGGAGAGGGGCTGAGCAGCCACACCCCCCTGAGATACACGGACACAGTGCCTAAGACTGGAGTTTCATCAGATCAACAGAAAAGGCTCCCCACCACTAGGCTAACAAATATCAAGTAGAAAGTAACAGCGTGTTGTCGGAGAGTTACAAGAGCACGGAGAGGACTCGGAAGTGTAGTGCAAAGGAACGACAGACCTGACAGTGGAACAAGATCGAAAACGGCAAAATGCTGCTTCCTCCCAGTTTAAAGGCCGGGCCTCTACAAGCATTGAATTTGCAGATTTGAGACATGGCCTTTCAGTTATAATTCAATGATATTCGAAATCCAAGTCTCATTAAATACGTCAATCATTAGCTTACAGCAATGATGCATTACTGGTAGTTGCACTGGCTCTGCAGCCAACTTACTTCAGATCAGAACTCCATCTCCACCACTCACTTCTCTTAGCACCGAGCGTAAATTACTTAACTTCTCTGACCTGTTCTTCCCATTAAAAAATGGAGATAAAATCGATACCTATCGCAGTGGATTGTTGTAGGGATTAAGGAAAATGATACGTGTAAAATACTTAGTCCAGTCCCTGGAAGAAAACCAACTCTCAATAGACAACAGCTATTACCATTACTCAATGAGTTCTGAATTACGCTAGGACTTCGACAGAGGCTGTAGTATAAATCTTCTTAAGAGGATATCACATGTTCAAATGTTTCTTTATGATTTGATTTATAAACGATATAAAATAGGAGCTCTCTTTCACTGTTTGTATATTAGCACCACAAACTTAGCTATCATGATGTAATTCTAGCAAGTCACTTGGGTTTGCCAAAAGGAATAATCAATAATCATGACAATAAAAGGTCATTTGGTTCTACTGAACTATAAGGTTCGCAGAAAGCCAGTAGAGTTCTCTGAGTATCTTTTTTGCTGTCTGCAGTACTTTGACTCAATGCTAGCTATTCTGAATACATTTGAATCGCTTCTGTGTTGTCACTATGATCTGAGAGAATGCTGGGTAGCAGTCCCAGCTAGTGGAACACTTGTGTGCTTGATCTGCCTGGCCTTCACCTTTTCCACCAGGTGCAGGCTAATGTGGAGGTCAGGCACCGGCCTCCCCAGGGTAGGGGAGGTCCCTGAGTCTGCGGCTGGAATGGGTTTATGAGTTAGGAGAAACCAGCTGAGGAGAACTGAGACACTCAGCACCCTCACCTTCCTGTGGATATATGAGGTTTCCATCCTCTGTCAGACCCACCTGACTGCTCCTTTGATTTGCCTTTTACTTTACACATATTGATTTGATAAAAACAAGTTGTTTTTGGATTAGGTTTGAGGTCTGAAGGTAGACAAAGTATTTCAAATTTTCAGTCAAATATGAGCAACAGTTAGTATTTAATATCTTAATATCATTCTTAACAAAGAGAGTAGCTCATATTTATAATGAATTTTAATTGAGTTGTTTCTGCAAGATAGGGAACTGTTTTGACTACTTTGTTTTACAGAGGAATTTAGCCATGGAGATTCAGCGACTTGCGTATGCCCAGATCTCCAAAGCTATAAACTAGAACATTACATTCAAGAACATTACAATTCAAGTATTGTATATTTGTTTTCCTCATCTTCTTCTCAAGGTCACTACAAAAGTTTTAAAGGATGTTGTTTTTATATCTTCATTATCTGGAGGTGAATATTTTCTCCCTCTTCTTTATCTCTGTCTCTTTATTTAATAAAATTCCTTCTAGAATAATCCATATTCAAGACTAGACAGTGACCTGCTTTGGCATCTGATTTTCTTTAGAGAGCATTTTTTTTCTACAGTACAATATTTTGAAATATACTCACTCAATTATTTAAATAACCTGTTACAAAATGAAATGTGGTCAAGTTACTCAAGTAATAAGACAAGGGAAAAATCCAATCAGTATAAGCTCTCCTATTTTCAAGTGTTAAATGACCATTTTATAACCTTTGTTACAACCACCATCATTATATAACCAGCACTTCTTTATAACACCTTAAAAAGCTTGCCTGTTTCCAAGAATGGTATTATAAATATATTTCTTTATTCTACTCTCATTATAACAAGAGAAGGTCAATGGTCTAAAGGGTGGTTTCCTATTATGAGAGGATAAAAACTAAAATCAATAAATCTCCAGATCATAAATGTTGCTACAGTCTGGCAAGGTTGAGAAAATTATGAGCTGAGCCTCATGATGTCTGGATATTGTAGCTTGTAAATTTCTACATACATATGTATGTGGTTATGTATATACTTGCTGCTGAACCCTTCCTAGAATTTGCTGAGAATGTGGTGGAATTCTGTTCAGTATTGGTTCTGGGATTATTGGGAAAATGTTGGTAGAATATTCCCAGTATATAAAAATGAAGATATGACACTAATTTATTAGGAAAAATATTTTTAAGATTATAAAGTCACCTTTTTACCTTTTCGTTTCATTACTTTTATCAGGAGACTAAAATAGGAAATCATTTGCTTCCATTCAATAAATTATGAATGTTGAGATTAATTGGCAAAGCTTTTGCCTCTGTTATAAATGTTCGAGTGGTGATAATTCTAATAGGTCCACCAAAACAAGAGAGATCATCAGAAACATAATAACTTGGCTCAATGGAAGATAATATATAATCAATTATTATGTGGTCCAGCATGACCTTTTAGACAGTGTTGCTTAGGGATCAAGTGCAAGGACACAAAGGCCAGATTTTTCATTCAATTTCTGCCCATGCCATGTGAGAGCAGTGTGATCTTGGGCAAGATATCTAACCTCTCTCTGCCTCATTCACCTATCAATGGGGGATAATACATTTTCTATTTAGAGAGCTGTTATGAGGATTAAATGGGTAAATAATTATAAACAGCTTGTATATAGGAAGCACTATATATGTGTTGGCTATTTAATTCCTACAGAGCTTATAACTAACTCAAATGGCAGTAAAAAGATGGATATTAAATACTTGATCTGGATTTCTCTAAAGCAAAGTATGACAACTTATCTTAGAAGTGGCTTCAGGAATCTGAGGGTCTCACTATAAGAGAGAGAAAAAGTGAGCTATTTACTATATGTTTTTCTAGGTTTTGACCCTATAGCTAGCTGTAAACAAAACACATACACACGTATATAACATATCAGGATGCAAGTGCCAGGAAAAAAAAATTAAACAGATAAGAAGACAAAGCATGATGAGGTATAAATTGAAATCGGTAGAAAACAAAGAAGAAGATTCTAAAAACATACCTACTTCCACTGAGCCCCATAATTTTTATATTTCCCTAATTAAGTCTCCTGCTACTACAAAAAAATACAGTGGGAAATGGCAGGGCAAAACATGAAAGGAGAGAAAATGGAAACTGAGAGCAACAAGAAGGAAGGGGACATAAACTAAACTATAAACAGTTTAAATTCTCCCCCAGTGAGCATTTTATACCATAGGGCTATGGAAGAGAGAAATAGTAGAGTCACGAAGTTTTACACAACATATTAGGATTGCAGTGGATGAACTCTTTACTAGAGCACAGCTACATGATAAATTCCCCTCTACAGAATTCAGCTGAGAAGTAGTAACTCGTTCCCTACCCAAAAGCTGTTGAAAAGCAGTGATAGGAACCCTGGAGTCCATATATTTAAATAAGTATGAATATCATGGTTATTCATGAGAGTCCATTGACTTTATCTTCCAGAAAACTCTAACAAAACAAAGAGGTTTCTCAACCCACAACATAGTGGGTAGAATCTTTAAGAATGAAGTTGGGGGCTGCCTGAGTGGCTCAGCCGGTTAGCGTTCAACCCTTGATTTCGGCTCAGGTCATGTTCTCATGGTTCAAGAGACAGCCGTGCATCTGGCTCTGCGCTGTCAGTGTCAGTGCAGAGCCTGCTTGAGATTCTCTCTCTCTCTGCTCTTTGCCTGCTCTCATGCAAGCTCACTCGCTCCCTCTCTCAAAATAAATAAATAAAACCTTCAAAAAAAAAAAAAAAAGAATGGGGTTGGAGTGGAGGGCATTACAGTCTAAATTGCATTAAAAAACACCAATAACAGCATAAGTTGACCAAAAACAAAACAAAAAAACAAACAAAAAAAAACTCACTAAAAAACAAAAACAGGCACTCCGAAAGCACAACTGTGCAAACACTTCCACATACCTTGAATGGAATACTGTCTTATTCTAAAGCACATTAACTGATATCCAAATGACTAAGTCTATATCCTTAAAAAAAAAAAAAGTGTCATCAAAATTCTTTGCTTCAATAGATAGGCAAATGAGTGCATTAATCAGTAAGGAGAAAACTCTTCTATCTATACACAGATCATGCCACATTGAGTTCTGAATATATGAAGCTTTCATGTCAATATCAAAAGAGACATTGAAAATACCTTCCATAATTTGGTTGGGATTTTGCAGACATTGCTATGTATGTGCCAAAGTATGCCTAGCAACAATGAAAAATGTGGAAGAATGGAAAGATCTTTTATAACAGCCTCAGTAAAACTGTTTTAATAGGAAGACATTTTGCATATTGTGGGAAGTTCTTTGGTTTGGAAACCACTGAAGTCAATTATCAATGTTTCCATTTCATACTCCACTTCTACCTTAACCTCACCCGACTTCATTTCCACCAGACCATTTTTGGAAGGGGTGATAAGGAAATGGGGGCTAAAACAGGAGCATAGCAATCAGAAATAGCCATTCTGTCCTCAGGAATTTGCCACCATTATCTACTAACTGGTCAGCCCCATAATTTACAGGCAGTGCCATTTGTTAAGTGCCCCTTATCCTGGGACTCCAAAAAGAGACAGTTCTGCAAAGATTGCTGAGGACATAGGCGCTCACCTCTCTTACAACTAGAATGCACCTTCTAGGATCATGTGAAAGTGCAAAACAAATTGAGTTACCGTCACAATGTTATTATAACTCCCTTTCCCATACAAATATAGTAAGAACATTACTTCCTATATTCTCACCCATATGTTTAGCCACTGTTTTTTCAAATGCATGGAGGAAAGCTCAAAATTGGTTTTTGATGTTTGGACTGTGATCAGCAGTGGTTTGCTAAAACACGGCAGGCAGCCAGCCCAAAGAAGGCCAAGGCAAAGGTGGGTGCCCTCAGTTTAGGCATGTCCTACTGGAATATGCTTGTCCTGTGTAAGTATCTGGTAGCAGGGAGTTACAACGGAATCCAGTATCAGAAGGTAGGCAAGTGGTCCAGAAATTGAACATGTGAGTTTTTGGGGTCTGGAAACAGATGAGGAACGTAATTTGAGGGCAATTCAGGTACTAGTTGGAAAAACCAAGGAGTAAGATCGAAATTAGGTTAATAGCTAAAGGACAAACAGAAGTTAGAGGTCAAAGCAATATAGCAGGCTCTTTCAACCAGCCAAATACCTCATTTCAATGGCTGACATATACATTTCTGTGCTTCAGTTCTTTCCCCCATTTCCTCCCCCTTTTTTTGGAGTGAAAAGTAAGTCTTCTATGAGATGATATAGTTGGCAAGTGGGAGTGGGCAGACAACATCTCATGGGGACTTTTCAGAAGATTATCCATTTTCATAAATTATTCTCAAATTGCTCTATCCATTTTAAGGAGTGAAGAGTCATTTGGGAATGTATTTGATCATCAAAATTTTTTTCTGGTGCTTTGTGTTTAGAATGAATAAAAGTTAATGGAAAATTTATTAAGGTTGACAGTCCACTATGAACTTCAGTGTACTGTAAGCTGAGCTGGCAAAATACTCTTTAACAGGAAAGAGAAATGGGACAATGGAACTAACCTATCATATCACTTCTCGATGGCGGCTCTCATGGGAGAGGCTTTGTCAAAACCTGTTTGTCATGCGCTCTGGGCTCTTTGATGGTTTTCTTTCTTAGCTCTGGACTCCAGGAACATATTCAAGATATAACTTAACTCTACTACATAACATCTGCTATGGGGTTTCAAAACCACAAAGCAAGCACATTTAACAATTCAAAGTTCACAGCTTTATCAACAGCAACAACTGTTCACAATCAGAGTCAACATGCCATCACCACATGTTATTGACGTGATTGTAAATGGAGCTGATGATTACCACATTCACATGGTACCTTCCCCAATGATCTGTTTTTCAAACACTAATTAATGAATCCTCTCTGGACCAGTGTGAAGAAATACTATAGCACTTTAGTTGGTTGGTTTTACAGGCAGGCGTGTTAAATGACTCTGCTAACTTTTTCCACTCACCACTCTTGTTATCTTTCAACTCTCTCCATTGCCCCTAACTCACGTGCTTCCTGAGGCTAAGAGTATTTAATGTCAAAAGAAAAAAGCACATGCACTATGACATTCGGATGCAGCATTTCTGAAATGTGTATTCACAGTATAATGAGATGCTCTGCGTAAAAGTTCCTCAAAGTTGGAGACACCGCATCCCATATCCTCCTTGGAGATGCATGACACTGCATCTCCATATTAAAGTCTGTGAATGTTTCTGCTGCTCTGAAACCCACCCACCGGACAGTGTAGACCTGGTACTGTCTTCTGTGCAAGCTGGGACTCGTCATCCTGAGTCTCTCCTGTGTGCCTACCTGGGCTGGTGTCTGAGTGGGGATCCCAGAGCCTGCCACAACTCTCCCCTGGACAGTGGCCTTCCACTGGTCTCCTTGCCTCACCTTGGTCCCCACAGCCCATTGTCCACACCTGTGCCATCCAATGTAGCAGCTAGCTTCAAGTGACTACTGAGCACTTGAAGTGCAACTAATCTGAATTGAGCTGTGCTGTAAGGTTGAAACAAGCACCTGATTTCAAAGACCTAGCATGAGAAAAATATTGTAAAATATCTCAACATTTTTTAATGAAAATGTAAACCAAATAAAGGCTCTGTGTATTTCTTTTTTTTTTTTTTTAATTTTTTTTTCAACGTTTATTTATTTTTGGGACAGAGAGAGACAGAGCATGAACGGGGGAGGGGCAGAGAGAGGGAGACACAGAATCGGAAACAGGCTCCAGGCTCCGAGCCATCAGCCCAGAGCCTGACGCGGGGCTCGAACTCACGGACCGCGAGATCGTGACCTGGTTGAAGTCGGACGCTTAACCGACTGCGCCACCCAGGCGCCCCAGTATTTCTATAGCATAGATGTCTTTTCACTTAAAGTTAAGATTCCAGAAGAAAGATAAAGGGATTTAAGAAAAATGGAGATGTGAGAAGGGATGTGGAAGAGTGGGTAGATAATGATTGTGTTTGAAATGACAGGCAAATGCAAGAGAAATACCAATAGCCAAATGAAATCCCTCATATTAAAAAATACGTAAAGCAACTAGTATTTCCTTGGAGAATACGAATGCTTTGTACAGGGAGAAGATTTGAAATCTTCTTCTGACCCTGATACTAATTGATTGAATGGCATTGAGTAAATCATTTAATCTCTCTGGGATTCCTTTTCCTCATCTTTAAATAAGATAAGGTTTTGTTTTTTTTTATGGAAGCAGGCAAGGTTCTTATGGACAGAAAACATGTTTATTTTGTTGAAATTTCAAAAAAAAAAAAAAAAAAAAAACCCCAAAGAGGCACGGTGTTGGCATTTCCATTGATGACTGTCACAGTTCAGATTGCAGCCATCAAGTTTGCAGACCTAGAACACTGATAGTGGGTATACTTTTAGGGGCAAACTCCAATGCACAGAATTTACAGAGATAGTTGTATAAACAGTGCATCAATGTTATTTTATGAGATCTATAGGCACCTAAAGGCACCTATTGCAGCTTTGTTATATGTTCTTTCCTGGAAACTGGGACAGAAGCCATGTCTTCATCAGAATAGGTCATGGGTCCATGGAATCAGAAGGCAGAGGGTTTGTCTTGTAGCTCATGTGTTTGGTAGCAAAGAACCATGATTACCCCAAAGGAGTAAACCTAGTCTTGAGACTGGCCAAGTCACAGCCCGGAGCCAGCAGCTCTCCCCTGTTGAACATGCACCTCTTCTGGGCCTCTATGACTGACTGATGCTTTGTTGACACTCATTTTAAAAAATTATGCATATAAATCCCTGCAGTGAGGTTTTGCCCTGGATCTAGTCTAGGAGACTATCTTCCTTAAAGTCTTTTTTTTTTTTTAAATACCTCTGCCCTCTTCCATTATTTTTTGCTTTCACAGTTTAACTCCCAGAAGGCAACTCTACCTCCTTCCTTTATAGCCAAGATCTTTATGGGTGTAGGGCATCACTATCACCCTCATGTATCTCCCAGGAAGAAATCCACATTTACTATTTCCTGGCACATAGTGTCTTATAAATGTTAAACTGAAAAAGAAAATATAAATAAGTAAATAAGAACCACCAGCAAGGGTTTGAAGGTTAAAGAAATAAACTTTTGCCCAGCTTTGCTACACTATCATCAAAGAGAACAGAATCAAATAAACTACTTTTGATCTTATCATTTAAGAATAATGCCTACTCTAATGAATTATTCTAAGGAACAAATAATGCACAATATATCAGTATGATTTATAATGTGAAATGTTTTTCAAGTGTAAGATACATTACAGTTATTAAATTTGTTGTAATTTATTTAAGACTTTGCTACTAAAAATGTAAATATTATGCAAGAACATCTAAACTGTAGATGGCATTGGGGAGTTATAAATGGGAACAAAAATCAATTTGTGTTAGCTCAGTGGGATATGTTGAACATGCAGGACCATTTCAACCAATGTACAGTTAGTAGGAATATCAAATCAACATAAAGACCCGAGTTGGTCTTTCTGGTAAACTCTTAACAGGAGGGTGAAAACAAGTGAACTGTGTTGTCTGTGGGAGGCCTTGTTATTAGACTGTGATGAATGTGGCTGTTAAACATTTAGGCAAAAAGATTTGCAGCTCTCAGTGCCATAGGGAGCAGCTTTCCCCGTGTCCCTACACAGTCAAGTGATACAAAGCAAACTTGGCTGCTGAATAATTTCATGCAATTGTACCCTGGAGAGCTGAAGTACACAGGAAGGAGGTCTTTTGTGTACAAGTACCCCTTTAAGAAACTACAATGGAGAATGAATACATCTGTTGGTGAATTCCTACCCGCAATTATCTTCAGCTGAAATTTCCAAATGTTGAACATAATGAAAATTCCCTGGGTGGAAAAATGTCCCTGGTTAGCTTCAGTAGCTACTCGTTACTTTCTAAATGTTCTTACCAGGCGAACCGAGCAAAAAGAAACCTCTTTTATGAAAATATTACCTGCAAAGCACAGGGGCGGGTTGGCTGGTCTGTTGTAAGCATAATTCCTCCAAAGGCATTGTGATTTTGTTGACGGTGGGTGGTAGTCTCACTCTTTCACCTGTTCGATCCCTTCATAGGCATGTGCTTGATTTGGTGGGACCCTTTGTGTCTATATCCTAAACTGGAATTAATTAGTGTGGGTGACAGTTGCAGGTGGACAGTTAGGATTTTCTTTCTCAAGAGAGGTGTTAAATATTTTACACTACACATTGTACATATATCATGCTTTACAGCTGCTCATTAGCCCACACAGTAGACCAAGGGAACACTCCAAGCTCCTACCCTCATGTGATAGCTGAGGAGAAACTAAACAGGAAAGAGGTTGCCCTTGGCCACACTCTGTGTCAAAGGTAGAAGCAGAACTAACTACTCATGTACTTACTCCTGAACTGAGACCAAAGGCTTCAGACAACTGAATACATATGTAAATGTTGGCAGAGAGAGCTAGCCCCCGGTTTCTTCTCTCCTCCAGCTTCTTCCCTGAATGCTTGGTTGGAGCCTCTCCCAGTCACTACATAGACTTGGTCCCTCTGTGAAATTGCCAGGGAACACTTCATCTCTTACTGCTGTATCTGGCTCTGTTCCCCAAATGGATGTCAAGATTCTCTGCTTATCCTACTTTTCTTGTTGTTGCTGGTTTCTGTTCCTTCCCTCCCTGATCCTCCCTTTGGGTGACTGTGGTAACCTCCTCAGGTCTTACCCTCTGTGTACCCTTTTTGCCATACTGCTTCACCACTTATTACTATGTCCCTTTTTAATTATCATATCCGAAAATCTTCTGGCTCCCTTACCTCTCTCCCTGGAACTCTCCAGTGGTTTTGGAGGAATGCTCTGGAGGATAGTGCAGACATCGTCTTGTGCATCCATTTTTTCTCAGCCTCTTATCGTCAACCATCTGAAAAACTGATCTTAAAATAAGTACTTTGGGCCACCAGGGTGGCTCAGTTGGTTGTTCATCCGACTTCGGCTCAGGTCATCATCTCGCGGTTCATAGTTCAATCCCCACATGGGGCCCTGTGCTGACAGTGTGGAACCAGCTTTGGATCCTCTGTCCCCCCACCCCCGCCTTTCTGCCCCTCCCCGGCTTGAGACCTCTCAAAAATACATAAACGTTAAAAAAAAATAGGTACTTCAAATTATCACAAAAGTTGAAAATCTAAATGTACAATTAAAAAATAACTAAATTTAGGATGCTTCAACTCAGAAGTATTTAAAAAATTTTTTTTATTGTTTATTATTTTTGGGAGAGAGACAGAGACAGAGAGCAAGCAGGGAAGGGGCAAAGAGAGAGAGAGACACAGAATTCGAAGCAGGCTCCAGGCTCTGAGCTCTCAGGACAGAGCCTGACCCAGGGCTTGAACCCACAGACCGCGAGATGGTGACCTGAGTTGTAGTCGGCCGCCCAACTGACTGAGCCACCTAGGCACCCCTCAGGGAAGTATTTTAAGTGCTCATAATAAAAATAATAGAGAGATATGAAAAATAAAAATATTAATTGAAAAAATTCAGTGTGAAATGTTATGTTTATTATGATTCCTTTAATTCATATCCTTATGGACAAAGACAGAAATGGAATATGTGAAACATGAATAGAGATGATCTGGGTAGTGAGATTATCTGAAATTTCAAATGTAAAAATTTCTGTAACCTTGTCCTACTTTTTTTGACAATAATCCTCAGTTTTGACCCAGTCTTTTTTTTCCCTACCCAAATTATTAGTACCTTTACTGACATGGTTTTTCTCAACTTTAGATTGAGATCACTTTCTTTCAGTTCACAATTTGGAAGTTGTGTAAAATCCCATCTGTGAATGAAAAAGGTAATTAGGATACATACTGAATTGCCACAAGGAAAAGGTTACCAGTGAGATTAAATTTATAAATAGGACCTCTAATCAGTTTTCACTCTTTTAATAATTCAGACTTAAAAATTTTTAGTTTAGTCATTGAATTTAAAAGTAACCTAATTAGGGGTGCCTGGGTGGCGCAGTCGGTTAAGCGTCCGACTTCAGCCAGGTCACGATCTTGCGGTCCGTGAGTTCGAGCCCCGCGTCGGGCTCTGGGCTGATGGCTCAGAGCCTGGAGCCTGTTTCCGATTCTGTGTCTCCCTCTCTCTCTGCCCCTCGCCCGTTCATGCTCTGTCTCTCTCTGTCCCAAAAATAAATAAACGTTGAAAAAAAAAATTAAAAAAAAAAAAATAAAAGTAACCTAATTAGAAAAACAAAGCCATTTCTTTTCCTTTCTTTTTTTCTCCATCTAGAAAATGACATAGAGCCCAGAAACAGCAGAAACACAAGCAGTAACGCTAAGGAATGAGATGTTCTGCCCTTATGTCATATTTGTTCAATATCTGTGTCTTTCAAAGTAGCCGTTTAAAAAACAAATACTGCCATTCAGGGCAGCATGAAAGAAATTTTCTTGGACAAAAGAACTGCTGCCTTTCTTCCTTCTGGAGAAAAGAGGCATGAAATGCTTTAAAATTAATTTTGTCTAATTGCTCGTTGGCTGTTGTCCTATTTCCCACCATTCGCTGTCTCTGACTCTGCAGTTTGGTGTCTGGACGTGCGCTGCAGAGGTGCTCCTTGGGTTTGGTCCAGTGCCCCCAGAAGACCACAGCTGAACCTAATTCTCAGGTCTCACTTCCTCCAGTGCTGTGTCTCCTGCCTCTCAGGCTGAAGGCTTGGGGACTCAGGAATGAGAGACGTGCCAGGTCTGATGCTGAGCATCATGCTGTTTGTCCTGATGCTCAAGGTGGAGGAAGGCAAAATCTCTCTGGGTTTTAAGCTTTCCCAGAGGCTTGGGATGTTAGTCCTTGATCCAGTTCTTGTTAGACTGTTAACTCTGAGAATGCAAGAGTGGCTCGTACCACGAATACGGTGCCTCAGTGCCAGAGCTAAGCCTTCCCTGAACCGAAAATGGAATGGTTCAATGTTGCATGCAGGTTATTAAAGATTCTGCTTACTTTACAACGGTCTGTTAACAGCTCTAATGTCTTTAACATGTGCAGCCTATTGACTTTTAAGTAACATTTTATTGAAGTAACTGCCGCGCTTATTAGCCCGTAAGATTTACGCTTCATTTTCAGTCCTGAATCTGGGGGAGGGGGCAGCCTTCCCTTAAATGGTGAGGCGGGAGTATTGTGAGATAAGAGATACTCAGTGTGAATAGGAACATCTGTGGTGCAGTAGGGTTAGGAGGAGAAGCAGTTCTTCTCCTAGGATTTGGAGTGTGCTAAAAGGTCACAGAGAAACAACCACGTCTTCATTAATGGAACTAAAATTTAGAGGAAAAAATATTTGCAGATATGGCCAGTGTGAATGGCTTATGTCGTGGTTGTACCGTCTTATGGTATCAGGTGGATAGTTAATTTCAATGAGTGTGAAATGTCACATAAATGAACATACAGAAAACTATCAGGACTGATACCTGAAAGTTCTGTGCTGCTTTCATTTAGGTATTTTGGAAAAATAAAAGATTTGCCTATATGATACCTTTCACTGCTGCCATTAACTCTTGAAAACACAAAGAATAATGTCACAATAATGTCACATATAGAGATCATTGTGTACAAAATAACATAAATACTACAAGAATATCACGGGTAGTAATTGGCATTCATTTGATTCCAGGATTTTGGGGGCTAATGAGATCATTAACTATAGAATGTAAAAGGAAACTTTAAGGAATTTAAAATAAAATTTGATTTTATATTAAACGTGTTAGAAATATGTTTGTAAACAGCTGAATATCTGTATAATTTTTCTTTTCCTTTTCCTTACTGCTGAGGACAACAGCTATCTTAAGTACAAATATGAGCTCATTTCATAAAAGGGAATCTTTCACATAACTGCATTATTAGTGAGCTCAGTACGATAGGATGGAAATGAAATCTTCAAATGGCTCTACCAAAGAATGTAGAAGAGAGAGAGCAAAACCCAGTTCATGAAAGTAGGCATAAATATGACTTTTACAATGATGTGAAGTTTTATGGCCTATGGAAAACTCCACGTTTCTCATCTCATTTTTCAAGCGTGGCTCAGAAATCAGCTGAAGGACTGGAGCACAGGCATGGTTTTCTCATAACTTTCCAAACCAAAGATAAAGCATTCTTGAACATTTATGGTAAAAACTAAAAGGCAGATAAGAACCCATGGCTAACTCTGGGCCAGTGCTATTTCTTCTGCTTTGAGGCATTGTCTCTTCCTTTCTGAGAAATCCCATCACCCAAGCTTGAACTGATGGAGGGGAACTGTCTGTCATAGCCACGGGGCTTAAATTACCAGCTTTTCAGGTCTGCAGAGACTTTGAGAAATGTACTAATATATTCACAACAGGAGGAAAGTGCCAACAGAAACAGATCCTGAATTGGTTCCCAAACAGGATGACAGAAAACGTCCACCCAAGACCACACACAATTCAGCTGCGTTGCACCAGGGCTCCACAATACACTTGTTTTGCTTCACCACCTATCAGCAGCCCGGGAGCGCTTCACGTGGGGACTAGATGGCTCCCGCCACTTAATTAAATTTTGCACTTAGCTCAGCGACTCAGAATCTGTGTTGTTAAAAAGTATATGTTTCTTCCAAGTAGCTCAGTTTCCAAGGGATGTTTCCTTTGAAAAGAAATGGGGGAGAGGGGAGTAGGGGCAGTGTGCAACAAGAGCTAAGTTTATGTTCTGAGTTTGCACACTGGTGTATATATCACCTATGGATAAATTTCATGTACATCTCTCAAATTTTTTATTTTAGAGCAGTTTTTTAAAAAAATTGTGTGAATATCATTTAAGATAACAAAGCACTAAAATAAGACTAAAGTAAGACTCCTGTATTGCAAAAGCCTGGAAAATCAATACAAATTTAATAAAATAAGTTTCTAGTCGGCTGCTTTCTGGAAAGGGAATCTTTTAAAGAGATTGTGAAATCACTGGGGTTGGAATCAATGGGGCTGGGGGAGACTTTTTATATTCAAATCATATAACCTGAAAACTCTTGATCCTAACCAGAGCAAGTGAGGCAAAGCTCCACCTCAAATGACCAAGGAAACCCCAAATCTGGCTGCCTTGCCTAAAATCTAAGCATTATAGGCACAGAAATGAAATGCTCCATGCTTGAAAACATCTGTGGTGTCTTATTTAACTTCTGATTAATTGTAGATACGGCCCATGTGAAAACAATTGATAGAAGGCTGAAAAAGATGGGTGATTATAAATTCCAAACATTTCAGAACCTTTATATGAGTTTTCTCAACCTTGGTTAATGCTTTAGTTCCAACACCTTTAATAAAATCAAGGTGACAGACCATGAAAACATTGACTTCAGAACTACAAGCAAATCTGATACTATTGTTGAAAGATGCCTGGGGGCACGTGGACTTGTGTTCAGCAGCAGAGAAGGCCTTAGAGGTGGTGGAGGTGTGCGGGCTCTGCTGTGGGGAACCCAGGGATTCCTCAGAACCGGCTGCAGGGCTTTGAAATTTTAAACCAGCTAAAAGAGAAGGCGCTGGAGAGCACATCCTACGCAGATCACAGGAAAGAGAGTGTTATCCAAAAAGCAAATTTATTTTGTCATAAAAAGTAGATTTCTCCCCCTCGATTTTAAGTAAAATGTGGTTTTATAAATTAATGCAGTGCAACATAAAGGAGGCTTAAATGTGACCATGAAATTTTTTCACACTGCAATTCATCCACCGTCAAGCCCAGACCCTGAAAAGGCAAACAGGCAATTTCACAGCTAACTAAAACACTGATTGCTAAATAACATAGCCTTTGCAGACTTCCAAGTAGTGCATTTCATAAAACAACAAGGAATAGTTTTGTAACTCTCTGGATGGAAATCAGGGAGTAATAAAACCTGGATCATTTTAGGGACCTGAGAGATTTCTGTTGAGCAATCCTAGTGTTATCTAAGAAAAGAATAGGTTCCGATCCACATTCATTATCCTGTTCTGCCATGTTTTTATTGGCTAAAACTAGATACAAAAATCAGAGCATATTTATTTCATAATGTGATCAGTGTTTATTTTTGAACTTACTCTTTTTTATTTATTCTCTACTGCATTGTGATAACTTTCTGAAAAAAGTCCCTATATGTAATGATGGTTAAAGGTACTGTACTCCAAGGATTTCAGGATGCCAAATATTTGGATATTTTCCAAAGAAGGATGACTCTAGAGAAAGAATCGGGGTCTGCTGTTGTACGAGTAAAGGTAAAGTGAATGCATAGAGGAAAAAAGACTATGTTTCTTGAGAAAGTGACTAGAGTTTTCTATTTTGTGACATCAAATGAAGCCAAAAAAGTTGCATTTGTTCTCCCATGACAAGAAAAATAATTTTTTTCTTATGATATTATTATGATAAAATGTAGTCAAATCATATCATGTGGGCTGTATCTGAAAAAGAAATGCTGCCAAAGTGTCATAAACAAATGTGAACTATTACATATGTTCATTGATTTTATTCCCATCCCTTCTTCTCTCATGCCATTTAGGAGGATATTACATGACTGTAGTGGGAAGTTAGATCTCTGTTATTTAGATATACAGGAACATTATCTCTACTTAAAACTATCTTAATTTAAAGAGACAGTACATTAAACAAATCTCATTTGAAATGAGTAACTTTATAAATAAAATTTGGTACTACCATCTCTTGTCAACCAAATTCTGGGAAAATTTTGCCCACATTGTAATCAAATATTTAGTTTCCTATAAAATTATGGGCCATCTATTTATGGTGCTAGTTACAATTACAATAGGTACCATTCATCAAAGAAAATCTGTTCTTTCATCATTGTCTTCTAATTTGAAGATTATTTAAAAAACCCTTGTGTGTGTTTGTGTGTGTGTGTTTGTGTGTAGAAAAATCACACTGCTCTTGGTATATAAGGAAAAACCATTCCGTTCCATTTAATTTATCTAAAATTCAACATATCTATTCATTTTCAACTGAAAATATATGAGAGTGAAGAATGACTTGGCAGTATCAGAAGAAAAATCACTAATAAAAAATAAATTTCTTACACACACCTCCAGAATCGTGACAATTCCTTTTCAAACACGTTTGGTTTTATTGTTAATCTTATAAAGGAAATTAATTGTATGAGACTGTCTAGGGATTGAAGTCTTATAAAGACTCACTGACTTTGCAGATTGCCAAGTATTTTTTACCATTTTAACGCGCAGTTCTTAATTTAAAAAAAGACATTCGATTTCTCCAACTTCCATAGTTACTTAAATCATGGAGCCTCTATGGCTTTCAGTAATAACTTGTGGCAAACACAGGCACAACATAAATCTGTAAAGAGCTTTATCATTTTCAAAGCTTTTTCACACATAAAACCTTGAAAGGTAGGCTGTTCCCATGTCGCTGTACAGATGAATACACTGAGACACAGAAGAGTTGAGAGGTCTCCACTAGATTCTAGATCTTAGTAAGTGAATTGGAAATGCAATTCAAGTTTTAACACACCTAACCTATATTTAGTGATTTTGAAGACCACAAAACATTCATAGATGTGCCAGCAGCCCAAGGCCTGGAAAACCTTCCTACCAAGCAACAGCGTAAGTTAATTTCAACATTCTTCTTCCCCAGTACCTGCTCTCAACTGCATATTTTTTAATGCGTATGAATAGAGAAGTATCATTTACACAACTGTGTCTAAAAACTTTTAATGATGCAGCATATTGACCTTGGGGGTAAGATGTGGGGCTGGAACCAGGATGTCTTTGGACTTACTGGATCCAAGTCAAAGTTGCCATCAAGTTTCTGGAAGTCCCATATTCGGAGTTTGATTCCACCCAGCATGGCTCTGGTCAAGTTTAATTTTTTTTTAATATTTATTTATTTTTGCGAAAGACAGAGTACAAGTGGGGTTGGCGCAGAGAGAGAGAGGGAGACACAGAATCCGAAGCAGGCTCTAGGCTCTGAGCCATCAGCACAGAGCCTGACACAGTGCTCAAACTCATGAACCATGAGATCATCACCTGAGCCAGAGTCGGACACTTAACTGACTGAGCCACCCAGGTGCCCCATGCTCTGGCCAGGTTTAAATGCTAATTGTACCACTGCTAGCTCTGTATCTGGGCAAGCTGCTCAGCCATGGTTTCCTCATCTCTAAAATGGGATAATAATACCTCCCTTGTAGGAATTTCCATGAGGATCATGTGAATAAAGCAGTTGGATGGTGTATTAACTTCCTCAAGTCTGCCATACCATGATATCTCAATGTGAATGACTTAAAACAGCATTTACTCTCCTACAGTTCTGGAGGCTGGTAGTCTGAAATTGAAGTATCATCAGTACTCCTTCACAAGACTCTAAGGGTTTTGCTTCTCCCAGCTTCTGGTGGCCCCAAGTGTTCCTTGGCTTGTGACTACATAACTATAATCTCTACCTTTTTGTTTAAATGGCTTTCTCCTCTGTCCCCATCTCAAATGTACCTCTGCCTTTCACTTATAAGGGCACTTGTCATTGAATTCGGAGCCCACACAGATGATGTTATCTTGAGTTCTGTAGTCTAATTACATCTGCATAGACCCTTTTCAAAATAAGGTCACAATCACAGGTTCTGGAGATTAAGACATAGTTGTATCTTTTTGGGTGGTCACTATTCAATCCACTACACATGGTGCCTGGGAACAAACCCCTGTACCACTTATTTCTATTATCCTCTATTTGGACTATAAAATGTGGTCAATTCTAGAGTGAATAACCTAGTGGTTTCCAGTCCTGACAGCCCATTAGAATCACCTGGGACATCTTTTATCTCAGGGGGTGGAGCATGAGCATCTGTCCTTTTAAAGCTCCCCAGGTGATTCCGACGCACAAAGTTAGGAACTGCTGAACAAGGATGCAATTAGAGTCTGGTCATAGAAGCCTCGGATTTTCTAGATTAAAACAGAATCTTTGGGATTTATCTGTTTAACAAATCTAGTATTCTAGAATATAGACACATTAGAGGAATTTGTTGTCCCATCAGCTCACCCATGGAAATCATAGTACTTGATTCCTACATATCATTTCTGCCTGTGCTTTGTGCCAACCCTTATCTGTAGGGGGTAGAGTTTAATAGAAGGGTTTAAAGCAAGATTTGATGGAAACTTACAAGAAAATCAAGCTCCAACCTTGTGCCTTTGTTAATTCAAGAGCACTCTTTGTAAAAGGGCTAGAGCTAGACATAACCTTTGTTTCCAAATCTAAATTAAGCCAGAGCTTTGGGTCGTGTTGGGGACACCGTATTGCTGAAGAATCCTTTTCTAAATTTTCTAAGCACATCTCATTAATAAAGATACCATACTGTTTTTTGTAAGAACTCTTGAGGTGCTAATCAGTGTGGGTGACGTTTGCTGGGTTGGACTGTCCAAAGTATTAGTAAACTCTTCTTTCAACACTATTTTACACGCTGCCCTTCTCCATGGATTACAGATTTTCTTTCACAGCAAAGCTCCAGAAGAAACTTGGGAGGGAAATTTGGTATAGTTCCACCTGACTCAGGAAGCCAGCCTGTATCACAATCCAAGACTGCCAACATCCAAAGCTTAAACACAATGGGCCCTTGCTGACACACAGTTTCTACTCAATGCACTGTTCTTGTTGCTTTTTTTCTACCTGTCCTGCCTGTTCAGTCATCAAATGACACGTTTTTAAGAGATCCCATTAGTGATCCTTTTTGTTCTCATGTCTTCATTTTTTCCTCTCTAAAAACATCATCCCAGAAAACAGTCTAAGACCTTGTTTTACTAGAAAGAATACACAGTTGATAAAGCAGACTAGGGTACCTATTCCAGGGTTATCTACTTTTAAAACACAGCTTAAGGACAAAGCAATAATGCCCTGCATTGTAGCATTTAGGCATTAACTGGATTTTGAGACATATTTTGAGATAACACAATGAGAGGTCTGATGTCATGAAATCACACAACACAACTGTTGACCTACTCTTCGTTAGCCTATACCCAGGACTGGTAACTTTGGAGCATTCATAGAATGCACTGGTTATTAGCTATCTACTGTACCCTGTTATTTACAGCCTAAGCATCTGATAGAGTAAACTGGAATTCAGGAGACTGAAGTCGGCTTGGGAAGGGGACATGAGTCCTGGGGAATGTGAATCTTTAGGCCAAGAGAAAGAGGTGTGAGTATATGAATTCTCTAAAATTTCTACCTTAAGGGAGATTGATATAAACATACAAAATCATTCCCTTTATACTTACATAGATAGTAAAATTATATTTCAAAAAACAAGAGAGTATCACAGAAGTCAGAATAAAAGTTCCCCCTGTGGGACAGGAGTTAATATAACAAGAATAGTCAGTAGAGGGCTTCTAAAGTAGAGCAATGTTCTATTTCTTAATCAACAGATAGTTACATATGTGTGTAATTTATTACTCTTTACATAATAAATGCTTTATATATTCTTCTCCATGTAAGTTATCTTCCACGACTAAAAAAAAAAAAAAAAAAAAAAAAAAAAAAAAAAAAGATAGCAGGATTAACCTGGACTATGAAGTGTAAAGAATACTTTTCTCCCATTTATTTCATCTTTTATTTAAAATATATCAAGCAGTACCCTTGATTTGCACAGTTATATTAGACACAAATATTTGCACAAATATTAGACAACAGTCCCATTGACATGTAATGTCTTTAAGTTGAAAATTTTTCATACTCCAGCTTTAAATCACAAGGGAAGTTCTCTTCAGGGATTAGGACAGAGCAAGGCAAACAATGACTCTGCACATTAAAAATACTTCATATCATCACCATTTCTGAAAAAGAGAAATCCTGAGAGGTAAGTAAAGTGGCAGTTCTGTTGACACAAAAGAAGTCATTGGAAGAGCGAGGGTTGGGGCACAGGCAGAAAAATGCCATGAAACTTGTCCTCCTATCCAGTTTTCCAAGTGCTTTTCCTGGGACATTTCCCATTATTTAACATTTTCTTTTCTTTACAGAGTTTATATCCCCCTCCCACAACTATTGTTGGTTTTCACTCCAATTATGACTGCAAAAGCCATCTGTGAAGTCGACTGGAAGATTTTTGGGAAAAAAGGGGTTGTGTGGATCCAGAAATGCTGGATTAGACTCCTGAATCTGGCCCCTTGTCCCAATTCTGTTCCTTGGGAATCGCCTGAAGAAATGTCACTGCCAGGGCTTGTTACATTTGTAAATGGATTTTTTCCGTTGTGTGTGGGAGTCTTGAGGACGTATTAATCTTGAAAAATGCAACAACAGTAAAAAATTTAACAGTTAACACAAATAGCCTTCAAGCTAGTGTTATTAAAATATTTTTTTTCTGCTAATGTGGATACAAAAGTGTAAAGTAGAATTTCAATTATATTCTTTCCTTTTGGTCTAAAAAAAGTAGTTTTGTAATGAACATAGGAAAGGTAACTTTCCTTTAACTTTATATAAAAGAAATCACTAAGGTGAAAATGGAGGGGATGTGCAGCTATTAAAAAATGGTTTTAATTCATGCAAAAACTTGTAATTTCGCAAATAGCTTGCTTTTGTTCCTAATTTTCTTATCCATAAATCTAACGACTCACATATTCAAATTCTGTTTTAATACTCCCAGAAGGTTTAATTGCACGTATTCTTGTGTATCAGTTTGGGCAATTTTAGCAAACCTTAGGATTCCTTTGCGAGGTAACAGTACAGAAACATTATGAATACTGATTAAGGTACTGAAACTGATAATTAAACTAGAGTTTTTGTAAGAGTGAATTTGGTAACACAGGCTCACAAGGCTTTCTTTGTTGTGGCAGTATTTATTTACTCAGATCCGGAAGGCAAAAAAAAAGCTGTTCTTTAAGTCAGACGACAAAATATTCAGCGATCCTAAAAGTAATCAAAATCCTAAATTCGGCAGTTGCTCAGCCACCAGTGCAGATAAAGTAAGTTATTTAGAATTGCTAACGTTTTGAATACATCGGGTGAACAAACGTTCGTGTTAAGTACTGTGACTAAGAAGAGAACATTGAGTGAAAAGAGCACGCCCGGGCGGTGCCCTTCGTTCACTTTACCATGGGGTGGCGCTCTAAGGCCCAGATTCGCCCGCCCTCGCCGTCCTTGCGCCATTGTAGGCAGCAGAGAACAAACCTGAATCAAGGTCTCTCTCTCTGGTAGCTCTTCTCACTGTATATGTGAAATATATACCGTAAAAACTCATTGACCGTCCAGAACTGATGAAAATAACAAAGTAATTAGAAATCAGTTGGACATTTGTTATTAGCTATCCCAACTATGTTTATACAGGGGATGGAAATGAAGGTTTGGGATAAAAGGAATAGTATCAGTATAATTTCAAACTTTGAATTAAATATTTTCCTGAAAATACTTTAGTAGATCAAAAGTAAAACAACCCTCGCATCTAAACTCCCAGGAATCCACTCTTAACTTTTCAGTAAATTGTGCCATAAAATACAGTTTTTAAATCCAATGATTCAAAGTGATTGGAAGTTATTATTGAAGTCGGGGATAGTATGTATATATATTTTTTCATGATAAAAGAAGAAAGGTGACTACATTTTAAATAATGAAGACTTCGAGCCAGCATCTTGTTTTAGTTTAGCACCTTGGACTCCACCCTTATGAGAATCATTAATGAAATATGCAAAGTCTTGGAATAAACCACAAATTAAACTCTGTTCCCCTAATAATCTCAATCATTTTTATTGTTTAACTAGGCAGATATATTGCTCTGTGCACAGGGAAAAAAGAAAGCACTTCATTTTCAAAGGGAAAGAAGCATAGAGGATAAGGTTCACAGCTACAAAAATACATATGATTCATTTTAAAGTGAAGCCATCTTAAAGACAGTGGTCTGCTCAACCATCAGCATCTTCCACTGCCAAGAGGAAAATAGTCTTCTATATGCACAACTTGAGTCATGCCATATCTACCATTTTTCATCTTGCTCATTTTACTTAATATCATATCACAGGCATTTTCCCAAATTATTAAAGCCTCTTAGAAAATCTGCTGATATCTGCATCATAATTGTCTTAAAAATTTGCTTATTAATTATTGTGCAGGACTATTTTCTATTTTTTTAAATAACACTTTAATAATTATTAATAAAATTTAATAAATTCTCAATTTCTTATCAATAAAATTTACATTTATATATATAAATTCTTATGAAACAACTGTCTTTAGATTTTAAAGTTTTCACTTAATATAAAAAATATATCCGATCTTGATGTTAAAAAAATTTATTTTTAAAAAGAAATCATTCTTTGCAGAATTAATTCAATATCAGCCTATATGATATAAAATTAATTGAATATAGACATGGGTTTTTTTTTAGTTTGGATGTTAAAGTCCCTAAGAAGAGTGAACTGACACCAGATCAACTTGGATCAACTTTAAGATGCTACATTTCTATTTCTAGAAATATAAAAGCTACTTCTGGAACTATTTGTTAATATATAAGTTAATGTCAGGCTACTCAACAGATCTGAAATATTAAATTTAATTTAATATTTAAATGTTGATGTTTATCTTATTTTCTACAGAAATGGATTTGAAAAGGAGATCAAGAGCTCTGCTGTGAAAAACTCTGATGCCCCTGAGCCTAAGAAAATGCCCTTCTTTTTGAGAGGATTGTGTATTTAATTTTGTGCATTGAAAATGAATTCCCACGTAAATGTTGCTAAATACAGAAGACATTTGTCTATGATCTCAAAATAATGGTTGAAAATCTGAAGATATAAAGGGTTATACTTGAATATACAGTTAAACATATGGTGTCTGCTTTGAAATTTTCTTTCTATATTTGGGCATAAACTTTTTCAGAGGTATTTGAGCATAGTCTCTTTTTCTTTGACTTTCTGTTTATACACATCATAGTTGTAATTTCTTAGTGAAGGAAAACTTTTCCTCTTTTTAAACTTTGCCAATGAGACAGTGAAAGAGAACTACCACGATGCATAACTACATTTTTACACCTAGGCTGTTAAAACTAGTTAATATAGTTCAAGCAGATAATTTCAAAATCCTACCACTGTTTTCATTGAACCACGTTTCATCTTTAACTTTTCTCCCCCCACTGCTACTTAAATAACTTTAACTACAGTCAGATAACAACTTGGAAATTGAAATATTATATTCACACATCAAAAAAGGCATTTCTTCAAAAGGGCAAGTTTTAAGCATTCCAAGTGAAAGAGAACAGGACTCTTTAAATTGAGAACTCTCACGAAGGCAAGAAATGTTACATACTCTTACGGCTTTCCTTTTACTATCGTAGTCAAAGGAAGACACACAGAGAGAAATTATCTAAGCTTCTAGAGGGCAATGACCATGATGATGATGAATTTGGTTTTTACAGAACTCAGGCCAGAGCCTGGTGCAGGTGGGTGTTTTCCTAACAGAATTTGCCTGGTGGATGAGCAGCCCAGGGGAAGTCGAATCCTCCTGCTCTCCATCTGTGGATGTCTGTCATTTGGGGACAATGACCAGCACTCTATTTTCTTAACCCAATACAGACAGAGAACGTGTTTGGATTGTATTGTGTGACATCCCCTTCTCTGTCGAAAAGGCCGGAGAGGGGAAGGAGGTGGGGTCCAGCTCTTTAAGGATGGGTCTAATGCGTTCAGCTGTTATCACACTTTGCTGATTGTAATCACTCGTTTTATGGCTTCTTTTCCAGCTGCTCCAAAAATTCATTGCAATGTCTTCTAGGTTTATTTTTAATATCCTGTAATTCAAAGATCTAAGAAAGAAGAGTTGAAATAGAAAGCCATGTCCCGATTCCCTCCCCATTTTTTCTCATGGGGACAAAGGGATTTAGGATTTGGACACATTCCTTAAAATCCTTTCTGAAGAAATGTGTTCTTTTCTGTAGGGAAGGAGCCAGGTTGGGGCACATTCACCGGCTTATTCAACTGAGGGAAGAGTTGGGAAAAGATCCTCATGTAAACATACAAAAGTGTCTATAAATTTTAAAAATTAATTTCTTCAGAGCATTTATAATTAAAATATTTCCTTTTTGAGAGTGGTAGCAAAACAGCAGTACTCTGTTGGCATCTTAGCATTTCCAGATTCCTTAAGTGAAGTATTTTCTGTAAATTCTGCTGTTCTAGCCTTTAGCAAAGGTTAAAAGCATATCACTCCGTAAGCTGCAGAACGCTTTCATACTTAGTGGAAGTAAAAGACAGGAGTACCTCACATGTGCCGTCTCTGAAAATACCTTGACGTACGTCTTCAAATTGGCTTCTTTCAGGGACAGTGTAAGGTGTCAGTTTTCTCCTGTCAGTTTAATCCTCTGAAGTGCTGCATCTGAGAAATGACTCAGCTAGAATTACAGGTTGCCATTTCTACATTTTCACTATGTGGCAATCCCTTCAGTCATTTTTAAGTTCTTTAAAAGCCTATATAAAGGGAAACAAAAGCAACAACAAAAAACCCCAACCCCCAAACCCCCAAACCTGCCTGTAAATTAGAAAGACCCAGTTTCTTGATTTCAGTGAGGGGTAGTTTTACTGTCCGTCCGCTGTCACCACAACTGTCAGCAAGATGCCTTAAACATCCTAACTGTCACTAGGGATCAGATAGTTCCTTAACTAATTGTTTAGATCAGCTAATCTACATCCATCATCTGCAAAGGGCGGGCAGTCCCAAGCATCCTGTAATTTAGATAAAACTGCTATCCTGGGTGTAAACACAATTGTTTGGGTGACCAAGGGTCAGTGGACCAAAAAGCCTACCTATGGGTGGAACAAGAGTGTGAACTGTGAACTGAGGCCTGGGTGAGCCTGCCAGCTTACAAGCCCAGACCACCTGCATGTATCTTACTTGAAACACTGCAAATCGGTGGAAGAGTCCATTTCATCGATCACAATATGCCAAGAATCTAAACAGAGCAGACAGCCAAGATCACTGACTGACTACATCAGCTTTTGTGTCTGCACTTACATGGACTTTGGGGGGACTCTTTATGACACAAATGTGCTGCTGTACTTCTGCTTTCTTACAAGCCTTTCTTGAGTTAAGCTTCCAAAAACATACAGTAAGCAGGAATATAGTGTAAATTATATATGTAGTACACACATTTCATATTAGAACACAGCCTCCCTTCCCAGAACCGCTGCTTTAGTCAGCTCTCCAAAACAATTAATTAATTCATTATTTCAGACTCTGGAATTGTTTTCTTTGCAATCATCTGCTGATTTTTCCATTTCAAACTCATGTGAGCCAGGCAAGCACGGTTTCATGTCTCAGAAATGCAAACCGTTTAAAGGAGCCATCACCTCACAATTAGATAGTTCTTATAAGAAAGTGCTTTAAAAAGATCTAATGGATTGATACAAAATTTCGAAAATAAAGGCAACCCGGACTTTGTCCTCAATTTACGGAACAGAAGTCAATAGAAGGAGAAAGACAAGAGCCATTTATTAAGATGCTTTAAGAAAAGGGAACCCAGGGAATAGGTTAAAATAGAAGTTTGGAAAACCCTCCACATTCTCTCCCTCATTCAGAGTTAGTACAGATCCTGTTAATTTTGCAGGAAAGAACCCTATAAATGTTGTCTAGCAGGTGCTTCCCTCACTTATTGGGATTTATTTTTGTAGTCTTACACCTGTCAATACTTTGTAGAACCAAGGTGCTATGGGACAAACTCTGGGGAAATAGTAAAACAAGAGCGACTACTAAATAATCAGAATAACCTGCACTTCTTGTGGGTTCCCCATTTCCAGGCATTATTCGAAGCATTTTACAGGAGTTAACTCATTTAGTCACCAAGACAACTCCATGACATAGGTACTCTCATTATTCCCATTTTGTATGAAAGCTGATTCACAGAGAGGTGAATTAATTTGCACAGGATCACAGACTGTTCTAGTGCATTAGCACAGAAGAGGGAACACCCCGTTAGAGGAAACGGGCTTTGAAATGGGAATACAAGGCAAGCGGGAGAGTAGGGAGGGCTGGTTGTGCCGCGGAGGCAGATGGACAAGGAGCACAGATGTGGGAGACTTCTGTAAAGCGGCACTGGGGAGAAGCAGGGGCCTGGGCCGGAGCAGAAGAGAGATGGGAGAAACAGAGCCCAGAGCTGGCCAGGGACTTGGGGGTTGGGAGGGGCAGCTGTCAGCAGTGACTAGCAGCCCACTGGAGCCTCTAGCGTCCAGCAACTTGATTTTGTCACTTTCACCTATCACACTGGCTCAAAGAACAAATCCGTAGACTGCTTTCTTTTCCTGACCCCAGCTCTGGCCATTTCTCAAGACTTTTCCTTTCTGATTACAAAAGTAGGTATGTATTTATTGTAAGAAATATGAAACACGTAAAGCACACACACACACAGGAAAACAGACAATGGAAATATTTCTAATTCTGCTTCCTGGAGATGACCACTTTCAGCATATAGCATGTATAATGCCAAACTTTAATTAGAAAATGGACTGATAATGTACATAGGGTCTTGCAATTTTTTCTCCCTCACCATAGCTTAGCTTGGTATAGTAAATACGTTTCATGTCTTTATACGTCACATTTTAGTGAATGCATCATGTTAATTTATTTAACAGATCTGCCATTGATGAGATTCTTTTCATTTTTTGCTACCCTATACAATGCTTCAATGGACATGCTTTCAGATTAATATTTTCCCCATTTGAGATAATTCATTATAATTTCATACAAACTAACATTAAATCAAAGTCTGTGCATATACATAAATGTACATGCACATATATTTTTAAACTATTTTCATACCTATTGCTAAGTCCCCTCCCTAGATTATCCCACTCCATCCCTCTCACAGCATAAAATGAGAAAGCCATTTCCCCACACACCAAACCCCACAAGTACAAGCATTCCTGTACTTCCAAACTTCTGATTTATAAGGTGGAGAGGAACAAAGCCATGCCTCAGAGCAAAAGTGGGTCACCCCTGCTTGCCACCAACAGATGGCGGTGACTGCCACTTGGATGGTGTCACTTGCATCTAGGAATGAATTAACTTAAAGCAGTCTTTCAGGAGTTAATCTGTAAAACTTGTTATCAATTTTATAAATAAAAGTGTTACGTTCTTGTTTAGATTTCCTTGGTTACTATGAAAACTGAACAGTTTTCATATTTTCATGTCTATTTCTTTTGTAAATTGTCACTTCTTTTGCTCACTCTTTTTCTACTGCAGTGTTCATCTTCAATGTCATTTAAAAATATGATTCCAGATTTTCATTTGCTTTTTGCTGTATAGTTTTCTTTTAATTGGACAAAGGAGAGATGTATACAAGTTTTAAATGTTTATATAGCCATTTCTTCTTTATACCTTATGATTAGTTTGTTGTTATGCTTACAAAGGCTCTCTTTACCTCAAGATCAGAAAAATATTCCTCTACATTGTCTTTCATTGTTTTTGTTTGTTTGTTCGCTTGTTTACATAATTAACTCTTTGCTATCTCTGGTATTTATTTCAGGGTATGGTATCAGGAGAAATTCAACATTATTTTTTCCGAAGAGCTAATCAACTGTTTCTGTACCATTTAAAAATAATCCCACCTTTATAGAATAATTAGAAATACTGATCTTAGTCTATAATAAAAATTTGTATCTGCTGGGATCCATTCCAGACCTTTCTATTCTATCCATTGGGATATATTTAATCACTAGAGCCACTCTGTTTCAGTAGTACTTATTAATGTATTGTAGTACTGGTTGACTTCAAACTTTTTTCTTTTTGTTTTTAGCCTTTTAAAGTATTTTATTGATTTTTAAATTGCTACATTAACACATGCTCCTTACAACAAAAACTGCAGAGCATGGTGTATACATAAAGTGAATTATTTCCCCCTCCCTCTTCTAGACACACTCTCCTGTGAAAACAAGGCTTACAGTTTGGTGAATATATTTTTGCACTTTTATCTGTGTTCCTATGAGCAAATAATAATAACGATGATAATGTTCATCAAGTGCAAGGCACTGTTCTAAGTGCTCTTCGTGAACTTATATCATTTGCTATTTAAATCAAATGTATGAGGTAGATACTATCATTATCAATATACAGATGAGTAAACTGAGTCGCAGATAGTCTAAATAATTTGTACAAATCACATTGTAAGTAGGGGCACTAGGGTTCAAATACAAGCAGGCTAATTTGAGAGCTGGAGTTCTGCCTTTCTCTGGCTTCTCCAGCATCCTTCCTGCTACTCCTTCTCTTCTTCTCTTCCTTCCTTTTCTCTATTAAGAGGGTTGCTTTGAAAGCTGTGGATCCGCTGTGCCTGATCCCCGTATCAGCCACATAATATTCAACAGCACAGTATCACATAATTGCTCTCCTTGTGACAGATAACTCAGGTTTTTCTTACTTTAATGGCCACCACCCAACAATGCTATTATCATCTCTGTACAAAATTCTTTCATAGTGGTAATTTTATTTCTGGCCGATAGTTTTCCAAAAGTGACTTTGCACATATCCTAGGGTATATGTGGTTTTACTTTAATAGATACTACCAAATTAATTTTCACAGTGCTATACTACCCAATACTAGCAGATGCGCTGCTTTCCCACAAACCCTTTTTTTTTTTTAACGTTTATTTATTTTTGAGACACGGAGACACAGAACATGAATGGGGGAGGGTCAGAGAGAGAAGGAAACACAGAATCTGAAACAGGCTCCAGGCTCTGAGCTGCCAGCACAGAGCTCGACGTGGGGCTCGAACTCACGGATCATGAGATCATGACCTGAGCCAAAGTCGGATGCTTAACCAACTGAGCCGCCCAGGCGCCCCTTCCCACAAAGCCTTCTGTAACTCCTTCTTGCTTACTGAAGCCCTCCACCCCAGCGCGTGGTTGGGGGGCAGTCATGCTCTCCTGCTCTCGTGTGGCCACAGCTCTGGCTCACACCCCACACCGCTATAACCACCACCACTCCCCATTCCCCAAAAGCACCACAACACAGCAGAGTATACACCGCAGTAAACAATTTAAAGCTGAATAGAACACATCTCATTTCTGGCCCTGCACCAGCCTTCCATGCTCTGCTGCCTCTACAATCCTCCCTCCACGTGGCCCCCTCTCCCTGCGGAGTCCTCTGCGGCATCCGGCACCTCCCATCTCCTGAGTCTCCAGGGGACGACCCTCCAACTGAAGAATGATTTACCTCCATGTTCATGGCTTTCCCTTCAGGCAGACTCCACCCAAGGAACCTCCTTTCAAAAATCAAAACAGCAACAACATATATGGTCCATGGTTCCCTCCCTTTCCTTTTAAAGGAAGGATTGAGGGGCGCCTAGGTGGCTCAGTTGGTTAAGCATCCGACTTCACTCAGGTCATGATCTCGCGGTCCGTGAGTTCTAGTGAGTTCGAGCCCCGCATCGGGCTCTGTGCTGACCGCTCAGAGCCTGGAGCCTGTTTCAGATTCTGTGTCTCCCTCTCTCTCTGCCCCTCCCCCGTTCATGCTCTGTCTCTCTCTGTCTCAAAAATAAATAAACGTTAAAAAAAATTTAAAAAAATAAAGTAAGGATTGATTCTTTCCGAAGGGTCATTCTTATATACCTTCCAGCTCAAACTGCAATTAAAAAAAAAAACACTTTTTCTTCTCATTATATTGTATATCATATATCATAGATATAGTATTACACAAGATTACACTACAAGCTGGTGTGGACCGGGATCTGAAACGGGGTCTCCCACGCACATCCAATTCTGTCTTCATTATCTCAGAGTGTTGTGTTTACTCTGACTTGGGCTGATTGTCATCTTAACAAAATGATAACTAATCTAAGTTCTTCATTTATAATTTTAGAAAATAAATAGGTTTCATCTATCCTTTAAAAACAGCTGGTAGATAAGGCCATTTTGCTTTATTTACTACATCGGGGTGGCTGGATGGCAGAGTGGGGATGGAGGGAGCTTCATTCTGCACAAAGACTGGCCTATTTGAATAGACTGTACACATCCTTTAAGACGCAGGTCAGAGGTCCCTATTTCGAGGAAGCCTTTTATGCCTCTACTACATCAGCTGTTTGGCTCTCCGTGTTCTCATCTCACATGATTCCTTTTTAAATATTGGCCCCCACCACAAAATGTTAATTAATTTTTGCTTTCTTTCCCCCTCTCATCAGATTATAGCTACCTGAGGGCAGGGACATTTCTCAGTCACCTCTGAACCCTAGAACCTAGAATGCTCTTGGCATGTAATAAATACAACTGTTTTTTGAGTAAATGGTGGATGGATGGATGAATATCCATTTTTTTCCCTAAGCACCCCATGAAGTTAACTCTGAGATGATTAAAATGGACGACTTTATATGTTTATTACACTACATCAAAGAATAGAGGAGTATGTTAAAAGGTGAGTCTACATACAGTTCGGTTTATGGCCCGGCCAGAGTCTGTCTTTCCTTTCCACGTCCTCTTACCCAAGAAACCCATTATGTTCATCCCCCACTCCCTGAGCTATAATATCCTAGTATCACTGGTTTCATACAGTAATATTCAGTGGAAACTTGTCAATGCTTTTATTTGTGAGGAGGTTTCTCTAAGGACTGCTTTAGGGGACTAAACCTTGAAAAAAATATTGGAAGTCTTGAAGGAAATCTTCATGTGGGATGGCTTTTCTCTGCCGTGAAACACTAGGAAGTAAGTGGGCTTTAATTTCAACACTTCTGGTATCTTCAGCACTTCTAACATTTCTAAGTACATCATCTTGTTAGCTCTCAGAAGCAGTGTTGCTCAGTGGGTGAGACTGTAATCCCAAAGCCAAACTGCTGGTTCAATGTTTAGTTCACTACGTTAGGAAAGGAGTGCCATGCCACCTCAGGAGATGCCATTCACATAGAATACAACGTCACATGATGCATGTAGAGCATTTTAGACAATTTAAACTTAGCAAGCAGAATTCATTAAATAAGCAAAGAATTGTCTTCCTGGCACCCCTATTAGTAGATGTTATTAACACCATCTCAAAGGAGGAGAAATTGTGGTCCAAGGAGATGAAATCGATAGTTCAGGATTAAATAGAAAGTCAGAAGCAGACTGCTGACTTCCCAATCTCTAGATTTCCAGGCTGCGGCATTTATTTCCACCTATACTATTAAAATTTTTTTAATGTTTATTTATTTTTGAAAGAGAGAGAAAGAGAGAGAGAGAGAGGAGGGACAGAGAGAGAGAGAGAGAGAGAGAGAGAGAATCCCAAGAGGCTCCAGGTTCTGAGCTGTCAGCACAGATCCCAATGCGGCACTCGAACCTACAAACCGTGAGATCACGATCTGAGCCGAAGTTGAACACTCAACTGACTGAGCCACCCAGATGCCCCTGGAAATGGCTTTTAATACCAAGGATGGAACAGGAATTTTCAATGACCCACACCAAAACAAAACCAACCACTGCCACAGGAAAATACCTATTTGAGATTTGAGGGCTGGTAACTGCTATATTTAACAGTAAAGTTTTCTAGTCTCTGGTCTCTACACTTACCTTTTCCCAATACTTTGTTGAATCCTTGTGTCATTACTAATTATAAGTCCCTTGAAGACAGAGACTGTGCCTTATTCATCTTTGAATTCCACCAGGGCCTTACAATAGTGTTTCACATATAGTAGATACTCAATAAATGTTTGTTATATAAAACAAATATGAGCTTATTATCTAAGAAAAAATTCACAATTTCATTATTTTCTGCTTTCAGTTTGTGAGAACAGAAATCTGGAGTGGGCATCTTTATAATAAGGCAGTGTTTAAAGGGCTAGCACGTCAATTTCTTTATTCAGATAGTTCATGACCTATCTTATATGAATAAAGGAATTTTTAGTAGAGGTTCATGGAAAACTAAACCAGTTTTGAAGCTAATGCAAAATCCAGCTATCATCTTGAATAATGAGAAAATGTGCATTGTTTAATCACATTGTATCCCCCCCTGGCCTAAGGGAGGAAAGCCTGGTAATTTGGACAAAGGGGATGTGTACTCTTGCTAAAAAAAAATAATACGTCGTAATTGTTGATGAATGAACTCTTTGAATTCATGCTGCTAACAAAACCTACTATATTAAACTATCAAGATAGGTAAAAATCACATTCATGTCTCAGAATAGCTAGGGTTAGAAGGAGTTCTTATACATTCTCATCAACATTTTAATAAGTAAAATTAGCCTAAGTCAAGATCTATAAATCCACTAAAGCTACAACTTTTGTATTTATGAGACTATATTTTAACAGCTATATATTTTTTTAAAAAAAAATTTTTTTAACGTTTATTTATTTTTGAGACAGAGAGAGACAGAGCATGAATGGGGGAAGGGCAGAGAGAGAAGGAGACACAGAATCGGAAGCAGGCTCCAGGCTCTGAGCCATCAGCCCAGAGCCCGACGCGGGGCTCGAACTCACGGACCGCGAGATCGTGACCTGAGCCGAAGTCGGACGCTTAACCGACTGAGCCACCCAGGCGCCCCTAACAGCTATATTTCAATAAGGCATTACTTTTGGCTAACTGATTTGTCTCATAGATAAAATCATCTGGTCCTAAAATAAATCTTACCTATGGAATTAAAAAATGCTTATCTTCTTTAATTAAGAATAGCATGTGTGCATTATAATGCCCAAGGTCAACAGGATAGCTGACTTTCTGAGTGCATTAATGGCTGCAAAGATTTGCACATTTCTTCTTTTTACAGTCAATGTGCTTCCCATGCAACCCGGCAGATATCCTCTCCTGGCAGTCATTGCTTCTTGCAATTTCTCTTTAATGTTAAGTCCTACAAGCTGTTGGGAATAAATAATCATGCCTATTTCTTGGCATGAAAATGTCCGTTCATTCACCAAATATTCAATTTCACTTCCACCATTAGCAGACTTTCTTTGTGAGTAAAAAGGTAGCTTCCAGTGTCTCCTCAACTTCAGCTGCATCCCAGCTGTGTTTATTAAACAGAGATTTCACATTGTCTGCCCTTTTGTTCTCTGTTCCATCGTTTTCTCCATCTGGATTCCCCCCCCCCCCCCATATCCTAGTGAATATATCCATATTTTTACTGACAGTAGGATTTTTTTTTTGATATCTTTCCCTGATGATAGCAGTTAACATTCCTTTAAAAGCTTACGTTTCACCTCTGTTCCCCTGTTCACATTTCAACTACGTGAAATTGGGTGATTTGAAACAATTTTAGCAGCTTCTCACTCAAATATAATCCCTTACGACTTGTGATGGTTTTGAATTCTTGGCAACCATTTTCTATGCCACTTAGAGTCTCTGTAAAGGAAGGATTGTTAAGAATTACAAGCACAGAGGCAGTGCCTTAAAGAACAAAGAAGACACATTTTTATTTCAAGAAAAATAAAATGGAATTTCACAGTCACTTGCCCACATTTTCCTACTTCCCCAGGTGGAAATAGAATGTGGGCAGAGAAAACACACCCCAGTGTTAGGGGAGAAATGGAACCCACAAACTTTCTTGTGTTGAGCGCTTCTTTTCTTACAAGTGCAAAGATATTAACCTCCAAAAGTTTCTGCCACTAGTCATAATGTTTGCAATTCTACTTTCTTTTAAACTTGCCCAATTAAGAGAATATATCAAATATTCTTTCTCTTTGTGTAATGGTTTGATCATGGTTCCAATAATAATATATTTTGGAAATAATAAATTTGATCCAAGTTAATGATATGAACAGAAGCACCACTCTAATTGGTACTATGAGAGGGGAACTATTTTGAGAAAAGGCAACAAGAGATAGAAGAACATGCAAAAGAGGAATTCGGGGAGGGGAGGAAATGCTCTGTAGGTGGAGAGCCTGTTTGGACATACTTCTTTGGCTTGAGTTTAGAATTCTGACATATTTCAAAGTTCACTCTCATCTGTAAGCACTTGCCCTTGCTGGCAAAGGCTCTCCCCGCTTCCCCTATGCCTGCCTTTTAGGGGAGGGGACATGCCCAGTAGAATAGAAGTAGTAGTAGCCTGTGGAGTTGTTAATGGAACTATTATAGGGATATCAGAGAACCAGGGATGAAGAGGAAGAAAAACAGCTTCCTTGATTAGAGAGATTCCTTAATAAGTGAAGCCCTGTGGGACCCTTTCATGGATTTCTATTTGTTCACCTTTTTTGGTACCATATCATTTGTATTTATTGAGTCTCAATTTCCTCATTTCTAAAATGTATATATTTGATCAGGAAATCTCTAAACTATTCAGTGTTTACATTTCTGAAAAATCTGTTTTTAGAACTCTGTTATCACGTGAATGGTTGGCTTCTATTTACCGAGAAAAGTTCTAATTACCTTCTTTTTTTTGTTAAATATAAGTTATCATCAAATTGGCTAACATACAGTGTGTAAAGTGTGCTCTTGATTTTTGGGGTAGATTCCTATGGCTCATCGCTTACATACAACACCCAGTGCTCATCCCAAGTGCTCGCCTCAGTGCCCATCACCCATTTTCCCCTCTCCCCCCCAACCCCCATCCACCCTCAGTTTCTTCTCTGCATTTAAGAGTCTCTTATGGTTTGCCTCCTCCCTCTTTGTTTGTAACTGTTTTTCCCTCTTCCTTCCCCATGGTCTTTTGTTAAGTTTCTCAAGATCCACATATGGGTGAAAACATATGATATCTGTCCTTCTCTGACTGACTTATTTCAGTCAGTATAATACCTTCCAGTTCCATCCACATTGCTGCAAATGGCATGATTTCATTCTTTCTCATTGTCAAGTAGTATTCAATTGTATATATAAACCACAATTTCTTTATCCATTCATCAGTTGATGGACATTTAGGCTCTTTCCATAATTTGGCTATTGTTGAAAGTACTGTTATAAACATTAGGGTACATGTGCCCCTATGAATCAGCACTCCTGTATCCCTTGGATAAATTCCTAGTAGTGCTATTGCAGGGTCATTGGGTAGTTCTATTTTTAATTTTTTGAGGAACCTCCACACTGTTTTCTAGAGCGGCTGCACCAATTTGCATTTTTTTTGAAAGGAATAACTCCAGAATGCTGGCTTTCCAAAACATTGACAGAACAATCTGTAAAGGAAAGCTGAGCTTACTGATAGCACTACCTCAACAGTCTCACTAGCATCTCAGAAGTATAAGGGCAAAGCTGAGATTTTTATAGACATTTTGAAGTCTGGTTTAGTATGGGAGGTGGAACTTGGTTATGGTTGGGTAAGGATCATAATATAAGTTGGGTGGACACAGCAAGGCAAGGATTTTGAGCCAAGGGGTTCAAAGTGTCAATTTGGGGGCACCTGGGTGGCTCAGTAGGTTGAGTGTCTGACTCTTGATTTCAGCACAGGACATGATCCCAGGGTTATGGGATTGAGTCCTGCACTGGGCTCCATGCTGAGCACGGAGTCTGCTTAAGATTCTCTCTCTTTCTGCCTCTGCCCCCTCCCCTGTTCCTGCTTTCTCTCTCTCTAAAAGTTAAAAAAAAAAAGTGTCAATTTGCCATAGTCTTCTCAAGGTTCCTCACTGGAGCTGCCAACATAGGCTCATGATCCAATCCCTACCTCTCTCTTAATGGAAACCAGGCCACCTGGCATATATTACATTTGAATTCTTTCTCCATCAAAAAGATCATCTTAATTTCTTTCTTCTTTCTTCACTCCTTTCTTAGAGAACAATGCATTCTAATTCTTAAAAATCTATCTATAGCTTGGTCTTATCCCATCTACCTCCTCATAGCCATTTGCCTATTATCTTCTCTTTCTTACATGTTAACCTTCTCATTCCTCATGATTCCTTTCCTTTGGGCTAAAGACATGATTATGTATCCTTTAGTATAAAATAACATCTACTGTGTGTGTGGGTGTCAAGCCAAGGTCTTCTTCTGTTCTTTCTCTTCTGCCTGTGTCTTCATCTCTTGCTTCCTTGACAATTGCTGACCAGCCTTTTGAAAAAGAAAAGCTCTCCCTCAATCCCAAATCCCTGTGAAGGTATTTTCTTTTCTCTCTCCAGTCTCTTCCTTCTCCACCAATATTTTAGAAAGTGTAGCTAATGCAGGTTTTCTGCACCTTCTCACTCCCCTTTACCTTCCATCTCATTGTAATCTACATACTTGGGTAAAGGTTTCCTAATTGCCAATTTCAAGGGAAAATTCAAATTCTTTTCCTTTGTGGCATTTGACACTGCTGACCACTCACTGTTCATTAAAAAACATATTTCAGGGGCACCTGGGTGGCGTGGTTGGTTATGCGTCTGACTTCAGCCCAGGTCATGATCTCACGGTCCGTGAGTTCAAGCCCCGCGTCGGGCTCTGTGCTGACAGCTCAGAGCCTGGAGCCTGTTTCAGATTCTGCGTCTCCCTCTCTCTCTGCCCCTCCCCTGTTCATGCTCTGTCTCTCTCTGTCTCAAAAATAAATAAACGTTAAAAAAAATTAAAAAAAAACTTATTTCATTGGCTTCCAATATCACCCCTTCTTGGTTCTTTTATGACATTCAAAACATCTCTTTCTCTAATTGTTTCCTTTTCCTACATCTGATCTTTAAATGTCACCATTATTTGAGGTTTTGTTCTTGATTTCTGCCTTTTATCACAGTATCGGGTCCCATGGGTGATTTTACTCATTCTCACTTACTCTTGGATAATTTCCTAAATTAAAAATTTAAATTTCCAGCATGCCCCTCTCCTTAGTTCCAGATACCCAGTTATGTGTTAAACATTTCCATGGGATCAAATTTATTATTTCCAAAATATATTATTAATGGTACCATTATCCACTATCCAGTGTTCCCACAACTTTCCAGATGATAAATATCACTTGCACCAGTTGCTAATCAGATTACAAGGTTTCTCACTAGAAATGCTGTTTCCGTTGGCTGTTCTGGGTTGTTTGGAAAGCACAGATAGGACTGAGTATCATTCTTGCCCTCTCCATTTGCTTCACTCCTACCCCTCCACTCAGGCACTGGGGTCTATCCATTGTGTCTACTAAACATCTCTCAAACCACACCTCTCCTCTTATTCTCCACTGTTACAGCTTTAGTTTTGGCTGTCATGAACTGTTTAGTGCCTCCAGTTTAATGGTTGTTCTCTGCTTATTCTGCAAACCTGAACCTTCTATTCTCATTTTACTAAACATCCAGAAGTTCTTTATTAGGCCATGTTCTTTCTCATCTCTGTTTCCTCTTCTTGAAATACAATTCCCCACACTAGCTTCCTTTTACTGTCAAACTAGCCATCCTTTGAAACCCAACTAAAGTAAGTTAGAGCATGGTTACTTGGAACATGGTAAATACAGAGTGATTTTACATAAATCCTCATGTACTTCTTCAATTAGTTTCACCCTGGACATAGCTTTTCATGTTTTTGCCCAGGGCACAGTGTTTCACTGTAGGAACACAGGTAAACTGTAGCCACATTTTGGCTTCAGATAGGCTGAGTTCAATTGCCATTATTTCTATTTAATGATAGAGGGACTTGGGGAAACCTCCTTCAACTTTCTAAGCCTCAATTCCTTGTCTATAAAAATGAGATGATAATAGTAAGGATTACATTATGTGATGAAAGCAATGTGTTGAACCCAGTTTCTGACACAGTTAGGGTTCCAGAATCTTCACATAGTCCAAATAATAACTTTTGGGAATTAAAGAGGGTGCTATTAATAATTTTTCTGGAAGATAGGTGTAAACCAAGATTGCCCATGCTAAAGGACATATGGTTACTCTACATATAGGAGGGACTCTTGAGTCACCATCTCATTGGAAGAGGGACAATAGCTTTAAAGGATTTGTCTTGAAGTTGTGTTAGCAGAGCAATGCCACTATTTTTACCTATATGTTTGGGGTGAGGTTGGAGTGGACTAAAGATCTCCTTTGCACCATCATTTCCTGGCACATGACAGATACATAATATGCATAGTCTTTATAGTTATTGACTCAGAAGCCTGCTCTGGCCATGCCTGTTTCTGATTTGACTTCAAATCTAGACTCTGAGGCCTTGTCCACATTTTTTTTTACCTCAGACATTAGCCTTTCCACTCTCTTAGTCTCTCTGGGTTGCACACCTAGTGCTGGTCTCTTGTAGGGCACATCTGTTGTCCTTTGGAGAACAGAAAGGGGGCCTTGCCTCCTCTGTATTCTGGGATGTCCTTCGTGAGACTGCTTCTTCTAATTTTATTAGCCTTCATGAAGCAGGGGGAGGTCTATTCCACCTACCTGGCTTCTGGAGTCCCCTTTTACTCAGCAGGTAGCCCTTTTGGGACTTCTGAAAAAGCAAATTAAGTCCCTGCAATTTTCTATGCTATTCACAAATGGTGGAAATTCATAGTGCTCCTCTGGCACTTTCTAACACCAAGATCATTCATGCTGCATCCTCCATACTCCAGCTTCACACAAACTCTGCTTCTGTGACTGACCAATTTGTGGAAAGGGGCATTGTCAGTTCTCAATCTAGTCACTCCCAGTCTTGTCTTACAGAGAATAAGTCTTATGAGGCAGAAGGGGGGGGTGGTGGAGAATATTTGCTTCTCCTCACCACTCCCCTAATCCACACGTGCTCTCACAAAACCCTGTGTTTCTTGTAACTCATCCACCCTCATCATGACTTACTGTAATTATGTATTTTCCTCTCTGTCTCACTCACTAAATTATAAGTGTCTTAAGTGCCAAACCTATTTCTTATTTATCTTTTTATCTCCAGAAAGTTGCATAGTACCTGACATATGTGGATTCTCAAGAGATGCTA
Source organism: Puma concolor (assembly GCF_028749965.1). NCBI lineage: Eukaryota > Metazoa > Chordata > Mammalia > Carnivora > Felidae > Puma > Puma concolor. The sequence continues at coordinate 77,378,100 of NC_141671.1, forward strand.
AATGGATGACTTATTTTATTACATACAAATAACTCTAAGAAGTACTAAGTACTAAGAGTTATGCTATTAGTCACACCTCAAAATGGCTCTCTGGTGAGCTAAGCTACTACCCTATGATCTAGAATATGTCATTAGCATGGTAAAGAATCTAATTCAGCTTTGGCTTCCTTTGTTTATTTTTGTCCCAAAGCCATCCTTGTATCTGATATTCTCCCACTTCAGCTTCAAGAAAATCCAGTCCAGAGCATGCCTGCCAAGGAGAGACTCCAGAAGAAAACCAGGTGAGCAGCCCTCTGAGTTTCACATTTGCCTTGAAGGTGGAGGCAAGGACACAGTGGCTCTTCTTTCTGATATTACCTGAAACTCTAGAGACTCAAGAGAAATTATGGCACATCCTAAGGGGATGGCTGATGTCTGGAGAGTAACCCTCTTGTGATGAACTGACATATTTGGTTTAATTTGGAATGATCTTATTCTCCATTCAAATATTTCAATTGTGTCATGTGACCAGGGCTGGTTACAAAGCAGGTGTTTATTAAATACTGCCTAAATAATCCATGCAAGACTTTAGCCATTCTTTTCCCTATGGATATGCATGTTTGGTCTATTCATAAATGCCATGTGGCACTTCAGTTTCAGTTTCTCTTCATGTCTATTCACATATGAAAAATTCATTAAATTTATACTGTGGTTTTTTTTTTCAGTCACCAAACTAAACACTAGAGAATCTATGATTGATTGAGTGCTGTGACAGCCCTCAAGGAGCAAACAGTTCTGGTGAGAGAGTGAGAGAAATGAACAGAATGAATAGTGAAATAGAAGAAGTCAATGATGGAAACATGCCGTTTTCCAGTGTTTATGAAAGCATGAAGGACAGCTGAACTACCCAGTCAACTTGAGGGGACAGCAATGGTGGCAGAGATATTATGGAAGGCTTATTGGAAAGGGAACACTAAGCTAAACATGGAATGAGCAGGAATTGGGAGGTGGACAGGTGGAAATGGGGACAGCATTTCAACCAAGAGGACACTGTGGGAAAATCTGCAAGACAAGTATAATGTTGTGTCCAAAGAAAATGGAAAGCAGTTGAGTGTTGCTAGAGTATCTGCCAGGTGAGGAATAGAAAGAGGTAAAGCTGGAGGAGTAGGGCAGGGTCAGATCATATGAAGAAATTGTGTGACTTTATTCTCTCCATGTTGGGGAGTTATTGAGGAATTCTGAGTATATTTGCAAAAATGGAATACTGTATCTGAGAGGAAGGGATGGATTTGTGGAATACAAAATTGCTTAGATGTAGAGATGAAGAAAAGAGGTGATGAGGCTGGTCTCTGGGTGCACAACCTTGGTGGCTGGGTAACTGGTGTGAGAAAGATACAGCACTGTGGTTAATAGCATTGCTTCTGGGGCCATGTAGCCTGAGTTTAAATCTCAGCTTTGCCACTGCTAACTATGTAACCCTTGAGCAGATGACCTAATCTGTGCCTCAGTTTCTTCATCTATAAAATGGGAAGTTTATTAAGAATATTACCTCTTAAATTGTTTTGAGGTTCAAATAAGTAGATGGATGTAAAGTACTTAGAATTGTTGCTGGTACATAGAAAGTACAATAAAAGTTCTTACCACTTTTGTTTTAGGAAAGGAACAAGTTTTAAAGGTGATGAGACGGAGTTCAGGTTTAGGTATTTTGGTATTGGAAATCCATATGAAGACATCCAGTAATTGGCTGATATGTTCATCTGGAGTTCCAGAGAAAGGGCTCATCTGGAGGTATAAATATTTTAAAATATTGGCATATAAATATTAAAAACATGAAGATGAAGCCAGCAGAAGGAAGGAAATAATGAAGATTAGGGCAGAGAGAAATGAGAGGATGGAAAAACAATAGAAAAAAATCAATAAAACCAAGAGTTGGCTTTTTGGAGAGATCAGCAAAACCTGATAAATTCTTACATAGACTGAGAAAAAAAGAAAGACTCAGATAGCTAAAATTAAGAATAAAAGAGGAGATATTACAACTGATATCACAGAATAAAGAGGATTATAAAAGAATGCTAAGAATAATTATATGCCAACAAATTGGATAACTTGGAGTTAATAAATTCCTAGAAACATACAATCTACTAAGACTGAATCATGAAGAAATAAAACATCTGAACAGACCTATAACAAGTGAGGAGACTGAAGCAATAAAAGAAAACCTCCCAACAAATAAAAGTCCAGGACCAGATGGCTTCACTGGGGAATTCTACCAAACATTTAAAGAATTAACACCAATCTTTCTCAGTCTTTTCCAAAGAATCAAAAAGGAGGGAACACTCCTAAACTCTTTCTATGTGGCTAGCATTACCCTGATGCCAAAAACAGATGAAGACAAAACAAGAAAACTACAAAAACCGATATCGCCAATGAATACTGATAAAAAATCCTAAACAAAATAGTATTAAACAAAACTCAATGGCACATTAAAAGCATCATATAGCATGACCAAATGGAATTTATACCTGGGATACAAGGATAATTCAACGTGAAAATCAATCAATGTAATACACCACATTAAAAAAATGAAGGACAAAAACCACATAATCATCTCAATCGATGCAGAAAAGACATTTGACAAAATTCAACACCCTTTCATGATAAACAGTCAACAAACTAGGAATAGAAGGAAACTACGTCAACATAATAAAAGCCACACATGAAAAGCCCACAACAATCATACTCAATGAGGAGATATTTAAAGCTTTTCCTCTAAGACCAGAAATAAGGCAAGGATTCCCACCTTTACCACTACTATTCAACACAGTACTGGAAGTTCTAGCCAGAGCAATTAGACAGGAAAAGGAAATACACAGCATATAAATTGAAAAAGGAGAAATGAAATGATCTCTGTTCACAGATGACATTATCTTACATACAGAAAACCGTAAAGATTCCACCAAAAAGCTGTTAGAAATAATTGGAAAATTCAGCAAAGTTGCAAGATACAAAATCAACAATAAAGTATGTCTTTATACACTAACAACAACCATTGTGAAAAGGAAATTAAGAAAATGATCCCATTCACTATAGCATCAAAAATGATAAAACACCTAGGAATAAACTTAAAAAAGCAGAAAAGACTTATACACTGAAAATGATAAAACATTGCTAGGTAAAAGAAATAAAAGAATATATAAATGGAAAAGCATACCATGTTTGTGGGTTGAAAGCATTAATGTTATTAAAATGTCCATACTACCCAAAATGATCTACTGATTCAGGGCAAACCCTAACAAAATCCTAACACCATTTTTTTGCATAAATGGGAAAAAAAAAGTCCTAAATTCACATGGAATCTCAAAGGTCCCTGAATAGCCAAAATAATCTTGACCAAAAAAGAACAGTGTTGGAAGTCTCTCACCCTCTGATTTCAAAACATAGTGCAAAACATTAGTAATGAAGACGGTATGGTACTGGCATAAAGATAGATTTACAGACCAATGGAACAGAATAGAGCCCAGAAATAAATGTTAGCATATATAGTCAAATGATTTTGGATAAGGGTGCCAAGACCACACAAAAGGGAATAGACAGTCTCTTCAATAAATGTTGCTGGGAAAACTGGACACCCACATGCACTAAAAGAATGAAGCTGAACTTTTGTTTTACACCATACACAAGAATTAACTCGAATGGATTAAAGATCTAAATTTATGTCTACTACTATTAAACTCCCAGAAGAAAACATAGAGAAAAATCTTCATAATACTGGAGTTGGCACTGACATCTTGCATATGACACCAAAAGCACAGGCAACAAAATGAGAAATAGACAAACGGGACTGTACCAAACATAAAAATTTCCGCATACCAAAGGAAACAATGAACATACTAAAAAGGCAGTCTATGGAATGGGAGAAAATATTGGCAAATCCCATATTTGTAAAGGAATTAATATCCAGAATATATAAGGAACTTCCACAACTCAGCAATGAAAAAAACAAATAACCCAACGTAAAAAATAGGAAAAAGACTTGAATAGACATGTCTCCAAAGGAAATATACAAATGACCAACAATTACATTCAAAGGTATTCAATATCACTAATAATTAGGAAAATATTCAAATCAAAACCAGAACCAGATATCACCTCATACCCATCACAATGACCACCATCAAAAGAACAGAAAACACCTAGTACTGGAGAAGATGCAGAGAAGTTGGAACACTTGTGCACTGTTGGTAGGAACACAAAATGGTGCAGTCATTATGGAAAACAGTATTAAGATTCCTCAAATTTTTAATTTTTTTTAAAATTAAAAAAATGATCCAGCAATTTTACTTTTGGGTGCGTATCCAAAAGAACACAAAGCAGGAAGTCATAGAGATATTTGCACGCTATGTTCATTGTAGTACTACTCACAGTGGCAAAAGGAGGAAGCAAACCAAATGTCCATTTGCAGATGGCTGGATAAAGAAAATGTGGTATACGCACATAATAGAGTATTGTGAAGCCTTAAGAAAGAAGAAAGTAAAAAAAAAAGAAGAATATTTTGTTATATGCTACAACATCAATGAACTAGTCATAAAAGGAGAAACACTATATGATTCCATTCATATGAAGTACTTAAAGTTGTCAAAATCAAACAAACAGAAAGTAGAAATATGGTAACTGAGGGCTAGGAGAAGGGGAAATTAGTGTTTAGTGGAAATAGAGATTCAGTGTTGCAAGATGAAACAGTTCTAGAGATATGCTGCACAACAATGTAAATTTACATAATAGTACTGAATTATACACTTACAAATGGTTAAGATGGCAAATTTAATGTTATGTCTTGTTTTTTTTTTAACTGCCATTAAAAAGAAAAGTTAAACAGAAAACCAAGCAGGAGGGTGGAATCAAATTCCCTAGGAAACACTTGGAGAATGAGGAGAGCAGGCCAAGGATGGAACAGATTCCTCTGAGAATTTTCAGTATCCTTTGGGAATGTGTTGGAAGTGGGCAGACACCATACGTAATGAGCAAGAAAGCCTGCTTCTAACCTCTAACTATACATGTTCTTTTCTTTCTAGAAGAGTTGGGGATCTCAACAGTGAATTGTTTCCAAACTCGAATGTTATTACTGGAAGGATTTCAGTAAGAGTAATTAGCAGATAAAGGAAATGAAAATGTAAAAGTGATAGGTAGAGCTCAAGAAGGGTTACTGATAAACCAGCTAATAAATGAGAAAGCTGGCTCTGGAAAGTGAAGATCCAAGAACTCATGTGGAACTAAAGTCACCCTTGAAGATGTCTATTGGCTGTGTGGTGAGGTCAGAACACAGCAAAGTTAGGAGAGTCTGAAGTCAGTGGGGGAAATTAAGGTTAGCAGCATAGTACTGTGGTGCTAGATTTTCTAAACCAAGGTTGGGACACAAGTCTGAGACAGGGGAATGTTTGAAACCACAACTATGGTAGAAAATCTAAGGTATCTGGTAGGCATTCCCATGGCCCTCCTTGGAATATGAAGCACCTTCAGATATTCTGAAAAAAAAAGGAAAGCCACCATGTGTAAGATGTTACAGGGAAGTCGTGAGCAGGGTGATCAGAGAAAAAGGTGATAGGCAGGAAGAGATAGTATTTAAATTGAGTTTAATCATAAACAAGTGAGTTGACTTGGGAACTGTATCTACACCCCCTTCCAACACCCAGTACCTCCAGTGGCCCAATGAGATAATGTGGTGTCCTAATATCTTTATAGATGATTTTGAGTAGCAGGATGCAAGGAGAGAACACAAGCTTCTTTTTATAAATAGGGATTCAATTTAGCTTTTTTTACAGGCACTAAATTTATCAGCACAACATTAGTTAAACCTTCAATTCAAACACTATAGCTAAGAAGGAATGGGGGTGGGAAACTCAGGGCCTAAGCAATAGAGACCAGATTCTAAATAACACCACTGACTGTATGTATTTATATCTATATTTCTGAGGAGGTAAGTAATCCACATACTTCCTGCAGCTGAGGACTTGATGTTATACCATTTGGAATATAAATAGTGTCTCTCTCTGCAGCAGCTTTAAAATAAAAGAAACCCTTCTCCCTCCCACAAAGTTTTATTATTGGTCAAAGAACCCTATCTCCCTCCCTGCTTCCCTCCCTGCCTCCCTCTATCTCTCTCTCTCTCTGTCTCATACACACACACACACACACACACACACACACACACACACACAAATTCATAAGTACAGTCACTTAAAAAAAATTAACATCCTTTTTAGTGGGCAAGTCACTTGCCCTAAGTGCTCGAAGCTGGTAAAGGTGAAAGGAAGTATTGGCTTTGATCACTTGGGGCTCCATTAAGCTATATCTTCCAGAGGACACTTTATCTTGAGTTTACCTTCCCTAAAGAAATGCCATTTGCTTTCTCACCAAGATCTCACCAATAGTAATCATTGATACATCTCTCTGGGCTCTTGAACACACATTTAATCGAGAGCTTCTTTTTGATAAGTGTTTAAATGTGAGCATGTCACCTGGGCCATTCAGGCCTCCATGCATTAGTAGCACAACTCTTTGCAAATAAACAAAGCTTTGAGTTCCTGGGGAAAAATGCAGCTTACACAGCACTTAGGAGTGCTCAAAGGGCCTCTGTTCCTTCTCCATACTAATGTGGTTTCACAAGAAGACCAAGATTATTTTATTGCCCCAGGATGCCAGGAAATTTTCATTTGGCTCCCTCAGATCTTTGGGATAAAAGTGGGACAGTAAGGGAAAGAATTCCCTTTGCTGTCTTAGATTTCTGTTCTCCAGGAAAATATGTTATGTTTTCTAAGATCAGATACTCTGTCGTTTATTTTTAGCTTTGGTAACTGTATTATTTTACATCCCCCAGTCCCTATTTTTTTCAAAGGAATATCTGCCCCCTCTGCTCCTTCCTGTTTTGGATCGTTTCACAGGATTCCACTTTTGAGTAAAATATAGGTAGTATCTTTCACATTTCTTAGGCTTACTGACTGATGTTGAAAAAAACGACAAAGGTATTTCCTCAGCAGAAATTATAATCACAATTAAAAACTAACAAAGTAAGTACACTTTCTAGCACACCCTGAAGAGTTCATACTAGAAGTTTTTGAGGTGTGGACTGTGAGAATAAGGTTGAAGTTATCCATTTGGTAGCTTATAAGAAAGTGCTTGCCTGACCACTCTTTATAACATTGTACTCTCCCTGCCTCTCTCACCTTCACTCTGCTTAATTTTTCTTCATAGTACACGACACCCAGAATTGTATTTGTTTATTTATTGTCTGTGTCTCTCCACTAGAATGGAATCTCCATAAAGGAAAGGGTTGGGTTTTATCTCTGCTGTACTTCTGACGTTCTAGAACTGATGATGAATGAATGCATGACCTAGCGTAGGGAGTAGTACCTTATTTATGGATTAAAGAAAACTGAACGCTGACTTTAAACCTTGAGTCAGTTTCAAAAACTCTATTATTCCTTTCTTAAGCTCTTACCTTGAGTTATTCTGGCTCAACTTTGCAATAAAATATTTCATAAATTCCATAAGCAATGAGAAAAAAGAAAAAAATCTGTCACCTTGCTTTTATTACTGAAGTGAGAGAAAGTAGAGCCCCTCCCCCCACCCCCCAAGAGTAGGGAGCTCTAGTGTTCAGTGTCTCACATGCATGGACTTGGTTCTATATAAAAAGTATCCTGGCACCAGGTGCTTAGCTTTGTTTCTCTGAAATTCTGCAGGGGTATCTGGTATTGCAAAGTATGTCAACACTTGGCAAAACCAGAATCCAAGACTTTCCACCACTTGTGAAATTAAAAATGTTATAAATATTTCCAAAATGGGAAATAAAAATATAATAACTGTCACACTGAATGCATTTGGGAAGCAATGGAGGTATAAATAATAAATCATAATAAAATTAACATATATATATATTTTTTTTCCTCCTGAGTTATCAGGTACTCCCTCTCCTCTTCAACTCTTTTCTCCAAATGCCCAAATGAAAATTTAGTTGCACACTAAATAAATGTTTTCTATAGGAGATATATATTATAAATCTTATTAGAAAGGAAATTTCTGCTAACCTGATTTCCTTCCTGATTGCTCTTAAAGATTTTTTCGTATGCTTTTGACCATAAATTCAATAAATTGTTTTCTTGACTTTGAAAATTTGCTCAAAGATTTGAATTTTGTTGGTTCTCCATCATGTGGTGGGCGGCTCCATTGAGTTAATCCATTGAGTTAATCCATTGTTTAATCTGATGCTCACAACTAACTCATGAAGTAGATGCCTCTGAGAGGTCAAGTTACAACTCAAAGTCACACAGAAAGCAAAACTGGGAAGCAGGATTAAAACCTAGGTTGTCTTGACTTTAAATCCTATGTTCCTCTCCTTCTCTGTTAAACCTACCATCTGACTTTCTACAGGGTCACATATTTATTTATCAACCTATTTGGGGCAGGGACAACTCCCCATGTTTAGTTAAAATAGCCCTGGAATAAGAGAGGAAGTATTCTTTAGGGCTTGCTTTTTTTACCTGTAGAATTTACAAGGAAAGTTTTCATGTTTTTCCCAATCCTGAAATTCTATGGTAATACAATGGTCTTAACTAGAATCAATAAGAATAAAATACAGTTTTTAAATATAAACCGTTCAGTGCTAGGACCTATATTCTAAGCTCTTCCATTATTCAAAGAGAAGGAAATTATTAAAACATTAAATTTTATCAAATGTTCATATCAAATATAGTTATAAGTTTAAATCTGGATTAAAATATTTTTTTAAATTTAATTCATCTAAAGGTCAGGATAGTTACAACTGCAAAATTATATATATTATATATATATATATATATACTCACACACATATATAATATTATATATATAATATAATATAATATAATATAATATCCATACAGTCTGACTAGGTGTTCTTGATTTTTACTGTTTCCTGAAAGGCACAAAGTAATCCCAAGTTAGGCTGCAAACACTGTGACTTCTGTGAAGGGGCACAGCGTGCCTGACAGGTCACAGGATCAGGACACTCCCAAACACAAGTACCACTCTGTGTTCTGGGATCACAGGACCTGCAAGGCCAACTCTGGTTGCCATTTTGTTCTCCAAAGTTCGGTAGACAACCACACCTCCCCACCAACTCCTGATGCTTTAAAACTGGTGAAGAGGGCACTATGTCTCATTCAAAGTAAAGAGATCTGTTCCAAAGCCTTCCTGATAATTAATCTATGGTAAGATGTAGGTTTAATGCCAGAGTCTCATTTTCATTTTAAGGCTAATGTTCCCTGATATGAAGTTTTGCTTTCCCTTTGAATGGTCTTGATTATTTTTTAATGCCCTTTGACTGCCCTGTTCTATAAATCACATTGGTGTTTTCTTTCTTTTAATCATGTTTATATATATTATAATGTTTTCCACTAAATGTATACATATTCGTTACAGCTTTCTTAAAGTACTAACAATCTCTTAAAGCACTAGTAACCCAAAGTACAAACATCTAATGGCATTATATTAAGCCAAGTTAAAAAAAGTTGAAATACATTTTGAGTACTTTTTTTTGAAAATGTTACTATTTTTGTCTACTGGAACTTTCATTTTTAAGGGGAGTGGTGGAAGAAAGCTCTCAGCAGACTTTTACCATAAATATAGCTTTATGGAGACAATGTGTAGTACAAGAAATGAGAAAAACAGAAGAACTATTTTATTGGAAAGATACATAAATTAGTATCTGGATGTGCCAAGATGGCATTGACATTGTGAAATCTGACATTCAGAATTGCTAAAATCTCAATGCATCACTCAAATGTTGTTTAAAATGGTCCTCACTTTCAAAGAGCGTCTACCCAAGTTGTAGCTTTCATCCAGAAATTCTACTATCTAAATATTCCCGAGACTTTGAAATGGAAATCGTATCCATAAAGCAATATTTTTTTAGGGGGTGGCCAAAATCTCAGGGAAAAAAACGTCCCTTAAAAAATCTTTATCAAAGTGAATGAAACTCAAAATTGAAATTTCCCAGGCATTTAACGTTAAAGCCCATCATTCTTTGCTTATATCTTAATGAAATGATCTTAAGTCAGTATGCTGCATTTATCTCTTGATTCATTCGAAAAATTAAATCCAGAAGGAACGTCAGAGAGGTTCATTGAACAGGTGAACAGAGTACATCTGAGATAAATAATCCCATCTACTGAATATAGCCTGCATTTTCCAATGTGGTTGGTAAAGAAAAACTACATTAAAAAAATACAACAGTGGGCAGGTTAAACATTTTAATACTAGCTTCGTTTTCAAACGACAACAAACGGAGATGTCATTTATACAAATGTCCTTGTATGTGCCTATGCACGCATACACACACACACACACATGCACACACACACACACACACACACACACACATACACACATACATACACACACTTCTTCCAACCTTGCCAGATTTACCTATGGTCTGTAGGGTAAGATTTTCATCAGGTTATGGAATTAAGCCTAAACTTACTTTCTCATGTTAAGCATTTGTTCTGACATATGTTTTTTTTCCTTCCAACTTTGTTGGATTTTTTTATTCCATTTTTATAGGACAGCTTTGACTCTGCACTAAACCATGCCACTAACACGTTACTTAATCTAACTGGCACATTGTAAAATTTTACACATGCGCTCATCCAGATAATTACACAATTAATTTTCACTTAGTTCAGCTGAAACGGGGATAATGAAATTTCCACTGGTGTACTGTTACGTCCAGGGGCCAAGGGTCAGTTTCCTGTTTGGATAAGGGTGAGTTTAAAGAGGATTTCTGACAGTCTCCTTACTTCAACTGGTTCTAAAAACATTGCAATGGAATTTCAATTTACAGCTCAGTTCAACGAAAGGAGCAGATGTTGGGAGTGTGCCACCGCCATGCAAGAGCCTCCTTCTACACAGGTGTGCAAAGGAAACCATCAGCTCTTGCTTTAAAGACATGTCTCTACTACCTTCCATTCTGGAGTGACAAACTGGCTGACAGACACTTGGAATTCATTTTTCCCTGAAGATTTAGACATCTGCTGAGCCGTGATATTAAAGCAAATGTCTCAGTTCCTACTGCCTTTAATTCTAAAGGAAAACGGCAAAATCTCAATGACTAAATTGTCCTCGAGTTTAGAGGATACTTGAAATCATATTCTTGTGAAATTTCTTCACAGAGCAAAAGCGGCCCAAGATCTGGGTTGCCCTGGTGGTAAAAGGGAAGCAATTTTACTTCGAAAGAAAGTATAAACCTTAATCTTTCCTGGACGGTTTGCTTGTTTTGCTATAATTTCAGGGTTTAAATGTCTATCCTTAGCATTAATTGGGTATTTTATAAATAGAAGTGAAACATGCCCAACGAGGAAATTCTTTTCACTGAAGAATCAGATATATTGTTAAAACTCTACATGTGGCCAAAGGAGGACTGGATTCTAACACAAGTCAGCTTTGTGTGAAATCACTATAATTCTAAAATGTTCGCTGTGTGTGAGTGATAAAAATGCCTGACCAGAGTTATATCTGTTAATTAATAAAGTCTATGTAAGTGCGGTTTTGATATCTACTCCTGTATACATTAACATTAGGGGTGGAGAATTGGTTTTACAGCTGAATCCAATGCCACGAACATTGCCATGTGAAGGAAGAGACTGAAATATTTACTGATACAGATGATGCAGAAAATTACTAAAGAGAACTATAGAAAGTACAGTATGTTACTATTATAGCCAAATATATTTCTTCTAATGCATTAGAAAATTCACATGTTAAAACTCAGGAAAAAGCGGTTTTAGATTATAGTAGCATATTAATTCAACATTATCCAAAGAAATAGTTCAACCTTTTCAAATAAATTAATCTTGCATAGTTCTAAAATAATTGAGGAGAAAAGATGTGACACTTACAGGTATAAGTTTACAAAAATGCCTCCAGGTAGAGCACATATTTTTCCGTCACATGTAAGGTAACGAGCTGGACTCTGCTCTTCCTCCAACATGCTGGGTATGTTGCCTTCAGGTCTTTGCACTGACTACTTCCTGTGCCTGGAATCCTTGTGGTCCAGAAACCCATGAGATGAACTCACTTATTTCTTCCAAGAGTTCGCCCAAATCTACCTTTCCAATGAAGTCTACCCCAACTATCCTGACTCCAAATTGCAATTCACACTGTCCGGCCTCCTCCCTTGGCCCTCGCTTTTCCAGAACCCCCTTTCCCCTGATTTACTTTTCTTTCTTCATAACTCTAATCACATTCAAAGATACTATAAAATTTACATACTTATTACATATCTACTGTTTATTGTTCTCCAATGGACTATAGCGTCCAGGATGGCAGGGATCTTTGTTTTGTTCATTGCCATATCGCAAGCACCTAAAATGGTGCTTTGTGGGTACTCAGTGAATGTGTTGAATGACTGGATAAATGAATAAGCTCTGTGACGGTAGGTGCTATTTCTCTTTTACTCCTTGCTGCAATCACGGCAACTAACATTATCCTTACAAATATGAGAGGCTCGCTCTTTATTACAGCATGAATGAATGAATAAATGACCAGGTATAGTCATTGTGCTTATTTATATACTTGAGATGCAGAGCCACTCTAAGACCAATGAGTGACAACTTCAAGCATATAGCATGTAATAGGAAACAACTTTCCTATTTGCAGGCAACTAATTTTCTGGGTTAACGGAACACACAAGTCTGTCCTGGTCTTGACTCATTCCCTATTGTGAGTCAGTCACTCAATTTGCTTTGAGTTCACAATTGTTCACCCTCTTATTCTTGCAAACATTCAGGGGAGTAAATTGTATCTTTAATATATTTCTAAACACATTTTTATGCTATGGCAGATACTCTGAATCAGAAGACTATTTGTCTTGCTTCTAATAGGGCCAGACTTGGGAGGGCAATTTAACATAAATTATTAAACACAGAAAACAAAGTTCCATATTTTCAAGAAAAGCATCACAAAGCCTTGGTTGTGTTTAGTGCACATAAGAACAGAGTGAACACATTTCTAGAAATAATAAGGTTGCAACCCTGTCTTCCTTCTTTGGAAAAAATAAAGCTTTTGCCTTGAGTGATCTTGAAGCCTCCATTACTGTTGTATGATACTTGGCCTGCTCTTGTACACGTCACGTTGCTTGAGCAACGGTCACTGAAGCAGCAGCTACTGAGGATGGGGGAGCTCTGGTAGAGTCAAGGAGAGTATGTAACTTTCCATTTGAGGATGAAGAAGGAGCTTGACATTTTTTTCTAATTTTTCATGTCCTTTTTACTGAACTCTAGTTGTATAACACCAACATGAAGTACAATTAAAGAGGAAATGGATGAGTTTGATGCCTGTGTTCCACCTCACACCATCAGCTCATACTTGAATGCTGTGCATTTCATAGCAGTGCCACCTGTCTAGAGAAGTTCAGGCCACACTTGAGACTAGACAGCTCCACAATGAGGAAGTGCAGAGGGCAATAAAAGTCATTCCTCCATTAGACTATGATTCTTAGCACTTCTATTGTATCTCCTGGCACTTCTCTCCACCCACCACCTACTTGTTACGAGACAGAGGCATATACTGAATTCATCTCTTCTTTCATCCACAAGTAAATCCAAACATATGCACCTTCGTTCACTGTCTACATCCCAAACTCATAACCAATCTCCCTGGAAAGATCTGTCCAGAAAATGTTCAGCTCTTTGACATCCACACTTTCCTCAATTAGTGTCCTGAGGACCAATTTTCCCTTTCTCCGTTCCCTAAATTCACTGAATTTTCTGAGATCACACATTCAATTTCCATTGACATTCTGTACTGTTAGCCAAGGTCTTCAGGGAATTTAGACAAGGGGAAAAACATCACTTATAAATGAAGACTATTTTAGGGTCTCTGTTCTTTATATATCATTGAAAACTGGGTGATGGATTTGCAGTCCCCATGGCCTTTATCTGTCACTTCTTAATAGAATCACTACATTGTTTCCATATGTTCAGTTATTACACTTCCTCCATTTCACTTTGGCCCTTCTCCATGCCCTGTGACTGAGTATCTAGTGAGTTTCCAATGGAATGTCGGGCACCTCATTGAAAATTGCCATGTGATGCAGTAAGTTCCTCTTTGTTTGAGACTGTACCATCCCTATTAAGAAAAATCACTTTACTGAATAGAAACATATCTCCTATCTCTCTTTTTCTGCCTTCAAGATACCAACACACTAATTTAGTCAATTTGTTCATTTCTACCAAAGACAGCAATCCATGTTTTAAAATCACCCAACGCCTGAGAACTATCACAAGCAGAAACGCTCAGAACACCTTCAATAGTGTCCCCTCTCTACCCCACCCCACCCCCCAGCCCAATTCATGTATACCTGGAACCTCAGAATGTGACTTATTTGGAAATAGGGTTATTGCAGATGTCATTAGTTAAGAATCAAGATGAGATTATACCAGATTAGGGTGGTCCTTAAATCCAGTGAATGTCCTTATAAGAGACAAAAAAAAAAAAAAAGACCCACAGAGACACAGAGAAAGAGTGATGTCAAGATGGAGGCAGAGATTGGAGTGAGGTGTCTATAAGGGTCACTAAGGATTACCTACAACCATCAGAAGCTAGGAGAGAGGCATGGGACTGTTTCTCCTTTAGAACCTCTAGAAGAAACCAAACCCTAGAAGAAAATGACAATCTGATTTTAGATTTCTGGTCTCCAGAATAAATTTCTGTTGTTGTAAGCCACCTTGTTTGTGGTAATCTGTCATGGCAACCACAGGAAGCTGATACACTCCTCTACCTCCTTTTCTCCTTTCCTGTATCTGATCAATAAGCTCTGTTGCTCTTCTTCCTTTGTTTCTACTTTCCTCAGAATGTTTCTATCATCCATGTGGCTGAAACCATATTTTAAAAGATGGGCAAATTGGAGCTCATTTTGAGAGAGTGAAGAGTCAGGATATGTTAAGGGACATGCCTGGATGTTTTTGGAAAACTGTTGCTGTGTGGAAGGAGAAATCTCAACCCCACATGTTATAACTAAGGTAATATGTATTAAAATAGATGCCAAACAGTAAAATGACACATAAATGTTAATTATGGCTATTACTTATCCAGAATGCCCCATTAGAAACTGCAAAAGCTAGATATTTAAAAAATCACAAGAACTTTTTTGTACAAAACTTTTTCATTAGTGAAGCACGTTTCTCTAACAAATCATGAAATACTCTTGCTGGAGGCACCTAGAGTTGAGATGGCCATTGGCCAGATCATCTGTACATGTCTCGGGCATTAACTAGCTGAGCGATCTTGGGCAGGTTTGATTAACCCTCTCTGAACCTGTGTCCTAATTTGGAAAATAAAATATAATTATCAGTCATTTGGGGTGGTTGCTCTGAGGATATAGAGCACTTCTTGAGCTAGAAAGCAAAATAGAAACAAAAGGGAGTACAGTTGCTTTTTACTCTAAATTTAAATGATTCTGTATGACCTCATTTCCCCAAGGTCTTTTAGGATCTAATATCATTGCCTGCTGCCTTTATTGATAAACACAGAGAAGTTGCTAGGAATATTTGTGGGGTCTTTACTCAGTAACCTGCTATCCTGACAAGAACAGCTTCATTTAATGGCCCTTCAGGTGACCACTCTGTCTGCTTGGTCTTGTAGACACCGGTACTTTCATCTGTCCCTGGGATGGGCTACAGCAAACTAGCCTTTTTCCTTCATTAATTGGCTCTTGCATTTCCATTTTTCTCACATTTTAAAAATGATAAGCTAATTCTTATTATTACTTTGCCATTGTTCAGAATGTTGTCTAGGTTTGTAAGGGCTATTGTTTTTGACATCTTTAAATAAAGTATCCCCGTTTCTTTATGTTTTCAGGTATTCTTCACTTGGCCTGGGTTTTAATAAATGGACACTTGAAATTCAGGGAGCTCTACACTTTGTCTCTATAGTCCTTGAAGTTAGCGGAGGGATTCTTTTTTTCTTTTTCAGAATTTGTAACTAACGGCTAGACAAAATCTCTAAAACCAGATGAAAATACACTGTTTATAACAAAATATAAAAAGTAGAGGAGATAAACTAAATCAACTTTACATTTACATTTAAGTTATACATTTCAAACTATCCAATGCCCAGACTTTCTTTCATCTTTAACATTTAACTGATTCTATCAATTCAACTTCTTGAATAAAAATTCCTAATAAGAGACTCCATAACACTTAATAATTAACCTCTGAGGGACCAGTATGCTTACTCTTCCGAAATAGAAACTTTGTAATGCTCTTTTCTATCACTCTCCTACAAAAAGGAGGTCTTTCACATTTCAAATATTGGTTTTTGTTGCTTCTACACATGGCAAATTAATTTGGCTTTTATAATGAGGTGGAATGTTTCAAATCTAAATTAACACCTTTGGCTTTACTCTGTGAGAAGACCTACTCATTACTCTCTAGTAACTTAATGGCTGTGCTATTCTATGAACCAAAATAGTTTAATGTAATCTGACATTTATGACTTCCACATAATATCAACTGCTAAAGTTTGAAAAGAGGTTTCTATTCAGAAAAAAACTCAAACTAATAAGCATGCACCCAATATTAAAATCGGGTCAGAGATCCTTTTCACTTTCATTACATATAATTTATGCCACTTGAATGTAGTTTAATAAGGTCGTAAAAATGCCAGTTGTGGTATCTCATAATACTTTTTATAAACTGGTTTTACAGTCTCTCCTTTGTTCCAAAGTTCAAAGTGACAATTGAAATGCACAGGTTGCTTAGGAGTGCTTGAAGTTTCTCCTGGAAAAAGTTAATGGTGAATATATAAATTTTATATATACATATGTGTGTATATATATATGCACATATATATGATACATAGAATTTATGAATATTTATATAGTATATACTTATAGAAAGGTTTAAAATATGCTATTTACTTAAGATACATTTTTAAAATCCAAAACTGTTTTCCATAATCTTCATAATTCACTAAAAGACATTCCTTTTTTCCAGGTGCATTTAAGTTGCACTGCTCAATTAAAAGGGGGAAAAAACAGAATTCAAGGAAAGGCTAGTTTTATATTATTGCTCTGGCCCTACCCTTTTGTTAAGATGAAATATAAACTTCCCAACACTTATTCCTCACTCGGTCAACGTCAAACAATACTCTGAGGCTCTTTTACAATAGTGGCATTGTCGGCTTTCCATGACTTCATTCACTTGCTGACCATTGCCTTACTTCCTGGCTGAGGTAAATAGGGCTTTGCGAGCACTTCCCTCAAGTCATTTCAGAGGAGATAAATTAAATAATGATTGCAATGTAATATTGTGATAGTGCTAAAATATTTCCTTCAAGTTTCAACTTTGAGCACAAGTTTCCAATAATATATAATTTTTCATTTGCTAGCTCAAACTTTTGGTTTTATTAAAATCTACAGCTGCACTCAGTATTTATGCACTTGGTGACCAACCTTGATATATTATAATAATGTGGAGCTAAACCTTTTACCTAAGAATACAAAAATGTTTCAAAGATCACTATTGAATCAAACATAGATATTCAACACATTGAATGAGAGCATAAGCAAGTGTTTTTATGCCAGCATTAAAATTAGTTATTCACACAGCTTGCTCCATACATCTGAAGTCTTACATAGTTTATTTCTGTTATCAGTTAAGAGAATTATTATAGATGACCACTGTAAGAGGCTCCTATTCAGTACTCAGCAATTCTACAGGTTGCAGTTAAATTGACACTTGGTGAATATGGAGATACTCCTCGAAATGTTTATCTCTGTCTGATGAAAACAAAATAGTACAGTTTTTACATTCCTTTTTTCAGGGAGAAAAACACAAGGATTGCCATCAGAGCTAGGTTCAGTTCAGCTATTGTATTTAGTTGTATGACCCTGGACATGCCACGTAAGGTCTCTGAGCTTCCCTGTCTGTAAAATGAGACTAATTACAGCATTCTGTAAGATTAAAATCAAAAGAAAATGTACATTATATAAAAACTAGAATGCATATCATAAAAATAATACATTCTCATCATCATCATTAGAGGAAAGTGCACATCACATATTAAACAATGAATGTGGCTTGCTTTTATTCAATAAGGACCCTGGCTTCTCAAGTCAGACACTCTTGTTTATTGAATATATTGTCCAGGAAGGGCTCACTCTGGCATCGCTGGGGCCCAGGAGCAAAGGCAACTGGAAGGGCTCATCAAGAAATTACCAGGATTTGGGGCTAATAAGGCAAGAAGACTTAATTCTGGGAAGAGTAATAGCACCAGGGAACTCTGGTTCCAGGGCAGGATCAAGGATACAAATAGCACATCATGACCAACTGGATTAAAGACAAGAACCAATATTTCCATCAGTCCAGTTATGCTAAATACAGTCTCTTCCTCCACCCTCAGTAATGTAAATCTAGATTTAAGAGACAGCCCTGATTTCATAGCAGCACTGGTCTTGAATTTGAAGGGTGGAATGCACTCTTGCCAACATCATATAAACTTTTGGTTGGGAACGCCTTCTTGTTTTACAGTAGTCAGCTAGTCTCCCAGTGGGGCATATAGAAAGAAACCTAGTAAATTTTCATGGGAAAATACACTTTGAGTTATTAGATGAAACCAAGACCAATGGTTATATGAAATATATGATGTGTATTAAATACAAACCATTTGTGCTTGCAAATCCTAGGATTGAAAGAGAAGTCTCACTTGATTTTTAAGAAACAATTTTGTATCATTTCAGATATGGGTTTTTTCTTTCTTTGGTAAATAATCTCCGTACTTGAAGTCATCATGGTACTCAATGTTTTATTTTTTATTCTCATTCTGTCCCTCCCTCCCATTGGGGGATATAGACACTAAAGAGAAAGAAGGCTGGCCTTGAACCTGACTCAGTACCAATCTGCCTTGAGTCTTGGTCATCACAGCACCATGATCACTACCACACTGAGTTGCCAGGCAACATCCTCAGAATGGCTTTCAAAAGTTACACTCAGAGGCAGAAGGACCATCATCAAGTCCCAATGTCAGCAACATTGTTAGAGGCCTTCTGCCATATTATTATGTAACTTTCTGAAAACTCAAAGCACACACAACACCCACAAAGAGAAAAAAGTTATTAGGTATGTATGGTGAGGGCTAAGCAGGAGGAATTATTGTAAATATTGAATAGGCGGGATTGTAGTAAAGCTAAATCTGTGGCCCAGGCAGGGTCCTTAGAAGTTTACTTCACATTGCAAGAACTCAACAAGAAGGAAACTAACCCTGTATGATTAGTGACCAGTGAAATAACCTCTTGCTGCTTTCAACTAAGCCTTGGTACCAATTGCAACTGCCTCAGAGGGTAGAAGACTCTGCAGACTTAGTGTTTCGATATGAAAATTGTCTGAAAATCCTTATCAGTAATCCCCAGCCCCACGTTCAAGGAGTTTGTTTGCTTGGCTTCAAGGTTACACGTTTCTGTCATTCCTTCAGTCATTCTGAGTTTCTTGTGTAAAGATGTGTTAAGAGCTGAGATGACACATCGAATACTGAAATCCTGGGCATTCCCCAGCTCCAAAACCACAGTGCTAAAGACAAAAATTTTGAGGAATAATCACAAGATTCATCTCAGAAATCAGAAGCTTGATAGAAGTAGGTTTTTCCCTGTACATCATCCAGTTTTCTCTACCTGACTCCGTTTGAGAGTCTCATTATGTGCCTACCTCACAACTGAGGAGTGAGAATAGAAATAAGAGATACTTGGGGGAAATTTTATTAGCATGAATTTAATTCATTTATGGCTTGAAAGGAAGTATACCACAATTTAAACAGCTCTGGATTTATAATCAGGGACATGTGAGTCAAATCTGGGAGCTCTGACTCCTGCAAGACAGTACTTAGGCATGACAGTTAACCTCTCTGAACCCTAATTTCTTCATCTATAAGGTGGAGGAATAGCTCATTAATTACCATGAGATGATGTACATAAGGCATTGGTAGACCAGTTGTTAGTTCAGAGTAGATTTTCAACAATTTGTAACCACTAACCACTATTATGTGTAGGAGCTGAAATGTTACATGTTTCTTGAATGGTGAAGGGAAGAGGTGGGGCCTCATCAACACCCCTAGTTTCCTCCCCAAAATATTTTTAAGTTAATTGTGGAAGTATTTACTATTTACATCTCTAAAAACTCATCCTAAGAATTCTCAGATGGTTTTGAAATGCCAAGCACTGATAGAGGCTCTCACGCCCAAACATTTCCCTTCAGTTATTAGAGATTCAGCTAAGTCTTGTGATATACTGGGGGAAAAGGACAAAACTTAAAATCCAATGATGGGAAAATGACATAGACAACTAATCTAATCTGTTTTTCTTCCCTACAGGAAATATTGACATAATGTCCATTCTTCCTTACATAAGACAACTCTCTGTCTTTAAAACATTTCCAATTGTTTGAAGTCAAAAAGAAAGTAGGCAGAAAAAAAAGACATTATCTAAAATATCTGAGCTTAAATCTGAAAAGCAATCCTAAGTACATGTTTACACAATGCTTTAGAATAACAGACTCACAAAATTTTTCAGTTGACTGTTCTTTAAAGATAATGGAACATTTATTTATGTTTGTTGGTGTGATGACTTACTGTAAAAAAATATCCACTTGATTCAAAGTGCTTACAAAACACAGTGGTCCACCACAGCAAGAGGTTTCATACACTTAACAGATGGATGAGCACTGAGAGAACTTCAGTGACAATCTCATGATAGGTGAGCATCTCTCGTTAAATCATTGAGTCACGATGGCTAATCCATTTTTAGGTAGAATTCTGTCTCATACTCTTTTTTTATTCAAGCACTAAAATACTCATGCCCCATGGAAAAAAAATTAACTGGGGTTTTATCAGCATAAGGCCTAATAGTAGGTGTGGTAGATGATCTGCAAAGATGGCCACCAACTTCTTCTTATCCTTGTTCAAGCATGCCACTCCTTTCTCTCCCCTTGCCTCTGGGCTGGTCTTGATCAAATGGATGCAGCAAAAGTGACTCTGTGCTACTTCTGGGCCTAGATCTTATGAGGCCTAGTGGCCTTTACTTTTTCTTACTTGGAAGCATATTATCCTTGTAAGAAGTTTAGGTTTCTTAGTGACTAGTGAGAAACCACAGAGAGAGAGAGAAAGAGAGAGAGAGAGAGAGAGAGAGAGAGAGAGAGAGGTCATATAGAGGAGAAACGAAGCATCCCCCTTGGTAACCAGCACTAAAGTCCCAGACATATTACTGAGTCGTATTGGCTATGCCAACCCAGATGAGCTCCCAAATGCATGTAGCTGCATGAGTGGCCTAGTCCACACACATGGAGCTGAAAAAGCACTTAGCTCAGCCCAGCCAATCCACAGAAAAGGAAACTATGTTTGTTTGTTTGTTGGTTCATTTTGAGACATTAAGTCTTGGTGTGATTTGTTACACAGCAAAAGAGCATTGGGATATATCTCACTGTCTGAATCAGAGAATGGAAGATAGCAATTCTTGAAATTAGAGCTTCGTAACTTACAATCTTAAATGTGGCAACCCTAGCAATAGCAAGCATCAGTAATCCAGACTTATTTTCCAGAGGAAGCATTATTTGATTGAATTATGTTGGTCTTCTCAACATGACTTGCAGTGTTGGTCATATTCCCAGCCTTTGCTGCTGCAATTCCTTGTGACTCTGAGATTTCCAGCCAGGAGCTCTTCCACCAGTAGGTCTGTCTTTCCTCAGCTCAGTTTTTAAAAGGTATAGACAGCAGACATATACCACTACTGTACATCCCAACACGAGTGTGCAAATAATTGGGCTGAAGAGATTATGCCCTCCGGCAGATTTGTTGGAAGAGTTTGGCAAAGATTTCCAGTCATTCATAAAAGTAGGGTCCTCACAGTGAAGATTACTATGCACTGTAGTTATGTGAACACTCTTCAGAACACTTTAAACATTAGAAAAAATTTCAGGACATGGTGTCTAGTCAGGTGAGAGTTAGTGGCAGTCTGAATTGAGGTTATGATAGTGAGGGGCAAAAGGAAGTTATAATGACACAAGGTTTACCAACTCTTAATACCATGGTAGTTGACAGATTTAAAAAGATAAGCAAGAAGGGATTCTAATACACTAATATAAAATGAATATAGTACAACATGTTACTTTGTTTTTGAGGAGAGACTAGTGGGCTTTCAGCAAATTATCTTTTATTGGTATAAAAACTCTTGTGAGTTAATTTCCCCCATAAACTCCTATGGCCTACAAGCACAGATACTCGTAGAAGTGATTTTTTAAGTGCTTTCATTGGACTATTGGGCATATATATATAGAGAGAGAGAGAGAGCGCAATCTTGATGAGAAGAGATAAAGATTTGGATTTTAGGTTGATCCAATGAAACCAAAACCAAAACCAAATCAAACCAAAAATCCAAGAGGGAGGTAACTAAGACTCATCAGGATGGTGGCCTGTACTGTAATTACACGCGAATTGGGAGCAGAGCAAAGTTTACCATTGCCCAGCACCTTATGATTTCCAGCAACAGCTTTTCTTGTAAAGTTCAACATGACTAAAATGTTTTCTTTGAAAATGTCCTCTAGCAATTTTCCAGGGTTTCCAATCCCTGTCAGAATGCTTGAAGAATTTCTTTATTTTTCCAGTGTTGGGCGTTATCTAGGGTTAGATATTCTACTCAGCTCAGAGATAATGCTCATAGTCACTGGATTCTAGGCATATTTCCTGGGTGAATCCCATATTTTCCATTTCCATATTTTCCTCCTCACTGTGGGAATATTCCAACATTCTACACCATGTAAAAACAATCAAAACCAAAATTTTCCATGGCCTCCACAACCACTCTAGTTACCTCTCTCTTTTCTCACAAACTTCTCCACATCCTTATACAACATTTGTTTCCTAGTCAACTCCAAGCTGACTTCCATTCCCACAACTCCACTACAGTTACTTTTGCTAAGGTTTCTAGTAACCCCTCTGTTGTTCAATCTGAAGGATAAGTTCAGTCCTCATCTTTCTTGTCTACTTCTTAGCTTTCAGTATAAGTGGCTTCTTTTTTGGAGAACTTTTTGTACTTGGCTGTTGTTATGGACTAAATGTTTGTGTTCCCTACCAAATTCATAAGTTGAATCCCTAACCCTAATGTGATGTACCTGGAGATGGGGTCTTTGGGAGGTAATTAGGGTTACACGCAATCATGGGGATAGGGTCTTTATGATGAGATTAATGTCTTATGGGAACAGACACCAGAGAGCTTTCCCTCTCCCCATTAGCATGTACAAAGAAGAGGTCATGTGAACACACAATGAAATAGTGGCCAAGAGAAGAGAATTGGGATGAAACTTACTTTTCTGGGAGCTTGGTCTTGGACTTCTCAACTGTTAGCTGTTATAACACCACATTCTCCTACCTTTCTGGCTCTATCTGCTCAGACTATTTTGGGACACGTCATACTAGACCCTAATTCTAAATACTGGAGAGCTTTAAGGCTCTACACATGAACTCTTTATCACTCTATTTTCTCTTGTTAGAAGATTTCTGTGGCTTACCACAATAAAAATTGATTTATTGCTTATATGACTATTCACCATGAATCAATGGCTCCAGGATCGAAGGTTCCTTCCACAGTGTGGGCCTGCCATGTTTAGCATGTGGTCTCCAAGGTCACTGCAGAAGGGGTAAAAGAATGGAAGATTGCCTGTGGGAGATTTTTATAGGACTGGTATGGAAGTGTTGTGCATAACAACATATACTCCATTGGCCAGAACTCAGTCACATGTCCCCAGCTAACTTCAAAGAAAGCTGGAAAATGTAATTTAGTCATATGCCCAAGAAAAGGAGGAGAGACATGGATCATGGTGATCATGATCTTGTCAATTCTTTACTCAAAATGGATCTTCCATCCATGTCTCTTTCTCCATTGCCAACAACCTAAATCACTATCCTCTCCTGGCTGAACTACTGCAAGAGCCTTCTAATAAAGGTCTCTATTTCCACTATTCCTCCCTGAAATCCATTCTCCTGGCAATAGACCAAATAATCTTAAACACAAATATAAACTTGTTAACCCCTATCTCCATTTAAACTTTCAAAACTTGCCCATTTTCTTAAGAAAGACCAAAAGCTTTAAGATGGTCTATGAAGTTCTGAATGATCTGTCCCTGAAGCACCTCAGCCATCTTGCCCCTCTCTCCTTTGCTCACTACTAGTTGCCATGTCAAGACTGCCCCTATGGGGGTCATTGGGTAAGCTCTTCCTACCTTTACAATGCATTTTTCCTTTTTTTCAGTCTTGCCCTTTGCTTCTCACTCATCTTTCAAGCCTCAGTTCAAATGTCACTCCCTCAAAATTGTCTTCCCTAACCTTTCCTCATTCTCATCCCTCAATGAAAGGCTAGGCTTCCTGCTATTTCCCTTCTATAGCATCCATTGATATTGTAAATTACCATTCATCTTTCATCTGTCTGCTTCACTGGACTGTGAACACCATATGGGAACAGGAAATATGTCTCTCTCTAGTATGTCACCATTACACAGCACACTGTCTGGCACCTAACAGCAGTGGTACGGTGGAGCCTACGTGGCGTGCTAGTTCATGAAAATGGTTATTAAATTACCAGGAATCTTCCTAGCCAATTGTTAGATAGCCAGTATTAAAACTGAAGGAAATTATATTTAAAGCAAAGGTAATAAATACTGAAAAGTTATTTCCTAATTATTTTGCTACATTTTATTATCAATATTCTTGAGGTAATATAAGTCTATTGTATTTGAGGAGGAAATGCTATATAACAGTGTGCTACTGAGTGTCTCATCTCAACTGTGTTTGACGACTTCATGTTGATACCTTGAAATTAATCACTGTAGCAGTATTTACACCACAGAAATGAGCAAAGCCTACAAATCAGGGCTCCTTTCCACCTGCACCCTGCAAGTTAGCACACTATCACATAATAGGCACTCTATAACTATGTGTTGAATGAATAAAAAGTCTATTATTATTAAAGACATATGGATTATCCTCTGGCTTAATACAACTTTACCAATCATCCAAGTAATTCAAGTCACAAATCTCTAATGTATTCCAAGAATTTAGACACAATTGTCATTTTAGGCTGAATCACATAGGTAATTTCTTTGGTTTTCTATTTATTGTGTATGTATACCAGGCTTGCTTCTAGTATTTAAAGGTCAATATGTCAGTATTTTCCAAGCATTCTGCCCTTTAACAGCTTTCCCCCATTATGTTTGCCAGCCTATCAGAGGCCAATAAAATTGATCAGAAAACATGTATAGTCCAATTATTTAGTGTTCAGTGAGATTTACAAGAATCTGCCAGTTAGACAAGCACTTTGGAGTAGATTAATGTACTCTCTGACGCCCTCATGAATTCTGAGTATTTTCTGATATCTTGGGAGACTCTAAGACTAGTGGAGGCAGAGTGTCACGGGAGAATCTCTTAGCTCCCTGGTCTCCCTTGAAACCAATACCATTTTGCATATATAACAGCAAGGTGTCTCTCTTGTGACTTTTGCCATAACCAACTTTAAGTTAGTATTTTTTATATATTGCATTGTTTCAACACTTGATAGTATCCCCCTGAAGTGAAGGAACCAAGTATTTCACACCTTCATTTCCCCAGAAAGTTCAGATGGTACTTTGCATAGACAAATGCCCAACTGAAGTTTATACATCTATCTCCTTTATGACCCAGCTTCAAAGTACATTCATTGAACCTGGAAAACTGTGAAAGCTTGTACTGTTCTTGACTATTTTATTGATTACTAATAAAGACTGTTTAAGGGGTGTCTGGGTGGCTCAATCGGTTAAGCATCCGACTTGATTTCAGCTCAGGTCATGACCTCACAGTCATGAGATTGAGCCCCATGTCTGGCTCTGCACTGTGCATGGAGCCTACTTCAGATCCTCTCTCTCTCCCTCTGCCCACCCTCCACTCTTGCTCTCTCCCTCTCTCTCAAAAATAATAAAATAAAATAAAATAAAATAAACCTTTTTAAAGAACATTTAAGAACTATAACTAAGAGTAAAAGCACACAAATTTTTAAAATCTCATATTAAAATGGATAAAATAGGGGCACCTGGGTGGCACAGTCGGTTGAGCGTCCGACTTCAGCCAGGTCACGATCTCGCGGTCCGTGAGTTCGAGCCCCGCGTCGGGCTCTGGGCTGATGGCTCAGAGCCTGGAGCCTGTTTCCGATTCTGCGTCTCCCTCTCTCTCTGCCCCTCCCCCGTTCATGCTCTGTCTCTCTCTGTCCCAAAAATAAATAAACCTTGAAAAAAAAAATTTAAAATGGATAAAATATATTGAACTTAAAAATTGTTCAGGTAAATGACTTTGAGTCAAAATTAATTGTGTGATGGGGTCTGGTGGTAGCTCCATGTCTATTTTCTCTTTGCCATGAAAGCAAAATAATGTTTAGTGTTTGCCACCAAGTTTTACTGACCTGTTGCTACTTTAGTGCGATTCACAGCTGGAATACAGAAAACAAAACCAATCACTGACAATGAAGGGATTCAGAAAACCTGTACCTGTTTTGTTCAAAACAAAGATGCTTCTTTTTTCAGGATTCTCATATTTTCAGCATTAAAAACAACCACCACCACCAAGAACACAACAACAAAAAACCAATTAGCAAACTTTCACTTCTATTAAATTTTGCAAAGCTTTGAAAAATTAGTTTACCTTCACGGGATCTTCTTAAACCCTCTATAATATGGTCTTTGTGATTCAGAGTGTGGGCAACGCCCTGTCTGGGCCACTTTTCTGACAGAGGCACGTTAGCAGAGAAGGAAGGCACAGAGCAAGCGTCTATGGTACCACATTGTTTATCGGCTCCGGCCCCAGCGTCAGCTTGAGCAAGCCTGCCTGGGCTAAGCCCGGTCCTGCCGGGTTTAGTCATCAGCTCTGATCATCCAACTGACTCAGTGTGCTATGGCCAATGGCAGGTCGTGGGATGTCATTTCCAGGGGAGACTGACACCTCTCGGGTCATAGGCCAGGACAAGGCTGAACTGAGCTCTCTGCGCCTCCGTGTGACTGCAGCCTGCCGGCTCCTTCCTGGCCACTGTCTCTGGCTGCTCATGGTCTCGGTGCTGGCCGCAGGGTTTTGGAGACCGTTATCCTGTCCTTTCCACTATCACTGACTGACAACGAGCTAGACAGGTTTCCTGTGGTAAAAATGAATTTAGATTCTGACGTGAAAGGACTTAGAGGCAAAAAATAGCAGAGAAATTCTGAACTGGGGAATGAATGGTTTTTATGAAAAAAATCTCAGACTTTTACCCTCCAAGAGTATTGAGAAAAATACTCTTAAAACCAAATATACCAATGAAAAGGATTAATTTTTTAATAGGACATATATGAACAAATAGGATGTAAATAGCAGTTAGGGACGTGTAAAATTTAGATTACACATAAGGATACAGTATACAGAATACAATCTAAAAAACAGTTATGCAATGAAAGAATTTTTTTTGGTTACTGTTTTATTATTTTTGCCTTTTTTAAATTAAAAATGATGATAAATTTAAAACCTTAACGAATGTGTAAGTACTTTTAAAATAAAATAGTTCAAGATTTTCGAGAAGCAACTTCTCTAGCTATGTGGGAAAATTCTTTGCTTTTCTCTAACTGGGAAATTGCTGAAAAATAAACACCTATCTAAAGAGGCATTTGGGGCACAAATATATGAAATGAGTAGTTTTTAGTGTACTTATGGAAAGAGATTTAATTATACCCAGTGTTTATGTGGTAAGTTTACCATAATTCCTACAACTACGGTTGCCTATATGATAATCTATTGCACTTTTTAATTTCCCAAAGTTTATCTTATTGGTACATATTAAGATAGAGGAGATTCAGTAGTTTTGGTTTACACACAGGTTGCAATACAAAAGGGACTGACAAATGTCCTTAAGATACAGGAACCAGTTGTCCTTAGAGGAGTAATCTCTTGCTCTCTTCCTCCCCCTTCTGTCCTGACTCCTCCCCCACTCGCAATGGATGGGAGGGAACTCTGTGCTCTATATGACCAGTGGGGAGGGAAAAGAATATTCTAATATTAATGGCCTATTATGTACCAGGTTATGTTCGTAATTAACATTCTACATAACATTTCATGTAACCATATAACATTTAATTTAGTCCACACAGTAATTCTCCATAATAGACTATTGTTTTCTCTATTTTGCAGATGAGGGAATTGAGGCTCAGAGGGAATTCATCAAATAATTGATGAAGCTCACACAACTGGATGTGAACACGTCTGCTATCTGCAGGGTCCAAACTCGTTCTTCTACATACATATTATGTTGCAGGCAAGAAGCTCTTCCTACTAGAAACTACAAAAGGATATCCATCCATCCATCCATCCATCCCCAGAAAAATAATTCTGCTGACCTGCTAAGAGCTATAAATAATAACTATTCCCTATTAAAGGAAACCCATCAGCAGCCTTGGGGAAAATGGAAATTGGTGGAGAGGTGTCTCAATGGCAGTGTTCTCTTCTAGTTGCCACAAGCAAGAGTAAGACACCATCTTCCCTTCAAATGGCACCAAGTGACAAATCGCACTGCATGTGTGTAAGGGAGTTTCAGGGGTGTGAGGGAATTTACTGCCAAGGATGACAGCCCTGTAGTTATCTTACTGGACTTCACCATTTCTCTTGTAACTAGGGCCTCTTCCCTTGTTCATACTCAGGTTATCATAAGGCCATCAGTCCAGCTGTTGAGCAGTCTCACCATCTACCAACAGACAAACTCCATTCTCCCTTCTATTCTATCATGACGACCAGGTACCACAGCCAGAAAGCACAAACAGGTTATTTTTTCGACCCTTGGGGATAGAAGAAATGACTGAGGAAAGGAAGACTTGTAATCACTGATTCCAGCAAATGCCATCTTTAAAAAACAAACACTGTACTTTGTATTCTTTTATGAGATGGTCATTTGGATGTGGCCACAAGAAGAGACAGAGGAGTAGCTCTCAGGTCCTAGAGATAGAAGGCATGGCACACTACACAGGGCCACATGGAAAAACCTCAGGGTGATCAGGAGGCAGAAGACAAGAGCAAGGGGAGAGCTAAGGCCGTGGACCATATCAGAGTTTCCTTGAGAAAGGCAAACAGGACAGGGTGAACACTTTGGAATTGGCTGGTTTGAATAATTTCAGTAGGCTTTGGGTTATAAGGGTGATCTCTACTTGTCTGGCATGATTAAAGCAGAGGAATATTGGCTCCAAGGCTTCTAAAAGTGTCCTAGGCAGCCAGTTCGGGACAACCATATTTCAAGTGTGAATGAATTGTGTAAACTTGGGCAAGTGAACACCTCCTTGGGCTTCAGTTTCCTCATTTTTCAATAGGCCTTGAACTAGATGTAAAAGTCCTTTTCAGGTATAACTTACCATAATCCTTACATACAATAAAGTTTGCATTGGTAAAATTTCTGGGTTTCCTCAAAGGGAGGGGCTCTGGGAGTAAAAATTTTGACTTAACCTATAAGTGCAAATATTTTTCCAGGTTTGCCTGTCTACCCAAAAGATCTTTGAAGTTTACAGCGAGTTAACACCAAGCTAGAGAGGTAAGCTGTAAATTACCTAGTTGGCCAAAATCAACTGTAGATCAGTTATTTCAAGACTTGCTCAATTTTAGTGTTTGAAAAACATCAACACCTCCATTATGTTGTTAGTATTGATGGAAAGAAAGTACAGTGGACCCTCTTCTAAAGAGAAAAGGCTTGGGAGGTTGGAAAACCCTCAGTGAGCCATCACATAGAGGGCGTTTTAATAAAGAGAGTAGAACAAGACCTTTGAAAGGGAAGTGTTGATTGCAAAGTATGTATAGAGGAATTTAAAAAATAAAGCAGGTCCTATGTGGCTAAATGATTAGTGATGTTATTTGAGAACTAGAAACTTAAAAATTGGCATGAAGAACTTTATTCATGTTAATCTATTCATCAGTTAGCTGTATTTAGAAGTCGTCTCAAATACATTTTGGATGGGCTGTGAGAAATTTACACAGAAAAAGTGCTACTGTGACTTTGCCAATAAATTGTGTATTTCACCATGTGCTAATGATTTTTTTCCAAAAGAGAATACGTTGTGACCTCAATAAACTTTTATATGTCAAAATAATGAAACAGAACCTTATTTTCTGGTGCCAACTTTCTATAAAATCACTCTTTAAAAAATATTAATCTCACTGCAGCATGTAGAATTTTACACACAGCTTCAGAATGGGTCTGGCACTACATATCTTTATAAAGTGAAAAGACTGGAATAGAGTCAAGATTCAAATGCCAAAGTTTGTATCTGTAACTTTGACTTCTTATTGTTTTTCAAAAAATGTATATGGCGTATGCTCACACTATATCACATAACACAATCACATCTTAGATAACATCAGTAGGCTGATGTTCTCCTTCATTACATTTTCCACAGTGGACATTTTTATAGGTCTGTGATATGGAAGAAGCAAATAAGTATATGTTTCCTTCTGTCCAGCCAAAGTTGTTGCAGCCCTAAAAATAACAAAAGTTAATAGCACTGTATTAAAAAAAATCTAAATGTCAACTTTAGATTAGTTAATTTGTCTTCAGTATAATGTCCTGGTTAAAAGCTAAAAGGTAAGGTTGCTTCAGCTCAAGTCCCAGCTCTCCCTATTACTAGCTGTGTGACTTTGAACACATTATTTAACCTTCCTGTGCGTTGGTTTTTTTTTAATGTCTACAACAGGGGTAATAATAATACCTATATCATAGGATCTTATGAGTTAGTATTTGTGAAGTGTCTTAGTGCTTGGTACAAAGCAAATGCTATAACTTCCCCTTGTTGTTTTTAATCATCCTTAAATGGACATAGAATGCTGGAGAGAAAAAGCAAAACTACATTCTGTAGGAAAAACAGTCAAAGTACAACTTGGCAAGAAAAAATACTACAGTTGCATGGAATGATTATTCAAAAAATTTAATTTTTTGCCAATAATTTAAAAGCTTCATGGCCAGGATTTTTCTAAACAACAATTTTAGGTCAAAAATATTTTATTACAAGGTAATAAGAGAATGACCTCAGTGAGAATGATGGGGTAAAGACCTCCAGAGGGCTGCTCCATCATAAGAGCAAGCAAAATACTGGAAAAAATTGTGCATATCAACTTCTTCAGAACTCTGGAAATTAACCAAAGATTTAAAATAATCCAAAGAGAGTGTACTTAAAAAAGTCTAAATCTGGATGAAGACAACAGGCTTTGTGATGTTTGAATTTGCCCTGTTCCCATCACCATCTTCTCAACTCTGTGATAGCCTTGAAAGCCAGCAACAGCCTCACAATCATGGCTGCTGTGATAGATAGTAGCTTAGCAGCCACTGGAGGAAACAGAACATGTTTGGATCTCCCCAAAAGTATCAATTTGAGAGAACTGTCACTATTTGACCTGTCTGATAGTTCCCTGGAAACTCTCATTCAAAGGGCTTGCCTACTCAGTGTGAAGAGTCTTTTCCCTGGGAACATTTGTCAAAAACAATCAGCAATAATTGTTTAACATTGCCACTGTCTGAGACAATGATAATAGTTGGAACAAACAAGAATCTGACCAAACAACTTAGAAGGAAAAATTAAGAATGAGATGTCCATAAAAGGCTTTGAACAGATCTGACCATTCCTGAAAGTCTAGAAGGGCATATACATGAGTAGGGCTATGCACATGCTCAAGAAAGATCTGAGAAAATCCTAAACTCTCACTCTGGCTGACTTTTAGGTGCCACATAAACAGGAAGTGAAAGTCAAGGCAAAATTGCAAACTGCCATTCTGAGTGTTGAATGTGTGCCCCCCCAAAATGACAAAATCCTTGGCAAAGGCTAGAAGACTTAATGAATTCCAAGTACTTAAGGAAATCTCTGTTCAATCATTGGCTGACACTAATGCAACTTGAACAGAGACTCCAATGGCCATACATGAAAAAGAATACAGACTTCCAGAATTAGTTCAGAAAATTCACTAGATAAACAAACAGTAGCAACAAAAACAGCAACAGTAGCAACAATTCCTGAGAGTGCAGGATCTACTTTCAAGAGTCGCCCCACTGTATTACTTAAAATGTCCAGTTTTGAGGGCACCTGAGTGGCTTAGATGGATAAGCATATGACTTCAGCTCAGGTCAGGATCTCGTGGTTCATGAGTTCGAGCCCTACATTAGACTGTCTGCTATTAGCACAGAGTCCACTTCAGATCTTCTGTCCCCCTCTCTCTCTCTGCCCCTCCTCCACTCACACTCTCTCTCTCTTTCAAAAATAAAATAAACATTTATTTTTTTTTAAATTTTTTTAATGTGTATTTATTCTTGATAGAGAAAGAGAGAGGCACAACATGAGCAGGGAGGGGCAGAGAGAGGGAGGGAGACACAGAATCTGAAGCAGGCTTCATGCTCTGAGCTGTCAGCATAGAGTCCAAAGTGGGGCTCAAACCCACAAGCTGTGAGATCATGACCTAAGCTGAAGTCAGATGCTTAACCAACTGAGCGACCCAGGCACCCCAATGAAATAAACATTTAAAAGATAAATAAATAAAATACAATGTCCAGTTCTCAACAACAACAAAACAAATGCAAGAAAACAAGAAAGATTGGCTAATAATGGAAAAGAAGCAGTCTATCAAAGCTATCCCTACAGAAACCCAAAAGCTGTACTTGGTACACAAAGATTTTAAATTAAGTATCTTAAACATGTTTAAGAACAAAAGAAAATTATGTCCAAAGAATGAACAGAAAGTATGAGAATATCTCACCATTAGAGAATACCAATAAAGAGAAATAAATAAAAACAAATCAAATAGAAATTGTGGAGTTAAAAAAAATAATTCAAATGAAAATACAATCCAGGGGCCTAAAAGCAGATTTGAGCTGGAAAAAGAATGAATCAATGAATTTCAAGATAGATCAATTGAGATTATCAAGTCTGTGGAACAAAAAAGAAGAAAGATGAAGAGAAATAAACAGAGCCCAGGTGACCTGTAGAATATCAAACTATTATATTATATTTGGAGCATACCAAACATATAATTGGAGTTCCAGAAAGAGAGGGGAGAGATGAAGGTACAGAAAGAATATTTGAAGAAATAAGGGCTAAAAACTCCCCAAACTTGATGACAAATATTAAGCTACATATCCAAAAAGCTCAGCAAATCCCAAGTGTGATAAACTCAAAGACATCCACCTCTAGAGACATCATAAACAAGTAGTCAAAAGACAAAGATAATAATAGCATACATGTATTTTTTCTATGTAACTTATTTTTCTTCAACCTGACTTTAAAAAGACAACTGCAAAAAGTAATAATTAAAAAAAATCTATGTTGATGAGAACAGAATGTATAAAGATGAAATTTGTATAAATATAATAGCACTAGAGAGGGGGAAGGCAATAGAGTTATTTGAAAGCAGTTTTGAATGTTATTGAAATAAAGTTGTTATTAATCTGAACTAGATCATTATTAAGATGTTAATCGCCAGGAAACTACAAAGAAAATAATGCAAAATATAAAAATAAAATGATATATAAGAAAATAACTCAAAAATAAAATAATGACAAGGGAATAAAATGGTAAACTAAAAAATATCTATTTATGGCAAAAAGAAAGGTAGTAAAAAGCAATAGAGGAACAAAAAATACATAAGACATATGTGGAAAACAAAGTGCAAATGGCAAATGTAAGTCTTACTTTATCATTAATTACATTAAGTGCAAATTCAATCAAAAGGCAGAGATTGGCAGAATAAATAAAAAATATGACTAACTGTATGCTGTCCATAAGAGATATGCCTTAAATTCAAAAGCACAAATAGCTTAAAAATGAAAGGATAAATAAAAGACATGCCATACAAATAGTTACTAAAAGACAGCTGCAAGTGGCTATACTGATAGACATATAATAGACTTTAAGACAAAAATTATTGTTAGAGAGAAGGACATTTTATAATGATAAAAAGGACAGTCCATCAAGAAGATATAATAATTGTAAGCATATATGCATGAAACGACAGAATTCCAAAATTCATAAAGCAAAATCTGACAGTTTAAGGAAGAAATGGACATTGCAGCAATAAAAGTTGGAGACTTCAAACCCCACTTTCAAAAATAGATAAGACAACTGGTGCATCTGGGTGGTTCAGTCAGTTAAGGCTGCGACTTTGCCTCAGGTCATGATCTCACAGTTTGTGGGTTTGAGTTCCACGTCTGGCTCTGTGCTGATAGCTCAGAACCTGGAGCTTGCTTGGGATTCTGTGTTTCCCTCTCTCTCTGCCCTCCCCCGCTCGTGATATCTCTCTCTCTCTCTCAAAGAAACATTTAAAAAACAAACAAACAAAAAATAGATAAAACAATTAAATAGGGTGCGCCTGTGTGGCTCAGTCAGTTGAGTGTCGGACTCTTGATTTGGGCTCAGGACATAATCCCAGGGTCATCCATTGGTCATGCTCAGGGTGGAGCCTGCTTAAGATTCTTTCTCTCTCTACCCTCTGCCCCTCTCCCCCATTTGTGCATGCTCTCTGTTTCTTGAAAAATTAAAAAATTAAAAATACCACTAGACAAAAGATTGACCAAAAATAAATAAATAAATAAAAGACTTGAACAATACTATGTATTAACTAGACGTAACAGGCATCTATAACATACTCTACCCAACAGTAGAATACACATTATTCTCAAATGCCTATGGAAGACCACATGTTAGGCATAAAACAAGTCTAAAAAAATCTGAAAGGACTGAAATCACGCAAAGTATGTTCTCTGTACACATGGAATGAAATCAGAGTCAGTAACAGAAGAAAATTTAGAAAACCACAAATAATGGAAATTAAACAAAAGACTCCTAACTAACCGATGAATCAAAGAAGAAATCATATGAGAATATAGGAAATATTTTAAGAAGGAAAATATAAATACAGCATACAAAAACTTAAGAGATGCAGCTAAAATAGTGCATAGAGAGAAATGTGTATCTATAAATTCCTATATTAAAAAATAATAAAGATTTCAATTTATAACCTATTCTTATACCTTAAGAAACTAAAATATAACACTATATCCGAACCAAGCAAAAAGAAAATAATAATGATAAATATTAGACAAAAATAAACAAAACAAAGAATAGAGAAACAACAAAAAATTAGTAAAACCCGAAGGTGGTCCTTTGAAAATATCAATAAAATTAAGCTTTAGCTAGCTATATTGACCAAGGAAAAAAAAAGTTGAGATTCAGATTATTAAAATCAGAAATGAAATAGAGAACATTAATACCCACCTTACAAAAAAACTTATAAGGGAATACAATAAATAATCACATAAAAAAATTATATAATATAGATAAAATGGTCACATTTCTAGAAAAAACATATATTGCTGAACCTGAATCAAAAAGAAATAGAAAATCTGAAGACACATAACACGTCAAGAGATGAAATTAGTAGTCATAAAACTTCCCACAAAGAGAATGGCTGCACTAATGAATTCTACCAAATATTTCTGGAAAAATTGACATGAATCCTTCACAAACCTTCTAAAAAAAGCAGAAGAGGAGGGAACACCTCCCAACACATTGTAAGAAGCCACTATTACCTTGAGCACACAATAATACAAAGATATCATACACAAAAAATTTCAAAGCTAAAGGCCAATACTCCTTATGAATTCAGGTTTCCCCTGCTATCAGAAAGTAGAACATTCCTACGAAACCTTCTGTAAGCTGAAATGGCATAAAATGAATAAGCAAATGCCATTAATTTATATAGAAAAATTTTTGAACATTCCCAGATCCTCAAAATAACATCCCTAGGTTTTTCTAATACCTTAGGACATATCTTGCTAACCGATGCACAAAATAAATCAGGATAAAGCACAGAGGTTCACAGACCACTTCAGAGCAAAAGCAGTTTGATACTGAGATGCTAAGTGTAGTTCCTGAGGAAGGAGCCTGGTGGCGCCATTCTCTCTGCTTGGGGTGTGCCCTGCCTCTCTAGGAGGTCACCACAAAACAAATGCTGAACACTATTTTTGCTTTTCTTGTTGTTGTTGTTGGTTTTTTTTTTTTTTTTTGTAAATAGGTACCAATGTAGGTCTTTCATAAAAGCAAAGTGGTGTAACACGAACTTTCAAAAAGCAGGGGATAAAATGCAAAATTCTTCAGCATAAGTACTACCAAACAAATCCAACATCATATGTAAGGGATTATACACCTTTGACCATGTGGTATTTACCTCAGGATAGAAGGTTGTTTAACATTTGAAAATCAATTGATACAATACATCATCTTAATAAAATAAAACACAAAACCCACATAGTCATCTCAATAATTGCAAAATAAGCAATTAAAAATTCCAACACCCTTTCAAGATAAATACTCTCAACAAATGAGACATAGAAGAAAACTTCATTCCTTTTTTTAAGTTTATTTATTTTGAGACAGAGAGAGAGCACAAGTGAGGTAGGGGCAGAGAGAGAGGGAAAAAGAGAATCCCAAGCAGGCTCTGTGCTGTTAGCACAGATCTCAAGAATCATGAGACAGTGACCTGAGCTAAAACCAAGAGTCAGATGTTTAACCAACTGAGCTAGCCAGGCACCCCTAGAAGAGAACTTCATCCTGATAAAGGGTTTCCATCAAAAACTCACCATAACATCATACTTAATGGTGAAACACCAGCTGTTCTTTTACTATCTGCAACAAGGCTAGGATGTTCACTTTTGCAACTTCCATTCAATATTATACTGGAGATTTTAGCAAGGGCAATTAGGCAGGATAGCCAAAGCAATCTTGAAAGCAAAGAACAAAGTTGGAAGAGACACCTTTCTAGAGAATCATAGTCAATGCAGAATAGTACTGGGATAAGAACAGAATATACATCAACAGAATTGAGAATAGAGTTGAGAATCTAAAAATAAACACATCCATGGCAATTTGATTTTCAATATGGATGACAAGTCAAGCCAATGGTGAAAGAATGATCTTTTTAACAAATAGTGCTGAGAAAAATGGTGCCTTCCGACCTGTAAAAGAAAGAAATTGGATGCCCACCTCATATCATACACAAAAATGAATCTAAGATGAACTATTTAAACCTAAAATACACTTCATATGTAAGAGCTAAAATTATAGAACTCTTAGAAGAGAATATAGAAGTGAAATATTTCTGATACTGTATAGATTTTTAGGCATCAAAAGCACAGGCAATAAAAGAAAAAGTAGATAACCTGTAGTTTATCAAAATTTAAAAACACTTGTGCTGCTAATGATACCATCCAGATTGTGAAATGACAACCCATGAAATGAGAAAAAATATTTGAAAATCATATATCTAATAAAGAACTTGTATCCAAAGTATATAAAGAATTTGTATGACTCAACAATAAAAAAAAAAAAAGACAAATTACCCAATTAAAATATAGGTCAATGATTTGAATAGACATTTCTCCAAAAATATTGAATGGGTGTTTCTCTAAAAATATACATAAATGGCCAATAAACACATAAAAATATGCTCAACATCTTTAGTAATTAGGGTAATACAGACCAAAATCACAATGTGATATCACTTCACACAAATTAGGATGACTATAATCAAAACGACAATAACAAGTATTAGAGAGGGTGTGGAGAAACCAGAATCCTCATATATATGCTGGTGGATTGTAAAATGGTGCAGCATCTTTGGAAAAAAAGTTTGGCAGTTTCTCAAAAAGTTAAAAAGTATTATACAACTCAGTAGTTCCACTCCTAGCTATAACCCAAGAGGAGAAAAAACAAAACAAAACATATGTCCACATAAAAACTTATACACGAATCTCCACAGTAGCACTGTCCCAAGTGGCCAAGATGGTGGAAACAAACTAAATGCCAGTCATTGATTAATGGGTGTACGTATTCATACAATGGAATATTATCCAGCCATAAGAAAGAATTGATAACATGCTACAACATGAATAAACTTTAAAAATACTATACTACATGAAATGCTATAAAAATACTATATACTACGTGACAGGCACAAAAGGCCACGCATCGTGTGATTCTATTTGTATGTCATGTCCCGAATAGTAAATCTATGGAGACACAAAAATGATTGGTAGTTGCCTGGTGCCAGAGGCTTGACCCTCTGCCTAACAAATATTAAGTGCTCAGCAAATGTTACATGTTGTTATCATTAACTGGAATAGATTTAGTCTGTCAGTGTATCATTAAGTAAAGGAACACAAAGGAAAAAATAACTACATTTTCTGTGGAGGAAATAATTCCTAGAGTATTTTATTGACACTTAATATGGGTTGCTGGAAGAGTAAGCAGTCGCTGTGCCAAGTGAGAAGAGAAAGAAAACACGATGTGCCATAAGGGCGATACTTGTAAAATGCCGGCCCCTCCTTGTATTACCTAGGTGGATAAAAAGCCATCACTAAACAAACAAACTTCTAATGCTATAGCCCAGGTAAATGCCATACAGACTTGCACTTGTGAGAAGCAGCTTGATTACAAAATAATGCCTTCTTTTCTGAAAATCTGCCATTGTGACTTCCAGTCAGGGGTTCATGGTGAAGACCTGACTGTAATTTATTTCTCTTTCTAGGGCATCCATAATAGCCTGGCCCCTCAATGAACTCTGTTTTCAGCTGTCCTGAAGGGTGACGGCATGTCTCTTTGAGGTATATCCACAGGGCAATTCTTCATAGTGTACACAGTCTATATTTTAAATCAGAGCAGCTGAAACACATCCTTGAAATTTGGTGCAAATTTCTCCAACTATTTTCAGGAGACATCGACATTTCATACAGTTTGTGGATATTTAAAAAGACTTCTTTGTCTTTTTAGACACATAGTGCCAGTTCACTTTGTATTCACTCCAATAGGCAATAGAAAAATTGCTATGGAAGAAGCTTCCATGTATGTCTGGGGTTCTGAGAGTCCACACGAGTGGACTCAGAGAGTCAGCCCTCCTGAATCAGCAGAACCTGAACAACCAAGCTGAGTAGACGAGCTTTGCTGGTGAACAAAGGCAGCAGAAGGAGAAAACATTGGCAGAAGAACAGAAGCTAGGCCAAACAGAAAGAATTTCTTGAACGGCCAGGGAAGAAAGAGCCTACATGAGAAAGCAGGAGAATTTAGGCTGGCCTCATCTGCATGATAAGACTTCTCCTCTCATCTTCACGTAATTGTTCTCCACATGTGGATAAAGTCACAGACATGGAGAAATCACTTTTCTGCATCCAACGCAACTCCCTTGAATGTTTGTGGGCATTAGTGCTATTCCTGAGAAAGTCAAGGAAGTTATGGGTGAAATCACTTTCTTCCCAAATCAACCCACTCAAAAAGGAAATGCCGAAACCTTTAGTATGGCAGAGAAAGTGGTATTTCATAACATAGTCTATTTGTGGGTGTTTCTCTACCACTGTGATTATTAATATGTCTGTTTCCTCTAAGGCTTAAAATTAGAACACCAGGCCCAAGTTTGTTTACAGTTCAGCATGTGCAGGGCCTGAACCACACAGCACGACCAACAGGAAGCGCGTGTGTAGGGCATCACTGCTCTCCACACCGAGAGCATCACCCGTGGTGTGTTTAGACAGGAAAACCCAGAAAAATGAGCACACCGTAAACGTTGCCAGTAATTCAGAAACCAAGATATCTGGAAGCGATAAAAACTACGATTGATAAAAGCTTCCCTTGTTAAATTTAGGCCACACATACTCTAAATAAAATATACCACTTAGGAAATGATTTGTGTTGATAAAACTTGATGGAGTTGTTTTTCCAAATGTCTTCTCCCTGCTGGGAATTTCACACTTTGGCAGGCTCTCCTTGGGCCTCCCCAGTTGCCAGTCTCCTTCCATGACCTGACCTGGTGTTGTTTATACGGCTGTTTACACATTTCTTAACAACCTTTGCAAAGGGCCTTTAATGACTTTCACTCCTGGCAGTGCTTAGCTTGAGGCAGAGCTCCAAAGGCTGCCAGTGTTGTTCTGTTTATTTGTGCAGTGCCCTCCCCCAGCTCTCCCCCTAGAGAAGGGCCTGGAAAGCATGTTGCAGGTTAGAGTTATAGATGAGTTTTAAGACTCGGGCTGTAGTTGTTAGTAATGAAGTATGGTAAGACTGTTCAAATAATTAAATTAGGGATGGTCATCATGTTTCAAGGGGCCTCACCTAGAAACCTAAGCATTAATATTTTCAGTCTCCTTGAAGAAGTAGCATGATCAGGTCTCAGCTCTAATACTCATCAGTTGTGTGAGGGAGGACAAGTCCATTATCTTTTCTGGGTCTTGGTTTCCTCATCTGCTAAATGAAGGGAGTAAAGTAGATGACCACTAATGCCCACCCATCTTGGACAGGCTGAGCTTGGTGAGTATTATTGAATCCTAAACAGATGGCTCATGTTTGGCTCCAGACTAGGCAAGATGAAAACTTCCTCCTGAAAATGTCTTGAAGACTTGAAGAATATTATGACAAGAGCATTGGACTTTTAGGCTACAGTAATACTTTTGAGAGTGATGTGGACAAGTTATATAATTCAGTTATATAACAAGTCAAGTGATATAATTCAGACCAGGTATTAAATGCAATAAAGTGAGAAGAGAGAAGATAAATTGTTTTTCATAGTATGTTCAGAAGGCAACCAAACTATGAACTTTACTTTTAATCTTCCCATGTAAAAGAATCTCAAATAAATTTGTACTCTCTGTTATAGTTATCACTTCACCTACATGAAAACTTTCAAAAAGAAAGAAAGAGAATACTAGTAAGATCTAGACT
The DNA here is from genome assembly GCF_028749965.1 of Puma concolor. Classification (NCBI taxonomy): domain Eukaryota; kingdom Metazoa; phylum Chordata; class Mammalia; order Carnivora; family Felidae; genus Puma; species Puma concolor. Next base: position 77,418,905 of record NC_141671.1, read on the forward strand.
ATTTAGAGTGATTGTTTTAAATCAAGCATTGTAAATTCTTCTTTTCTACTTTGTAGAGACCAGTGTAGAATAGAAGTCAGGAATCCATCATTAAATGAATGGGGCAGTCAGAAAGACCAGGATAATGTGGGTGGGCAGAGTGAGAATGTTCTGGAAGAAAAAAGAGCCCAGTGTGTGGCAACTGGGATTCCAGATAAACATAACTGAATGGTGCCCTAACTTCTGCAGCATGCACACAAGTTGAACAGGACACTGCTGAACTCAGCAGCATTCACATTAGCAAAATTCTGATGATAAGAACTTGCCCCTCACAGAAACAGCAAATAAAAATATAACTGGGTCAATGTGGCATTAAAGCAGTTTTGAATGCTTCTCATTTTGAAGTAAGATGTGTTAGAATCACACAACATTTCAAAACATGGTCACTAGTTATAGTGACAAATGGGTTCACATATTTGACAGACTCAGAGCTGTCTAACTACAGAGAAAGCATGTTAAAACAAAGTACTGTAAATGGGGAGATTTCGCCATTTTACATATCCATTACTAGAGGAATATCCCCTCTAAATATATAAAATCCTCATGATCTTGTGGTAAATTATTTTGGAGTAAGTTTCTGAAATTGATGTTGTGAGGGTTCCTGAAGTTACCCATTGACATGGATTTTTACCTCAGTTCCCACCCATGTTTATCAAACACCTAATATAGTAGGTTTTGAAATACCAAAATGAAGAAGGCATCGATATGGTGTGCTTGCCACAAAGAGCTTGAAGTCTAAGGACAGGGAATGCTAGACAATTTGTAAGGCAACAGAAACTATAGCAGAAAAATAGAAAATGCATCCATGAGCTTTTTTCCTTGAGGATTCTCTTTTTCATAGCAGCTGGGGAACACATGCCCACATGCACTCTGAATGTTGTGCCTCACATATAGTTGGGCTATTGGTTAATCTGGATAATGAAAGCAGCTTCTTTTAAAAGATTTTCTGGCTGGAGTATTTTATAGCAGTACCCAGGTGAACGATCCCTGCAGTACTAGGGTTTCTCAGTAACCTAAACTCCACTCTTCTGGTGATCTGTCTTTCCCCTACCTTACTACCTGGGTCATTACCAACCTTGACATTACTCTAACTGAAACACTTTCATAACATCTCCCCAGCAAGACTTGTCACTGTTATGGACCAGTGATTTCTGTGTATATCCCAGGATTTTCTTCCCTTTTCCAAGTGGAAATTTTATTTCAGGCCCAAGGTCTTTGCCTCAACATTGCATACTGGAGATGTGTTTGTGGCTTGGTGGCATAGGGATGACGATACCATGTCTTTTTCTTTAATGTTTATTTATTTTTGAAGGAGAGAGAGAGACAGACAAAGCATGAGCTGGGGAGGGAGAGAGAGAAGAAGGAGACACAGAATCCAAAGTGGGCTCCAGGCTCTGAGCTGTCAGCCCAGAGTCCAACATGGGGCTCGAACTCACAAGCTGTGAGATGACCTGAGCTGAAGTTGGATGCTTAACCGACTGAGCCACCCAGGTGCCCCAATACCATGTCTTTTTGTTCAAAGTTTGGTAGACACAAGGAGCCACACCAGATCTAACAGAGAGAACTCACAGTGTGCTCTAGGAATGGGAGAAAAAATAGAATGAATACATATTTTTAAACTTTGCTCATACAGTAAATTAGAAAGAGATGAGTGATTAAGAGAAAAATAAACCAGGAAAGAGAGATTAATTCTATGGGGGATGGAAAGTTTGGGTGATTAGAGAAGAAGTCACTGAAACCAGGTCAAAACTATGAAAGAAAATGCTAATGTAATTTATGAGACCCAACATTTGAAGAATTGGATTTTAGTAGAGAATTGATAGAATGAAGAAATAATAAAAGAAGCTTCTTGTAGCTTAAAGGAGAAATTTCACCAAGCTACTTTATAAAGGATGAGAATCAAGCTAGTAGCAGATAACCATATCCATGTAAACCATATGCTACAATCAGCAGTGAATGCTAGAAGCAATGTCTTTAAAGTTTTGAGTAAAAGCTATTTTCAATCTGATGGCTAGCCAGCCAAACTATCAGTTAATTGTGAAGCCAGAATAATGACTTACAGAACTCAGAAAGTGTACCTCCCAAGAACCCTTTATTGAGTCTGTTAGTAAACAGGAAAGAGGAAAGTATGAACTCCAGTAAATAGCAGATTCTACCAAGAAGGCAGTGAAGAGAGTCTAAAAATGACTGACCATTGCACAGAAGAATTAGAAGGCAGTTAGTCCTTAGCAAGAATTAGTCTTAGCAAGAACTAGAAGGCAGTTAGTTAGCAAGAGGACAATACAAGTCTATGGAGGAAAAACAAGGTAAAGTCCAAATTTATAGCACATACTTGAGACATCAGAAAAATTTAAGGATATGATAAAGGTATATAATGCAAGGGATAGTGAGAAAAGGACACTAGAAATCTAGGAAAAAGAACAATAAGTTATTAGAAAGAAAATATACTCATAATATGTTACTCAGTATGGCCATTAATGAGACTTGCATAATCATAAAATACAAAAGCCATTGATTTATTTTTTACTTTTAAAATCAACTCATATACAAATATTGAGTACTTAACTATGAGTATAGAGCGCAATATAAAGGTTATTTACCTTGAGAGTGCAACAGTAAAAATACCAGCCAGAAGCTGAGAACTTACGAAAGAAAGGCTGAAGAAGCAGATGCAAGTGTAGAGGTACTAACATCCTCTTCATACAAATAGGATGCCTAGCGATTCTGTGCAAGGTACATAATTAGATGTTGAAAATGGCATCTGAAGAATGGGAAGAGAACATGAAAGATCCATTTTTGAGCCTATAATTAATAGTATTTAAGAGCTAAATGAATAGATGTGAGGGGTGTAGAGATAGGTTAAATAGAATATGGCTCCAAAGTTCTGCCCCTAGATGAGGAAGACTTATGGTACCATTAAGTTTGATGGCTAAGCATCTTGAGGACAGGAACCATCTCTTGTTGAACTAGTAGATCAAGGAGAGAGAATCACAGGAATTGGGGGTGGGGAGAGTGAGGGAGAGGGACAATGATTGATTAACCAAGGTTAATCCCTTTTCATGAAGGGAAGAGATAGGCTCAAGATCACAGTGAGGATATAGCCTTGAAAAGAAGGAAGAAAAAAATAGAGGATTCATGATTGATTAAGACTACAATGAATTTGGAGGAGATAAGGAGAAACAGGATCAGATCAATGGTTCTCACCTTTGGCTGAAGTTAGAATCACCTGGAGAGATTTAAAATTTCCCAATGGCTAGGCCACATCCTAGGCCAATTAAATCAGTATCTTTAAAAGTGGAACCCAGGCATCAGCGTTTTAAAAACTTCCAAAGTGATCACAACAGCAGCCAAGTTCTAGAACTACAGGATTAGGTGATACAGCTTATGCCAGTCAGAGGTGAGGCTACCTGCTAAGGGTCAAATAGAAAAGTCTGGAGTCCTGAAAAGAAGAAAGAAAATTATAGTAGCTGCAGTGGGGAAATCTAAAGGGATCCTAGCAGAGAAGAATAAAAGGCTTGGTCAGCAACAATGGGATCCCCACCTAGTGCACTGTTCCCCACCCTCCCCTCCCCCTCCACACTCTCAAAGGAGGATACATGGCTTTGGAATCAACTCAATATTAGAAAACGTGACTTTTTCCCCCTACCAGCAAAAGTGATGTAGAAAAAAAGTGGGCTTTAACCAGGCCAGCAAACAGGATATTGTGAATGGCAAGGGGGTGTGTGAATCTAGGGGCTTGCTAAGAATTGTAGAAAGGTTAATAGTGAGGTCCAAGGTGGTTGGAGACACAGAAAGTCAGAAAGAATTTGGGAAAAGGGACTGGAAGTCATGTGACTAGCACAACTGATGAGACAAAAGGAAAGAAATATGTAAGAGGATAAGAGATTTTGATTGGAGAGGTACAATTCAGAGCTTGAGATGTTGGCAAGATAGGTCAATTCTAGATCTCAGGCATAGCTATACTGTTGAGTGGCTGAAAAGAAGAATCAAGCTAGTAGCAGATAACCACATCCATGTAAACCATACGCTACAATCAGCAGTGAATGCTAGAAGCAATGTCTTTAAAGTTTTGAGTGGCTGAAATACAGTAAAATTAAAGGCTATTGAAGGCAGTTATGAGGATCTTCAACAAGATGTTAGAGCCATGAATAATGCTGTAAAGTAACAGAGTGGAGAGAGAGTCTGGGCACAATTCAGGTGCTCAAGTGAAGAAGATTGTGGATGTCTTAAGGAGGTACTAACAGAAACGTGAAAAGGATGGTATGATGATGTTTTATGGACCACAGAACACGTTTTCTTCAGGATTACAATCCACTGAGAAATTCTCTTAACCAATTCAGCAGTCGCCTTTAGAAATTTTTAGAAAAATGTAATATAGAAGCCATATGAAAATTTACCAAAACACATGAATTACAGGCCTGTAATGTAAATATAAATAAGGAATATGTTTTTCAAATGAAGACATTTAGGAATATACTTTAGACTCTGGTACTTGTGCATGATGTTCACTGTTATAAAAAAGGTTATAAAAAAGGTTCTCTTTCTCCCAGCCTATTCACTGTCACTCACACAGGAGAGCGCATATATCCTTTTTAAATATTTCAACTTCCCTAGAAAATTACGAGTGCCTTATCAGTCAGCAAGAAGTCAGGGTGGTAAGACTTAGGGAACATCCTGCTGATATAGGGGGGCAGATCCACTGAAGCTTTTATCTTTAGGTTGAAGCTACTCCCTCTCCATGACAACTATTTGTGGATCTGTATTTCATACCCATCACCAGCAAAGAAGTGAATCTTCAAGTGGCACCCAATTAAAGAATGAATGTCTCAGTGATTGCCTTGCTGTACTTAAAGAGCCAGTAGAAATTTGTAAGATCAAAATCATCTCCACAGTTCCTTAATTCCAAGTGTATGAAATCATATGAAAGCTATTTATGATGCACTGTAGTAAGAAGAATAAAGTTTTTGTTACATAATGAAAAGGACCCTCAGTACAGAAAATTTTTTTATAGATGCATTTCACTGAAAGCAGTAACACTCCTGGTGCAATTCAAAGAATTTGGATTAGGGTAAAGAGATCCTAGCCTGGCTTATGTTAGCCCTGTCTTCTGTACAAATTATTGAAAGTCAGTTTTCTCTTCCCCATCTTTAAAATAACAATAGTGGTTGATAAATCAAATGAGATAAAGAGCTTGAAAGTACTTTCAAAAGTAGAAAGCAGAATTCTAAGGTTAACAGCTTCTGTTCATTAATGACAATTATTGTTGAGCTAATTTGTATGCACAAGACATCTGAATATGTAATATCTCTTTTATTTTATTTTTTTTGTAGATTTCTTTTCTTTTCTTTTTTTAATATGAAATTTATTGTCAAAATGGTTTCCATACAACACCCAGTGCTCATCCCACAAGGTGCCCTCCTCAATACCCATCACCCACCCTCCCCTCCCTCCCACCCCCCATCAACCCTCAGTTTGTTCTCAGTTTTTAAGAGTCTCTTATGGTTTGCCTCCCTCCCTCTCTTTTTTTTTCCTTCCCCTCACCCATGGTCTTCTATTAAGTTTCTCAGGATCCACCTAAGAGTGAAAACATATGGTGTCTGTCTTTCTCTCTATGACTTATTTCACTTAGCATAACACTGTCCAGTTCCCTCCACATTGCTACAAAAGGCCATATTTCATTCTTTCTCATTGCCAAGTAGTATTCCATTGTATATATAAACCACAACTTCTTTATCCATTCATCAGTTGATGGACATTTAGGCTTTTTCCATAATTTGGCTATTGTTGAAAGTGCTGCTATAAACATTGGGGTACAAGTGCCCCTATGCATCAGCACTCCTGTATCTCTTGGGTAAATCCCAGCAGCAGCTCCAAGAGGCAGACTGTCCATTTTACAGAGGAAGTGATTGAGGATTGGTAAGTGTTGAGAATTTGCTCAAGGTCTCAAGAGGTCTAAGCAGGTTAGTACTATGATGTTAGATTCCAAAGTCCCTGCTCTTACATATTCACTATCAGAATTTATAGGAGATTCAAGAGAGGTGTGTGTTTTATCCTCTTTTTTAATCTTCTTTGTTATTAGTGAATTTTTAGTATCAGTTATCAGTTAGTCTACTAGTGTACTTTTTTCAAGATTTATTATATATATGCATATATATAAATATATATGAAAAATATATATATTTTCATCTTCTCCTGGCCCCACAAATTATGTAGCAGGTCATCATTTTGACAGAAATGCAAATGATGTGCTCTGGGGGTCAGGGCAGGTGAGGAGTGTCATCTGCACGGCCCATTTGGTAATGTCGAATGTCAAGTGGGCCCACAGGACACCCCTGAAGGAGCCACATGATGTTCCAAGGCAGAAACTGGGATAGCAACACAGCCTTGCTGGTCAGGTTCTTGGACACCAGTATCAAAAGTCTAGAATGAGGGAAAAGAGTCTAGTTGCCTGTAGCCCATGAATAGAACATGCAGGAAAGGTACTGAGTTTACCCAGAAAGCTAGGATTCCATTCACTACTTAGCACGTACTGAGTAATAATAAGTTAACAACTTTATAGTGTTTACTACGGACTAAATGTCCCAAAGCACTGTTCTAAGGGCTTACTTGTTCCAAACCAGTCAATTTTCCCAGCCACCTTATGTGGTAGGTATTATAGAAAAAAACAATTTTCCTCATTTTAAATATGAAGCTATCAAGGTATAGAGAGGTTAAATAACTTTCTCAGTATCACACAGCCAGAAAATGATAGAGTAAGGATTTGAACCCAAATACTCTGTCTCCAGAGTTTCTGCTTCAGCCACTCCAGTATACTGAATACTAGCATTATTCTTTCTAAAATCCGTTACATTCCTATGACTTACAATAAAGAGAAAACTTCTTAACATGAACTAACCTTCCTGGACTGGACTCGCCACCTCTCCAGCCTCATCTCTCCCACTTGCCCTTTATTTGAGATGCTGAAGCTACCTATGCTTCCTCCTGCATGCATAGGTAGGCATTGTATTTTCCAAGGATGACCACCATGATATGTTCCAATCCGCATTCACTTCTTAGAGTATGACAGTGAAGATCTTCAGTGAAGACGTGAGGTCTGTGTCCCCCTCCCCCTTGAATATGGGTGGGCCTATGGTTATAGCAGGAGTGATGCTGTCTGACATCCAAGTGGAGGCCATAAAGAACAATACTGCTTCTACCTGGTCCTCCTGGGATGCTAAATCCAGTTCTCATGTGGTAAAGAAACGGAGAGCTCACACAGGGATCTTGGAGGTAGGTATTTCCGTCTACAGCCAAGCTGAGGACCTTGCTGACTGCTAGCATCCCATTGCAGATGAGTGAAGAAGGCTTCAAGATGACTGCAGGCCCTACCATGGCCTGGCCACAACCACAGGAGAGACTCTGAGCAAGAACTGGCTCCCTGGGCCCAGCCAGTCCCTGGGATCGTGAAAGGTAATCACAAAATGATGGTCTTTCAAGCCACTGAATTTTTAGTGTCATCATTACATGGCGGTGGATATTGGAACAGGGTTGTTGCTCTTGCTGTGTTTTCTGTCCACACTGGTCTTAGCATCCTCTTTTCCTACACAACTTTCCTACACAATCTTAGATATCATAGAAGCTCCTCCAACTGCATCCCTAAGCCCCCACCAAGATGCTGGGTCATGTTGCTTTCTCATCTGCTCTTGGAACCTTCCTCCTTTCCTTTAGAGCAGGAACCACAAACCTTTTCTGTAAAGTGTTAGATAATAACTATGTCCAGCTTTGCAGGCCATGTGGTCTGGGTTTGCAACCACTCAGTTATGCAGTGTAGTGTGAATGTGAGTGACAATACATGCTGTGTCTTAACATACATTTACTTACAAAAGCAGGCAGGGGCCGAATTTGGCCTGAGGGCCATAGTTTGACAACCTCTGCTTTCCAGCAATAGTTCCCAATTGTCTGCATTTTAGAATCACCTGGGGGGAGCTTCTGAACCTTCCAAAGCTCAGGCAGCACCCTAGATTATTTGGGAGGGGAGCCTTAACTAAGTAGTGGGTGAATCTAATGAGCAAGAAAGGCTGCAAATCACTGCCATCCAGCCTCGTCTCCATTTGTCATCATGCATTCCTGAGTGTGACTGCAGCTTTAGTGACCTCTCACCAGACTGTAAACTCACGGGAGCAGCTTTTACTTCAGGATTGTTCCCTAGTGCCTCGACCAGTGCCTGGCACATGGCCTGCTCCATATTTGTCAAGTTAGTAAATGAATAATAAATATTGGTTGAATGAACTTGTGAGCCTCCCTCAGTCTCCAAATCTTCAACAATTTTTCATTTTTTCCCCATGATTCTATTAATGCATCCTGCTTTCCCTAGGTTCACGTCCACAGGTTCATTTTTGGCTCTTCCTTTATTTTTTTTTTTTGCCGCCCCTTCTTCTCCCCCAAACTCAAATAATTGCTGAATCTTACCAACCTGCCTCCACGACACGAGTCACAGCCACCCTTCTTCGTCCATTCCAGCTGGGTTCAACTTGCTTCAAGTCTTCACCAATTTCTCCTGGATTCTTGGCAAGTCTTACCAAGGCTCTCTCAGCCTCCTGATCTCTCCTCCTCATATTCTCATTCTCTCTCCCCCCACACTCTCTCATCCATCCTGGAGCCACAGTGATGTGAACTTTGGTGCCAAGAACATCATGGATTTGGATTTGGGTCCAGGAACCAGGATACTCTTGGTTGGGTAAGTCATCAGCCTCTCTGAGTCTCTGTTTCCTTATTTGAATTGCGTGGTTAAAACATTCTTGCAAGAAGCTGGCATGCCACCCAGAAAATGCTAACACCAAGCCTGCCACACAGGAGGCACCAGCCTCTGTTATTTTCTGCACCCTTCATCTCAGCTGGCTTGCCTGAGACACCCCCTCCTCCCACTAGAATGTAAGCACCACAAGGGAGGGTTGTGCCTGGTTTCTTGACTCTTATATCCCCAGTCTGTTGCTTTTTATAATCTCCATAGCTTTTCATTTCAGGATCTGTGTTGATTTGATCCTAGCCTACTCTTCTTGGCATAATCATGGCATTATGTGTCTTGTGCCAACATTATTGGCTTCTAGGTATTATCAGATGACTTTTAGGGTTAGTATCTAATTAAATTGTGTGTGTCCTTCGTGCATTTTCCTGAGCCATAGAGCTCATCCAATAAATCTTGGAATACATTTCTCACTGAATGAATGCACCCAATTTCCTAACTCTGGGACACAGGGATTGCCTTAAAAGGAAAAACCTTGGCAAGAAACTACACATGATTTTGGAGGTGATTCAAAGTTATAGTTCTAAAGTTGAAACTGGATTCCTCAAGTGCCAGTGGCAAAGACAAACTGTAGAGAACAAATGTACCTTGTTTGTAAACAGAGTTTGCAAAGATAAACCGGTTCATCTCCCATATGTGTTTTCCAGCTGGAGCTCATAAGCAATTTCCCTGGAGTTCAGGCTTCAGTGTGGGGGCATCCCCCCTGCAGATTAAGCCTTGCTGCCTTAATGCATAACACACCTCTAGATTAGGTTACAGTATGGCTCTACATGCTGCTAGGAGAGGGTCTGCCCTGGAAAAGGTGTAACTACAAGCATCCTTCTATACCCCCATCCCATTTCTTGCCTCCTACTGAGAGTTATTGCAGACACTTCTGAATATAATCATAAAAGTGGTCTGTAGATTTCTTACTCGACTTTAGTCCTGGATAAGTAGTGACATCCCTGCCCAGGCACCAGGTTATACTGTTCCCTGTACTTCCCTGTTACATACTCTTGGTTAAAATACATGGAACTGAACAGATTCTGTGGCTCAGAGCAGCAATAGTGGGCCACTAGTTAAAGAGTAGTAACATTTGACTAATACCAAACTTCAGCAGGTCTTTTTGTCACCCTGTGAAAATTAAGATATGTCTGGGTATGAAGAGCTGTTTGGGTCTAAATATATTTTGCTGTAATTTTTAAAGATAGGTTTGTAAGGCTGAGTTACTGGGTAGCACCCAAAGCAGAGCAAGTGCCTGCTTGGTTGCTGGTTCTGGAAATAGCTTTTCATATAACCTAAGGTGACCAGCTGTTCTGGTTTGCCTGGGACTGAAGGGTTTCCCAGGTTGTGGGATATCTGGTGCTAGAATTAGGAAAGTCTGAGGAAAACCAGGAAGAGCTTGTCACCCTAATAATAGCTGATGGCTTGACAAAGTTACCTAAGAGAAACTCTTGCACAGGCACAAAATTGTACCAGACTATTTGTTTGAACTCTGTGTGTTGACTCCATGTAGATTTTCTTTGGCATTTTTATACGTCTATGTCTCATCTTCATGTATTTTATATCTATATCCACACATTGCTATTTGATTGAGCCATATGAAATTCTCAAATATTCAACAATTTTTGATCACCCTTCCTCCCAAACCCAGCTTTTCATACAGTTCAACCTATTTTTATTTATATCTGTTTTTCTAGGCTGTGTGTTGAGTACTTTACATGTATTAATTTATTTAATTATCCTAACAGTCTTTGGAAATTAAGTGTTGTTACACCATCTGGTAACAACAAAGAGGTTAACTTCAGCATGACACATAGCAAATAACACTAAATTAAATTCTATATTTTCATTACCCACTGAAGACTAAGTATCTCTAATACTTATCACAAATTTGCAAGGTAGGGATTTATTGTGCTTATTTGATAGATTAGAAAATGAGATGAGGGTCTCCTGGGTGGTTCAGTCAGTTAAGTGTTGGACTCTTGATTTTGGCTCAGGTCACGATCTCATAGTCATGGGATTAAACTCCACATTTGGCTCCATGCTTAACGTGGAGCCTGCTTGGGATTTTCTTTCTTTTTCTTTCTCTCTCTCTCCCCCCTTACCCCTCGCCACTTGCATTTTCTCTCTCTCTCTCTCTCTCTCTCTAAAGAAAAATATGTTTTTAAAAAAGTTTTAAAAAAAGAAAGAAAATGAGATGAAGAGAAATTACACAATGTACTCAAGACTACACAGCTGTCTTTGAACAGCATATCCTTATTTTATGCTTCCCTTCACTGGGCCAATTTTCTTCTCAAAAGGTGCTAGCTTCAAGAATGACCTTGATCTCCATGCATTTAATCAAATACAGTTGTGTCTCAACATTTTGTCATGAAAATTTTCACACATATAAAAACTGGAAAAAACTGTATAGTGAACATCCTTATTTCCATGGTCTAAATTCTATAACTGTTAATAATTCAGCACATTCACTTAATCACATATCTGTCTATATGAGCATCTGTCTAACCATCAAACCATCTTAGTTTTTTGATGTATTTCTTAACTTTTTTTTTTTTTTTTTTTTTTTTTGAGACAGAGAGAGACAGAGCATGAACGGGGGAGGGGCAGAGAGAGAGGGAGACACAGAATCGGAAGCAGGTTCTAGGCTCTGAGTCATCAGCCCAGAGCCCGACATGGGGCTCGAACTCACGGACCGCGAGATCGTGACCTGAGCTGAAGTCGGACGCTTAACCAACTGAGCCACCCAGGCGCCCCTGGATGTATTTCAAAGTGAGTTGCAGACATCAGTACCCTTCACCCCTAAACATTTCAGCATGGATATCATAGGCAAAAGTTCAATATTAATTTATAGACTTTTTTAAAAGGTAAAATTTACATATTGTGAAACACCTTATAATGACATGTATGATTTGATGACTTCTGACAGATGCATACACTTGTGTAACAGTCCAAACTCTAGTCAAGATATGGAATATTTCCATTAACCCAGAAGATTCTTTAACACACCTCTGTAGCCAATCCTTGCTGCCTACTCCACCTCCACAGGCAACAGATGCTCTGATTTTGTTCACCATATATTACTTTCATCTGCTCTAGAACTTCATATAACTGGAACCATACAGTAAAAACTAGTTTATGTAAGACCTCTTTCACCCAGCATAAATTTTTTGAGATTTATACATGGTTTTGCACAAATCAGTAGTTTAATTATTTTCATTGTATTATCAAATGAACATAGCCCAATCTGTTTATCCATTTTCCTCTTGATGAACAGAGGAATGGGTTGTAAACGGGTTGTTTCCAGTTTTTTACTATTATGAATAAAGCTGCAATGAACATTCTTTTTATAAGTCTGTGTATATACATACGCTTTCATTTCTGTTGGTAAAAACCGAGACTTGGAACTGCTCAATCACAGGCAGGTATATGTTGAATTTTATAAGAAGTTGCCAGAACTTTTGCCAAAAAGGCTGTACCCCACCAGTAATGTATGAGAGTTATGGGTTGTTTCATGTCCAAGGTAGGATTTACATCTGCCATTTTCTTATTTGCTTTCTTTTTTGTTCCCATATTTTTCCATACTGCTTTCTATTTTGTTAACCATATATTTCCTAATGTACTAAATTAATTCTCTTGTTTCTTTTACTATTTTTTTGAGTTATTATCTTATTGGTTGCCCTAGGAATTATAATTTATATCTTAAACATGCTAGTTCTAATTCATACTGAGTCAATTTCAAGAGTATACAAAAATTTAACTTTTATATAGCTCTATTCCTTCCTTACTCCTTTGGGGACTTGTTGTTGTTGTTGTTGTTGCGCTGTTTTTCAGTTTTGTTTTGTTTTAGAGAGACAGCACGTGAGCAGGGGAGCCCTCTTTCCTTATTCCTTTGTACCACTGCTGTATACAAATTATATCTTTATACATTGCATGCCCATCAATACAAATTTATAATCATTGCTCTTTAAAGTTGTCTTTTAAACAAGGTAGGATTATGGGCCACCTATGTGGCTCAGTCTATTGAGTGCCCGACTCTTGATTTGTGATCAGGTCATGATCCCAGGGTCATAGGATCCAGACCCCATGAAGCTCCATGCTGAGCATGGAGCCTGCTTAAGATTCTCGCTATCTCTCTCTCTCTCTCCCTCTGCTCCTCTCCCCCACTCACTCTCTCTCTGTCTCAAAAAATAAATAAAAATTTTAAAAAATACCTTAAATCAGAAAAGATTACAAAAAAAAGAGGTAAAACCAGAAAACAGATTTATAATGTCCTTTATTTATGGAGTTATCGTTTCCAATTCTTATTTCTTTACACAGATTCCATTTACTATCTAGAGTCTTTTCATTTCAGATTAAGGGACTCTCTTGAGCATTTCTTGTAGGGCATGTTTTCTAGTAACAAACTTGCTCAGTTTCTGCTTATTTGGGTATGTGTTAGTTTCCTTATTTTTGTAGGATGATTTTTCTGGATATAGAATTCTTATTTTACAGCTCTTTGAATATTTTATGCTACTGCTTTCTGGTCTTCATGGTTTCTGATAAAAAGTCAGCTATTAATTTTATTGATGAACACTTATATATGATGAGTTGTTCTCTTCCAACTTTCAAGATTCTCTCTTTTTCTTTCTTCAGATTTATTATGATGTGTCTAGGTTTGTACATCTTTGAGATTATTTTACTTGGACCTTGTTGAGCTTCTTAGATATGTAGATTAATGGTTTTCATCCTATTTGGGGTTGGTTTTGATAGTTATTCTTCAAATGTTCTTTTTTCCCCTTTCTTACCTCTCCTTTTGGGACTCCCAGTATGTGTGTTAGTATGCTTGATAGATAATGCCCCACAAGTCTCTGCAGTTCTGAAATTTTTTTTTCATTCTTCTTATTTATGTTCCTAAGACTATACAATCTTACTTGACCTATCTTCAAGTTCACTGATTTTTAAACCCACCACCTCAATGTGTTCTCCTATTAAATTTTTCATTTGAGTGTTTATACTTTTCAACTTCATAATTTCTATTTGTTTATTTTATCATTTATATTTCTTTATTGATATTCTCTATTTGATGTGACATTGTTTTCAATTTTTCATTTTAGCCTTTGGACATGGTTTCCTCTGGTTCTTTGAACATACTTAAAATACCTCATTTAAAATTTTGTCTAATAAATCTCACATCTGGGTTCCTCAAAACTGTTTCATTTATATTGACTGCTTTTTTTCCTAGAAAAAAAAGGCTGTATTGGTCAGAGTTCTCCATAGAAACAGAAGCAGCATATATCCTATATATGCTATTGCTACCTTTAATTTAACCCAAGTTGAGTTGCCACATGCAACCTCATAAGCGAGGCCATGTTCCCTTCTGTTTCCACTTTTTTACTTGTCTCTCACTTTGGTCCTTGCCCTTAAGGATTGGATTCAGCCCTCCTAGCCTTCTAAGGCGTCCACCTGAGAACTGCAGATCGTCACATTAATGATGTTAATGGTCACTTCTTTCTGGTCTTGCTCACTCCATAGACTATCCTCAGCTACAACTCCTATTGAGCATCTTGGCTCATGTTTAATATAGCCCACACTCTACCCATTTATTCATTTCTGACTTTCATTCCTCCTAAATTTACTGGAAGGAGCTATTAAGCTCCCTCGATAATTTTTATCAGAAAGAACAGTCATACTTTCTCAATCACGGGCCCCATCCTGTATTTTCTTATTTCCCTTTCCAAAATGTTTTTTTTTTCTTTCACAATTGTAAGATAAGAGACACAATGCTTGTATTTTCCACGTAAGAACTATTATTCATATTCATATTGGTGCTGCTGAAAGACTCCCTTTTGAATCTTTTTGGTTCTCACTCAAAAAGTCACTCACTTCTTGATTTCTCTTTTTGTTTCTTCACTAATGTGCATAACAATTGTATGTCTTAGGTCTAGATATACAAGCTAAACCCCACCAATATGTAGAGTAAATATTTCAAGAACTGGTTATTTAAAATTGTTAGCAAAAAATTCAAACTAGTAAGACCTTTTTTTTTCTACATCCTTCTCTGAATTTGAAGATGTGTCATATAACACATATCTGAGATAGTGTGGGGGCAGCCTGGGAATGGTAACTGTGTTCCTAAAACAACAGAGATGTCATGTAGCACTTTGGTTTAGATAAGTGAACATTTGAGCTGAGGACAAGATGTAGGCAGAGGATACTAAAGCTCCAACTAATTAGGGAGTTATCACTTGAAAAGTTACATAGCTCTGGGTCAGTGAAGTAACAGCTATCAAAGGAAACTTCTGGGAGCCATCTTGCTTTCATTTCACTATCTTCTGATGACAGAATAAGCAGTATGATATGGTAGCGTGTTCCCTGAAGTTCACTGCCCTTTCCATATCAGTGCCAAAATAAAAAGATCATGAAGAAACAGACAAAAACATTCTAATAGTTTGAAATGCTTCTGAATTTTAAATGGATTTTGTAAGAATTAACTAACTCCTTTCAAATAACATAAAATTAAACTTCTTGTAGATGATATAAGCAAACAGTGTCTATTGCTCATTAATGGGCCAAAACATATTCAGGATGATTTTGACATTTGTTTGTCTCTGTCATATAAGGACTTTCCTAATAGCCATAGGAAATCAGAGCAAAAGAGGGTGGGATAATCCTTCCATCCTTTTTGCATCCTTTTTATTTCTAAATGTTATGTAGGAATAAAGGATCTGTAAAATTCCATTCTCTTTTTTTATTTCAGCTATATCATGATGATTTCTAATGTGTAAAGTATTGATGTATGTTTTGGGGACACATACACACACACATACATACACACTAAACCCATTCCTTATGAAACTTACAACCTAAAATATGGTTGTAAAATATGAACATTTGATAACTAAATTCAGTATAGAAATTAAGATGAAAAAAATTATTTGGGGATGCAGTAGTCAGGATTTCACTTGAAAGATTATTCTTTCAAGGAAGTTCTTCAAGGGGTGCCTGGGTGGCTCAGTCGGTTAAGCACCTGACTCTTGATTTTGGCTCAGGTCATGATCTCACAGTTTGTGGGTTTGAGCCCCACATTGGGCTCCATGCTGGCAGTGCAGAGCCAGCTTGGGATTCTCTCTCTCTGCCCCTCCCCTGTCCATGCTTGCTCTCTCTCTCTTAAAATAAACAAATAAATTTTTTAAAAAAGAAAAAAAAAAAAAAAGAAAATTCTTCAAGGTATTCCTTGAAAGACTAACACATTTAGAGGTAAATGGCCATAGCACAAACCAAAACTGGAGGCTGATGCACATAGAGGCCCAGCCTTGCTGTAATAAGGGGTTCACACAGGGGAGCCGTGGGAGGGAGCCTAAGCTGAGGCCATGCTGTACTTATAAACTGGTTAAGTTCTTCGTACCTCCAGAGCCTCGAGCAGCAGTAGTACCATTGCAGAGGTGTCCCTGTCATTTGTGCGGCATGCTCCTTCATGGCAGACTTTTCACTGCCTACCCACCCTACCCACCCCCCAGCTCCTTCTCCTGGCCATTGCCTCTCCTTGCTGGCCTCCTCTGGCACCTCCTTCCCCTGTCACAGCCCATTTCATTTGATCATTCAAATGGATACAATTGAATCTTTTTATATAATGGAACATTTTTTATATTGAATCTTTCCTCATTGAACAAAATTGAGGCAGCTCCCCAAATCACACAACATAGCAAGATTTTAAAAAATAAAAACATTGGGGGGACTTGTTTTCAATAAATAAAGCCAAAGGCAAAAAAAAAAAAAAAAGGTGGAATTGTAACTATTCCCAGTGAGTTTTAAATTTGGCTCTGAGCTTCTTAGCAACAGAAGAGGAGAGCAGTATTTGTAAGATTCACACACCCTATGACATTTTAATCTATAGGTGATTATTTTGACATAGTCAAAAATCTCCATTAAGTATACTGGGATTAAAATAGAAAACAATTAAACAAAAAAACAACCTCAAGACTGGAACACACACACACACACACACAGCCTGAATTCTAGTCCTAACTCTCCCAGTAATTGCTGCTGATATCAGTCACTTAATCTCATTAGGTCTCAGTTTTCTCATATATAAAAAAGGGACTCCATTTGAAGAGGTAATGAAATCTTTCCAGCCCTAACAAGGGCCAGCCTGGCCCCTTGAGCTTCCTAATAGCTGTCAAGTATGAATCTTCTAAAGCCAAGCCCTCTGAGTTCAAATGCTAGCTCTCCTCCTTTCTAGCTGTGTACACTTGAGCAAATGATTTAAGCAGTTTTAAGGGTTAAAATACATACAGAACAGCACATTACCCAACAACCAATAATTCCTCAGTAAATGTTAACTCTTAGCCCCATTAACTACTGGGTGGGCAGCTCAGTAACGTGCACAGAAAAGACGTAAGTAATGACAGCATCATTGGAAAGGTTTCTACATGCTACTTGGTAACCTATAATATAAATGAACAGAGGAACATAGTTTCTTAGCCAGTAACTTTCAGAATCTATTAACCTGAGACTCAAAGTCAGAAACATAATTTATATCCGGATCTGTTATACACACATGCATATAAACATATAAAAACAAAATGTCATAAAACAAATTTAACCCTTACTATGTGTTTTGCACTTTGATCCATCCTATCTTATCCTATTATCCTATCCTATTTTCCAACACTGGTTCCTAGCCACTAAATTGATTGTATGACGTAATAATGGCTCTCAACCCAATAGGTCACATTTAGCTTTGAGTAAAAAGATGCATATTCTGGTCCAACAAGATTGAAACAGGCTCACAGATACTTAGTGTCCAGGGAGAGAGGAAAAGCTACTTCCACCGGCTCTGATGTCAGTTTCAGTCCCCCCTCCCCTTCCCCCCCCCCCACATCCCTATCCCTGCCACACCCGCCACTAAGAAAAACACTAGTTATGCTTTAGCCAACTCGTAATGTGTAGATACAAGCAACTCATTTCACTTTTACCCAGACTCTAAGATAAAACTTTCCATCATCAGCTGTAGGAGTGAAGTGATCGCTTAAATATTTGTAGTTCTCATTCTACCAGGTTTTCAGTGTCTCACTTATCACCAGGTTAAAAGTGCAATCAGAGAGTGTGGCTTTTCCTGGCGTGCTGTCTAGCGGCACCACCACCCCACACCAGCTCGTAAGTGGTCCTCGTCAGCACACACCACATTTTTCATACTGGCAATTTTGCTTTCAGCTGATGACGTACTTCACCGTCTTGCTATTTGGGTAACATCGAAAAGATACTATGGTAAAGACCAAAGTGCAGACAACAGTATGGTGATTCCACAAATAAATCATGATGATGTGATAATATGCTTCACTTCTAAGTCTTCTACGAAGATCGGCTACATCCTTACCCAAAGGATAATTTTGAGAAACATCTTCAAGTGCAGACAGGGCACGATGCCAAGGGAAGAACAAGAGGCCTGTGGGGTTCACCCGAGATCCCTGGGTCCAGAACAGAGAAGCAGGGTTTTGAGGCAAAACTATGTCACTATGTAGTCTACCGTTCTCAGAATTGTCTCACACTTATCCCTCACGTCCAAAGAAAACACCCCGAGGTTTTTAAAATGTCTTCTGTTCAATTCAACATGTTCCTTCTTTCAACTTCCCGAAGTTATTTACCGTGTTCCTTCTATATGTGAAGGCCTTTTCTAGGCTCGGTGAGGGATAGAGAAGAGCTATA
This sequence comes from Puma concolor, assembly GCF_028749965.1. Taxonomy (NCBI): domain Eukaryota; kingdom Metazoa; phylum Chordata; class Mammalia; order Carnivora; family Felidae; genus Puma; species Puma concolor. The sequence goes on from NC_141671.1 coordinate 77,437,395, forward strand.
GAACGTGACCCCTGCCCTGACGGGGATTGGGAAAATTACAACTAGCATTTGCAAGCACTTACTATGTGCCAGGCGTTGAGCATTTCCTCATTTGACTCCTATTCTGAGACGTACATACTATTATTACCTCATGTTCCAAATGAAAACCCTGAAGTTTAGAATCTAAGTCTGTCACGGAAAAGTAAGGATTCAAACTCAAGCAGGCTGACCCCAGAGCCCACACTCTTTCCCATGATGCATACAGGGGATGAAAAACTCAACTAAAGGTTGCAGTCTGATGGACCAAAGAGCCGGTGCCAATCACTGCCCAGAGACAGCTGAATAAGGGTAGGGGGATTTTTTTTTTTTTTTTTTTTTTGCTTATTTGGGTACTCCTAGATACACAACAGCCCAGAGTATTTTGAGGAAATACAAAAAAAGGTCCTACGTAAAAGAGATTTAGTGTTACACAGATTGATAAGTATGTCCTTTCCTCCTTGCATGCATACTAACATGGAGTTTTTCTGCTCTTTAGTATGAGCCACAGGATTGGAAGGTTTTTCAGAGAAAAAAGGGTATGGCTTACGTTCTAGATTGATTGCAAAATGTGTCCTTATCCAGAGTTGACTATGTTGATAATGTCATGTAGGCACCCTGGCCACTTTCAGATAGCATTACTTCACTCTATTATGTTCAAGGTCCAAGAGAGGTGTCCACCTTTTCTCTACATTTCTATTTAGAATAGCTCTATTAACTAAGTGGATGTTAACATTTCTGCTTTCCCAGACATGTAAATTTGGATTTCCAAGAAATTCATGCAAGGAAATATCTTGCTCTTAGTCACTGAAGTATGCAAAGAAAAAAAGAAAGGTGGAAAGAAAGGTAGAAAGAAAAAGGAAGGAAGGAAGGAAGGAAGGAAGGAAGGAAGGAAGGAAGGAAAGAAAAGAAAGAAAGAAAGAAAGAAAGAAAGAAAGAAAGAAAAGAAAGGAAGAAAGAAAGAAAGAAAAAGAAAGAAAGAAAGAAAGAAAGAAAGAAAGAAAGAAAGAAAGAAAGAAAGAAAAGAAAGGAAGAGAAAAGAAAGGAAGAGAAAAGAAAAGAAGAGAAAGGCAGAATATTCTATCAGGAGAGAGTTATGTGCATAATATGATGGTCTTTCCAGGCTGCTGGTCAATCAGGCAATATGGGCACAGGTGAGTGCTGAAGGAACTGATCTACCTAGAGATTCTCAAGGATGAACTTGCCTCTTTGAGGCCTACAAAGCATAAGTCTGTCATAGATGAGACATATTTCATGCTAAGCTGTTAAAACCACAAGACTACTATTACTCATGGAACAGCAGCCATTTCTCAGACCTTAGTCTGGGATCTCTTGGTTCAGAGACACTTACAGAGCTCACAAAAATGCAGATTCCTGGGAGGCTGCCTGACATCCTTGGTGAGGCACTGGAATCCACATTTTAAACAAGCTTCTCAAGTGACCACATTTGAGAAATGCTAGTCTCAACAGTAGCGCTGTGAGCGCTGTGACGTGCCAGTGTGTTTTCAAGAAACATTTTGAGAAATTACAAAACATTCATCAGTGGTTTTCAAAGCAATTTCCATAGAATAACAATCCCAAGAGATGGTTTATAATAAGCAATTTCCATGGTCAAATAAGTTTCAGGACATTTCTTCCAATACACCTCCTCTTAAAGGCTTCTAATATGCATGTTAAAGGTTCTGAGAAGTCCTGCAGGGAAAAAACCTGTTTAACAACGCAAGGATTTCCCAAATAGATTTCACCACAGGACTCTTCTTTGGAATAACGCTAATTTTCCATAGAACTAGGATTTTTCAGGCTGCTTTGGGGAAATGCTGGTGAAAAGCTAATGGCAGAATTTCTAGAGAAGATGAACTAAGTCTGGAGATGCAGGGTCCCTGCTTTAATCCCCCCTTTTAAGGAATCCTTACAGAAAGGTGAGAAACCTCACAGCTTATTAATTACAGTTCACATCTGTGTGGTTTTTATAGTTCCATAGGCCCCTTCTCACACCTTTTCTCACTAAGGAAAAAATCTTCATATGATTCCTGTGAGCCGAGCAGATCAGGTATTATTGTCTCCATATCACAAGTGAATACATACATTCACGGGGGGTGAAGAGTTTGTTTACCTAGGTTGTCCATCTCCGTATCTTGTGCTTTCTTCAAAACATGAAAGCTTTTGATGACCTGGCAGCTAAGGTTCTAAGAATATATCAGCCTGTAGCATTTTGCTAAATTCACTAATAATGTTTTATCTTTTTTATGGGAATAGTGATGATACTGACTGGTCACTGGTAGAAAGAGCTGTGACTTATTTTTCCAATAGTGGGGATGAATTGACTTGAACTCAGACTTCCCTACTTCTCTCCTGCATCCTGTAGAGTCCAGTGGCCCAGGTTATGACACAGAGTGAGCCATGGCTGGAGGTGAATTTGTAATTGGGAAGTTATTTTCATCCATGCAATTTTGCTTGGCCCTCATAAGACATGGACTAAATTATTTCTAAGCCATGCCCTGACTACATGAGTTAACATATTCCATTGATAAAACTATATTTCTTATAGCAAATAAAACCTATGGCTTTCATGAGTTATTACCCTACTACCTTTGTTCTTTTATTTTTAGGACTTTTCCCCCCTGTGTTTCCATAGCTTAACTTCTCTAGGGTGTATTCTAACTTCTTCTAGTATCAAGACTTATGAACTTTCATTCACTAGCATGACTACCAAAACAATATTTAGACTGATGGCTAAATTTTAAGACTCCATGTTTAAATACATTTGCAACAAACCACTCTAATAGTGAGCATACATCTGGGTGTACCTGGGAAAGTTTTCTGCCTCTCCAACATCCTTGATAATGTGGCTAAATAACACATTCCTGGATTTAATATATCTTCCCCCGCCCTCTCTCATCCATCATCTCCCATTAAATCTTGATGTTTGTGACAAATTTGGGATAAGACTATAGACAGGTGTACATTTCAATAATTATTGAACATGTAGAACTAAACAAATTTCCCCCAAGTTTTAGTTTCTAAATATTTTTTTTCAATATCAAAAAGTTTACCTACTTGTACATAGCAACTCCTTTTCTTCTAAATTTAACTGAGCCTTATTTTCTTAGGTTTTTAAACTATTAAACATGCAGACATTTCTAGAAACACTCCGTGTTCCACCCCAACTCTGTAATCTGTTTTGTTATAACTGATCCAGAGAAAATAAAAATGCATCGTGTTTGAAGTCTACACCATTCAAGGGTAAACTGTGTCTCACTTTGAGTCACATTATACGTTCATTGTATCTAGAAAAACAATTTGGATAATAAAAGTGCCAAATGTTAACTTAAGCTATAAACATATAGTGGCATATTTACATCATGCATCAAACTTTTCTAGATTTTCTTTCTTAATGCTTCTCATCTTGCACTAAAATTCTTAACCCATTTGTTTCATGATTTATGGGATAGATTAATTATTTTTGATTAATAAAAATTGGAAACTTTAATTGGACCCTATTTGAGGTTTGGTTGCATTAAATGAATCTACTGGTGATCAAAAATGTATTTTTAAAGGGAGTTTAGGCTAATATATCAACAAATGAGGAGCTATAAACATGATTAATACACACATTAGACTTTCCTTATCACATTTTGCTGGCAGTTTTTATCCGGTCACAGCTAAAATTCCATTGAGTTCTTTCTCCTTTTGTATAAAATACAGATTATGTGGAGACAGCAGTCTGAGCAACTGGAGTTTCATCTTGTCTGCCCATTAATTATTAATGCTGTTTCAGTACTTCTTATCTATCACTGCTGAGAGATGGAGGGCTGTATTTTTATAGTCAGTTTCCAGTAAAAAAAAAAAAAAAAAAAAAACAGGCTGGGATGGTGCCTCTGCACTTGGCCATAGAGAAAGGACCAAAAGTACTTTCATTTTTATGAAACTGTTAAAAAGGAATGTTCTAACTCACTAATTTTACTCTTGTCCCGAAGGATACTGCGATTTTTGATGAGTAAACAAAAGCTGAGAAATGTAAATGTCTATTTTGACATCTTTTTCAAAATACGGTGATTTTAAAAGTTTGAATTCAGGCCAGCCTGAATATTGCATATTGTGCGTTGCCCAAGTGGCACTGATAGATCCATGTGAGCGGAATTTAGCTTTATGTCTCCATTACTTGAGTAATGGACTTAATGCTCCTGTAGTACAACGTTGTGATTTAGAGCCCAAGCTGAAAGGTATGGCACGCTGGCAAGGCGACTTTGGCAAGTGACTTACTGTGCTAAGTCTCAACTCCCTCATCTGTATGAGGATACCTTTTTCACAGGGTGGTGAAAGGATTAAATAAAACACACCAGTTAAAGCAGGTTCCAGTCAATGGCAGTAAACCCTGAAACTCATTGCTTTTGTCTGTTTTCTTTACTAAAATCAGTGGAATGAATAACCCTAATTTTCAACAGGAAATAAAACAAAAACAGAAAAAGTTGATTCAAAGAGTATTTCAACAACTTCAAGCGGGGGCCGGGAGGGAGTGAGGTGAAAAAAGATGTAAGTAAAGTTCCAAGACTAGCAGTTCTAACAAATAATAGAAAAGCAGAAGATTTGACTTACTAAGTAGAACAGGTTTTGGGATATCAAGATGCTTTTCTACAATTACTTGATGACCCTAAATAGATCACATGAAATTCCCTTTCATGTTCGATTTCTCCTTTATTAAATGTATTGAGGATACAATGCAATACGAATGTACTGTACTTGTTACTAGTGAGTGTGTGGAAAACCTCAGAGCACATGAGCAAATGCATCTTTCACACATACTTGCATCACTCTGAACATGTACACCTATGATAACAGCATTCTGCTGAGAATAAGTGCGTCAGAGACCACTCATTGTCCCGCAGGATCCATTATCCTTGCCACCCACCACCCTCACCCCCTGCCCCAGTTCTAGGGGCACTTATAGCCACTCAACCAGAGAACTCCTCTGTAGGTCCCCCTTATAACCAGGTGTGACCAGGGGACTGTTATTGCCATTTAAATGAGAGCACAAGTGGTGTATGTAACTTCTGAGTCACATCCTTAGAGAGAAAGCTGCTCGTACTCCTTGTCTTCTCCCCTTGCCACAGGCTGGGATTGGGGTAATGACCTACTTCAACCATGAGGACAGGGTAAAATCCCAGGAATTTGCAAATTAGCCAAATAGAAGGGACCTGAATCACTGGATGACCTTGAGGAAAAGAGGCACCTAGCTATCTATTCTATGGACTGTAATGTAGAAAAGAAATAAACTTCTGTAGTCTTACATTCATTCCACTTGGAGTTAATTTTTTGCAGCACGTTACCTTAACCCTAACTAAACAGTGGGCCACATCCTTCCCAGGCAGTAGGGCTCTTGCTGTGGATGATTAATGTGTATTTGTAACTTGAAAGAGTTGACCTGCTTCACGATGCAAATGGCTCTGGTCAATCATTATGATTTACAGCAGAATGTAGGTAATAGTTCAAAAAATAAAATCGTTAAATTTTGTGGCCATTTGTTTCTTCCTTATCCTTTATTGTTAAAGGAACAAAGAGATGAAGGGAGAAAAACTGAGGACCATACAAACAAAGATTGCTTGCTGACACTGTCCTGGCTTTTGTGACAAGAATAGCTTTTAGGGACTCTGGGACAGAAAGCAATACTGTCAAGTGTAACATGCACGACAGCTGTTCGATACCAAAAAAGCACCGAAGGGTTCCTAACTCCTTTTTCCGCACATACCACTAATTCTCAGATGCCTCTGTGATTATTTTTTTTTTTTTTTGCATCACAGTGGTGGTTTACCAGCCAATAGAAACACAGTATTAGTCCACGTACTAGTATTAACAAAACCTTAAGCTAGAATGAGAACTAAATGTCTTTGAGCAGTCTGTACTGAACCTAATATGTGACTTACTATGATAAAAAGTCATGATATTATAGGAATAAAGAAGTATGTTTTCACCTTAAAAGCATGGGCCTAATTCACTGCCCATATCTCAAAAGTTTAACATAATTTTTCTAGTCAGGTAATGGTTTGGTTTAGGACAATGTAGTGGGTTCACCTTACTTTCCTTTATAATGTGCAGCTGGGAGACACTTGTAACTCTCTTCCCAGCCAGGGGGATCATGTGAAACTAATTGACTCACATTTGGCTTTAACAGAAAAATAAAGTCTAAGTAACTGAGCTAATCACACCAGCTATGTTAGAATAGAAACATATGCAGTACCCCCAATGTCTTACTTGATTTGCTGTTACCATCATTCTAGCGCTTCATAAGAAGTGAAGAAAAGGAGGGGCGCCTGGGTGGCGCAGTCGGTTAAGCGTCCGACTTCAGCCATGTCACGATCTCGCGGTCCGGGAGTTCGAGCCCCGCGTCAGGCTCTGGGCTGATGGCTCAGAGCCTGGAGCCTGTTTCCGATTCTGTGTCTCCCTCTCTCTCTGCCCCTCCCCCGTTCATGCTCTGTCTCTCTCTGTCCCAAAAATAAATAAACGTTGAAAAAAAAAAATTTAAAAAAGAAGTGAAGAAAAGGAATATCACGTGTACATAGATCATAGGGTGGGCATTAATGGTTAATTGCCAGTTCATATCTTTGTGAAAAATATTCTCAAGTTATGGCATACTCTTCCTATGGGACACTGCTGAACAAATAATGGCCATCTCAGTGTTCTATGGTGTACCATGGTCTAAGAATTACTCAGGGACAAAATGTATATGTTATGTTTTAACTAACAAGTGATCTTCCTGCTCTGATTAAACATATGCTTTTAGCAATACCTCACAACTGGTGTTTCCAAAAGACACTAGAAGTCTCATGCAAGAAATGATTGAGCTGTTGCTGAATTCCTGAGTACATGGTTTTTCTTTGTAACATCTGAATTGATTTGACTGGTGAAGCTATCGTCAACCTCTACAGTGTGGTAGTGAGAGTTCTGGCTCTGTGACAGAAAGAACCAAATCAGGAAATGAGGGAAAATAACAACCTAGGGAATAATGGCTGAAAGAAGGACATTAATACTAAATAATGAAGAAGAATGTAAACAGATAAGAGATTCAGAGAGCCCTAGATCTTTAAAAGGCTGAAAGAGGGATGGCAAAGATAAAAAATGATAAGACTTGTCAAGAAGAACAAAGTCAATGTGTGTACGTTATTCAGTTTAAGGAATTAGAGTCACAAGGTCAAGTGTGGGTAACATTAAATATGAATAATGAGGAATAAAATAAGTAAAAAGCAAACTAGTTTCATAAATCAATTCCAGAGCAACCAGGCTAGGGGAAGAAAAAGAAGAACAGAGGATAACCCACTGTAGCCTGTTGAAATGTCAGGATCTATTACCAATTACTAAATATCAATGCGTTCGTGCAAAATCCTAGTGTTTGGGGTCACAAATCAGTGCATTCCATTGACCAGTGGGAACTAGAGAATTTGCACTTTGAAGTGTATTTAAGCAAAACATAATAAAACAAAACAAAAAACACTGGCATTTGTAGCAGGAGGGAAACGTATGTTAGAGGGTAGGTGGAGAGCAGGAACTCATGAGCCCTCATTGCAGTGCACTGTCCCAGGATGGCCTGTGAGCCAGCCTTGGAGGGGACCCCATTTCTGCCTCTTTGGCTGTATAGACAATACCGAGAAGAAGCTGCTATAAAGGACAAGCAAAAGGGGAAGGTCTGGAATGAAGATTTGGGCAAGAGTCCATACGCCAAGGTTAAGGGCCAGAGCTCTTGCTCTCTATGCTCTCCCACTGGGAGCTGTACAGGCAGGAGGAACAGGGATGGGCCCCTTGAGGAAGGAGGGGGACACTGGAGTTGGCCACTAACAACAGATTAAAGCCCAATGTAAACAGTGTGCCGGACACATGTGGGTCGCAGAGAGAGTGGTGATGAATAAGCATATATCCAGACAAGGACTTCAAACAGGAGGAGGCTGAGCAGTGATGAAAATGATTCAGTGCCGTCAGAAATGACTCACAAGAGCCACAGAATGTGAAGAAAATAAAGAGGAAGTGTCTACATTTATCAAAGCACTCGACAAAGGATAGGGGGATACACAATTAGGGAAAACAAATCATTGGGACAGGGAAAGGGAAACGAGAGGGGCTGTGGGCAGTGTGAGATGAGGAAATCCAGTGATGTAAGGGCAGCACTATAATACACTGGATTAATCCACTCTCTCTGAATTGTAGTGAACACAAACTAATCTTCCGGCTCCGGTGTTTATTCAATCCAAGGGAATGCTGACTCTGTTGGGCTACTACTGGGCTCTACCTGCTTTGCAATCATTTCCATTCCCAGGCTTCTTCTCCCTTTAGGGAGAGCTGATATCCAGCAGGTACCTATGGCCAGACTGACCAGGTGTTTATAGTGCCTATGTTACACCTACAAGGGAAGTGTTTATACCCATACACCATGGCTATATGCTTTGATTATCACCCCTACTTTATTTAAAAACAATTTTTAATTTTTTAATGTTTCATTTTTTTAATTTTTAAATTTTTAAATTGTTTAAATTTTAAATTGTTTAATGTTTGTTTATTTATTTTGTAAAATGTTTATTTATTTTTGAGAGAGACAGAGACAGAGCATGAGTGGGGGAGAGGCAGAGAGAGAGGGAGACACAGGCTCCAGGCTCTGAGCTGTCAGCACACAGCCCGACATAGGGCTCAAACTCACAGACCATGAGTTCATGACCTGAGCTGAAGTCGGATGCCCAACCAACTGAGCCATCCAAGCGCCCCAATGTTTATTTATTTTTTAGAGAGAGAGACAGAGAGACAGAGAGCTCGAGCAGGGGAGGAGCCAAGAGGGAGACACAGAATCTGAAGCAGGCTCTAGGCTCTGAGCAGTCAGCACAGAGCCTGACGTGGGGCTCGAATTCATGACCTGAGCTGAAGTCAGATGCTTAACCGACTGAGCCACCCAGGTGCCTCTATCACCCTTACTTTCAATTATTCTCTGATAATATTCTGAACTCATTTGAGCTAAACTTTTTTAAATGATATAATTAACATTTATGTTTTTGGATTAACTGTTCTAATTTTGATATCTATCTCTTTTTTTCTTTTTTCCCCTTGGTCCTGCTCAATCTTTCTAAACTACCTCTTGTATCATGTTTTCCACGTTTCGAATGGCTAGAGGGAACAGAGCTCCCCACTGACTTACAATGAACCCGGAGTGTGAGTGAGGAGAAAAAAGCCAAAACAAACTTGGGTTGTGTTAAGTCACTGAGGTTTCAGGGTGAATTTGTTACTGCAGTACATACCCTAGCCTGTGCTAACATTTATATGATGTTCACTGTAAATCAGGACCTACAGCCTTCAGAGTTTTATTCACCAAGATATATCCACAGGATTAGCATCATATGTGCTTTTTTATCCCTATTCAAGGTTTTCTGACCTTGAATCAGATTGAGTCGGTTTTCCCAGTCTGTATTTTGTAAATGAGAGATTCAGTTTGTTTACCACTCTTTCAGGTATTGAATATATGAACTTATTTAAAAAGTGGTCACTTTTATATATAAAACAAAACTCTTGGCTACAAACTGTTGACTATAATTCTATACTGTAGACATATATATATGAGCAAGTATCATTTTTACAAAACTTCAAAACATTCTTCTAGGCAGGAGCAAATGAAGAGTTCAATTTGGCAGATGTTAGGCCTAGAGAAACAAGACAGAAAGGGATGGCCAAGGCCAGGGAGTCCTGCTTGTTTAAGGCCAGAATGCCAGCAGGTGGGCATGGACGTCAGTGGCTCCTTCTCCAAAAGATGGAAGGATACCTCTGCATTTGGCTGCAACCAGGCTCAGGTAAACACATTTTCCCCCCATAGCTTTTGGACTAGTGTTTATTTTGATACAGTGGTTTACAGCTTTTGAAAAAGGAAGTGTGATTTAAAACTCTACCATGCCAGTCTACCAAAGCTAGGGTAAAATATCTCAGAATATGAAACCCTGTGGTCTGGCACTGGGATATCGAGTACAGAGGAACATTAGTGGCATAGATTATTTTTACATTCTTAGATTATTATTTTTCCTACAGATCCTAGCATCTTGTCAGTTTTATCCTCTTACCCGGGTCATTAGGAACTTTGGGGTTATGTACTCAGCTTCAACAGTGCCCAGCCATGAAATATACTTAATAATGAAATCAGTGTTTGTTGAATGAATAAATTAATGGTGCCAAAGAATCTCTGAAACCAAGCAAAATTATTCATAGAACCATCACAGATTTTTATAATTGGAAAGGACTTCAAAGACTGTGCAGTCTAGTCTCTACAACATTCTGTCTATGGGTATTTCCAACCTCCCTAAACATCTCCAGTGTCAGGGAGCTCACTACCTTACAGGATGGCCTTCTCTGTTTAGGATGAACTCTGATGCTAATATATACCTGCTCTCTGTAACTCCTACGATCTTTGTCTCATTAAAATGGAAGTCCCAGATAACAATTTTGCGTTAAGTTTTATTATACTCAAGCTTGTCATCAGCTTTCTATCACTAGGGGCCTGGGGCCCAATTATGTGGCATAATTGGCCTCTCCCATCATTGTGGTTCTGCATTAGAACTTCAATCTCTCACCTTCTCCAATCTCCAATCAAATACACTTGTCTGGCGTCCTATTTGAAATAACTCTGATAAAAAAGTCTGTGTACTTTAACATAGATCTCCGGGGAAGAATGTCTTACCCTGGGGCATTTTAAAAGATATGAACTTATATAATTTAACAGGCAAGAGTGAAAAAGACTTAAAGGCAGATGGAACCCTCTTTACTCCTTAAATCTCACCATGTAGGCAACTCTGTTGTGCATGTGTATGGAATTGGTTCTCTTCATCTTGTTTTGTGCTGACCTTCCACTAGGTGGAAGACTAAAGCATTTTGCTCCCTTGCCTAGTTCCAAATTCTCAGGCACTTATCTTTGAACATATACAAGTATCTAGATAGATATGTTTAAAAGTTCTTTCCTCTTATTAAATTTTAGGGCTATAAAGAGAAAATAATTTTTCTTAGTTTTGAGAATTGTGCAATTGCTACATCTAAAAGTGTGTGTATGTGTGTTAAGTGCATGCATGCACCTATGCCCACATGTGTTTCCTGTAAGCAGCAGGTGTAATGGAGATGAAGTGGAAAGAGGCTGAGCTTTAGAGTCAGGTCATTCAAGATTCAAATCTTAGCACATGTGCCTTTGAGAAATCACTTATCTGAGTAGCAGTCTCCCCATCTGTAAAGTGGGTGTAATGATACTACATTCCAGGATGGTTTTGAGCTCAAATATTCTTTGTACATAGAAGGCACTGAGTCAATATTTCCTTTCCCTATTCACTAAAAATTCTTGTGGGGAACCTCTCATTAAAAATCACTACTTTCTGGGGCATCTGGGTGGCTCAGTTGGTTAAGCATCTGACTTCCAGCTCAGGTCATGATCTCATGGTTATGAGTTTGGGCTCCGTGTCGGTTTGTGTGCTGACAGCTCAGAGCCTGACAACTCAGAGCCTGGAGCCTATTTCAGATTCTGTGTCTCCCTCTCTCTCGGCCCCTCCCCTTCTCATGCTCTCTCTCTCTCTCTCTCTCTAAAAAATAAACATTAAAAAAGTTTTTAAAAATCACATTTAAAAATCACTAATTTCCTTTTAAAATAAATGGGTGTTATTAACAAATCTATTAAGCTACAACAAAAAGACTGAATTCATATTTTGCCAGATCTTTGCAGATCTGAGAAGGGCTTTCTATTAAAGGCTGTCCCACATTGGGATGGTTAGGCACTTGTGCTATTAACAAGTATGAAGGTGGCCAGGCTCCCACCATACACTTCGCCACCACACTGTTCTGGCTCAACCCACAAGTATAACTTAACTTTGACTTGAGAATCTGATTGACTTCTAGAAACAAAGGAGATTCATTCCAACATTGCCTTTGAGACACTTTGCAGCCAGCTAAGTTCATTCCACAGCTAAACCAAGTGACCCTGAAAGCCACTAAAGTCACTGCAACAGCTCCTAGAATCATTCTTTACCAAGAGATCAGTATTCCAAAAGGGGATTGCAAAATATCAGGCCAGCTCCAGTGCAGACTTATTTCATTCACTGCCACCTTTTACTTATGCTATTTATTTTACCTCTAAAATATTCTACCATATTTGGGGCACCTGGGTGGCTCAGTTGGTTAAGTGCCCAATTCCTGGTTTTGGCTCAGGTCATGATCTCAGATTCCGTGGGTTCAAGCCCCTCATCAGGCTCTGTGCTGACAGTGTGGAGCCTGGTTAGGATTCTTTCTCTCTCCCTCTCTCTCTGCCCTTCCGGTGCACTCTCTGTGTCTCTCAAAATAAATAAAAAAACTTTAAAATTAAATAAAATATTCTACCATCTTTTAAAAAATAATTTATTTTTAAAATTCAAGTATAATTAATATAGTGTTGTATTAGTTCCAAGTGTACAATATAATGATCCAACAATTCTATACATTGCTTAGTGCTCATCACAATAAATATACTCTTAATCCCCTTTACTTACTTCACCAGGAACCCTAAACTGCCTCCACTTTGACAACCACCAGTTTGCTCTCCCTGTTTCTGCTATTTTTGTTTGTCCCATTTTTCTTTCTTCATTTGTTTTGCTTTTTATTTTTTTTTAATTTTTTTAACGTTTATTTATTTTTGAGACAGAGAGAGACAGAGCATGAACAGGGGAGGGGCAGAGAGAGGGAGACACAGAATCTGAAACAGGCTCCAGGCTCTGAGCTGTCAGCACAGAGCCCGACGCGGGGCTCGAACTCATGGACTGCGAGATCATGACCTGAGCTGAAGTCGGCGGCTTAACCAACTGAGCCACCCAGGCGCCCCTGTTTTGCTTTTTAAATTCCACATATGAATGAAATCACATGCTATTTGTCTTTCTCTGACTTATTTCACTTAGCATTATACCTTCTAGATCCATCCATGTTGTCGCAAAAGGCAAGATTGCATTATTTTTTTATGGCTTGGTAATATTGCAGTGTGTGTGTGTGTGTGTGTGTGTGTGTGTGTGTGTGATATTTTTTTATGCATTCATCTATTGGTGGACACTTGCATTGCTTCTACATCTTGGCTATTATAAATAAGGTAGCAATAGACTTAGAGATGCATATATCTTTTCAAATTAATGTTTTCATTTTCTTTGGATAAAGACCCAGTAGTGGAATTCCTGGATCATATGGTGAATCCATTTTTAATTTTTTGAGAAACTTCCATACTGTTTTCCACAGTGGCTGCACCACCTTGCATTCCTACAAAAAAATGTATGAGGGTTCATTTTCTACACATCCTCACCAGCACTTGTTGTTTCTTTGTTTTTGATTTTTGCTACTCTGACAGGTGTGAGGTGATATCTCACTGTGATTTTGATTTGCATTTCCCTGATGCTAAGTGATATTGAGCATCTTTTCATATGTCTGTTGGCCATCAGTGTGTATTATTTGGAAAAATGTCTATTCATGTCTTCTGCCTATTTTTTAATTGGGTTATTTTTGTTTTTGTTTTTTGGAGTTGAGTTGTATAAGTTCTGTATATAGTTTGGATATTAACGCCTTATTGGATATATCCTTTGTAAATATCGTCTCTCATTTGGTGGATGGTCTTTCTGTTTTGTTGATGGTTTCCTTCACTGTGAAAAAGCTTTTTATTTTGGTACAGCCCTAAGTTCAATTTTGCTACTGTTCCCTTGCCAAAGGAAAAATACCTAAGAAAATATTTCTATGGATAATGTCAAAAAAATCACTGCCTATGTTTTCTTCTAAGAATTTTATGGTTTCAGTTCTCACATTTAGGTTTTTGTTTAATCCATTTTGAGATTACTCTGTGTATGGTGTAAGAAAGTGGCCCAGTTTCATTATTTTGCATGTTGCTGTTTGGTTTTCCCAACACCATTTGAAAAGACTAAAATACTCTCTCATCTTGACTCAACAGAAACAACTTTTTTAAATTCTTCATAAGATTCATTTACTTCATGAAAAGTGCTGACTATCTTTAAAACCACTCTTCCAGACTGCAGGTCTGTCTATAGGGATTGGGTTGGGTTTGTGAGTTTATGCTTTACTTATTTGTGGCATTTACTCTTTTTATTAGTTTTGTCTCCTTAAATACTGTAGATTGAATATTCCATGAGGTCAGGGGTCATTTCTTTGCTGTCTTTGTAAGTTTGCTTGTTATTCAACACAATATACATTTACAGTAAGATTAATTCACTGCCTAATCCTCATTGAATTATTTGCCAACTTTTTTTGTCATTTAAAATACACTCCTGCCCAGAATTTCCTTTTTTTATTCATTTACCCACTCATTTGTTCATTCAATAAATAATTATTAAATGCTTATTAAACTCTAAGCATTGGTCTAGGCCTTTGGGAAATACACAAATATTATCTAACCTTCTTCCCTCAAGAGCTCTCAATCTTGCCTGGGGAGGTGAATAATTACAATATAAAATGATAAGTAATTAAAGGACCACTGTGGTATAAAGGGGCGAAGTAAATGAGTAAAAAGGTCAGGAAAAATCATAGAGAAGGTAGCACAGGGAAAGAGTCCTAATTTATGCGTATTAATGAACAATACTGGGGGTGTATTACAGGCAGAGTGAAGAATATATGCAGTAACACTGTTCAGTCATCAGGCATAGGAGGCAAGTAATCGGTGGTAGGAAATGAGATTAGTGAGGTAGGCAGTGGGCAGAATCATGAAGAATCCTGAAAGCCAGACAGAGGAGTTAAAATTGATTCTTTCACATAGGGAAGTATAGTGACAATAACTGGGGCCAGAGAGAGACAGGACTTGTTCTCTTCTCAGTCCACTTTTTGATCGACATCATTAGTTGAATTAGACTTGTCCTAACATGCAGTTAAATACTTATTCTAAGATGCACTTAGCTAGGTAAACCAGATGGTTTTCTCTTCCTGAGGGAAACTGTCTAGTAGCTAGCCCTTCAACAGCACGTCAGGGAATGATCAGCATCAGAGTGGAAACTCTGTGTTACATGTTCCCTATTTAACTCCCTCTGGTTGACCCACAAGCCACAAGGGAGAGGAAACCCTGCCTGTTTCGTTGACTCCTGCATCCTAGCAGCTAGGTCAGTGCTGGCTCACAGAAAGTAAACCAATAAACTATGTGTTGAGTAAATCAATAAATTCATGACTAAACCTTAGTCAAGATTAGATCACTTTGGAGCAAAAATCTATTTTTTATTAGGCAGGAATCTAGGTCTGTTCACTAGGAATATCTTTGAACTCCACCTTATCTCAAACAGGAAACAAATCTGGTTTGGGTCTCTTTTCAAGCCCTACTTCATTGCAAAATATAGGATAGTTGGTCATTTTTCATCCGTCCTATAGGCCCTGGCCATTGTGAACAGAAGAGAGAAATCCTTAAGGAAGTTGGTTTGGTAACTACATAAGTTATATTTTTCCCCCAGATATCCATTGGTGGCCAGTCTGGTGCTATCAGAGTAATTAACCTTAAATTCCTCTTCTATCCCCTTTTCCCTGATCCAAATGCTTATTTGTTTGTTATTTATCCTTTTTCCCAAATGAACATTCTTAATTCCTTCAGATTCTTTAATTACTTCATTGCAAACGAAGGCACTAGGGCCAAGATCTTAAACCATATAGGTTTCTCTCACCATAACAACTTTTAGAAGTAGTTATGTAGATTTAATAAACACTGTAAAGATAGTCAAAAATATTCTTGAGTGAGATTACAGTCTGACATGCTAAAACTGCTAAATCAATAGCTTCTGGGAAGTGGAAAAGGAATGGAACAGGTCCAGCTATTAGAAGCCTCCACTACCAGATGTCCCATTTGTGACATGAAACAACTTTGGGATAAGAGATAAGAGTCTCTGTGAGCCTATGTTTGTTCAAAGCTTATCTTGATCTTTACTTCTTCTGCCTCTTCTTCACTCAGTCCCACACCACACATCACCCTCAGCTTCTGGACTTTTCTGACTCGTCCCTTCCCTCCCCTTCCTTTGTCTTTGGTCTCTTCTCTTCTCATTGATGACTGACTTCAATTTCTTCATCCTAGCTTAGGCCAACTTGATTCCCAACTATAGATTTAGTGATGCAATAAATATTCACCAATACAGTTTAGGCATCTTAATTTGTCTCCAAATTCTGTAGAGTATCTAGGACAATGGCACTCTATAAACATGAAAACAAACAAATTAAACACACAAAACTGGGAAAATATCATCTAACTAAAACTGATGGTACCTAATGGACTTTTGACTCTGTGGGGTGTTGTGGGGGTGTTGACAGAGTGCTTGGCATGTCCCGGGGAAAGAAATAGCCATCAAAATCAGCCACATCTTTTGAAAGTCCTTGATAGAATACCATTTGTTGAAGACAGTTGATCTCGATTTCAAATTCTACTTTTTATCTGAAATAACTTGATTCACCTTACTTTATACACATATTTCTCTTCTAAGATTACTCTCCCTAAATGTACATGCCTGAAACTTCCTATCTGAATACTAATTCCTTCTTAGTAATCATAACATTAATGAAGATAGTTTGATGACCTTGATTTGTCATTTCAAAGGTGCGCATAGCATATCCACTACCTGTTGTTATCAAGTTATTATCAATCAAAATCACAGTTTTGAAGGATGCATGATTGGGGTAAAGGTGCAGTCAATGACACAGATTTTATCTTTTGGGCAAGCTTATTTGGATCCTTCTAGAGGAAATTACAGCCTTATGTTATTTAGCACCCTGATATAATCAACTAAAGTTAACATTTAATAAAATTATCCTTCCTCAGGCCATTATCCTCCCATATCGTAGAAATGATGGAGTTTACAAAAAAGAATAAGGAGGAGGAAGAGAAGAAAAAAAAGAGTCTCTGGTAATCCTACCACCCAGAGAAACAATTGTTTACATTGTATCTTTAATGTCATTTTTCTAGGCATAGTTATAAATTTTTTTCTTTTCAGAAAATTGGATCATGTGATAAATATTTCTTTATACCCTGCTTTTTTCATCTACCAATATGTTATGTATACTTTTATGTGTTATAAACCAGGGGCCAGCATACATTTTTTATAAAGAACTAGGTAGTAAATATTTTAAGCTGTGCAGACCCAATGGTCTCTGTCTGGATTACTCAACTGTTCTTTATAGTGCAAATGCACCCATACACAGTACATAAATGCATGGGCATTGTAATGTCCCAATAAAACTTTATTTATAAAAACAGTTGGTAGACAGGATTTGGCCTAGGACCATAATTTGCTAACTTCTGTTGAAAACAACTCTACTGAGCCATTATTTAAAATGGCTAGATGGTATTTTTCCCCGCCAGCCTCCAAATCCAGACAGAACCCTGCAGGTTGTCATTTCAATGATGCTGCCACCTTCATTCTTGATTCCCTGTACCCTTTGCTTCCTATTCCTATCGATTGGCCTAGGCCTGAATTATCCACTTCCTGTGCAAATACCTTCCTTTGCCTTACCTTCTTTCTTTGCTTTCTTCTCTTCTCCTGAATATTAAGTATTTCCAGGAAAACTAAAGGAGAAAAGGAGAAAAGAGCAGGAAACCTCAACTCAGCACTCTCCATACTATCTGTTTGGCTCCTTATCACATTTCTCACATTTGCTTTACACATTCTTCTAAGCTCTCACTGCCTCATTAAATTGGACACTCACTTTCCTGTCTTTGCAGATGGATTTGTCTCACACTTTCAGGGAGGCCTGAGATTATGTGATACGTTCCAACTTCTCTCTACCCCAAACAACTATGTATTAATAGAGTGTTTTCACTTACATCATTCACCTTCTCTTTAAAACTCTATGTAGACTAACCCTTCCACCTGTGGCAATAATCCTATCCCTTGTGCCAGCTTTGTGGTCTTTCTCCATCACTTAGCACGTTATTTTATCTCTCCCATCCCTAATTATCCTTATTTTCCTCCGTCTAAAGGCACATCCTCATCTTAAAAAAACATACAAATAAAATCCTTATGAAACAAGAGAATATATCCTCAATCCCCATTTTAAGTGGCTATTCCTTTCCACCAGCCCTGCTTCCATATCTCCTACTGACTCCTACCAATTTGGCTCCCACCACCACCCCTCTATAAAAAATACTCCTTCAAAAGGTCCTAGTGATCTTTACTCATCACTCCTTTTCCCCCACATGAGCACTCTCTCAATAATTTTTATTCCTTGGGCTTCAGTGTGTCTATATTCTCCAGACTCTCTACATTCTCCTAATACTCCTTTTTTTTTTTCTCATTTTAGGATTCCTCTACTTATTCCTGCCCTCTGGTTGAAGCTGTTTCCAAAGGTTCTGCATCCACTCTTCTCTCTCTGAAAACTTTCCTTTGTTAACCTTATTCAATCACAGCCTTTCTGTTCTCAGAAGCAAGGGTCTCCCAGTTCTAGTTCTCTAGCTCTCTGGTTAAGTCTGTGAATCACAGCACACAGAACAATTCTGCAAGCCTAGCAACTAACTTACTGTCAGTTGTCTGCATTTGTCTTCCTTATAAGTTTATATACCCCTTGTGACCTCTAATACTTGTTATCTATCATTCACTAAGTAAATTACTTTGGGCTAGGTGCTGTTCAACTGCTTTACAGACACTATCTCAATTATTTCTTACAACCATAGGCAGTAAGAATTATCTCATTTTATAGACAGGGAAACAGGAGACAGGGGTTCAGAAAACTTGTTCAAAATCACTGTTAATAGTAGAGCTGGGATTTCTACCTAGCTCTGTCTCGCTTTGGAGCCTGGTTTAGTTATCTCATGCTGCATAACAACCTACAGGAAAACTTAATGGCTTAAGAAAACAATGATTTGGATGGGGCTTTTAAAATGGCAGAATACAGAATTCAGAAGATACTTTTCCTGGCAAAACATAGATTAGCTGGTGATAATTATTTTTTTTAAATCATTTAAAGTCTCTGGAAATTGTCCTAAGGGCATATATCAAGAAGTCCTACTAAATTTCTCAATTTTGGTCCTTGATCCACTTCTTCCCCTTCCCCTTCCTTGTTACTAAAGCTCTATCCCAGGCACTCTACTCCAGACAGCTATTGCCAAAAACACTCCTCCTTCTCACTTCCAGTTTGGGTTAGGTTTCTCTTTGGACAGGATAGGCTGCTGGTGCTCCTCACTCCCCACCCCAAACCCATGTTGCAGAAGCTTTACTTATATCAGGTAAGTGCAGCTAAAAGGATGGAGTCTCTTCTCCCTCAGCCAATGTTCACTATTTAAAAAAAAAAAAAAAACTTTTTTATTGTTTATTTATTTACTTTGAGAGAAAGGGAGCCAGGGAGGGACAGAGAGGAGAGAGAGAGAGAGAGAGAGAGAGAATACCAAGTAGGCTCTGCACTGTTAGCACAGAGCCCTATGCAGGGCTGAATCTCACAAACTGTGAAATCATCACTTGAGCTGAAATCAAGAATCAGACACGGAAGCTCTATTTTATACACAGCAAGCAAGTGCAGTGAAGTAATATGGGAGTGCTGCCCAAGAAGAAACGAAGGCCATAAGGACAAAGAGCTTTACAGTTCTGCCTGAGGGAATGAGATTCATTTGGAATAGAGCATGGAGAACTCCATGCTTAAGGATGTTGTTAAAAGCAACAGATATTTTTGTGTGAGCAATTAAGAAGAGGCTGGTTGCTCCTTGATATAGGCAAAATGGCAGCACAGCTAGAAACTTAAGAGAGAGGACCAGGAAAAGGTACAAAAGAACTCTCCTGAGTTCACAACCAGCTATGAGGATCAGGAAAACTGAGTGCATATGCTGGGCTATGCCCTTACAGGAGCAACAATAGCAGATAGATATTTGAAAGCATTCTCCAAGCCTTACACAGGCCCATGCACACAGGGCCAAAGCCTCACTGGGACAGGAGCTTAAACACAACTTCTGACCAACAACTGACTGAACAATAAGCTACTCTGACCCAGTGACAACTACTACAAAGACAGGATTAAAATAAAAATCATAGTTATCCCTGGAAATCTGGAACACTATGTGTATGACCAAAATTCCATACTTTTAGAAATGATAAAGACTGAAAAAAACCTAAACTACTAACTTCTGGCTATACAGAGAACAAAAATGTAAACTCCTTAAACTGTAATAGAAATCTCCAAGCCACACACACATATATAACGATAAATGGTAAAAAATCTAACTGGCTGAGGGGCTTAAGTATGACATTTGACCAATAAGTGGCTTATTCCAGGGGCAACCACCATTAGTCAATATGAGCAGAGAAATAATAGGTTGCATACTGCAGGAGAAATAGACTTCACAGATTAGTTTCACCAAGTCACTAAACAAATGACCAAAATGACTTAGTCTAGCTGCACTGCTAATAAGCAGGTGATTTATACTCAACAGAAATTTATGTATCATATCTCTGGAGGCTGAGAAGTCCAAGAACAAAGTCCTGGAAGATTAATTATCTGTTGAGAACCCACTTTCTGGTTCATAGATGGTCACCTTCTTGCTGTGTCCTCAAATGGAGAAGGGGTGAAGGAGCTTTTACAAGTGACTCTTTTATAAAGGCATTAATCTCATTCATGACAGGGCATCCTCATGATCTGATCACCTCCCAAAGGCACCACCTCCAAATACTATTACATTGGGTATTAGGTTTCAACATATGAATTTTTGAGGGACACAAATATTTAGTCTACAGCAATGACCAAGCAAACAACAATGACCCTACAGGGGGAGGGAGACGGTTAGTATCCAGAGTTGCTGTCATAAATTATCTAAAATGCCCAGCTTTTAATAACAATTACTAGATATGCAAAACAGAAAACCATGACACATAAACAGGAAAAATAACAAACAGGCAATAGAAGGGTGCCTGGGTGGCTCAACTGGTTGAGAGTCCAACTTCAGCTCTGGTCATGATCTCACAGTCCGTGGGTTCGAGCCCTGCATCGGGCTCTGTGCTGACAGCTCAGAGCTTGGAGCCTGCTTCAGATTCTTTGTTTCCCTCTCTCTCTGCCTTACCCCGCTCACACTCTGTCTGTCTGTCTCTCTCTCTCTCAAAAATAAATAAACATTAAAAAAAAAAAAAGGCAATAGAAACTATCTTTGAAGAGGTCCAGGTGATAGATTTAGTAAATAAAAAACTTCAAAACAGCTATTATCAATATTTAAAGAAATAAATAAAATCATGATTAAAGAATAAAAGTAAGGTATGATTTTAATGTGTTATAAAATAGAGAATAGCAATAAAAACAGAAATTATAAAAATAATGAAATGAAAATTTGGAGATGAAAAGTAATAATCAAAATGAGTAATTTACTGGTGGGACTCAACTGCATATTTGAGCGGGCAAGAAAAAATAAATTAGCAAACTTGAAGATAAGTCAATAGAGATGAAAGTAAAATAGAAAAAAAGAATGAATGAAAATGAAGAGACCCTCAGAAAAACATGCAACACCATTAGGCGATAGGAATGCCGAATAAAGGAGAGAGAGAAAGGGACACAAAAATTATTTTAAAAGATAATGGCTGAAAAGCTCCCATTAATCTACATAACAAAAAAGATCAATGAACTCCAAACAGGATAAAAGCAAGGAGTTGTACATCTAAACACATCATAGTACAAAACGTTTAAAGTCAAAGAGAAAAAGAGAAAAAAGGATGCATCACAAGTGGGAGAAATCAGTAAGAATAACAGTTGATTTTTCAATAAAAACAATGCAAACCAGAATGAAGTGGAATGACATATTCAAAGTGCTGAAAGAAAAAGAATGCCAAATAAGAATCTTATATAAAGCAAACTACTTTTTAAAAGAATAAGGTGAGCGGCACCTAGGTGGCTAGTCAGTTAAGCGTCCAACTCGTGATTTTGGCTCAGGTCATGAGCTCACGGTTTGGTTCAGGAGATTGAGACCTGCTACAGGCTGCAGGCTGTATGCTAACAGCATTGAGCTTCTGGGGATTCTCTGATCCCCCCACTCAAAACAAAAAAAATAAACTATTTGAAAAAAGAATAAGGTGAAATAAAAATTTCCCAAGATAAACAAAACTGAGAGAATTTATTGCTAGCAGACCTTCTTTACAAGAAAGACTAAGTGAAGTTCTTCAAGCTGAAAGCAAGTGATAAAAGACAGAACTTTGAGTTCACATGAAAAAAAACCAGAAGTATCAGTAGAAATAATTATGTAGATAATTGTGAAAGAATAATTGTATATTTCTTTTCTTCTTCTCTTAACTGATTTAAAACATAATTATATAGGGGCGCCTGGGTGGCTCAGTCGGTTGAGCATCCGACTTCGGCTCAGGTCATGATCTCTCAGTCTGTGAGTTCGATCCCCGTGTCGGGCTCTGTGCTGACAGAGCCTGGAGCCTGTTTCAGATTCTGTGTCTCCCTCTCTCTCTCTGCCCCTCCCCCGCTCATGCTCTGTCTCTCTCTCTCTCTCTCTCTGTCAAAAATAAACATTAAAACAAATTAAAAATAAATAAATAAAACATAATTATATAAAACAATATGTATATAATTTTATCCCTGGTCCTATAACACATACAATATATTTGGCAATTACAACAGAAAGGAGGAAAATGGACAAAAGTTATATCGGAATAAAGGAATGGTATCGGATGGTAACTCTAATCCACAGGAAGAAACAAAGAGAACCAGGACAAGTAAATAAGAAAGATAATACAGCAAACAGTGAATGTGTATGTGTTCTTTTTTTTCTCTCAGGTGCTTTAAGAGACATAAGATTATATAAAATAAAAATTATATAAATGTACTGCTGAATCTATAATATATGTAAATATAATCGATAAAACAATAATAGCACAAAAAGTAGAGGAAGGAGGGAATGTAGCTATATGGGAGTAAAGTTTTCATATTTCACCGGAACTAAGGCAATTTACATCTGAAACACATTCTGATAAATTATATGTTGTAAGCCACAGAACAAGAATTAATAAAATAACTCAAGAATAAAATTGAAAGTTCACTAAAGGAAATAAATGTTATACTTGAAAATACCCAATAATACAAAAGAATGTAGGGGGAAATGGAGGGGGAGGGGGAGATTGAAACATATCGAAAATCAAAGGCAGCATGGCATAAGTAAATCCAGTCCTATAAAAAAATAACATTAGGGTTCTGGTTCAAGATAGCAAGGTAGGAAGATCCTAAACTCACTTCCTCTTGTGGACACACCAAATCTACAGCTACGATAGAACGATTTCTTCTGAAAACAAAACAAAACTCTGAAAACTAGCTGAGTGAATCCTGCACATTGAGCAAATAAGAGAAAAAAAAAAAAAGAAAAAAAACATCAAAGTGGTTAGGAGAGGCTGAGACACAACTCATCTAAAACCACACTCCCTACAGGACAACCCAGATTCAGGAAGGAATTCACAACCCACAGCTTTTCCTTGAGGAATGAAGGGTTTGAATTGTACTCCTGGAATCCTAACTTTTAAGACCTGCACTCAAGAGACTAACCCCCAAAACAACGAAAGCCAATGGGGCTCGAGTCCATGAGACATGTTAGGCTACAGCAAACTGAGAAACAGTCCTTAAATGTTGCGCTCACCTAGGCTTACCCATACCAGGGCCCAGTGTAGAGGCAGCCAACAGAAAAGAACCCAGACCTTTCCTGAGATAAGCTTATTTGGTTATCTTAAGGCATCAGCCCGAGGGGCAAGCATCTAATTTAACACATAGCTAAAGGCTTACTTAAATACTCCCCAAAGACAGAGGCCAGCGGACATCATCTTTGCACTCTCCCTCTGCCTCACACTAAGTCACTGGTGTCTTCCAGAAAGGAGCTTGTACACTTATCTAGCACCCTGATTTCTGAAGCTGCCACCTAGGGGACACCCCTAGATAGCCTGGCTTTAGTGGCCAGTCGGGTTTATACTTGCAAGTCCTAAAGACTCTAACAGATGGACAAGGCTACCACCCCACAGCACAGCAGAGAAGCACCCAGGCTTTCTGTGAAAGAGGCCTATTTGTTTACCTCTCTTTTGTTTGGGACCTTACCCTGTGTATTCACTCATCTAGTATTTTATTCCTTTCAGTATCCTTTGTAATAAACCAGTAATCTAATGAGAAAAAGAAGAAGGAAGGAAGGAAGGAAGGAAGGAAGGAAGGAAGGAAGGAAGGAAGGAAGAAAAAAGAAAAAGAGGAAGAAATGTGGTGTGTGTATATATATATATATATATATATATATATATATATATACATATACATGTATACATATACATATATGTATATATATACACACACAACAGAATGTTATTCAGACTTAAAAAAAAAAAGGGAAAATCCTGTCAGCTGTGACAACATGAATGAATCTGGAGGGTATTATTCTAAGTGAAATAAACCAGACAGAGAAAGACAAATACTACATAGTATCACATTTACTTAGAATCTTTTTTTTTTAAAGTCAAACTCATAGAAACAGATTAGAAAAGTGGTTTGCAGGGGATGAGGAATGGAGAAAGTAGGTAGAGATTAATAAAATGGTACAAACTTTCGGTTTTAAGATGAATAAGTTCTGAAGATCTAATTATAGTGACTACAGTTGATAACACTGTATTATATAATTTAAATTTGCTCAGAGGATGAAAATTAAACATTTCACCAAAAAAAAAAGTAAATAGATAAATATGTGAGGTGATGGGTGTGTTAATTAACTTGATAGGGGAATCTTTTCACAACGTATATGTATAACAAATCATCATATACATACATATATATATATATATATATATATATATATCACACAACTATGTATACCACTTAGACATTAAAGAATTATAAAGAATTATCAAATAATCATAAAATATGTTAAAATTATTTTCCTAAAATGAGAATGCCAATAGGCTTGATTATACTAAATGACATAATTGAAGTAATATTTAAAGCATAGTATTTTTTTTAATTTTTTAAAATTTAAATCCAAATTAGTTAACATATAGTGTAACAATAATTTCAGGAATAGAATTTAGTGATTCATCACTTACATATAACACCCAGTGCTCATCCCAACAAGTGTCCTCCTTATTGCCCCTCACCCCTTTAGCCCCTCCCCCACCCAACATCTTGCCAACACCCAACAAATCTCGGTTTGTTCTCTGTATTTTAGAGTCTCTAATGGTTTGTCCCCATCTCTGTTTTTATATTATTTTTGCTTCACTTCCCTTATTTTCATCTGTTTTGCCAATTATACCTTAGTAAAGCTGAAAAGAGAAAGATTGTACTGTATTTTTTCTATACTTTACATTCAAAGACATAAATAGGTTGAATGTTAAAAAATGAAAATAGATGTAGTATGCAAACAATGATAAAAAGGCTGGAGTGTCTATATTGATTTCTGAAAAAAATAGTCTTTAAAAGAAAAAAATATTACTAGATATATAGAGGGACATTTAATAATAACAAAGGGGTCACTCCATTAGGTAGATGCAAAAATGATAAATTATATACACTAACAACAACAACAAAAACAAACTACATGAGGCAAAAACTGTCAGAGTTTAAGAGAGAAGCATAATTCCTGAATAATTGTTAGAAACATCAACACTTCAGGGTGCCTGGGTGGCTCAGTCGGTTAAACGTCCAACTTCAGCTCAGGTCATGATCTCACGGTCCATGAGTTTGAGACTTATGTCAGGCTCTGTGCTGACAGCTCAGAGCCTGGAGCCTGCTTCAGAGTCTGTGTCTCCCTCTCTTACTCTCTGCCCCTCCCCCACTCGTGCTTTTTTTTTCTCTCTCTCTCTCTCAAAAATACAATAAACATTAAAAAAAAATCAACATCTCAGTTTCTCAGTTCCAATAATGGATAGAACCACCAGGCAGAAAGAATATCAACAAGAACATAAAGGGCTTAAACACAGAAATAAAAGGAATTACTTTGGGATACCAACAAATTAGGTAGCCTAGATGAAATTGACAACTTTTTAGAAAAATGCAAATTGCTGAAGAAGAAATAGAAATCTGAGTATGTCTATAACAGTGGAGAGATTGAATAAATAATTTAAACTTCTCAACAAAGGAAAGCCCAGGTGCAGATGGCTTCAATGATGAAGCTAAAAAACAATGATGAATTCTAAAAAACATACAAGGAAAAATTAATACTATCCTTCACAAACTCTCTCAAAAAATAGAAAAGGAGGAAACAATTCCCCATACATTCTCTGAGGCTAGTACTACTCTCATCCCCCAAACCAGACAAAGATATCATATGAAAAGACAATATCCCTTATGAATATAGATCCAAAAATCTTCAACAAAATATTCACAAACTGATTCCAGCCACATGTCCCATGAATGCAAGATTAGTTCAACATATTAAAATCAATTAATGTAATATACCATAATGATAGAACAAAGGACAAAAACAATAAATAATCCCAACAGATACAGAAAACAGCATTTGAAAAAATCCAACACCGTTTCATGATTAAAAAACACTAAACAGATAAGGCGCAAAAAGGAATATCCTCAAACTCAAAAAGGCATCTAAGAAATGCCCACATTTACAACATCCTTACTGGTGAAAGATCGAATACTTTCCCATCAGATGGGGAACAAAACAAAGCTATCTTCTCTCACTACTTCTTTTAAGGTTTATACTGAGGGTTTAGCCAGGGAAATTAGGCAAGAAAAAGAAACAAAAGGCATCTAGATTGAAAAGGTCAATGTAAAACTATATCTGTTCTCAGATTACATGATGATATGATGTTGTATACAGAAAATCCTAAGAAATCTGGTGAACAACCCTTAATAAGCAAATTTAGCAAGGTTGTAGGATGTAAGATCAATATGGAAAAATCAGTTGTATTTCTGTACACTACCAATGAATAATCCAAAAATGAAATTATTAAGAAAACAGTTCCATTTACCATAGTGTCAAAAAGAATAAAATGTTTAGAAATAAATTTAACAAAATAAGCATTATATTTTTACGCCGAAAACTATAAAACATTGTTGAAAAATTAAAGATGATTTAAATAAATAGAAATACATTTGATCTTCATGGATCAGAAGATTTAATATTGTTAAGATAACAACACTTTCCAATTGATCTACAGGTTCACACAATCCTTATCAAAATCTCAGATAACTTTCTTGCATAAGTTGACAACATGATTCTAAAATTCTTACGGAAATGCAAGGGACCCAGAATAGTCAAAACAATCTTGAAAAAGAAGACTAAGTTGGGAGACTTCCTTCCCAGTTTCAAAAGCCACAGTAATAAATAAAGATGAGTTGGTGCTGGCATAAGAATAGACATATAGATCAATAACAGAGATTTTAGAGTCCAAAAACAACCCTTACATTTTATGGCCAATTGATTTTGTAAAAAAGTGTCAACACAATTCAGTGGGGAATATCCTCAATGAACGGTGCTGTCCATTGGATATCCACATACAAAAGAATGAAATTGGGCTTCTTCCTTTTCTTTAGAGAAGATATACAAGTGGCTAACAAGCACATGAAGAGATGGTCAATTTCATTAGACACTAGGAAAATGCAATTCAAAACCACAATGAGATATCACTTTAGACCACTAAAATAACTAAAGGGACAAGCAATAACAAGTGTTGACAAGCACGTGGAGATATTAGAACCCTCATACACTGCCGAAGGAGTGTAAATGGGAAAGGTGTTTTGAAGAACTGTTTGACAGTTAGG
Organism: Puma concolor; assembly: GCF_028749965.1. NCBI lineage: Eukaryota > Metazoa > Chordata > Mammalia > Carnivora > Felidae > Puma > Puma concolor. The sequence goes on from NC_141671.1 coordinate 77,465,085, forward strand.
ATGGAGTTTTGTTTTATTTAACTAACAAATATTTTTTTCAGTGCCTAACATATGCCAGACATTTGTACTAAGTTTTTGAGATACAAGATAAGCTAAACTATCATTATTATTACATGAAGAGAGACCTACAAACAAAAGATTGCAAAACAGTGTGCTAAGTCTATGTATGAGGCTTGTTGGTGGAATAAAGAAAGAGAATAGCGAGGAGTTCAGAAGGAAGGGATGTACCAGGAGTTTGAACCATGCAGAGAAGATGAGGTGTTATCCTCTAAGCTGCTGAGAGCACTGAATGACTTGAAGCAGGGAAACAGCATTAGTACATCTGCTCTGTCAAAGGACACTCATGGCAAACATGAACTGAAGGGAGACAAAAGTGGAAGCAGCCAGAAAAACAATGAAGACCCAACCTACAGCATTATACATGGAGTGGATAAAAATAGAGTAAAACCTTGGTTTGTGAGTATAATTCGTTCTGGAAACAGGCTTGTAATCCGAAGCATTTTTATATCAAAGTGAATTTCAAGGACCATTGGCTCTGTTGTGATCATGTGACATTTGGCATCACCTACTACTCATACTGCAAGACATCTCTTATTTATCAAGTTAAAATTTATTAGAAATGTTTGCTCCTTGGGGCGCCTGGGTGGCTCAGTCGGTTAAGCGTCCGACTTCGGCTCAGGTCACGATCTCGCGGTGCGTGAGTTCGAGCCCCGCATCGGGCTCTGGGCTGATGGCTCAGAGCCTGGAGCCTGTTTCCGATTCTGTGTCTCCCTCTCTCTCTGCCCCTCCCCCATTCATGCTCTGTCTCTCTCTGTCCCAAAAATAAATAAACGTTAAAAAAAATTAAAAAGAAAAAAAGAAATGTTTACTCCTCTTGCAGAACACTCGCAGAACAAGTTACTTGCAATCCCAGGTTTTACTGTATATAGATTCAAGTGACATCTCTGAATTATAATTTAGGAGATTTGGTAATTAGTTGAATATGTAGGGTACGGGAAGTGAAAAAATAAATAGTTAGTGGTTCTTGGACGGCTAATTTTTACAAGTTGGCTCTTTGAAAAAAATGTATGCATATAAGGGTATATATGTGTTTATTATAAATTTTGCTGATATAAAGTATGCATAGTATATAATTTAAAAAATAATAAAATATGCAATGATCCTTCCTGTAAGTTCCATATAGCCAATTAATTCTCACAGAATGCTTTCATTAATTTTTGCCAAATTCTTATGTGTGGCCAATCAATAGTTGCAATCCAACTGTGGTTTGACAGATGGAATTGCATCCTAATCTGCTCTTTACCCAATAAAATTATCTTCACCAAATCTGACAGAAACTATTTCTCACCACCACATAAGAAATACTCATTAAATTAAAACCTTTCAACTTCAACACTAGACACAACGCACTTTCAAGTTTAACTTGCATTATTAACATTTTCTTCATCACTTTCTTAAGCCTAGAAAACCAACAACACAGACATCAAGACCTGATTTTTAGCATTTTCCAATTTCCATGGTGAAATGTTCCCAATATGGCTGATTTGAAGCTACCTATGTCATGTGGCTAAACAGGAAGCTGGAAGAACAGTAACACCCCATTATGCAGTATTTCTAACATACAGGTCCAATATAAACTCAAGAGCATAAGAAATAGTAAAAGCCATTAGGAAATACTGATTTTCAAGTATTTATTATCTTTGATTTTAACATAATTAATTAAATTATAATTTTATATAGTTAAAATTTTAATGATGGCTGTGTTTTAACAACTACTGACTTTCAAAGTTCTTAATATGTAAAAATTGGCTCACGTGAGCTAGTATATAAGCTGGTTTCAGCAAACCATTGCTGCCAGCTGTTCTCACTTGAGTGACAGTTAAAAATTAAGGCTAAAAGGCCATGCACTTTGGATTTGATATAAATATAGCACCACAAAAACTCAGTTAATCTTTTTTTAATATCCATAGAAATAGTAGATTCAGCTCATATATTAGTATTGCCAACAATAAAAATTACTGCCTTAAACGAGATAAAAATGTTTCTCTCTAAGGTAAAAGAATCCACACAGAGGCTGTCTAGGCTGGTACAGTGCCTACCCTGTTATCAAAGCTCAGGTTCCTTCTGTCTTTATGCTTTACTACCTCATTGTCCAAGATGGATGCCTGAGCTCCAGTTATCACATCTACTTTCTAGCCAAAATAAAAGTGGAAAGAGGTGAAGGAAAGACAAGTCCCTCTAATTAAGACACTTGTAGGAGGAGATTGAGGTGCCTAGGTGGCTCAATCAGTTAAGCATTTGACTCTTGATTGTGGCTCAGGTCATGACTGCTCGGTTGGTGAGATTGAACTCCATGTCCAGCTCTGCACTGACAGCTCCAAGCCTGCTTGGGATTCTCTCCCTCTCTCTCTGCCCCTCCCCCACTTGCATGCTCTAGCACTCTCACTCTCAAAATAAATAAATAAACTTAAAAAAAAATACACTTCTAGGAGGAGGTAGAAATATTTCCATTTAAATATCATTGGCCAAAACATAGTCACATGACACTTCTAGATTCATGGAAGACTCAGGAAGACAGTCTTTTAGCTGGATGGCAATGCCTGGTTATGTATCAAGGTTCATATTTCTAAGGCTCATGTGTCCAAAGATAAACAGATGAGTTCCTAATATTAGGAAGCAGCTTGTAGTCTCTACCTCAAAGTCTCGGGCCCAAGGCTCCATTTTTTTTTTCCATCTTGACCTAAGCCAGTGGCAATGGAAAGAAAACACAATATACCTTAAAATAGCCCAACCTATACAGAGAACAACATTTTAGCCACTAAAGTGTGTTCTGCTTCAGTCCAACCTGGTCTGCCATCATCTGACTGGGCATGGGCTGTGCCCTAAATGGGCTGGAGACATTTTCTCCTCATTATCACCTTGTTAAGCAACCCCCTGCCTCTGAGGCATGTTCTGGGATCTTAACGAGGTGATAATGAGGAGAAAAATGATGTGGCAGTCTTGGTCTGGTCTAGTCTTCATAGTCCAAAGGAGACCCAAGCTTTAATTAAAAATACTTTGCTTTGATATAAAACTTTCAGAAGACATATATTTTTGATGTGCCTGAAGACAAGGAAACATGGAGAAATGTGTTTCTACACCCAGGAGATGCCTTTGTCTCATTACTCCAACAAAGAGGGCTGCACTCCTTAAAAGAAATAGAGAATTATAAGAAAAGGTACAAGATGCAATAGGTAAGGGTAAGAAAAGTGAGGGCAAAAAATGGACTTGAATAAAAAGGAGTCCAGGTGTTATGCACCTTACAGATAGAACATCTAGATTTTTATCTGACCATTTGGTGCTCTTTGGGCTTACTCTGTATAGAAAAGTGTTTTACTATATCTATACGTTTGGTCCATTATTGCTACTTCAACTCATTATACAAACAAGATAATTCATTCAAAATGTGAAAGGTTTATACAATGATATTTGAGGAATATACTTCTCAATGATTAATTTGGAGGCCTTACTTTATTTCTTTAAAATGTAATTTTGGACTATTTACTAAATATAAAAGATAGCCTCTTTATTGCCTCCAAATTATTTTAAAGTCAACCCACTTCATCGACATGAAAGATAGTCACTGATCACTTCTGTCTGTTGGGAAAATATATTTTTAAAATGCCTGCATTTAAATGGTTTATTTTAAAAGGTCAAACTACTTTCCCAACTTTCAGATGTCCTCTGGTTATCTCAATGAGACAATTAAAAAAAAAGAAAAAGAAAATTTATAGCACCATGTTACCTATGGTGACACGGAGTGCTCCTCTACATGAAGCAAAGCGTTGGATCACAGCCCAGAAGACCCATCAGCACTCTTTCCCAGTGGCTGTCTATCTTTGTGACAAATTCTGACCACCCAACAGTCCATTTGGCTGTGGTGAATGCAGGGGAAGAAGAGAAATGGCCAAAAACCACCATGCTGACACACAATCATGCCACAGTCCATTTGTTCATTTGTGCTTGAGTCTGAAGCAAATGGAGTCGCAGGAACTTTCCCAAGGCTGATTCCTCAGAAAAGATAAATTCACTTGTTAACCTCCTTGGCTACATCACACCGCTGATTCAACTATTCCACAGACAATCCCATTTTATTAGAAAGCCAGTATACCTTCACTTGATTTTATTATCTTGTCAGTCTCTTGGTAACCCATAGGTGTCACGATCAGTCACTGTTTACACATGCTCATCAAGAAAAAAAAAAAAATTCCAGGACAGTATTTTTTAAATCTAAACTAAGCTATTTATCAATAAGGAACTTCCAACATTGTTAATGCATGAAATGTTTTGTTAACATCTGATCTTGATTTCTTCTATTAACTTCATGTCCAGTTTTCTAAAACTTAAGAAACAGAAGTTCTATGGCTTTGTTTTCATTGGCATGTGGAAGTTGAAGATCACTTCTGAATAAGCATATTCAACTCTGTCTTTATTCATGGAGAAACACAGGAGCAAGGATCATTCTAAGTAGTAGATGATCAAAGAAATATTTGTGTCTTTTTTAATAATCACAAGTTTTTTGTGAAAAATCTTATCCTCTGACCTTTCTATCCCTTGACCTTTCATCAACCAATCATGAAGAAGTATAAAATTCACAATCTGGGTGGCAATGAGAAAACTTAAACATTCCTCCAACGTAACACACGTTGCTAAAGAGCAAACCTCAGTGGAACACTGATTTCTCTAAATATGCTTTGTACCTTAAAGCCAAATTGTTTTCTCTTTTTAATGAATGTAAAACATAAGTTGGACAGACCCCAAATCAGTATTAGTGGCATTTCATTTCGCCTGAGTCTAGAGAAACAGACTGTTCTTTCCAAAAGCATTCCTGTTAAACAAGAAGAAATTCAATATCATTTCTCATCAGACAGAAAATGACAATTTAATTAAAGTAAATATTCAGACTTTTATATGGCCAACCACACAGAAGCCAGGATCTACACTAACAGACTAGAATATTGTAGAAGTTTCTCTAGGGAATTAACACCTCATAGGTTATTCTGTAGTTTAAATGATTGGCACTGAACAAATACCCCCATCAACAGGTAACTGTGACACCCTGCATTAACATTAGTCTTTCAACATCAGCTAGAACATGAAAGAGGAAGTATAAATGGTACTAGCAGTGGATGTCAGAAGGCTGGACTCCTCGTCCTCAGTTTGCCACCAAAGAGACGTGTGGCCCTGGGCAAATTACTTCACCTCTCTTGGCCTCAGAATCCTCATCTATAAAAATGCAAAAGTTGCACTAAATGACTCTTAAAGTCACTTCTAGTTCTGTGGGTTTTATGCCTAGGAGGAGAACGCAGGGAAGAGATTCCCTAAAGCAGAATTCTCCAGGTTTTACAATATAACTGAGCCCAGAATCATCCTCTCCCTTTGCTCTAATTATATCCTTTCTTTCCCACACACTCCCCTGCACACCATTAGGAAATAAAGGGAGGAAGAAGGAAAATCTCCTGTTGCATGCAAAAACCAGATCTGCCAGTGGTAAAGCATTGGTTTAAATGGAGTCTTCACCGATGATATCAGATTATATTTTAATTAGATGTCAAGTTCTAAGACCACAAAGCCAAAATGATAAAGGGCAGGCTATTAACTGTCCCAATTATGGAGCCCCAAGTATGTCTTAATTTATGTACTGATAATCTCCTGGTAATTCCCTGGGTGCTGCCACCGTGTAAACATTCCAGTTTCTCTCCTGCTTCGCCTGGATTTGTTCTCCGGCGATCACGGAGTTTTCCCATTATGCGCGGCCCAACTCATTTTGGAGCAACAGCCTTCCCTCACAGCCAAACCTCCAGCCTCAGCTGGGCCGAGGGGAGTGGGCGACCGCTCATCTGCAGCAGAGCCTTTGGTGGAAGTGTGGCCAATTAGTCACACGTTTGGTGTTCTAATTAGGCGAGGCTGGGCCTTTGGAAAATGTGCTGTTGATTTAGGTACTTCCTCAAACAATGCTAAATTGTGTTATGTGAAATTCAATTAGTCTTTTTCTAAACGTTTCCACATCTGTTCTTCTTTAAGCATAAAGTGATGAGGAGAGAAAGAGAAGTGAAAAGCCAGAGTCTCCACTGGTGAAATATGTTAGGCCTTAGGGACCAGCCCTTTTCCCAGCTTTTGACCCTGAACAGTGATATACAGGAAGGAACAAAGTTGGAGAGCTATCATGGTGAAGCCCTTTTAAATAAATCATTATAGAAGAAATACTGCAACTGCACGGGAATGTAATCTTGCATGATGGCCATAAACTCAGCTTTGTTTGAAAATGGATGGCATGGGGGAGGAACCATTAAGAAGTAAATGATTATAAATTCTGTCTTAAAGGTAGTATTTGTGGTCACTCTGATTATATTTTTAAAAAGCGTCCTTAAAAAAAATGCTTTGGTTTAATATTTCATGTCTAGGTCCAGTGTAATGAGTTTTTGTCTCCTCCTATCTATTGAAATGTTCCATATAAAATTGAGAACAGCCTGAAATCCCAGAACACTTGAGGATTAAAAGAAAAAGGAGAAGAAAGAAAGAGGAGGAGAAAGTGAAGGAGGAGGAGGAGGAGGAGGAAAGATTCCACTTGCCTGAAATGTTCCCTAGTTTCCATTTGAGGCACTATTGTCAGCCACAAGATGGCATGTTGCTTTGATCTTTTGAGCTCCATGGCAAGCTGCTCCAACCCCGAGTCTCTAGTCCTCCAATTTGCTAGAGATGCTGTGTTATTGCTTCACAGCATCTCTTAATTCCAGCACCTTCCCGGCAGCACATCCAGCACCAGGTCCATGGTGCGTCTGATCACATTCGGCACATCCACTGGCTTTGCCAAGAGGCCAAACGGCAATATCTTTTACCAAAGTGGCACGGCTCAAAACCGCAGGCGTCCAAAGGTGAAGGTGTACATGCATTTGATCCTTGTTTCTGTTATCACCTTTTCAGTGACTAACATTTCAAAACCTTATCTATGGTTGGCAGGCCATGTTTCAGTTTTGTCAAACCCCGGATATAGACCGTGTGGTTTTCCGATGATATATCTCCGTAAGATTTGTGGAATGCTAAAGAAGGAGTTGTCAACACTACTTTATGGCACCTTGGTACATGTCAGAAAATGAAAATATTTTCAGAAGTGATAGCATTATTTGACTGATGACATGCTCTTGTAAGACAAAGACTTATTTAAATAAAAAAATTTCAAGAAAAGAAACTGAAACAAGGCATTCATTACTAGCAAGGAAAGTGATTTATCTGGTATCTAGCTCTCACAAACAAGAGAAAGGAAGATTTAAAAAATTAGAATGATAACACTTTTAAGGCTGGGTTTTTATTTTTCATTAACTGAAAAGCATCTTGAAGTTGATGACTGTATTTACATTTAATTTCCATTCCAAAAGAGACTTTGCTTCCCTGAAAATAAACAACAGATAGTTCCAGAATACAATGAACCACATGAACAAAGGAAAGATATAAACAATTTAATACATTTAAATAAAATAAAAAGTAACCTCTATGGTTTTCAGAATCAGGTTATAATTCTATGTAATAGAGGTCACAGCAACAAATGTAAATAAATAGTTTTTACTCCAGAAGATAGCTATAAACCTTAAAGTTTTGATAATATTGTCTACAATCTGGTTTTGCTGGAATATTGGTTGGTAATTATAGTCTACTATCTTTTGTAATTTTCCCACACGAAGGATTTTTTACTAATATTTCAACCAGCACAACCATTGTTGAGTGGAAATTTTGCCTTAATTTCTCTATTTATCTCTACCTGCTTTGTGACTTAGTAAAGCTGGATTAACCATGAGACAATATTAGCTCCTCAGAGCAACATTATTTGATTTTTAAAAGCTCTTTATTAAAAAGAAAAAAAAGTTCAATAACTGTAAGTTGAATGCTGATAAAAGAGGGCATTTAAGTCACTAGTTTTAAGCCCAACGAACAAGTCGTGTCTTTTGTTACTTAAAGGCTCAATCCAATGGTCCATCACTGCTGAATTTATTTTCTTCTTAGAGTATTCATTTATTTGTTTGTTTGTTTGAGTATAGTTGGCATACAATGTTACATTAGTGTCATGTGTACAACTTGGTGATTTGACAAGTTAATACATTCTGTTAAGTTCACCACAAGTGTAGCTACCACCTGTCCCATTACACTGCTATCACAGTATCATTGACTGTATTCTTTATGCTCTGTTTTTTATTCCCGTGACTTACTCATTCCATAACAGAGAGCCTGTGAACCTGTGCACTCTGGCTGGTCTGAATGACATCTTGCTTCCTATCAGCCCCTCTTCATACAGCAATGCCAGAGCCATTGGTTAACAAAAAGACATCATTCATCCCATCTTCTGGGAGCACATGTGCTATGACTTGTAGTGATCCTGAGCACAGATTCAAAATCATTCTTCCCTCTGAAGTGCCAATCGTGGGGAAAATGTCATTTTAATGTTGTGTACCAGCTTCATGTACCAGAGATCAAGTGTCTAAAATAGTTTTCTCTTGGTTATTAGTTCAAATCCAAATTAAACTCCCTAACAATGGCATGACTCTAGGGAGAGAAAGGAAGCAGTCTGCAGACTGCCCTTTGCCTTCAGAAAGCTGTGCCTGGTCAGCTGAGGGGCATCCTCACTCTCCTTATTTTCATAGAGTGGCCTTCAGAGTCTGTTTTCAATGCATCCCACATGTGTTTGCCTCTTGCTGACTCTGAGTTGGCCTTGTGCTAGGCCAGACCTGGCTCGGGGGTTATCTTTTATTTTGCTAGACAAGATGTCATGCTCTGTTCTTCTTGTTACCAGACGCTTTAATGTTAGTATGATACTAATGAACAATATCTGTAGCTTTATGCCATTTACAAACAATATCTTGAAACTCATCATTCTAATTTTAAAATTTTAAGTCTTATCTACTGCCCTCCTAAATTTTTCTTTCTTTTTTTTTTGTTTTTGTTATTTAAATTGTCACTTTTTTCCTGACCTATTTGTTTGTTTTGGAGAGTGAACTCTTTGAGGGCAGACATTACTTTCCATACAATTCTATTTCCTTGTGCTATAATTCACTTAATGCATGTATCTATTGATTTGTTTTGATTGGTTACCCTTAGTTCTACCGAGTTTGTGTCATAGAATAATGACCACAAACTCCACATCTCAGCACTGGACCCCAGATCCCAAACACCCCCTAGTTTCTTTTGTCATTTGTTGTTAGGCTGGTGCTACCAATGATTTTCATGGGATGTGGACTAGCTAGGAAGTGATAGAAGGACTGAGCTGCCTAAGACACACTCTGAGAGGAACCACCTAATAAAATTAAAGCAAAGGACAGCACCGAGGATGGAAAGGTGTACTGGTTGATTAAGAAAACAATAATTCATCTAGAAAGAACTGAAACATAAACACAGGAGTTAAATTGTCAAATAAAACACAAGACAAGAGAAGCACACACAACAGAGAATTAAGTGACAGATTGTGATGAAGGGTAAGATGTGACTAAAAGGAGGGGACTAAGGAGGATATTTCTAGACATTTCCGGTCAGAGACTGACACGAGCTAAGGCAAGGAAGGAGTGATGGAGGCAGGTGTCCTCTAGCCTCACTGTTTTCTCCTTCTCTACCTCCTTGGCTGCTCCCTATTTCTCTTCCTGACTTCCTAGGTCTTAATCTTCAGACTACTTCTCTTCTCTACTTTACACACCCTCAGACTCTCTGGGGTGCCATTCAGCTGCACTGATTTAAATATCATTTGGATAGTAATAGTTTCCCAATTTTTATCTCTCACCCAGTGCACTCTCCTGGCTTAGATAGTCAATTGCTTATTCAACATCTTCATTTGTGTGTCAAAGAGCATGTTAAGCAATACAAGATATGCCCCAAATTGAACTTCTGATTTCCCAGCTCTTGCCTCTAAAATCTGCTCCCTAAATTATTTAATGAAAATTCTATTCTTTTAGTTGTTCCAGTAAAAAATCTTACAGCCACACCTGACTTTTCTTTTTCTCTCTTAGCCTGCATCTAACCCATCACAGCAATCCTTCTCACTTCTCTTTCAAAATATATCCAGGATCTGACCCCTTCTCATTATCTCTATTGCCACTATCCCAGGCCAAACTGTCGTTACCTCTCACTGGGATGATTGTAATAACCTCCTAACTGGTCTCTTTACCTTTACTCTTGATCTTTTTTTTGTTTGTTTGTTTATTTATTTTGAGAGAGAGACAGCATGAGTGGGGGAGGGACAGAGAGAGGGAGACAGAGGATCACAAAGCAGGCTCCACACTGTCAGCCTGGAGCCCAATAAGGGGCTCAAACTCATGAATCAGTGAGATGGTGACCTGAGCCGAAACCAGTCAGATGCTTAACCAACTGAGCCATCCAGGCGCCCCTACTCTTGACCTTCTTATAGGCTACTCTCACACTAAACCAGAGTGTTCTTCTAAGAACATTAGGTCATGCTCCTTTTTTGTTCAAATCCTCTCATGGCTTTTTATTTCTGTCATCAGAAAAGCCAAAGTCCTTACCACAGCTTACTTGGTTCTACCTGAGCTCAACCTCCAATTATTTCCTCACTCAACTCCTATCACTTCCTCCTTGTTTACTTTACCCCAGCCACATTGGCCTTCTTGCTCTTCTTAAATATACCAAGCACATCCCCACTGCAAGGCCTTAACACATGCTATTCCCTCTTCCCCTATGGCCGGCAACCTAGCTTCCCTCTGGTCTCTGCTCAAGTGTCACCTCATCAGTGACTTCCATGACCCCTCATCCCACTCTGTGTAAAATACCTCCCAGGCATGCATCTCCCTCAGTGCTTTATTTATCTTCATAGCTCTTATCACCACCTGTCCCACTAAAAATTTATTACAGTGGCTCTTTTCTGTCTGTCTCCACTACAGTATAAACTCCTTAAGATCATGAACTTCATCTATGTTGTTCAGAGAAATAATCCTCAGTGCCTGGAATATAATGGCTGGACTATAGTAGGTGCTTAATTATTGTTGAATGAATGAATAAATAAATGATAACAGTGAATAGACTGATTTTTAGATAGATAAAGAATTTGCACTGAGAAGTGCTGGGTCATCATATTGGAAAGTCAGCACAGACTTGGATGGTGGGGAACTTATAATATCAGAGGGAAGAGTATGGATTTTATTCTATAAGAAAAAGAGTATTGATTGTATTCTATGTAAGGAAAGTTCCATTAAAACCTTTTGAGCAGCGATCTACATGATGAATACAAAATCTGGGGATAAGCAATCTGGCGATACCCTATAGGATGGATTTTAAAGTTCACTGGAGATGTTTCCAGTAATCCTGTCATTAGACCCCATAACCAAGGTATAAAAGCAGCCCTTTGATGAAGCTAACTATAAATTGAAATGTATTTATCATTTCAAAGAACCATACTTTTTGTAGCAGGAGTAAGAATTTCTAGGTCATTGAAATTATGCTAAGGACTAGACTGTAGGTTGAGCAGCATTCACTTGGCCACAGATGTCCAGAGTGAGATGTAAAAAATTCTCATTTAACTATCCAGAGTGATTGCCTCCCCAAAGCTCAAAATAGCTATATTTCTAGAAATTAGAAAGTCTATTTTCTAATTTCTTTTTGTACATTTGCCTTGGGTTCAGTTGGATGGCATTCCTCATCTGTGCTCAGTTGAGCAGCCAGAGGTTTCTGGAAGAAAAGATGTGGCTCTCAGGAGAAGAGGAGTGGAATAAATAAACAGTAATGAGAACCTACCTAGGAAAGGTTTCATCAGACTGTCAGCTCTACTGAAGACAGTTCAGAGAGCTATGGCTCCTAGGGTCACACAATCCTTGAGCAAAAAAGTAATGATAGGGAAATAGACTTCAAAGATTTCCCGACCTTCCCTCAGTGTTTCCACTGAGTGTTCCACTTTTGACTAAAGTGACATATTTATCCTTATAAGGTTCTCACTGCTTAAACTTTACCCCAAGAATCTGAGATTTATCCATTTCATCTCCAGACATTATAGGAGATGCCTTCTTAATTCAGCTTCTTGAAGATCCAGAGTTTCTCCAATGTGGAAGTGACTCTCTTTCCTGACATTGGCTTTGAACAGTGGGTGAACCAGCTGAGACAGTTTGGTGGATTATTCTCCCATATTAGAAAAAGGCTCTCATTTGGAAATGTATTTTGAGTAAGTATGAATATAGGTGGATTTTAACGATCATATTATTTACATTTTTATAGGATCAGAAAATCTGAGTGCCTCTTTGTGTCTTTAGTAGAGAAAATTCAAAAGCTTCCATTTTATCTAAGTACTGAAGGTCCACAATGCTGCTCTGATGTGGGGTAGTGAATGATGTCTTCCCACTGAATCTCCTTGTGGTCTCAAAGCCCATCATTAGTGACTGTGAGCTGACTCACAGAATTGGCAGATCCACCCATTTTGTGACTGCAAAACATTTGGAAAATGTCTGGGAACATGGCTGTCATTAGTCCCCTATGAAATAGTCATTTCCAATGTGAACAATGCAAAATATAATTACAAAAGAAAAAGGATCATGTAAGCCATACAAAACATGCATGAATTGGTCCAGACATTACCATGTTTAAGAAATCTTTGTCCTTAACAGTTTGGAATGTGGGAAAATCTAGGATGATCTAAAAATAAAATGGTTATGAGATATATGAGCCATCAACCACAGAATCCCAAACAGATTTTTAATTCTTATGACCTAATTTCAGCCTGCTGCCAACATCAGTGCAACATTGCTCTACTCCTGCTTAGGAAGCAGGGCTCAGGAAGAACATGAATTTTATCCTGACTTCAGGGGGCACTGGTCATGGAAAGAACCCAGATCTGGCAGTAGAAGATGAGAGATGAGGTTGTATGAAAGGGCTTTATCAACTATAAAGCATTATGCAAAAATGGCCATGCTTTCTGTAGATGATCATTATATTTAGTTTGAATTCATTTACTTTTGCAGGGATAAACCAACTTGGATACGAGAAGCCTGTATGAAAGAGTCACAGTTAAAGAAAGAAACACATTCCTTGGATCTGCTGATAGCTCTCCCTGGAACATTAGTTTCTTCCCAACAAGCCTACCCTAGAGTTCAAAGGAAAAGATCTATAGACTATACTTGCATTGCCTCTGCCTTATTTCAGTAACTAAGCCAACATTTAAGTGCTAGCTCTGTGCTGACACTGAATTGGAGGTTAGGGATATAACAATGAGCAAAACAGAAGTGATCCCTGACCTCTTGGAACTTGCATTTGAGTGAAGGAAAGAGACAATAATCACATAATCATCTAAAATTGAAACTGTGCTCTGCAAAGGAGAAGGATATGGTATAATATGCACTTAGAGGGAGATTTGCCCTAGTCAGGTAGGTCTGGAAGGCTTCCCTGAAGAAGGGACCATTCTGCTGAGCTCTGAAGAATGAGTGGGAAATGACAGGGTGGAGAGGTAGAACAGAGAATGTCTTCTTTTTGAAAAGGTCGTATGAAGGGAGAGAGCTCAGCTCATTCAAAAACTGCTAGATTGAACAGTAAGAAATCATTGATGTTCAACAGTTTTTGACTTACAAAAGTGGCATTTCGTATAGTTAAACTTGACAAAAGTATGCTAAAGCGGATACAGGACAGAAAGCAAGGGTAGGCTTAGCCTAGGATGATGCTGGGGAGGTAGAGAGGGGTCGCTGACAGAAGGCTTTGTAAGCCGTGTTATGGCTCTTGGTCTGGGTCCCAATAGCAACAGGAAGACTCTGAAGATCCACACTTGGTGAAGATGACTCTGGCTGTAGTGTGAACAGCAGGGGTTATTTACACCTAATAGGAAAGAACTGCTGGTGGCCTAGAGCCTTTCTATTCCAAAGAGATGCCTGCAGACAAACAGCTTGGGTATCAGCAAGGAGGCAGTTAGGAATGCAGACCTGCTGAATCAAAATCTGCACTATTATAAGCTCCCAGGTGGTTCATTCACATGCATAGTAATGTTCTGGCTTGGACTACACTGAAGATGGATAGATGGATACAAGAAAATGGGTTCAAGAAATATTTAGAGGGTAAAGGCATATATATTGGTAACAGATTGGCTATGAAGAAGCAGTAAGAGAAAAGAAGGCATGAGATGACTCCTAAATTTCTGACTTGCACAACTGAATGAAAAGGAGAACTTTCTCTGAGATCTGTACACTGTAAAGGACCAGCTTTAGAGGGAATGGTCATGAGCTGAATATGGGGCTTGCTGAGTCTGAGATAATTTTAAAGCATTCAAGTGCAGAATTTGATGCAACAGTTGGATATATGAGGCATAAGTTCTGAGGAGAAATCTGAGCTGGAATTATAAATTTGAGTCATGCATAGAGGTGAAAGTCAGGCAAGAAAGAAGTAGGAGACGAATGTTTAAGTTAGAGGCAATGATGTGAAGTTCCCAGAGACAAGAGAGAACATCCTTGAATCAAGGAACTGAGAGATCTCATACAGGTTTGAAGTAAAGTGCAGGGATGACTTGATGAGCAATGAAACACAAAGGTAGAGAAGAGTCAGATCATGTTGGGCCCCAGAGATCTTCTTAAGGATTTCAGAGATTAGCCAAATATTGATGAGAACATTGATATGGAAGGATCATACAATCAGATTTACTTTCAAAGGATTATCAAGGCTGTTTGTTGACTAAAGAAAGGACTAAAGGGACCATTTGTTGTTTTCTGGAGGAAGAAGCTATGCACTCAGGCACATGATGCTCTAGAACTTTCTTCTGTTGGCTTCTGAGCCATGACCTCTCCACTTATCCATTTCCACTGCACTGCCTACGACATTATGTGCACTGAAGAGAGGGGAAATGTTTTCCACCAATGTTGCCCTCCATTTTTAGATCACAAAATAGCACTACCTCTGCACTACGATTCACACAGAAATTCTATGAGGTGAAAGGAAACTTTGCTTTCACATGACAACACTTTGAAAATATTATCTAGTTTACCTATGATGCTTGAGACTTAACTTTCAGAGTCAATATTTAAAGGCATATTTTAAAAATAAAATATAATCAGCTCTTGTTCAATTAATTTCCTTGAAATTAATTAAATGCATAAAATAGACTTCAATTTTTTTGTTATGAAAATCTAATTTTTAACATTTACTCTAAAAAATTAGTTCTATTAAGCCTAAGTATCTGGGGATTTAAAAAATAATAACAAAAATGTGTATCAGTCATGAACTCAAACAGTACCTTGTTCCAAGTTTAATTGGAAAAACTCCTCAGTCAAATGTCAATCATAATTAATAATCTAATCTATCATGTATGGATCTAGAACATAAATGAACTGTAACAGTCTAATTTCTACCTCCCACGTATGGGCATCATCCCATCTTTTCCAGCAACCAAAATTGTTGGAAATACACTCTTCCAAATTATCTACTTCTATCTATGCTTCTCAGTTCTATCATGTCTGGTTTTTCTCACCTGGAAATGAAATCTGGCTGTTTGGGGGCCCCTGGGTGGCTCAGTCAGTTAAGCGTCTGACTTTAGCTCAGGTCATGATCTCACAGTTCATGAGTTCAAGCCCTGCATCAGGCTCTGTGCTGACAGCTCAGAGCCTGAAGCCTGCTTCGGATTCTGTCTCCCTCTCTCTCTGCCCTTCCCCTGCTCATGCTTTGTCTCTTTTCCTCTCTCAAAGATAAGTAAACATAAAAGAAAGAAAGAAAGAAAGAAAGAAAGAAAGAAAGAAAGAAAGAAAGGAAGGAAGGAAGGAAGGAAGGAAGGAAGGAAGGAAGGAAGAAAGGAAGGAAGGAAGGAAGGAAGAAAGGAAGGAAGGAAGGAAGGAAGGAAGGGAGAAAGAGATCTGGCTGTTTGAATCCAGAGCACAGATCTTTACAGGCACACTGACTCACTTATCCAAACTGGTATTAGATTTTACCAAAAATACAAAGAAACATGCAAGAAAGGGAACACCACAAAGGCCTTCTGCAATATTTGCTGAGGATTGGAGGCAATCCCTAATAAATTATAACTTTTCATTCTCAACAGGTTATTTATTATTGATTTAACTAGAATGTAAGGAAACCCCTGCTATGCCTGGTGCCCTCCAGCTCCTGAGCAGGCCAGCCAGCTGATACAGAACTGATAACACAAATAGTGAAACCTGTCTGGATGGCAGCATAGTTATGGGCTCATGCTCTGGAGCCAGAATACCTGGGTTTGAATTCTGACTCCAGCACTTACGAACTGCGTTAACTCTGGGCAAAACACATACCTTCTCTGTGTCTCAGTTTCCCCATATGCAAAATGAGGAACTATAGAGTTATTATGAACAATAAGTGACTTAATATTCATAAAGTGTTAGAAGAGTAATGGGACAATGTAAGTCTTTAATTTTTATCTGTTCAAATAACCACAGATTTTCAAAAGGCATCATTAATGATTCTTGAAGTAAAACTTCTTTTCCATCACCTGAGGGTCTTCCCTACCATCATCATGCTCATAAAGCTATAGCTGTAGGTTATAAAGACAGAAAGTTTCTCTAGTCTCGGTAAGATTAGAAAGCACCCATCCCTGGACTCCAGGAAAGGTTCCAGAGGAAATTTGGCCAATCTGAGTCCAGGTTGGCACTTAAAGCCAGTAACTTCAGTGTTTTCTCAAATATGGGATAAGAGAGATGTCTGTGTGTTCCCATTTTCTAGAAGAGCAACAGTTTATGGCTTTAAAGTTTCCTTTAAAATGAAGGCCAAATTGTTCTGATGGTATACAGTATCATACCCATATAACTTTCTTTATTTAGATGCCACCATTACATAAATGCACGTGCAACCTTCCCTGCCAGCAGTAAAGTGTGCAGAAATTTTGAAAACAGCTTTTCTGCCAGGGTTACCACAATGTCCCATTTATTTTCAACTCAAGTCTGGGAAAGAAACATGTTAGAGATTTGTGCCAAAAGTAGCTGAACTTGACTTCAGTCAGCCTCCCTTTCATGATTTTTTTTTTTTCAAAGACTAAATGTCAGTGTTTCTCCTAAACCTACTTGGGCAAATTGCCTTTTCTTACAGGACCATGGCCTTCTGGCGGAAATAGTATTACATGGTAAATTGTTCATGTTTGATGTCATTTTTGAAGTAAAATGACCCCAAAGATGAATACATTTACTGCACAGAAACTGTATGATTGGCATATGAAGGAAGATTTCAATATATAAGAAACAGTAATTTCTTGCTCCACAATGATGGGTTACTCTGCCAAGTTCAAAAATTGAATTATTTAGAAAGCATTTGGAAATATTTTCTAACTGTCCATTAGCAAAATCTCAGGAATAACAATTTGTTCTATCCATGAAGGCTTAAGTAATTTTAGAGATCTTTGAGGAACTCCTTCAAACCCAAATTTAAACATTTAAGAAGTAACATGTCAGTTTTAAATGTAATATCAAATATGTTCCAAACTCATTCACTCGATCAGTTTAGTCTAGGAGTGTCCACAGTATTCACTTGGGTTTTTCAGTTTGCTTTGCTTTCATGGTTTGTGTCTTATCTCTATTCTAGTCTCTAACTACCTTTCAAACATTTTTTTTATATTTACAAAATGAAGGCCAAATCTATACTCTCAAATTGAAGTTGAAAAGTAAGGCACTTTGAGGATAAGTTCAAAGGAAAACTATTTTTCTAGTTACTAGCTTTTTTGAATCATTGACAAGTATTCTCTGATTGTCTAAGTTCTCAACTTTTTCTTCATGTTTTGACCCAGACTTCACTAGGTAGACCTGTCCTAAATCCTGGGATACAATAACAAACCTTATCTCATTTAAAATTTCTTATACTAAATAATATTTTCTTGTATTTCCAGTATATACTTCATGTCTTATTCTTTTTTTTCTTCATGTATTATTCTGAATGCAATATTTACATAAAAAATATTTATGTAAAGGGGTGCCTGGCTGGCTCTGTCAGCTAAGCCCTTGACTTTTGATCACAGCTCAGGTCTTGATCTCTGGGTCATGAGTTCAAGCCCCACGTTGGGCTCCACACTGGGTGTGAAGCCTACTTGAAAAAAAAAAAAACTTATGTAGAATCCTGCCTTTTTTGATAACTTAATTTAAAAATAATAAAACATGCCAACTTATCAACATATCAGCACAGGTTAAAAATGTAATATTAATATAAAAAAGTGAATATACAGAATGTCCTAAACAACTAGATAATAATTATATCTTTTTGTCTTTTTTATTAGATACATCTCAAAATAACCAGCATCTTCACTTTATTTCACATTCACTTAACCTTAAAAAGTAGATTCCTTTTGGGGGGGCCTAGGTGGCTCAGTCTGTTAAGTGTCTGACTCAGTTTTAGGCTCAGGTCATGATCTCACATATCTTCAGTTCAGGCCCCACATCAGGCTTTGCACTGATAATGAAGAGTCTGCTTGGTATTCTCTCTCTCTCTCTCTCTCTCTCTCTCTCTCCCTCTCTCTCTGCCCCTACCCTGCTGGCACTGTCTCTGTCTCTCCCAAAATAAATAAATAAACTTAAAAAAAAAAGTAGATTCCTTTTAGAGTCTTTTGGGAAATGGAAATAAATGTGTCTTTTTATTTGAATTTCTAAATTTATAAACCAAAATTCCATCATTTTGCCTTCACTTCAGTGAATTCTAGCTTCCATGTGAGGAAGAGCAAAGAGGTCCCTGACCTCGGGAGTTGGCCTGGCACTGCCGGCTAGGCTGTGCCTTTCTCCTTTTGAACATAAGCAATTTCATAAAACGCCAACATCAGCCCAAGCATCCACTGTCTATCAGGACAAAAATAAGAGCACTCCTTGGTCATACCTGAACACAGACATAAATATGAATATGTTCCCCTATCTGGACTGAATGAGTAATTGCTGTTTTCTCACCAATAGCTTTGCTCTCTCTAGTCTTCCCTCCTATTAAGTAGGTTTTACTCAGACACTCAACTGCAGGATTGCCCTCCACTTCCTGGCATTATCCAATCCAGAGCAAAGCCCTGCCTCCATGAACTCTCCCCCAAATCCTCTAGTAATTTCTCACACCCTCTTACTGAGATGCCTGCCATCTCCACAGTGTGCATTTGCCCTCACTGAAACAAGTCTATAAACACAGCTTATTCAACTCCAAATGTACTGGTGTTGGACTAAAGGGCATTAACACAAGTAAGATGTAAGTTCCAAAACGTGTTTTAAAACACTTTCACTTCAGGTAGAAGGTAATTTTCAATAGTTATATTGTGTGCAGAAATTCCAAGTCCCATGTAAGAATTCTTCTAACCAGTTTATGGTGGTTTAATGAAAATTTGCATTTCTTATAATCCTTTACTAAAGAGAGAGAGAGAGAGAGAACCAGGCCCTCATACTAGTCAGTCATTTTTACCTTTGTTGAGATTTCTGTGGGACATTCCCAACACAAATGTGGGCAAGGATGAGGGTAAGGGTGAGCCCACGTGGACTATTTAGGAGTCTGAGAGTCTGCCTCCAGTATTCTCTAGGAGAGAAAGGATCTGTCTGGCTGACCATGATCCTAATGCACAACTGTGTGGTGAGGGCGGGGGGTAGGCAGACGCATGCCATTTGGCCTAACTTTGGTACATAGTAAGTACGAAGTAAAAATTACTTTTTTTTCTCCTTCCCTCCCTCCCTTCTTCCCTCTCTGCATCTTTCCTTATTTCCTTTCTCAATTTGTTTGTTCCTTTCCCCTCTTCTTCCTTCTCTCATTTTCCCACTTCCTTTCTCTTTTCCTTTCCCTTACTGTTCAGGGAATGAATGCTAGTGAAACACTCTCAAGTTTTGTTTTCAGGAAAAAAAAAAAACCCAAGACATTGTTCATTTCATAAAATAATACATGAATGTAGTGATTTGGTTATAGAATAGCTGAATGATCTTTCATCCCTTAAAGGAAAATTTATATATATTGGAATATTTCCAATTGGCTTGATCTTATAACTTTCTGACAAAAAAAAAAGTCTAGTTCACTATAAGTAACCTCCCTCCCCTAGATTCCTCCCTTTCTTCAACAAACACACTGGTCCCTTTCCCTCAGAGCAGTGTAAATTGTTCTACAGCACAAAGGGAGGTGATAAGATTCAAAAAGTCAAAGAAAGTGAAGTGTCCCCCAGTTCTTTCTTTGCAGGCTGGACTCAGGCTTTTTGAAAACACCCCTGTGCTGTGCTTCAGATAAGAGGGCTGAACCCATACTTTCATCAGCAAGGCACAGAGCAGCCTCCCCTGTCTGTGTCCTTCCACAGGGCTCAGATTTCATTCTGTGCCAGGACTCATACATCACACTCAATTGTGTGTCTCCAGAGCCAACTGAGGAAAGTGCAGAAAAACTACTGTTAACTAGGGAGTAATTACATTTGGCCTAAATTAATTATTGGTCACTCAGGACTGCTGAGCAAGGGCCACACAGATGGCCTCTGACTTGGTTCCCACCTTTGAGGAAAGAAATATTCCAATTTGGTGCACATGACCGCATAAGATAACAAGAGGCAGGTTATTTCTGGTCTACTGGTCTTGGATTTACCATATTTGCTAATATGACATGGGCTTATTTGTGTTAACACTGTAGGTACATTGTATTTTTTTTGGAAAAACATGAATGATAGTCACTTGGGACAGGGGTCATTTCACGGCAGTCAGCATTAGGCCCAGCAAAGTTAAGCCAGGGACCTTTAAAATGCAATTCAGTCAAAAGAACAGGTCATGGATCAATGAGCAGGTGATGGAAGGTGTTCGTGAGGAATTTAGATTAGCGTGAAATTCAAACAAACCACAAGAAACAGGGAAGAGAGAAAGCAGAGCAACCTGGAGATCAGGAAACCACTGTCGCAGCAAGGTAAAGAGGAAGACACTGATAATTCCGGGATTTTATGCCCCATGCAGGTAAGGACTATGATTTCTCATTTATTCTGTATCCCCAGAGGCCAGTGCAGTGGGCAGACACCACATGATAATGAGGTTTTATTAAATTAATCAGTCAATGTGATCTGCTGTTCATTTGTGAATCCATGCTCTTGCTAGAGATCAACATAGAGTGAATTCAGTTGAACAAATACAGCATCTACTATGTGTCAGGCACTGTGCTAGATGCTAGAAAAATATAAGCCGTGGCTCCTATTCTCAAGGAATTTACAGTGTAGTGTCTGAGGCAGACACTAGCCACTGCCGTAGGTGTAGCAATAGAAATATGAAGATGGTACACAAGTAGAACAAAGAAATTACTAATTTCTGTCAGGGCAGAACTTCCCAGAAGCAGTTATAACGTATAGATAGGAATCTATCAGATTGGGCAAAATGGGGAAAGCACAGGAGGAAAAAGAAATAGCATCTGTGAAGGCAGAGAGAAATAAGCCACATAGCTCAGAGAAGAAGTCATTGGTTCATTATTGCTACAGAAAACTGGAGAGCGGTTCCTGGGCCGGATCAGCCAGGGCTGTGAATACCAGTGTAAGGAGGCTGAGCCTGGGCCTGGGGAGTGGAGAACCCTAGGAAAGTTGAAAACAGAGAAGTGTCAGATTTGCATTTTAATAAGACAGTTCACCTAGTAGATAAAGAAAAGGCTGCAGAGGGAGAAGATTGGAAACAGGAAGGTCAGGAATGAACACAGAAGTCAATATAACAGATGGAAAGATTCAGAACTAAGACAATGATAATGAAGGGGACCAGGAAGAGCTACCTGTAAGAGACATTTGAGAGATGTGATAGCTAAGACCTGATGTCTAGTTGGATATGTCCAGGGATGAAGAACGTAAAGATTATAAATATCTTTGCGTTTTAGGCTTGTGAAACTACGTAGATGTTAAATTACCAACGGGGTTACAGAAAATCAGGTAAAATAGTTGCGCAGGTGGGGGAAATGGGAAAATAGAAAGTTGTTCCAGGAGATGTTGATTTTGACTACTCATTCATGGGACATTTAGGTGAAAAATTTTAATAGGCAATTAGATTTTAAGGTCTATGTTAGAAACACAATTTTCAGGAGGATGGATGTAATCATCCAGGAATAGATACAGATTGAGAAAAGAAAAAATAGTAAAGATAAATCTTGGTGAAAACTTATATTTAAGTGAAGAAAGAAGAATTAGTGAAGAAGACCAAGATGGAACAAAGGCTGGAAGGGGGTGCAGTATGGAGTGCAGGCAGATGCCTAGGGAAGGAAGAATTTCAAGGAGAAAGAAGTGGTGAAATGAAGGCTGAAGAGGATAGAAAAACCAAGTAAGAACTGAATGTAGTTTATCGTATTCAATAATTATGGAGCAATAGGATTATACAAGAGACAAGATTAATGGCCACTTCGAATATAAAGACACATTAACTTGCATAGTATATTATTTTTGAAGAAGCTTGACTGAAGAGGAAAACAGAGGAATAGGGCTTTAGCAAGAGGGGGTTAATGTTTCATAGAAAACTTTTTGTTTGTTTTTCAATGAAAGAGAAACAAACCTGTTTGTAGAGTGAAAGCAGAAGAGAGGAAATAATAAAGCAATATTCTAGAGATGGGGAGGAGAAGGAGAGCATTGATTTTTTAACTGCTTTGAAGGGGATGAGTTTTTTCTCTTCTGAGCCACAGAGTGATGGGGTGCATTTGAATGCATTTCCATTTGATGATAATGTAAATCAAAAATAAACAAAAAAATCATACTAGTATTTTCATAATTATCATAGTGTTCAAAGTGACCCAGAGCCATTTTCATTCTCATCAAGGGTGTCTTTTTCAAAAAGTTTCTTTGAATACAATACAGTGAAAATCCAAAAATTTTCATCCTTTCTCCTTTATCACAAACTCAAAATATAATTTTTATATTGCATATTCTAAAAATAATACACTGGTAAGTAAAAGCCAAGCTAGTGGGAGCATCTATATTTCAGACTTTTTGAATTAATTAATTCTAGCCATGCTAGAATTTAATTTATCTATTTTAGTAATTAGCATGGGTTCTTATAAAATTATTTTGCAATTATTAGTCACTGATCATAAATTACACTAAATTGCTAAATTCACTGACCAGTCATCCACCTGAGAAACGTTATGTAGACCTAAGCTCAGAGGCCATGGGTACTTGCACAATAGGAAAGCCCAATTCCTCAATATCTGTATAACCACTCAAAATCTGTATAGATCACTTTTGCTAATGCCAGTGGACACCATAATCATATAGCTAACTTTCAAAGGAAAAAATCTAAGTCATCACTGACCTGTTGAGATTTTGATTAGGATTGTTTTGCATCTAAAAATCAACATTAGGAAAATTAGTATCTTTATAATATTTAGTATTCAAATCCATATATATGGTGTATTCCTCCATAAATCAAGGTCTTTTAAAAGTATCTCTTAATTATATTTATAGTTTCTTTATAGAGGTTTTACACATTTTTATTAGATTTGTTCTCACATGTTTGGTGTTTTGATATTATAAACAATGTGGTTTATTTTTGTTAAATGACATTGTTACATAACATTTATAAATAAATGTGTGTATTATAAATGGTATATAATATTTTTGTTATATAACTTGTTGTATATAAAAATTCTAAATACATTTTTTCATGCTAATGCATTATCTGATATTATTTTGCATTTTCCACATATGAAATCATATTGGGGACATGTAATGACAGCTTTAATTCTTTCCTTTTAGTGCTAATAACACTCTTTATTTCTTTGCTTAACTGTGTCATCTAAGAACTTCTAGTACAGGGGTGCCTGGTTAGTTTGGTCGGTTAAGTGTCTGACTTCAGCTCAGGTCATGATCTCACCATTCACGAGTTCAAGCCCCACGTCAGGCTCTGGGCTGACAGCTCAGAGTCTGGAGTCTGCTTCAGATTCTGTGTCTCCCTCTCTCTCTGCCCCTCCCCTGCTCACAATCTGTCTCTCTTTCTCTCTCTCAAAAGTAAATAAACATTAAAAAAACATTAAAAAAAAGAACTTCTAGTACAATGTTGAATAGAAGCAGTGATAATGAGCATCCTTATTTCAAGATATTCTATTTCACTTATATCTGCCATAGGTTTTTATTTTATATATTTATTTCTATGTTTTAAGAAAGTATAGTATACATACTGAAAAGTGCACATGAGTTGACATTGTACTGATTTTTCAAAAACAGAACAATTCATACCTAGCTGACATATTAAAAAACAGAACATTACCAACCCTTCATGAGCCCCCTTTCTACTCTTCCAAGGCTTACATGTCCTCATGGCTTTATTTTTATAAGTATAGCCCACAATCAAGGGGAGAAGAATTAGAACCCACCTCGTGAAGAGAGGGGTATCACAAAATTTGTAGACATTTTTTTAAACTGCCACAGTGTGTCCCTTCATTTACTAGGTCTGTAATTTCTCTCAGCAATGTTTTTTAACTTCCAGTGTATAAACTTTCAAATTTTTTGAGACTTGGGTAAATCCTTTTTGTTTTACTTCCTCCCCCCTGTTTTTTTATTGGTAGTATATAAAAATAAAATTATCTTTATATTTTGAGCTCATATCCTATGACTGTGTTAAATGCATTTTATGATTATAGTAGCTTCTCTGTAGATTCCTTAAGATTCTCTAAGTACACAATTATATTGGTCTGCAAATAAATAAATGTTCTGTATCATTCATAGTAGAATCAGGAAACAGAAACCATACCATTTATTTTATTAATTTACTCTATGTATTGCAGATCTAAAAAGGTTTAAAAAAAAAGAACACTAATATATGATAGAGATAACAGTAGCAGGAGATAGATATCACACTCAAGACTTGAGTGAATGAACAAAAGAGGTTAGAATTCATAAACTGGAAAAGTTTAGAGTAGGGACCCCAAGATGTTGAAGTTCAAACCTCTGGAAAAGAATGCTGCTCAGTTGGTGCAAATGTCTCTGAGTTCAAAGGAGGGCTTCCACTGGTTCTGCAACACCCCCCCCCCGCCACCCCCCCCCCAGCTCTGATGTCTCTGAGAGAGCACAAGGAGGCTAGTTCTTTCAAGTGTTGGAAAAACTACAAACTGGACTTGAATGAACTGCGACATTTGGTGTCAAGAAGTGAGTTTGTGGAGCCATGGACAGGAAACAGAAGCAAACAGGAAGTTCACATAAAGCAAACAGGAATAAATAAGTCTCTTCTCCAGTATTATCCTCTAGATTCATTCATAGCACTTGCCTCCCTAGATTCATAGCACCCTCTATTAGCTCTGTTAGAAGCATTTAACAGGTTGCCATTTGGCAAAGAGAAATGTGGAGAATCTCCAGTGTTACAGGGAGAATATATAACAATGGGTTTAAAGCTGAGCATTACTACCTTAATACATGCACAGAGAAACCAGAATAAATTGGGAGACCTCAAACTTAACAGCAATTGGTCCCCTAGGGACATTTGTCAAAGTGTAAACCATCTCTAAAGCAGACAGAGCTTTCAACACTATTATAGGCTAAGGATTAGAATTTAGGATCTCAGTCTCTTAGCTGATAATTTGGAATGGCCAGGAGCACACCAAAGGTAGACTGACTACTACTATAGCTGCAATCCAACCCTGACTTACACATCCCTGTTTTTTTGTTGTTTTTTTTTTTAATTTTTTTTTTTCAACGTTTATTTATTTTTGGGACAGAGAGAGACAGAGCATGAACGGGGGAGGGGCAGAGAGAGAGGGAGACACAGAATCAGAAACAGGCTCCAGGCTCTGAGCCATCAGCCCAGAGCCCGACGCGGGGCTCGAACTCACGGACCGCGAGATCGTGACCTGGCTGAAGTCAGACGCTTAACTGACTGCGCCACCCAGGCGCCCCTCCCTGTTTTATAATGAGAATCATATAGACCTGCCAGAGAGAAGAGTGACCCAGTTATCTGAGATATCTACACTTTTGCATATATTCTGCTGGAATTCAAATAAAATTAAGAGACTTGCCAAAGAGGTGGAAGAGGAGGGGAATAAGGAGAAGGAGGGGAGGAGGAGGCCTCATAACCAAAAAACAATAGAAACAAACAAACAATAATAACCAAATCAAAGCAAAGATGATTCAAATATTGAAGTTATCTGATAAGGACTTCAAAATAACTATTATAAATATATTCCAGAAAATAGAATAAAACATAGATAGAATGAATAGGTAGATAAAAGTAACCAGAGAAATGGACATATTATTTTCAAAAGCATCAAATAGACATTCTAGGTCTGAAAATATAATGCCTAAATTAACACATCATTAGATGGGCTTAGCAGTGGACTAGACACAGCAGAAGAAAGGATTAATAAACTGGAAGAAAGCTTAATAAAACAAATACCCAAACTAAAACACACAGAGAAAAAATAATGAAAAACACAGAAAGAATAGTAGAGATGTATGTGAAAAAGATGAAAATATATATGTATGTATATATACAAATATGTATATGTATATATATATAATAGGAGTTTTCCCAAACATATGTAATTTCTCAACTCATAGGTTTAAGAAGTGGAATATAACATGATAATTATAATAATATAATTTATATACATACATATTATATATGATAATAATAATTATTATTATTATATAAATGGAATAACATTACATACATCA
The DNA here is from genome assembly GCF_028749965.1 of Puma concolor. NCBI lineage: Eukaryota > Metazoa > Chordata > Mammalia > Carnivora > Felidae > Puma > Puma concolor. The sequence goes on from NC_141671.1 coordinate 77,491,624, forward strand.
TAATAAGATTGCTAAAAACCAAAGACCATGAGAGGATTCTTAAAAGCAACCAGAAAAAAAACCCACACTACCTTCAAAGGAGAAACAATAAATGAGAACTGACCTCCAAAAAATATAGGAAGATAGAAGGCAATGAAATGACACCTTTAAAATACTGAAAACAACCCTCCAATCTAGAATTCTATATCCAGAACAAGTATCTTCAACAATGAAAGTAAATTAAGGGGAGGAGCCAAGATGGCAGAACAGCATGGAAGTTTTTTTGTGTGTCTGGCATCCATGAAATACAGCCAGACCAACACTAAACCATCCTACACACCTAGAAAAATGATTGGAGGATTAACACAACAATCTGCACAGCCTGAACCACAGAATTCAGCAGGTATGCGGCAGGGAGAGGTGAACTTGGGGAGAGAGAAGCCAACGGTGGGCAGGGAGCCGCTTTTGCAGGCAGAGAGAGGATGGAGACTGGGGGCAGGGAGTATACGGGAAAAGCACCCCTCCCCAAAAGCAGCTGGAGAGAAAGTGGAAAATTGGAAATAGCCACAGGGACTAAACTAAAAAGGGAGTAAGGAGAAAGGAGAAAGGAGAAAGGAGAGGGTTTAAATTCCATCAAGACTGTAAGCAAGGGGAGTGCAAAGTCTGCAGCTCCACAGCTTGATACCTGGTGGTGCTCTGGTGGGAAGGGCGAGTTCCTAGGAACAGAGTGGGGTCCAGGAAGTTCTCAGGCCACAGGAGGAAAAGCGGTTCCACAGCTGGAAGGACATTTGGTAGAGACTGTTGAAGCCACGTGGTCCCAGAAGACCCCAGAAAATGGTGACATACTGGAGCAAGGTGGTTAAGGTGAAGCCTGGTGCCATATGTGTGTTGTGATTTTCCATAATCCCTGAGAAGCTGCTGCTACACTATCTCGTGAACTTTTTCTGGGGCGTGCTGGCACTTGGCTGCAGTCTCGGGGCACCAGCAGCAGCAATGTCCAGCAAGAGTTCCTGGGTGCAGCCGACATTCGGCTATTGCTCATTCGGCCATTGCTTGGTGAGACCCTCCTGCAGAGGGGCAGAATGGGTCAAAGCCGCAGTCCTTCAGAAGTAAGGGGCCTAGGAAAACAGCTGCATCTGAGACAAACCTCAGGAGAGAGGTACTGCCTGGAGCTTGGTCACGGACAGTGAAGAAGTGGGGAGTGGACGAAAGCTCAAGACAAAGCACAGGTGCAAGTGCTGATCGGGGAGAACAGAGTTCAGATACTAGAGACTAGGTAGCTGGGTGGCGCCATTTTCACTGCTCCCGCGCATGCGCATACGCACCTACCAGCGCCACAACACTCCACCCCAGTAGGCTAGCAGCACCATCTAGTGGAGAATGGAGCCGTTACACTGAGCCCTGCCACACTGGGCCAAATTCAGTCTTCAAGAACACAACTATCACCACCTACTTAGTTTATGGACTATAAAGCGCTACATTGTCTGACTTCTAGGAGAAAACAAAGTAATTTCAGTCCTATCTCAATCTGGTAGCAGGTCCATCTATTCAATTTTCTTTCTTTTTCTTCTCTCTTTAACACAACTTTTCTTTTTCTCCAATACAGAAAGAGAAAAAATTCATTTTTATTTTCAATTTTTATTACAAATGTTTTTCTTTAATTTTTTTACTATATATTTTTAATTTTGTGTAATTTTTTTCAAATTCTATATTACTTTCATCATTTTACTTTAGTCTTCTTCATTGTGTTAACCTTTTCAAATTTTCAATTTCCTTTTTTCTTTTTTCTTTTTCTTTTTTCTCTTTTTCGTTTGTTTTTTCTTGAATGCAAAAAGAGAAAAACTTCATTTTTACTTTCAATTTCTATTAAAAATATTTTTCTTTAATTATTTTTCTATATTTTTTACTTCTGTGTAAGTTTTTTCAAATTCTATTTTACTTCCATCATTTTATTTTAGTCTACTACAGTGTATTAATTTTCAAATTTTCAAATGATTTCTTTTTTCTCTTCTTTTTCTCTTTTGTTTCCTTTCTTTTTCTTGAATACAGAAAGAGAAAAAATTCATTTTTATTTTTAATTTTTATAAAAAACTATTTTTCTTTAATTTTTTTCTAGTATATTCTTTACTTTTGTGGAAATTTTTTCAAATTCTATTTTACTCCCATCATCTCATTTTAGTCTACTTCAGTGTATTCATTTTTTCAAATTCTCAAACGATTTCAGTTTTTTTTCCTTTAATCTGTCAAACCACTTTCAACACCCAGACCAAAACACACCTAGGATCTAGCATCATTTATTTGATTTGTGTGTGTGTGTGTGTGTGTGTGTTTAATTTTTTAATTTTAATATTTTTTTAATTTTAATTTTTTTAATTTTAATTTTTCTACCTCATTAATTCCTTTTCTCTCTTCAAAATGACAAAATGAAGGAATTCACCCCAAAAGGAAGAGCATGGAGAAATGACAGCCAGGGATTTAACCAACACAGACACATGCAAGATGTCTGAACCAGAATTTAGACTCATGATAATAAGAATACTAGCTGGAGTCAAAAATAGATTAGAATTCTTTTCTGAAGAGATAAAAGAAGTAAAAAATAGAATGAAATTAAAAATGCTATAACTGAGCTGCAATCACAGACGGATGCAGCGTTGACAAGGATGGATGAGGCAGAACAGAGAATTAGTGATATAGAGGACAAACTGATAGAAAATAATGAAGCACAAAAAAAGGGGGAGATTCGGGCAAAAGAGCACTATTTAAGAATTAGAGAAATCAGTGACTCATTAAAAAGAAACAACATCAGAATCATAGGGGTCCCAGAAGAGGAAGAGAGAGAAATAGGGGTAGAAGGGTTATGTGAGAAAATCACAGCAGAAAACATTCCTAACCTGGGGAAAGACACAGACATCAAAATCCAGGAAGCACAGAAGACCCCCATTAGATTCAACAAAACCCGACCATCAACAAGGCATATCATAGTCAAATTCACAAAATACTCAGGCAAGGAGAGAATCATGAAATCAGCAAGGGAAAAAAAGTCCCCAACCTACAAGGGAAGACAGATCAGGTATGCAGCAGACCTATCCACAGAACCGTGGCAGGCCAGAAAGGAGTGGCAGGATATATTCAATGTGCTGAATCAGAAAAATATGCAGCCATGAATTCTTTATCCAGCAAATCTGTCATTCAAAATAGAAGACACAAAAAGTTTCCCAGACAAACAAAAAGTAAAGGAGTTTGTGGGGCGCCTGGGTGGCTCAGTCAGTTAAGCGTCAGACTTTGGCTCAAGTCATACATATATATATATATATATATATATATATATATATATATATATATCTCAAAAGCAACAAAGATTAGAAAGGGCCAGAGAACACCACCAGAAACTCCAACTCTACAAGCATCATAATGGCAATAAATTCATATCTTTCAGTACTCACTTTAGAAGAAAGTATATTCTGTTGCTTTGGGATGCAGAGTTCTAAATATATCTATCAAGTCCATCTGATCCAATGTATCATTCAGGGCCCTTGTTTCTTTATTGACCATGTTTCTAGATGATCTATCCATTTCTGTAAGTGGGGTGTTAAAGTCCCCTGCAATTGCTACATTCTTATCAATAAGGTTGCTTGTGTTTGTAATTGTTTTATATTTTGGGGGCTCCGGTATTCGGCACATAGACATTTATAATTGTTAGCTCTTCCTGATGGAGAGACCCTGTGATTATTATATAATGCCCTTCTTCATCTCTTGTTATAGCCTTTAATTTAAAGTCTAGTTTGTCTGATATAAGTATGGCTACTCCAGATTTCTTTTGACTTCCAGTGGCATGATAAATAGTTCTCCATCCCCTCACTCTCAATTTGAAGGTGTCCTCAGGTCTAAAACGAGTCTCTTGTAGACAACAAATAGATGGGTCTTGTTTTTTTATCCATTCTAATACCCTATGTCTTTTGGTTGGTGCATTTAGTCCATTTACATTCAGTGTTATTATAGAAAGATATGGGTTTAGAGTCATTGTGATGTCTGTAGGTTTCATGCTTGTAGCGATGTCTCTGGTACTTTGTCTCACAGGATCCCCCTTAGGATCTCTTGTAGGGCTGGTTTAGTGGTGACGAATTCTTTGTTTTTGTTTGTTTGGGAAGACCTTTATCTCTCCTTCTATTCTAAATGACAGACTTGCTGGATAAAGGATTCTCGGCTGCATATTTTTTCTGTTCATCACATTGAAGATATATTGATCAAGATTGTGAAACAATAAATTTCTGTTGTCTTAAGCCATAAAGTGCACAGTAATTTGTGATGCAGTCACAGGAAACTAATACACTCCATGTCTTTTAAATTAATTGAATCTATTGACAAAAACCTCACAAAGAAAATGCCCAGATCAAATTGCCTCACTAATGAATTCTTCCAGATATTTCAGGAAGAAATAATGCAAATTCTTACAGATACTATAAAAAGAAAATGAGTACTTCCAAATTCATCTTATAGGACCAGCATAACCTCGATACTAAAACTTCAGGAGGACAATAATATATAGGAAAAATAGAAACCAGGCTTTCTGATGAACATAGATACAAAATCATAAATTAAACTTAATAAATCAAACTAGGGTTTATTCTAGGGATATAAGCTAATTTTAAAATGTGTATATTTAATTTATATACAGAGTTTAACAATAGTTAAAACTAGGGGTGCCTGGGTGGCTCAGTCAGTTGAGCATCTGACTCTCGATTTAAGCTCAGGTCATGATCTCATCGTTCATGAGTTCAAGCCCTGCATCAGGCTCTGCACTGACAGTGTGGAGCCTACTTGGGATTCTCTCTCTCCCTTTCTCTCTCCGCCCCTCCCCTGCTTGCTCTTTCTCTCAAAATAAATAAATAAACACTTAAAAAATAGATAAAACTAATCTATACATTTAAAAATGAGGATAATTTTTATAATTGTACTGATAAAAACAGTGTATGTAGGGCTTCTGGTGTTGTTTTGATAATGTCCTGTTTCTTGACCTGGGTGTTGATAACAAAGGTGTGTCGTTTTGTAAAAATTTGTCAAGATGGTCCTTCATGATTTGTGTACTTTTTGTGTGTGCGTTATAAAACTCTTACATTAAAAACCTTTCATCAGAAGATGTCAGAGTCAAGTTATTAAAGTTAAGAATTTGGGAAACCATTTAGCATTTTTAATAGAATATTATAGATGAAATGAAATGTAGGACAGTGAACTGCCTATTTATGACTGTACCATAGAACATAAAATATTTAAAAGTTTAGTTATTTGAATTTATAACTTAAAGCACAGGTTGGAAAACTAGTCAGCTTCTATAATTGCTGTGAAAGAATCCTTATTTCTTATAACTGTATGACTGAGCTTTCTAATAACTAAGGCCTTACATACTCCAGGGACCAATACAATACTGATGAATTTACAACATTGCTATGCCTCTCATGTTAAAGTTGGGGTATTCATCCACACATAATGGAACTCTGAGGATTGGTTTTAGGACATTTGGATAGATATTGGTGAAACTGTGTAACTTGAATCACCAAATACCACCAACATTCCTTCTCACTAGGAGAGCTTTTCCTCTACTGTCTGAAGTCACTAGCTTCTTCTTGTCTGAAGAATATTAAAGACACTCACTGGAGTCATTTTCTCGCAGGTGAAAGCTGACTGTTCTAAAGACCTCCCACCACCTTTCACTGCTTTCAGACCTAGTCTCTAACAGATTTCTTGGTTGGTTAGTTGAAACCTAGAATCCATGAAGGCTTATGTTAAATAAATAAAAGGTGAAATCCTACAGCTTCCATGATAAGCTACAGAAAAATAAAACAATAAGCATAGGTAGGCAAGAATGCTGGAGATTTATTAAGTGTAACCTGGTCACCCATCCCTAATTATGTTCCTTAGTAGGTTCAGCAGACATTCCTTTCACCAAGACTTTGAAAAAATAACATTAGAAAAAGGAGACCTGGCATCTTTGATAGGCTCTATAGGGACCCTTCTTGGCTAGCTGTGGATGACTGTGTCAGATACTGACATTGGAAAAGTTCCCCCTGACTTATTTGGGGATAATTGGATCCTTTCTTCAATGAGGTCGGCAGTAATTAACCATAAGAAACATGGTGTGCATGGTAACTATAATGGGTAGTAGGGCTGAAGTAACAATCAGAATAGTTTGATTCAGACAGAGCATTGGTAACGGTTAATTGGTTATGATATCTCTACGACTGAGATAGGTGGACAGCCTATGCAAATATTACTTAATATAAATAAGTAGTAAAGACTCTAAGTCCGGTGAATAGTCTGTATCACCACAATAGAAAGCCATGATCTCATTCAATCCTCAGACCTGAGCCAATTCACAGACCCGGAAACTTTTGAATGAAGGGAAGGCAGAGTCTGCTTAAAGAAGAACTCAGCTACATTCCCATAAGTTGATATCATGAATCTCCTCCTCTCCTTTCTCAAAACGAGTTGTAACTATTTACCCAGGTGACCTGTCATTGGAATAACAGACATTTTCAGGCTTCCAGTAAATATTGGATACCGGGTCTGAACTGCTGCTAATTCTTAGGGGTCCAAGATAACACAATGGTCTAGCAGTCATAAAAGTGAAGTAACAAATGGAGTTTTGACCTAGGTCTGTCCAGAGGGTCCTGAACCCACCCCAAGGGGGTGCCTGAATTCCCAACTGGAGGAGACATACCCAGCTATGCGTGGAATGCTCATATTGGTTCCTATACAAGCAAAGAAATGGCTACTCTGGGAGGAAGGATTAGCTAGAAGCCTCGAAAGCTGCTTCTCCCTAACAAAAAGATAAAAAATACTGAATCAAATTAGCATAACATTCCCCAAGAACTTTGAGAAATCATTGCATCATCAAAGATTTCAAAGATGCAAATCTAGCTCTGTTTTCCTATTACTTGGAGTAGTTTGTGTCCCTTTTAGTCAACACTGGTTGAAATCCTGGCTGTTATTCCTTGTTTCCAGGCTTGGAACCCAGCAGACATATCGCTTATCCACTCTATGTTTGGACGTTGTTGCATGTGTGGTCTACAGTGATACTGTAGAGCTTGACTATGCATTTTTTTATTGTCTTTTTCAAAGTTCACCTATCATTGCTATGTGTTTGGAGCAAAAAGAGATTAATCAACACTTGAATTTACTGTGGTATCTTAACTTGACATCACCAACCTGATGTCATCAGGTTTGTCATAAAATCATTAACCAGGGCAAAAATGTACGAATTTGCAAACTGGGGTGAATAAAAACGAGTGCATAATTTTTATAACTGTATTTTCAGAGGACACTGTCCTCTTATTCTATAGCATTTTTGTGTTTACTAGGATATAGCCATAAATGCAGGACGATTCTCATTTTTAAAATGATATTGGAGGAGTGCCTGGGTGGCTCACTTGGTTAAGCATCTGACTTTGGCTCAGGTCAGGTCAGGATCTCACGGTTGATGAATTTGAGCCATGCGTCAGTCTCTGTGCTGACAGCTCAGATCCTGGAGCCTGCTTCAGATTCTGTGTCTCCCTCTCTCTCTGCCCCTCCCTGCTTATGCTGTTTCTCTCTCAAAAATAAAATATTAAAAAAAATTTTTAATGATACTGGAAAGAATACATTTTGTAGTATAAACCATAAATAGCTTTTATATGAGTGAAATAGCCTGAGTGAACACATTCTTGATAGTTGCAGGAGCTTTTTATTGCAAATAGATTCTGGCGATGTGGAAATTCTTATGACAAATGTAGAAATTCTTTTCCTGTTGGAGATTTTTAAGTTTTGTTCTGCTGCTTATTTTGAATGTTCCTAGGCATAATTTAGTGAATTAAATTGTTTAAGACCAAGTTCCCAAGTTAATGTGCCTAAATTATCCTAAGTTGGGACTAGGAATCAAGTATTTTTGCTCTATTGTGCCAACCTACATTCTAGAATAACAGGTAATTTGGGACTCTAACTGGAGCATTTTAGTTCTGAGCACTTAGTTCTGAGGTTTTCTGAAATGGAGCCTCTCAAGAATAAGAACTACTTTTCTTGTTTTCTCGCATTGCATTTCACTGGATTTAATACCCAGTAACCACACAGAAGATGCTTTACAATGAGTGATAAGATATAATTATATATAAAAAGGGTTTAGGTGTAAGTCAAACAAAAAGTAGAATTGGGTTCATTAATTTGGTTCAGGAATAATGAAAATGCATGATCCACAATATGTGCTAATAATATGGCACATGGTAAGTATTTAATACATGCTTATTATTAGAAATAGGGAAAAGTCAAGCAAAATTTTCTTTGGCTTAAAATAACCAATGAATAAATCATGCATGATATAGATACTATCATTGAAAGAAATAATAAATGCATAATTTTGTATATGTAGTGAAATGTTTCCTCTTTTATGTTTTGTTTGTTTCCAAAGGAAGAGTTTCTATTGGAGTGAAATAGTTGGGTCAATCCTAAATGACTTTTAGAAAAATAGTTCCAAAACATATACTGGCCTTTCGGGAAAATCTTTACTTTCTCTATTCTGTGATTAAGCCTGGACTTACTGGACATCAGACAAAGAGATAACATTGTAATTATTTGTTTAATTTAGAGTATATGAACAACTAAGAAAGACATTTCAAGTCAGTTTAAGCTATATTAATAGCTAAATCTGAAGTTTGCTTCAGGATGTGTTTTGTGCACTTCAAAAAAACTTTTATGAGCCTTTCTTTAGCTTTAAAATTATTATCTGGTTTATTGAAGTTACAAATCCAAAATCTAGTTTTTCCTTAAGTTTTTAAGTTTAGTTTGCAATCTTACTATTTTATTTACAAGTCCAGTAAATGTTCAGCAGTCACTTTTAAGATACTTTAAGTTATTTATAAAGTTGGTAATAAGATTTCTTTAAATATATTAAATGCATTTCATACATTTAATATATTTGATTTCTTTTTTGAGGGAGAGTTCAATTATCTGACCTAGCAAGCAAAACTTTCCCAAGTACTGACATAACTCACATAATTAATGATTTAAATTTATAGAACTGATGAGAATTACTTTCTCTTGAATAATATACTATATAAACTTAGTAAGATTTCCACTTAAAATCACAGGTCCAAAGCAGTTACTCAATTATTCATTGTAAATTGAAAATTTTTAAAACCGACCTGTTTACTCTGGTAGGTAACATTCTCTTACATATTTCAAGTATATAAATTATTAAATATGCACATCTTTTAAACATAAAAAGGCTAATACTGTGTATTTGATTCTTTTAAACATTTTTATACTTGACTACAAATTATCTTTAACTTAAATGATTCCAACCTACTAAGAAAACAATGAGGTTTTACCAAGTAAATTTTGAGGAGTCCCTTCTTACCCAGTTGAGGTTGTAGAATGACCAGAAATGCTACACCATGGGTTTATGGCAGGGACTTCGTAACGTGACTCAAGTTGTTCTTGTACCTTTGTTGTCTTCATCCATGATAAACTCAGGGAAGGTTGTTTATTTAATTCTTAAATTTAAATGGACTTTTTAAATTCCTTATTGTTTCACTTTCTGTCTATAGGACTATAAAAGTGAGATCCAATGGACATGTGGAAATTTCTCATGACTTAGATGAATCATGACTTCCAAGGCCTTTCATTTTTATTTAGTGTTCATTTATTTTTGAGAGAGAGAAAGACAGAACATAAGCTGGGAAGGGGCAGAGAGAGAAGGAGACACAGAATCTGAAGCAGGCTCCAGGCTCTGAGCTGTCAGCAGAGCCAGATGGCCTTATGTGCGGCTTGAATTCATGAACCACAAGAGCATGACCTGAGCCAAAGTCAGACACTTAACCGACTGAGCCACCCAGGCGCCTCCCCCGTCCCCAAGGCCTTTCAATGATGACAATAGCATCAAACCATCCTTGTCCCATATGCAAACCTTCTCTGATGGGATAGGGGATTGTGTTGGTTAAGCCTATTTCCTACATACTCAGAGTGAGAACTCTGCTCCACTGAGATACATGCATTTGGAATCACATAGAGAATTGCATCTCCAGCCACCACTGGGCCTTCTTACACACTTGTCTTCAACAGGAACCTGAGGATTTATTCAGAGCTGTTTTGTAATCATTTAGTCTAATTTGTTTTACGGAAGATAAAATGAAACTAAGCAGGGAAAGTATCCAGTAGACACAGTTAGTTACAGGTAAAGCCAATACTTTCTTCATACATTCCTGAGTCTAGCTCCATGTTCTTGCCCAGCAAAGCTTTGGACAAACTTAAGATGTTCAGAGAGTCAAGAACTACAAGACAGAGAGGCAGGCATGGAATCGCTTCTGGGTCAGAAAGAGGACACTGTCCCACCTCCAGATCAGCTGGCTCCTTAAGCATGGAAGCTGAAGGACGGCCTGATCCCATCACTTCGCAGCATCTCTGCTCAGCTCCCCTGCTCATGAGCCTCTTTATCCAAAATGAGACCCTCAGAGCTATTCAATAACACTAGTAACTTCAGCTACAAACATTTCTGATGTCTAAGTGTATTACTGCTGAATAAGTATCATTGTGGTGAATACACAAAAGTTCAATTTCAAAGCAGAAATGTCTAGGATGTTAGTTAAGGGTTAAAAGAAAGAAAGAAAAAGAAACAAAGCCGTTTCACTTTCCCAGATGACTGACACCACCAGAGATTACTTTAGGGGAAAAAATATTCTTGAACTGTAATGACTTCAGTTCTCAAAACCAAAGTTGAGAGAGATCCCACAGTTATTAAAGTTAATAAATCAGAAAGAAAGAGAGGGAGATCCTACATGCAAATCTGGACAGCTTGTGCATTTTTCTGCACACAGAACTCAAAGGGTTTCTCTCCCCATTCCCTCCCCCTTCCTTTACCTCATTCGCCATGGGTATCTTAAAAACAGCAAAGAGACTCATGGGACACACAGTTCTATAAGATGTAATTATGGTACCTTATTTTTAAGAGTTTAAAAGTGCATCTTTATGGCCTTACGCAGCCACAGTAACTTTTATATGCTTGATTGACATAAAACATGCATTGGCATAAAACATTTCCTCGCACTGTAGAAATGTAGACATTTTAGTCACACTGCTCTCTCCTCCTCCAAGTGACGTCCTGTCCATTCTTCCTGTCCCTTCTCATTTTTTTAGTACTATTGATCAGCTGGAGTGAGCAAAAGGCAGCTGATGACCCCAGAACAACTCTTTTGGTTGTTGTACAAGCTAAAATAAATGGAAATAAAGTGCATGTTATTCATGAGCTACACATGCACGTGCAAATCAGAAGGTCTAGCGTTTATAGGTGATTTTAAAGTGATCTTTCATACATGGTGGTTTATAGTGTTACAGCTTGACTTTTGATTTTTTTTTAAGTTAAGTGAAAAGGGTTGCCTTTCCCTCAGATAGAAGAGGTGTTTTTGTATAGCCGATATAAATACTTCTAAAATTTTATAGGGTGGCTAATACCCTACAGGGATAAACCAGGCTGTCAACTTTCCTGAGATTTTTGGCTGGAACCCCAAATATTGGCTAAAGGCATCAGGGCAAGATCCTCATCTTAGAAAAAGGCTTTCTTCTATCCAGAGACCATAAGTATGCATGCATATAAAGGAACATATGTTCTCTTATTCTTCCAAAGTGATGGAAAGTCTAGACTCTAAGAGAAATTCATAGTAAGCTTATATTGAGCTTTGGTTTTATTTGTACTCAAGTGTAACTGCATTAAAACAAACAAAAAAACAAATAAGCATTGGTTATTATTCTTTGACTATTACTTTGAATTCCTTAAAACAATATTGGCTACTTCATGGAGCAGCCTCCCATTTGTTAGTGCAGAACGAGTTCTGAGTTGGAAAAGAAAAAGTTCTCTGACATCATATTTTAAACTAGTAATTCTCATTTCAATGACCTCTCTGTTGGTAATAAGGGCTTTTTCTAATGATTTCCAAAGAAAACTTACCTCAAACACTCCCTTCACATATTACTGAAATATCTTGTGTAAGTGTTTACTGAAAGTGGCCCCAGTAGTCCCTCTTTCTTCAGGTTTTCCTGACCAGATGTCTATTTTCAGTTACTGTGTGTAGCCACTAATAACTCTTCCCTCGGGTGACTGAGGAAGCATGGTGGCCTGACTAATTTATTTTACCTCCCCATTTTCCCACAAGTAGACCAGGAATTGTTGCCAATTAGTCAACAAGTATTTGTTAAGTGCCCACAGAGTAAAAGTGGTGTACTACATTGAACCTTTTGGTCAATTCATCCTGAGAAAACACGTAGAGGTTTAATGCAGAAAACGCCAAGTTTCCCAGTGTCTAGATTCCCAGGACCTTTAGGCTTCTAGAACAATTCCAGACCCAGAGGTAGCCAGAAAAATTAGCAAGTATTTCTTATGAAGCAGTCCTGAATTTTCAGTAACTAACTAAGTGACAGCAATAAGGAGCCAAAGTCCAGTCACATCATGATTTGTCAGGTCGTTAGTCATAAGAAAAGGTTCATTATGATGGGCTTGTGAGAGTTATAAAAGGCCACTCTGCCCCTCCCACTACCAGTTTTTGCTTTTAATAAGCAGAAAATAAAAGAAGCAAAAAATTAAAAATACAGAGAGAAGGCAGGAGACAAGGAAGAATCTCATTAAATCCCCATTTAGCTACGGGGCCTAGGTGGCTCAGTAGGTTAAATGTGGGACTCTTGATTTCAGCTCAGGTCATAATCTCACAGTCTTGAGATAGAGCCCCATGTTCCACATCCCCCTCCACCCTGTACTGGGCATGGAGACTACTTAAGATTCTCCCTCTCCTTCTGCCCCTTCCCTGCACGTGAGCACACTCTCTTAAAAAAATAAATACATAAAAATAAATAAATAAATCCCCATTTGGCTAGATGATATTTTGAAATTATTGACAATTGGATTTTTTTCTTTTTATATTTGTGCTGTTTCCTTTCACTCACTCATAAATTTAGCAAGCTCTGTGTGTCATTTCTTCAGGGAAGAGCAGAAAGCCGGGGCAGCCATCAGGATTCTATAGATTTGTTTTTAAAAAGCAAAACCCACTTTTCTTAATATTCTTTTAGGTGTTATTTCAAAACGAGTCAGGAGTAAAAACCTTCCTCCGGACAAAACAGCAATTAAGTACTACACACACACACACACACACACACACACACACACACACGTCTCAGATTGGGCAGGAGGGAGATATCTGTGGTTCCCAAGCAAAAAGACCAAGGGCTCTTCTCTAGGGCAAAAGCTCCTGAAGCAGAGGAATAGCTCTGAACTGCATCTAAGATGACCACAGGAACTGGGTCCCTGGTCACACCAAAGATGACCACATCCTAAAGTTGTCACAAGAGTGGAATGCTAGTGTGCTGCAGGCACATTGTTGTCTTTGACATAGAAGATTTCAGTAATACTCGTGAGACTTTGGAGACTAGTGGTCCATACTGCCTTCCTCATTTTCCAGGCAACATGCAAGCTTTCCTAGTGCTGATGTGAGTGGGTCCAAGGATAACAGGGTTAAAATTTACCACAGGCGATGCAAAGAGGCTTGGAGGCAACAAACAATGTGCATTATAGCAAATACAATTAGATTTTCTGCATTCATTAGCCTAGAGATTGAGGTTCACACCTTCTGCACTCACAAACAGCCCTATATTATAAATAATACTATTTCTATTTTATACATTGGGAAACCTAAGCCAGAAGTGAAGTAACTTGTATAAGGGTATGCCATTCATAGATGATGGGACTGGGACTGGAAGACAGGGGAGTAGGTGGCTAAAGGCAGCTGTGGAGTAGCAAAAATGGCACAGCAAGCATTTCTTCAGGAAAGGGTAGAAAATAGAGAGAAAGGAATCCAGCGTTCCAAAGACTACAGAAAGTCTGAAGATCGGGCGGAAAAGTCCCAACTAGTGATCAGATGCCCCTAAGGGCATGTGTTAGCCCTACCAAAGACCAGAACCATGCAGTAGAAGTTCTGTGATGACACAACGATAGCACCATACTGAGAAATGCAGTTAGGATCTGGCTCCACCTCCAAACCAAGGCCAATCAACAGATCTGCTTCTGGGTGCAAGCTGTCAGAGCACTGCCTGCCATCCAATAGAGTTACTTAAGAAACCTACGTTATATGTTTAATGATGCTGCAAATCAAAACACATTGATAGCAACAAGGAAGGAAATAATTTGACTTTCTAGAGATGAAAGTAAAATCTAAAAGGAGTTTGCTTCAGCTCTGACTTATTAGTTTTGTAGCAAGACATGTCTTTAATACATTGACCAGAAGTCATCCATCTGCAAGACTTCACTCAACCTTCCTGAGAAAAGGAAAAGAAAGGAAGAAAAAAAAAAGAAAAGCCGCTTTCCATCACCAAGACCTTTATCAAGTTCCAAACTTTCTTCAGAGATTCATGACCTTTTAAATCTTTGTGTCCACATGTATCACTGATAATCATAATGGTGACCAGAAAAAGATAAAACTATATTTAGTGAGCCCTGTTAAGATAACAATAATTCCAGTGCATCATTGCACCTGGGTAAATTGGTAAAAATAAATTTCTATAAAGCAAATTGACAGTTTGTATCAAGAATTTTAAAAAGTGCTACATTCTCTGACTCAGAATTTTATTTCTTGGAATCTGAGGTTTTTTTCAAATGCTACATTCATTAAGATTAACAACAGCACCATTTACAAACCAAAAATTGGCATTTAAATATTATATATTCAACCACAGGGAAATTAAGTAATTCACTGTAATATTTCAGTGTTAATTAAAATCACAGATATAAAGCCCTCATAACATGGAAAATTGTTCTTATCAAGTTCAGTGCAAAATCAGTATAGAGTTTTAATTTACATTTTGATTACAACTATGCTAAAACCACATATGCCTGTGAGAAAAGACTGAGAGAACATGAATTAGCACTGCAAAATATTAGCTATGATTGTTTTATTTTATTTATTTTTTTTTCACGTTTATTTATTTTTGGGACAGAGAGAGACAGAGCATGAACGGGGGAGGGGCAGAGAGAGAGGGAGACACAGAATCGGAAACAGGCTCCAGGCTCTGAGTCATCAGCCCAGAGCCCGATGCGGGGCTCGAACTCACGGACCGCGAGATCGTGACCTGGCTGAAGTCGGACGCTTAACCGACTGCGCCACCCAGGCGCCCCAGCTATGATTGTTTTAAATGAGGATATTATACATGATTGGGCTTTTTTCCTGTACTACTTTCTGTTTTCAAAACTTAGTAGGTTTAAGGTATTCTATTCCCTATAAAATATTTCAATATCAGGCAATATAGGCTTAAATAAAATTGAATTTTGATGAAAACTAAATTTAATACTAAAATTAATTCAGGTAAACATTTATTATATTTTTACAATGACTTTTTAATATGTCATCTTTTCAGAATTTAAGGGATTAATTTTAAACTAATTGGGAAAACAAGATTATCTAGGATGACTGTCATATATTCGACTTAATTAAATTTTTACTAAAAGGCAAAAAAGTCACATTTTTCTACTAAGTGTAATTGCTATGATTTTTAATTGCTCTAAACATATGAACATATGTAGAATGTGCACACAAACCTGGGATTAACCACATAAATGTGTACTTTCATTTCTTATTTAGTTATTTCCAGTATGGAAACCAGATTCAAACATGTAAATTACTATCTGAGGTCTGGATACACAAAATAAAAACCTAACAAGAACTTTCTCCTAGATTTCTTTCAAATAATGAAATTATTGAATACATATGATATTTGAGTTTTAAAGACCTTAAAACTGATCATTTATAAAACTAGATACGGAGGTGGCCTTGCATTCTCATTCTCATTAAGATTTAAATGACTGCTGTTTAATGCATTCACTTCCTAGAGAATGTTTACATTTTGGCAGTGAAGGAACTCTTACACGTAAAAACGAATCTTTACTAGTATAATCGCAGCAATCAGCCAATCCAGTGATGGGAGAATTTGGGGCTGAATGGAAGTTCTGTGGAGTCCTGAAATTATGTGCTGAAGATAATCACTGATTTAATCTCTGCATAATGCTGCTGCTGGCTATTTGCATTTACACAGCTATAGTTCACAGATACACTACACATCAGTACAAATGTGTCCAATGTTTGAGTTTGGAGTTTTTGGGAAACCTTCCTGATTCAATGTTACAGAGACTATAAACCCCCTCTGCAAAGCACTTAGAAAGAACTATTTATTTCATAGGTTGATAACTAATACACATGACCTCGTAATCATTGTTCAGCACATCCCCCTTCCTTCCCAATTCAGTGATATTATTACTAAAAAGTCCAATTCTTCACTCAGAAGGTCTGCAGAAAGAAAAACCTGATAGACACTGCAAAGTAAATGTGAGTTGGAGTAGTTTTTTTCACTACAGAATTGTGAACTGACCACATTGTGGGAACAATAGCTCCCTCCCTACTCTGTCACCCTAAAGTGGCTAAGAACTTAGGCAAAGAAAATGATGATCTTACATTCCTCACCTCTTTTTGGTTTTTCCAGTCTTACACCTCAGACTGGCTAGGGTAATAACCTCAATAGAGTGTTCAATAAATTAAAGCTTCACAAAAATTGAAAGGCAAGAAGGTTGAAATTGGTCTTATAACAATCGCCTTCTCCAGGATGGTACCAGGTCTGTATTCCATTACCACTGATAATTAAGAGTTCATTACATAAATAGTTTATGACTTTGTCAAATCCTTTTATAGGTTGTATGTGTGTGTGTGTGCACCCGCACATGTGAGCGCTTGCCAATTTTCATACCCTCCTAGATAAAGGTTATGTTTGTCTCACTTACTGTACTCAGTCTTATGGGAATTTCTGCAAATAGAGTCCAGATTTAGGATGATAATCATGATGATGAAGATGGTAATCTTCTATATTAGTATCTCTGAAGAGTTCATAAGAACACTCATACTAGTAGATGTACATTTTAAATGGCTTGAATGTGTCTCCTTACACAGAAAGGGAGTTGCCTACGATGTATACCTTGGAGAAAAATGGCTGGGCTTCAGGGTGTGTATATCATATTCCTCCTGACATAAATTATTCTTCACAGTTGTGCCAATATACACATCACCCAGAGAATTCTTATTTCTCTATTCCCTCACCATTTGTTCTCAGACTTTAAAATTTTTGCCAATATTATAACTATAAAGTTATACCTTATTTTATTTAGCATTTTCTTGATTACTTCTGAAGATGACCATCTATTCTTACATTATTGGCCATTTGCATTTTTTGTGTGTGTGAATTGTCCTGAAATATATATTTGTCCAATTTCCATTGGTTTGTTTGGCTATTATTTAAAAAGTTGATTAGGCTTTTCATAAATGGCTTTTATGATGTTTAAGTGTATTCCTTCTATCTGTACTTTCTCGAGGGTTTTTATTAAGAAAGAATGCTGAATTTTATCAAAAGCTTTTTCTGCATCGATTGACAGGATCATATGGTTCTTATCTTTTCTTTTATTAATGTGATGTATCACACTGATTGATTTATGAATGCTGAACCAGCCCTGCAGCCCAGGAATGAATCCCACTTGATCATGGTGAATAATTCTTTTTATATGCTGTTGAATTCAATTTGCTAGTATCTTATTGAGAATTTTTGCATGCATGTTCATCAGGGATATTGGCCTGTAGTTCTCTTTTTTTGCTGGGTCTCTGTCTGGTTTGGTAATCAAAGTAATGCTGGCTTCATAGAATGAGTCTGGAAGTTTTCCTTCCCTTTCTATTCTTTGGAACAGCTTGAGAAGGATAGGTATTATCTCTGCTTTAAATGTCTGGTAGAATTCCCCAGGGAAGCCATCTGGTCCTGGACAGCTAATATCATCCTCAATGGGGAAAAACTGAGAGCTTTCCCCTGAGATCAGGAACACGACAGGGATGTTCACTCTCACTGCTATTGTTTAACATAGTACTGGAAGTTCTAGCGTCAGCAATCAGACAACAAAAGGAAATCAAAGGCATCAAAATTGGCAAAGATGAAGTCAAGCTTTCACTTTTTGCAGATGACATGATATTATACATGGAAAACCCGACACACTCCACCAAAAGTCTGCTAGAACTGATACATGAATTCAGCAAAGTCTCAGGATACAAAATTAATGTACAGAAATCAGTTGCATTCTTATACACTACTAATGAAGCAACGGAAAGACAAATAAAAAAACTGATCCCATTCACAATTGCACCAAGAAGCATAAAATACCTAGGAATAAACCTAACCAAAGATGTAAAAGATCTGTATGCTGAAAACTATAGAAAGCTTATGAAGGAAATTGAAGCAGATACAAAGAAATGGAAAAACATTCCCTGCTCATGGATTGGAAGAATAAATACCATTAAAATGTCAATACTACCCAAAGTAATCTACACATTCAATGCAATCCCAATCAAAATTGTACCAGCATTCTTCTCGAAGCTAGAACAACCAATCCTAAAATTTGCATGGAACCTCAAAAGACCCCAAATAGCCAAAGTAATATTGAAGAAGAAGACCAAAGCAGGAGGCATCACAATCCCAGACTTTAGCCTCTACTACAAAGCTGTAATCATCAAGACAGCATGGTATTGGCACAAAAACAGACACATAGACAAATGGAATAGAACAGAGACTCCAGAATTGGACCCACAAATGTATGGCCAACTAATCTTTGACAAAGCAGGAAAGAACATCCAGTGGAAAAAAAGACAGTCTCTTTAACAAATGGTGCTGGGAGAATTGGACAGCAACATGCAGAAGGATGAAACTAGACCACTTTCTTACACCATTCACAAAAACAAACTCAAAATGGATAAAGGACCTGAATGTGAGACAGGAAACCATCAAAACCCTAGAGGAGAAAGCAGGAAAAAACCTTTCTGACCTCAGCCACAGCAATTTCTTACTGGACACATTTCCAAATGCAAGGGAATTAAAAGCAAAAATGAACTATTGGGACCTCATGAAGATATAAAGCTTCTGCACTGCAAAGGAAACAATCAACGAAACTAAAAGGCAACCGACGGAATGGGAAAAGACATTTGCAAATGACATATCAGACAAAGGGCTAGTATCCAAAATCTATAAAGAACTCACCAAACTCCACACCTGAAAAACAAATAATACAGTGAAGAAATGGGCAGAAAACATGAATAGACACTTCTCTAAAGACATCCAGATGGCCAACAGGCACAAGAAAAGATGCTCAATGTCACTCCTCATCAGGGAAATACAAATCAAAACCACACTGAGATATCACCTCACACCAGTCAGAATGGCTAAAATGAACAAATCAGGAGACTATAGATGCTGGCAAGGATATGGAGAAACGGGAACCCTCTTGCACTGTTAGTGGGAATGCAAACTGGTGCAGCCACTCTGGAAAACAGTGTGGAGGTTCCTCAAGACATTAAAAATAGATCTACCCTATGACCCAGCAATAGCCCTGCTAGGAATTTACCCAGGGGATACAGAAGTGCTGATGCATAGGGGCATTTGTACCCCAATGTTTATAGCAGCACTTTCAACAATAGCCAAATTATGGAAAGAGCCTAAATGTCCATCAACCAATGAACGGATAAAGAAATTGTGGTTTATATATACAATGGAATACTACTTGGCAATGAGAAAGAATGAAATATGGCCTTTTGTAGCAACGTGTATGGAACTGGAAAGTGTTATGCTAAGTGAAATAAGTCATACAGGGAAAGACAGATACCATATGTTTTCACTCTTATGTGGATCCTGAGAAACTTAACAGAAGACCATGGGGGAGGGGAAGGAAAAAAAAGTTAGAGAGGGAGGGAGCCAAACCATGAGAGACTCTTAAAAATTGTATATCCTTGACATTAATATTTTGCTTTTATGTTCTTGAAAATATATTTTCCCAATCTATTACTTATCTTTCCATTTATTGTATGTTTTGTGATATAGAATTTTTGTTTTAATGTAATCATTTAAACCAATCTCTTTTTTTCTTCTACTTTTTGTGTCTTATTTAAGTAATGTCTTCTGATTCAATGTCATAAAGGTACTCATGTATTTCTCTAAAGATGTTCAAGTTTTGCTTTTCACATTTATGTCTTTTATCCATGTAGATTAATATTTGTATATGCTGTGGAATTAAGACCTAATTTACATTTTCCTTTATCAATAGCTAGTTGTCCCTGTATAGTTTATTAAATAGTCCATCTTTTTTTTACTCCTTTGTAATGCCAGATAGATTACAAAATGAGATTCCATGAATGTATGGCTGTTTCTCAGTTCTTTCTCAGTCTATTGGCCTGTTTGCCAACACCACACTGTTTCAATTATTATCTGGTAGTGTAATTCTTGACCCAATTTTTTTCTCAGTTTTTATTGGTTATTCTGTGTCTTTTATTCTTCCATATAAATTTTAAGGTAAACTTTTTAGTTTCACAAAAATCCCTTCTACAATTTTGATAGGAATTGCATTAATCTATTGATATAATGTGGAAAGGTTATGTGTTTGTAATATAGATTCTTGCTGGTAGACAGCTCAGTTTATTTAAGTCCTTAAGTCTTACAATAATGTTCTATTATTTTCTCAATAAACATCTTGCACATCCTTTGTTAGATATATTGTGAGATGCTTTATAGTTCCTGTTGCTTAGAAAATCCAATTACTTTGATGTCATCAATATTGGTTACCAGTGTGAAGTTCTATGGAATATCAAGATAATCAAGCTCCTTGTGGATTACATTGTGATTCATAGCAGTTAACAAACTCTGGGATAAGCCAGTGAATGTATACTACCCTCCATTTATTGGCTACAGAACCCTCTGAGTGAAAGCTCTCTGGTTGCTCTTTAGGCCTCACCATGCTACAATTCATCAAAGCTGCCTAGTTATGTTTGGTAGTTTTCTATTCCCTCATTTCAAGGTTTGTTATTTTGTAATTTGTGGCTGAAAATACCAATATCTAAAATCTTTGCTGCTCTGTTTCTATTGCCTATCTTTCCTGCCTATTTGTGCCCATTATGCCTCACCTAATTCTCTGCTTAATTATTTTTTACCAGAAGCCTCTCATTTTGTTTACAGAAGTATTTGTAGCAATCTTTGAAACCCAGGATTAAGATTCAATGTTACAGAGCAAGATTTTGTTTTGCTTCTATATGGCTCCATCAATTACTATTACTTGAATGTGTGGGACCACCTTAAATTTACAGCCGGAAGTTGCTGGGGTTTTTTTAATCACCAAAGTGATGTGAATATGGGTTGAAAATTCATATGAGGAACAAATTATTAATACAAATCCTAGGTGAATTTTATTTCCACCTCTTGCTTTGTACAGGAATGAAGCAACTTTCCCTGAGTGTGGCAGGGCAGAGAGATTTATTTTTTGTCCACCACTTTACCATGAAGGTAGTCTTTTAAAGTCCAAGCCTTAAGGGCAGAGGATCTCCTACTAGGCCCCCACCTTGAGAAGGCCTGGGCTATGTCTGTTAAATGTCACATAGGAATTAATAAAAACAAAAGTGTAAGTCACCCATATTTGAGAGATCATCTCAAAGCAAAATCTGCTTCAAGACTCCCCTTACCTCTGGGATTAGATTTTTGGCTTCATGAGTCTTGATTATACTTTCAGCTTTTTGATGCTTTTAAGAAAACAATATTTAATTATTTAATATGAAAGTTTTAGGTTTTCCTCCCAATGGGAGGACCAATCTGAGCATCTAATCAGGTACGTTACTTAAATTTTTAACTTGCCCACTTCACTCAACAAAATCTAACTCAGTATCTTAATCTTCACAAATATAAGGGATTTAGAACATTCAAAATCTTCTGTTCCTTCCTATGTTTCCTCTTGTTGTCACCTTTAGTTTTACCTGTTTACCCCTGGATTCATTTTCTATTGCTGCTGTAACTGATTATCACACACTTAGTAGCTTCAAATGATGCAATTTTATTACCTTCCAGTTCTATAAATCAGAAGCTCAGCACAAGTCTCAGTAGGCAAAAGTAAAGGTGTTAGCAGGACTTCATTCTTTTCTGGAGGCCCTAGGAGTAAATATGCTTACTTATCTTTTCCAGTTTCTAGAGGCCACCAATATTCCTTGGCTCCTGTCTTCCTTCCTCTGTCATCAGAGCAGCTATGGCAAATTATGTCCTTCTCACACTGCATCTCTCTGTAATTTTCTACCACTGATGCATCTCTTTTTATCATGGCACCTTGGAAAGGATCTCAGCTTTTAATGACTCATATTATTAGGTCAGGTCTACCTAAATAATGCAGGATAATCTCCTCAGTTCAAGGACTTTAACTTTAATTGTATCTGCAAAGTCCCTTTTATTATGTAAGATAATATATTTATAGGTTCCTAGGTTTAGGACATGGTGAAGAGAGGGGTGGCATTATTCTGCCCATTGAATCCCCTTTTTTTATTCTTACCCTTCTTATTAATAATACTTATTATTTACTTAGATTTACCCATATACCTTTCAGGTTCCTTGCTCATTGTTGCTTCTTCTCTCTTTTTTTTTTTTTTTTTTTTTTTTTTTTTTTGCTTCTTCTCTCTTTACAGTTTTTGGAGGTTGGGGAAGGGACTTAAAAATTATCTTCTTAGAAAAGTATATATTTTATTAATTATCTTAGCAAAGTCCTATAAATCATTTTTTTAATCTGTCTAAAGTTATCTTCGTCATTCTTTGCCTAAATAATGGTTTACCATGTCACAGAATCCTAGGCTGACTCTTAGTTTTCCTCCACATTATGTGTTGCTCATGAGAAGACAGCTGTCAGTCCAGCTGTATTCCCTTGTATCAAATTAATTTTTTAATTTGGCAGTTTTTAATATTTTTATATTTATGTTTCATATTCCTTAAATTTGGATTTATTATTATAGATGTAAATGTGTTTGTATTTATCTGGCTCAAGATTCGGTATACCACATCAAACTGAAGACTCCTGCCTTCTCTCAATTTTGCAAACATCCATTCTTTCCTAACTTGGAATATTCTCACTCCTTATTTTTATATATTTTTTTCCTTTCAGAAACTTTAATAGGTGTATGTTGGATCTTACTATTGTACCCTCAAATCTTTTTATCTTCTCTTTCATATTTTGCATTTCTTTTACTCTACCTACATTCTGAATAATTTCTATTGTCTATTTCTCAATTCACTAATTCTCTCTTTAGTTTTGTCTAATCTCTAATAGCTCTAATACACTAATTCCCAATGCCTTGAATTACAGTGAATTTTAATTTCAAATGATAAAGCTTATATTTTAGAAATATTATTTTTCATAGCATTCATTCTTGCCTTATGGTTTCCATGTCTTCTTTTATGTCTATATAGAAGCTTTATTTATTTATTAACTATCACTAATAATTTCTATTTAAGGAACTCATTAGTTTAACTGTTACTCTCCATTCTTTCTTTAAGCCATACTTACTCAAGCCATAGAGCTCACTGAATATTTGTGGCCAATTCTATCTAATCTCTAGTTTGCTAATGTATGTTCCTTCCCACCAATTAAGCTGTATGCTTACCAAGTGTCTACTGTGTTCATCACTAAAATTAGTATGCCTAATATTTTATCATGTTTGTAAGTAAATTAAATATCAATAAGTTAATGAAACATGGATGTAAATAGAAAAGATGTTTATTCTCTGAAAGCTAATTTAAATCTTTGAAAGATCTAATAAAAGCAAACTGCAAAAATAATCTTGTTGAATTATATATGTGTAAATAACTGTTAAATAAATTAAAAACTTATAAAAATTTAGAATACTTCTGCCCTTAGACAATTTGTAATTATCTTTAAATTTCACTCAGCTATAAATAAAAGCTGAAACTGGGAGACTGGGAGTCTAGATAAAGCATTGCTGGCAAAGTATCTACAAGTAAAACCATGGGAACTCCATTCAGCTCAACCCAAAGGCCCCAACTCTCCATGTAAAGATTAGCAAATGAGTGTATATTAAAGTTAAATAAAACTTTTAACACATAGCTATTTATATTCTTGATTTTATCTAATCTTTCAAATTAACCAAACAATCTTTGGCTCCAATTTGATTCCTAATTTTATCTAACTTTTTAAATTAACCAAATAACCTTTGGGGTTATGATTCTTCTGTTTGTGGCATCTTATGACTGTCTCTCATTGCAGAGCATTTCTGTGTGTGTGTGTGTGTGTGTGTGTGTGTGTGTGTGTGTGTGTGTGTGATTTGCAGCAGTATAGTGTGTCCTAAGTGGTGGAAAGAATACTGTGGAGTAGCACAGAATACCGTGGACTAGCCTGTCCTGAAGTCCTAGATATGTCATGAGTTTCACACAAGTTTACATTTTAAATTACTTGCTTGGAATTCCCACATCACAGCAATATCATTCTGCAGGTAAGAGAAGAAGCTGTGTAGAAGGACATCAAATGATGCATGGTGAACCTAAAGAAACATTTCCATCATTTGAGGCCCAATGATAAAGGATTTTTAAGGATCTTAATATACTAAAGTCTCAATAGATAGATGATAAATAGATAATCTGTAAAGTACAACTCTAAGTATTACCAGCAACAGTGAATTTCTTACATTTCAGAAGCAATGGATCAGAGTCAATACACATATATATTTAATAAAGAAAAATCTTACTATTCTTATTAAAGTAGTTGACTCTATAAAGCAAAAGGCTCCTCAGCATATATGTAATAGTTTTCTTTACTAACCACCAGCATGGCATAACATTATTATAATGTATACACCCGCATCAAACACCCAGCATAAGATATGACTTTGTCACAGTGTCTTCTTTAAGACATCTGGGTTTCCAAAACATTTTCCAAGTATTTCTAGAAGGATTTGCATACCTGGCCCCATATACTTTTCATGACAAGAAGCTCATGCTTAGGCACTTTTACATGTTGATGAAAGCATTCTTGATTGTTTAGAATCTATAGAAAAATATGGGAATTGTGCCAATGGCAGTCAAAGGCTCTTATGCCATCATATTGGTCATGTCATTTGCTATGCTTCCCCTGCTCTGCTTTATATTTCAGGATTGAGAGGCAAGGGGGAATGGAGCAGGGGAGGTGCACTAGTGGTCCTTGCAAGCCATGTTCCTAGCATCTTATAAACTGGTTTTCAAAGGAATTTGGCCAATAAGAAGCATATCCCAAGATCAGACAGCAGAAGGAATAATTCAGAATCTTTCTTCTCTTCTCTTCAGCCTCTGGTGGTGACTCTGAAATGGCTATAATGCCAGTTCCTGACTCTTGCCATCAGCTTCATTAGTACCCCTTCCTTCCTATATGTCTTCAGCCTGTGAATGGTAATGACTTCCCGCTATTACTAAAATTTGATTACCTCACCATCCCCTGTTTAAATGATCAGATTCTCCATCACCTATGTAAGCAAGCTCTACATTAAATCCCCTCTGTTGTAATACTCCTTTTTTTTCTGGTTAGTTCAGATTGAAGGAAGGATTGCATTTCAGTGTGTAAATTCTGGAATTTAAAAATATTTTTTGTTGAGGCCTGTCTTAAATATTTATCTAAAATCTTACTGCATTCACTGCTAGGAATTTACCCAAGGGATACAGGAGTACTGATGCATAGAGGCACTTGTACCCCAATGTTTATAGCAGCATTCTCAACAATAGCCAAATTGTGGAAACAGCCTAAATGTCCATCAACTGATGAATGGATAAAGAAATTGTGGTTTATATGCACAATGGAGTACTACATGGCAATGAGAAATAATGAAATATGGCCCTTTGTAGCAACATGGATGGAACTGGAGAGTGTGATGCTAAGTGAAATAAGCCATACAGAGAAAGACAGATACCATATGTTTTCACTCTTATGTGGATCCTGAGAAACTTAACAGAAACCCATGGGGGAGGGGAAGGGAAAAAAAAAAGAGGTTAGAGTGGGAGACAGCCAAAGCATAAGAGACTCTTAAAAACTGAAAACAAACTGAGGGTTGATGGGGGGTGGGAGGGAAGGGAAGGTAGGTGATGGGTATTGAAGAGGGCATCTTTTGGGATGAGCACTGGGTGGAAACACTGGTATGGAAACAATTTGACAATAAATTTCATATATTAAAAAAAATCTTACTGCATTTATGGGCTGGAAAATAATATTTAGTTTAGCTCTTAATATTTAAGCTCTTAAAATATGCTCTTTGGAGTTGTTTATTCATTAATTCATAGTATCCCACAGACTGTCATTTGGGTTATAATTGAGATTCAAAGAAATTAATTAGGTTGATAGCTAGTCAAATAACTACTTTTTAAATGTTTATTTATTTATTTTTGAAGAAAGACAGTGCATGAGCAGGGGAGGGGCAGAGAAAGAGGGAGAGAGAGAGAATCCCAAGCAGACCTCCTCAGTGTCATGCATAGCATGACGTGGGGTGCTATTTCACAAACCGTGAGATCATGGCCTGAGCCAAATTAAGAGTCAAATGCTTAACCAACAGAGCCACACAGATGCCCCTAAAATTTTTGAAGTGAGGTAAAATGATGCATATTTAAGCTTGTCACCAATATTGTGATGTTGTGTATATAGTAAATGCTAAAACTTCACTTCTGATTTGTTTTACTACCAGTTGATATAAGCCAATTGAATAAATTGCTATGTACATTCTTCCCTTTTCCTATAGCCACACATCACTTTATAAATGACACTATTTAATAAATCCAGTTCTATCAGATATATATGGTATAGGGAGGGCAAGAATGTATGTATAACTGAGTTTCACAATAATCCGATGTCATTCTTTATTTTAAATTTTCCCTTTTTAAATTTTATCAGAGTTGCTAAGATAGTGAAAGTAATGGTTTTAGTTTTTTTCTTCTTTTATGTCTCCTACAAAATCTGTGATGGAGATACTAATGAAAATGTAAAACGCTAAAGCTCTATCTCCTGAGGAATAAAAAAGAAGAGATAGGGAATAACATGTAGGCTTTTGAATTATGAGGTGCTGACTGTAAACACTTGCCCAGACCCATCAAGCTGCTCTGAGTTCATCCCTTGACAGAAGTTTCAAGGCCAATTGTTGAGGGCTGGAGAATTTAATTTCCGTACTTAAGATTTAAACACTGTGTTTTCAAGAGTTCTGGGACAAAAATCAAAATGTCCCCATATTCATATACCCAAGAGAAACAATACTGACACAAGAAAAACAATGTCTAATGACATCTTGGCGATTTAAAACATTTCATCTTTTAAAAATGGAAATTTTTGATAAAAGAAGTGGCTTTGATGCTGTGCTGGTCACCAGGAAAACTATGATTATTCTTGGACTTATCCCTAAATAATAATATAATGAGGACACCTAACCTTTGACTCACTGAAGCAGAGCCTATTCCCTATGGGAAAGCACGTTCTAGAACAATGAGATACCAAAATGGACAAGGCAGTTAGCTGTTTGTTCTTCTGCCATCTAGAAATAGTTGGTTGGGCAGCCACATGAAGCAGAATCCTGGTTAGATAAAGAAAAGGACTAATAGGAGAGCAGTATTATGTGGCAGCCTGGTCTCTAAACCACAAAATGATGTCAATATTGGTCATGTCATCATATAATTACCCTGGTAGATGGGTGATCTGAATTAATCAGTGCAAAAGTAGAGTATTTGCTTATCTGTAGACCTGAATTATCTGACCCGGCTACCTTACCCTGTCCCAATATATCTAGAGTAGCCAAGTGTCCATTTCACTCTGAAGCATGGTGATGTAGCCATGGATGATACCTTCTTTCCCACAAGTGAGATTTAGCAATGCCTACAGGAATCATCTCAGCAGATCTTAAAACTCCTGTACCTAGCAGTACTCAGTGCATTAAATTGAGTATCATTCAGGCTTTTTTTTTTTTTTTTTCAAATAAAGACATCCTGGAGAAGACATGTAACATAAGGCCTATATTAAAGCCCAATATTATGTGCTGCCTTAATATCTGGTGCAATCCTCAGGCCTAATTGCCAGTTCCCCTCTGTACTCTGTTCCTATGGATGAGGTCTCCTAGCTACACCACCCTCCTTACCAAGGGGACCAGGCACAGTACCTGAGTAGTGGGCTGCAGATTTCTGCTAGTTTGAGGCATTATTCAAACAAGTCAATCACCTCCTCCAGTGGAAAATAAATGGTACCTCACCCTCTTGAAACTTCTACAGCCCGTGGCTTATCACTCTGTTCCCGAGTGCATCCCTCATGGGGCCCACCCTTCCTGACCTAAGATGTCCTCTTCCTCAGGGGTCTGAGTACATGTGAGTAACAAACTGCTGTTGATCTCATCTGTCCAGTGCCAAGTGTTGTGTGTCTGGTTGTCCCCATAATCCCAGGGCAGGAGTCCCTCCCTCACCAACAGGGTGAAGAGGTGATGATTAAAACAGAGAGTCAAAATTAATTATTTCTTTTGAGCTGATGAAAACTTGCCAGTGTTGAGACTGTATTCTGGATATGAGACTCAGTTTCTATCTGATCTGATAAGAAACTTGCTATCATAACTTCCTGAAGACCTGTCTTCATGGTTTATGATAATAATGTCCTACTATTACCACTACTACCATTTATTTATCTGTGTCAGACACATGCATCATTCTATTTAATCCTTTAATTCCCCATTTTACAGCTAAGGAAACTGAGGCATAGAGAGGTTAAAATACTTTGCACATGATCATAGTGTTAGTAAGTGGCAAAGTCAGGAGTAAACCTAACTTGTTTTGCTTGTTTGTCTTTTACCTTCAGAGATTCTGTGCTTAACCGCAAGATTACATCACCATGATCATTTGCTATAATCAATATACTTATCAATGAAGTGCCCTTTGAGCCTCTAAATCATGATTAGAACTCACAAAGTGTTGCTTAGAAACCACGAGTAAATGCCAAACCACTTTAATTCAATTGAATTAAAGAAAACTTAAGATGTGACAAAATTCTGAGCACAATTTAATTGTTAAATTTAATTATTCATTTCTTATCAAAGTGCACTTATGTCTAGAGTTGGAAGGATATCTTGCCAAGTCAAGTAAAACCCCCAAGCAGAATCAATAAATATGTGTAGAACGAAAAAGTAAAACTGCTATTGTTTAATAACGTACAAACTAGTGTTTAAATGGCTAAAAGTGCTTTAAATTTTATACTGAAAATACTGCCAAATGAGAAGATAAAAATACAGAAAGTTAAAGATCACAGGAAGAAAATTCATGTCATATTTAGTCCCTAACATATTTCTAAGATGATTCTAATTTTAAAACATTTTCTCTAGAGACTCTTTTGAATTCCCCATCCTGGAGCTTTATTTGGAATTTAAACTTTGTAACAAAGAGAATTTTCTTTCATAGAGTCAGCAATTTAGAAAACAAAGTAAATGTTATTGCTTAGATGGACTGGCTTATTTCACATGGAACCAGTCAAATGAAGAATGAAAACTTTTGCCTTTTCACTTTTATAGATGGAAGTTGCACCATGGAAAAGTGTGCCCGCTATATTTTTGGGTCCACATACACTTCCTGGTCATAGTCACTTTTCCAACAGCTTCTAAAATAGAACCTACCTGCTTCTTTTTGATACAGTCTATAATACGTTTATCTAAATCTTTAAGCGAGAAATGTTCAGTGCTCACTTAGGCAGCATATATACTAAAATTGGAGAAACATTCAGGCATTTTGTAGGGTATTCATCAATAACTAAATAATTTGGGTGTGTGTTTGTCCACTCGCTGCTGCTTGGCTGGTTTCAGAGCCTTCTTGACCATGTGGTTTCCACATCACTAAGACTGTGTTGCTCCTCAGATTAGAGAGTCTCCTTACTTCATGTGTGAATAGGTCACACACATGAGGCAATACTTGTATGCAGAAGTTATTTTCAAGACATATAGCAACCAGTATAACACAGATACCCACTGAACAGAAAGAACAATGAAACAGAGTCCTGAGCCATTAACTCTTTATTTGCCAGATTTATAAGGAGGTCCAGCGTGTCCCGAGGGAAAAGGTAAGAGTTACATGTGGGAAGCTTGGTGCAGTGGATGTTTTCCATTTGGTTCAGAATTACTTCAGTATTTTAATAAAAAATGTAGTTAGACTTGTATGTTCTTACTGCAAAGCATCCCTAAATGTGTATGTCTATGTGTGTGTATAACATATGTATATTAATATAATGAATATAATATAATAAATATAATATAATATATATAATATAACATAATATAAGCATGTATTCATAAAAAAGTTGAAGTGGCTTTTTATGTGTCTGGAATTTTTCCCCAACATTTACAAAGGAAAAATCTCCCATGACTATAAGATCTTATCTCAATTAATTGTACACCAGAACTCTTCAGTGAGCCACACTGACAAATGAGTACTGATGAGACAATTTATCCAAGATGGTTTTAAAAGTTAATAGGAAGAAAATTTTAAATGTTTTGATGTGGTTCCTTTTGGAAGAGATCTTTCTGGTATAAGAAAACTGAATTAGAAAAAACCATCGATGTTCTTTTCATCTTCATCATAATTGATTCTACCTGTGCATCATTTTGGGTCCAGTTTCCTATACATATTTGTAATATGGGTTTCATTTCCATAAAATGGGAACATAATAAATATAGGATTTACTAACGATTGTTTTATGTGGCTGCCAATCTGCCAAGTAGCATTCTTAATTATTGCCAGGAAACTAGGCATTTTCCAAACATATGTTTTGGATTTAAGACTAATATGTCATGTCAGCCCTCTCTACTGGACTGATGGGAGCCCAGTGGGACTTCAGAGTGTCTGCTTTGGAGGGTGACTTTTTGGGGTTAGATAAAAGCACTAATAGGAAGAGATAGAGCAAAGCATCAAAAGTTTCTGAAAGCAAATCCTACAAAGAAATACATCAAAGAGTGATGTTTTCATTATAAACTGATATTTTTACTAGATGAGGATAGAGTTCGATCTTCCTCTAGAAGCCATGGAGTAAAGGAAACCAGACCCTAACTTACATTAATGAGCCTAATTGCAAGGCTCTTGTCTTCTTTGAACAACATAACCAGGAGTTTTGCCTCAAAATTAAAAAAGAAAGAAAGAAAGAAAAGTATATGTGGCTTTTTCATTAGCTTGTGCAAACCTGGTATGTTCCATCAAAGAATTTATTCCAGGACTTGGAAAAAAAGGAAACTTAAAATCAAAAAGATCTGGTCCAAATGAGCTATATTTTTTTAATGTTTCCCTCAAAAATATTTTTCAAGTCCATGGAAATACCTTTCGGTGGTTTTAGTTTGTTCATCCAACACATACTTCACTTATAACCCAGTTTCCTCATCTTGGCCAACGAGCTAACATACCTGTTCAATACACATACAAACATGAAACAATTTATTATTGACATGAAAGCATGTCTTGTTGTTCTGGATTTTTTTTAGAAAAATACATTTACCAAGGAATACCTCAATTCTGTCTTTGGATGTCCAAGTGCTATTTCTATAGGGCTTAGAAGAGGTAGTACTTTTTCTCTAATTCTGTCAGCTATTAGGGTGATTTTCTATTTAATTTACCAATGACTTCCCAGTCTTATAGATGTTTTTTTAAACATGATTTTTGTTATTAATTTAGAGAACTCTGAATGCAGATATGTTTTATTTCAATATTTGGTTAAAGTGAGAAGTTTTTAAGCATTTCACGTGGCAATATGACTTCTGTCATGACAAGTTCAAACACAAAAATGAAGGCAGGGTATTTGCTGGGTATCAACGCTGTCTTCCTGGGAAATGCAGAATGACACATGCAGTGTTTGCTTTTCCCCACAAATGCATCAAATGCATTGCATCTGCAGCCAATACTTAGGAATGGTATTTGCATACATACTACTTAAAATGTAAGGAAACATCAACAGCTATAGATGATTACACATAATCTGAAGAGAAAAACTGTTAACTATAGAAAAGCTTTAAGGCTCCGGCCAAGTAAAAGCCAATGTTGTCTTTATTTGTCTCCTATATACTATCATCAATATTGAGCTGAAACTAGGATTCTTCAGTCTGATAAATTACACTAAACATCTTATGTTTAAATTTAATAACAGATCACTCAATCAACAGTATGTGACTTGATTGATGATGATATAAGTAGGACACTGTGCTTTTCCCCCCGGTGGCAAGTTTGGGGTTGAGAAATATCAGAGGAAAATTAACATTTTATTGCAAATTTCTTTCTTAACAACTGAGACATTATAAGTGGAAAAGAACTTCATGAAAATATATATTGACAAAACCAAGGAATTTAAAAAATCCTCAGATAACCCTAACCAATATGATTTTTCTTCCTCCTCCTCCTCATTTTCCTCTTCCTCTCCTTCTCCTTCTCCCTCTTTTTTCTTCTTCTTCCTTATCTTAGAGTTCTGGGATGGTAAATGAAAGTGTTTATAAAATAAATCTCCTCAAATTAAAATATCTGCCAATAAAATTTAGCCTGTCTGCTAACCTGCCTGAGGAATTTGGCAGAGCTCTGGGGTAGGTGTGCTTTCTCAGGTGTTACTTGAAAACACCAGCAGAGAAGGAAAGCTAACTCCTCCCCTAAGGCACTGTCTCCCTTCTTGTCTTATGATAGTATTTCCCAAGTATGGGTTTTTCTCTTCCTTTTTTGTAGTTTCAAGTTTTTATTTAAATTCCAGTTAGTTACCATACGGTGAAATATTAGTTTCAGGTGTAGAATTTAGTGGTTCATCACTTTCATACAACACCCAGTGCTCATCACAAGTGCTCTCCTTAATACCCATCACTTGTTTAACTCATCCCCCCACTCCCCCTCCAGGTACCCTCAGTTTGTTCTCTATAGTTAAGAATCTGTTTTATGGTTTGCCTCTCTCCCTACGCCCATGTTTATTTGTCATTTCTTAAATTCCACACAAGAGTGAAATCATATGGTGTTTGTCTTTCTCTGAATGACTTATTTCACTTAGCATAATACTCTCTAGCTCCATCATCCACATCATTGCAAATGGCAAGATTTCATTCTTTTTTATGGCTGAGTAATACTGCATTGTGTATCTATACACCAAATTTCTTTATCTGGAAGAAATGGCTAAATTCCTAGAAACATATAAACTACCAAAACTGAAACATGAAGAAGTAGAAAACGAACAGACCTATAACCAACAAAGAAATTAAATAATTAATCAAAAGTCTCCCAAGAAACAAAGTCTAGGGCCAGCTAGCTTCCCAGGAGAATTCTACCAACTATTTAAAGACTTAATACCTATTCTTCTCAAACTGTTCAAAAAATAGAAATGGAAGGAAAACTTCCAAACTCATTCTATGGGGCCAGCATTACCTCAATGCCAAAACCAAAGACCCCACTAAAAAAGAGAACTACAGGCCAAGATCCCTGATGAACATGGATGCAAAACTTCTCAACAAAATACTAGCAAATCAAATCCAACAGTACATTAAAAGAATCATTCACCTTGATCAGGTGAGACTTGTTCCCAAGGTTCCCAGGTTGCAAGGGTGGTTCAATATCCACAAATCAATCAATGTGATACAATACATTAATAAAAGAAAAGATAAGAACCATACGACCCTCTCAATAGATGCATAAAAAGCATTTGACAAAGTACAGTAATCATTCTTGATAAAAACCCTCAACAAAGTAGGGATGGAGGGAACATATACAATATCATCAAGGCCATATACAAAAGACACACAGCTAATATCATACTCAATGGGAAAATACTGAAAGCTTTTCCTCTATGGTCAGGAATGAGACAGGGATGTCCACTCTCACCATTATTATTTAATATGGTACTAAAAGTCCTAACCTCAGCAATCAGACAACAAGTACGTTTTTGTTAGTACGGCCAAGATCTCTCCGTATCCTACTCAAAGAAAGAAACTCCTGATGAAAGAATTTCAGGAAACACTACATAGAGAAAATGAAATTGTTGCGCTTTCTATTTATTTATTGGCTCTATTTATTTATTCTGTGTTTGCTTAACAACGAGAACTTACTTTAGCAGGTGTGAATACCTCTCTAAAATGATGAACAATTTAGAATTGTCACAATCCCAAATGAAAACAAAACAAAACAAAAACAAAACCCACAACCTTTGCGAGTTTCAGTCTGAGTATGACTCTGCTCAGACCCTGGGTAGATTTCTTAACCTTTCTCATCCTTTCTTTTCAAATATGTAAAATGAGCATAGCAGTAAGCTTCCTAGCATCACCAGGAAAAGTAAACACAACAGCTCATGCAAAGTGCTAGCACAGTGCCTGGCACTTGGGTAGCTTTCAATGAATGGCTGTGATGATTCTGATGAATGTTAACCTTTGCAATGCCAGTCAATCTTTAGGCACAAGGCAGCAGCATTATTCCATGGAATTGTTTCCTGACTACCTTGGCAGAGGAGTTTTCTCATTTAAAAGAAAATTTTCAGGGTTGACACAGATCTTCTCTCACCAGATATATCTCCCTGAGGGTTTGTTAACGTTGACCCAATAAGGGTCATGAATATGAGCTAAATTATCTTGTGATAAAATGTCCAGAATCAAAAATTCCTTCAACTCCAAAACCTAGAGATAGCAAGAATTTTCAGGGGAATTTGGCTGAATTTCAGAGTTGTTTGCATTGATTTTGAACTCTTCTTGTCCAAAGACCACAAGCAGTTGAAGCCTGGATTGATCATCTGGATTGCATCATCTGACATTTGTTTGTATTTGTGCATTTTGTAGTATGATCTCTTTTCATCATGGTTAAGTATGAACTCCATTGAAATTTAAAAATTTATATTATAGCAGCAACACTAAATTCTCTTGTGGCATTTACATAAAATTTATTTTCTTAGCTATTAAAAGAATTTTCATTTTGTTATTCATTCAGTCATTCACTTCTACCCAGACAATTCTATTACTTTATCTGGACTATCTATCTCTGCCTACACAGTCTTACCCTTTCTTAGGTGTCTTTCCTCCCAGAAGTCTGTAATAACCTCTCCAGCCAGGGGCAACATATCCCTCTGAGTACAACCTTCATAGAATTCAGATGGTGTGTGTTACCCACTGCCTTGGAAGGGAGTTTAATATACTGCATTTTACATCTTCCTGAAACCATCATAAGTTGCTTTAAGACAGAATCCCCTTATCTATGTATTCTCCACAATTCAGTGCCTTGTAAATAATTGGTCCTCAATAAATGTTCATATACTTCTGTGGTTACCAAAAGGTTAGGTAGTTATTGATAGCAAAGTTCTTTTTTAACACTGTATTATTTCTGCCATGTTCCAAAAGTAAACATAAAAATATCCTCTAAATAATGTAGAAATTATAGGTAGTTTCCTCTACAGGGTAGAGACAGAGGTAAAAATATGTAGTTTAATTCTTCCTTCCCTTCTTCCATGAATGGTGCTTGGACATGTGATGTGTCCTTAACATTTCATCTTACATCAGAAATATTTCTTCTTTCCCTCTGCTTTTGAAAAAAAAAAAAACCCTAACTTTAAAATAGTCCCTGTTTTGTATTCATTTTTCAGATCCTTTTCCTTAGTCAAAAGTTATATAGAATTGAGATCCATGGGTGAATGGCTCCAAGAATTTTCAAAGTAACAAAAATAAAAGGAAAAGATGCTAATTAAGAGATTGCTGAAGATCAAAAAACAAACAAAACCAAATAAAAAACCCATAAGCATTGTTAAAGCTCACTATTGTCACCTAGATCTGATTTCTGAGTTCAACTCCAGCAAAATGATTCCTGCAGAGTGACGACGAGAAGCAGTAGAGTATACCCTGTACTGTCACCACTTGAGATGGGTAATAGAGGCACCCTGGCCTATGTCCCCACTTAGATAGGGACATGGGAATAGAGAAGAAAACCGGGCCATAGATGGGTGACTTTAAATCAATTAGAGCACGAAACACAAAGTAGCAAATAGGAATAGATTGAGATAGAAAATATCTGTAGCAAAGTGAGTCTGGGAATCCTAAATATTTAAATTCAACTAAGTATGACCAAAACAATTAAGAGGGGTTAAACTGAATGCTCTGCAACCAGCTGAGGTTTAGAAAAACCATCTAACTTACAAAAGAAACCATTTGTGCCATTCCGGAAAACGAAACATTTAAATACACTCTAGAAGAAGAGTTTGTCATCAGTATCCCTGAAACTCCTTCAGAGAAAATATGCCAGGCTCTGTGAGTATGGCTTGGACAGCTGCCCACCCTGCCAGGTCCATGGACGATGGGACCACTCATTCCCAAGACAGGCTTGGTCAGAGGAGTGGGAAGACCCTCCAAAAGGCATACTGAAGCAATGACTTCCCTAAAAATGGAAGAGAGTATATGCTTGAAGAGAATACAGCTCCAGGGAATATAGAAACGAATTTGACATTTACCAGTAGTTTTATGATGTAAAAACAAAATAAACAGAGCAAATGGAAGGCAGGAGCATGGAGCATGGAGAAAGGGAAGATAACTCTTTTTTTAAAAAAAAATTTTTTTTTTAACGTTTATTTATTTTTGAGACAGAGAGAGACAGAGCATGAACGGGGGAGGGGCAGAGAGAGAGGGAGACACAGAATCGGAAGCAGGCTCCAGGCTCTGTGCCATCAGCCCAGAGCCCGACGCGGGGCTCGAACTCGCGGACCGCGAGATCATGACCTGAGCTGAAGTCGGACGCTTAACCGACTGAGCCACCCAGGTGCCCCGGGAAGATAACTCTTAGGAAAGGACACTCCTGGGGTGCCTGGGTGGCTCAGTTGGTTAAGCATCCGACTTCGGCTCAGGTGTGATCTCGTGGTTTGTGAGTTTGAGCCCCGTGTCAGGCTCTGTGCTGACAGCTCAGAGCCTGGAGCCTGCTTTGGATTCTGTGTCTCCCTCTCTCTCTGCCCCTCCCCCGCTCATGTTCTGTCTCTCTGTCTCTCAAAAATAAATAAACATTAAAAAATTTAAAAAAAAAAAAGAAAGGACACTCCTTATAAGACTGATGGAAATCTATTCAAGTGGAATAAAGTGAAGTACAAAAAATCACCTATTTTTTTTCTTTTTGTAGCTTATGTTATTCATTAAGATCAAAGAGTGCTGACTTACACTGAGAAATATTGTTTGTTTGGCATATAAATGAATGAATCAATGAAGATGCATTTATTGAACACCTGCTTTTGGCCAAGCCCTATACTAGATCCTTTCCCAATTATCACCTCATTTAATTCTCCCAACAATGCTGTCAGTTAGGAATTATATGAGTAATCACATAAGTAAGAAAACAGACTCATAAAGGTTAGATAAGGAGCCTAAGAACCCACAGCTAATAAGGAGTAGGGCCAGATTTCCAGCCCAGATCTTTTGATTCCAAGCTGAGATTTTTGTTCAATAGGAAAATCATTGCTTCCCTTTTTAAAAGTAAATCATTGTCGCTGGCAAAATTGTGCTTTGGGTGGACAAATGATTCAAAGACTTGTCCAAAGAAGTTCTGGAGCCACCTTGAGATTTTTAGAATCAATCATCAGAATGGAAACAGTTTAATGACAGTCTGGGCAATTACCCCATTATGCCCAACAAACCGGGGAGAATGAGCCTTCAGCTTGACTCATGTATTTAACTGTTGTTTCAGGAGAGGCCTGAAAGGAAAAGAGGTTATGTCAATTGTATTTTAACAGAGTGACTAAGTTGTGAGCATTTCCAAAAAAATATTTTTTCCTCAGAGTTTAGTTTTACTAGCTTTGGAGACAATGACTCAGGCATCTCTTTGTTGCTCCGCTCTCTAATTAGCAAGTTCTAAAGACATCCCTTTCAGAAAGGGAGGAAAAATAGCCTTGATTTTGTTCAAAACCTCACTCCTATCCTTCCCCTAAATGAACTTCCAGAAATCCTATCAAGCCATTAACGTAAGTTGATGAAAGAAGAAAGTACACCGCCTGTTACAACAAGCTTCCTTAGAAGCACAAGGCCAGCCCTCTGACACTATCTTTCAAAGGCTTCCAAGGTTTTCAGACACACATTTAATCAAACACCTATTTACTCTGTGACCCTCTGGAGTACCAGTCAAGTGCTGGTGGGTTGTAAGATACACAGTTTTATCACCACTTTCCTAACGTGAAGGGAACCAAAACCAGAGCATGTGGGTGGGAAGAGAAGGACAGGAGGGGAAAAGGTGAAAGCAATTTTTCCAAATTGGCCTAAGGCAAGAGTTGGGCTGTGCAATTTCTTTTCAGCCTGAAAACATTATGAAAAAACCCCACCATTTGTTTTATGGGCTTTCGGAAGAAAGTGCCTCAACACTCTGCAACCCAGGAGCATAGGAGGGCTCTTGCTCCCGGAACCAGGGACTCTGTGAGGCTGGGCTGAACCCCCACACTGCTGAGTGCTGTCGAGCTGGAGCAGTCAGGCGGGCCTCATTTTGATAGTCAGTCCCAAGAGCGATGGATTGTAAGGGCATGTAGATTTCATCATCACCGAGGTGTTTTCAACAGAGGAAAAGTCCTGATTATGAAGGAATGTGATGAGGTTTGTTTTACACAGTTATCAAAAACGTTGAACATTTTAAGAGATGGGGCGCTGAATGTTACCCACCAGCAGAGTGTGGGATGATTGTACTGACGCATAACCTCTCTTTAGAGCAACAGATGAAATGCCATAGGAAAGCAACGAACATAAGGTGAGCAAATGGACCGCCCATAAGCCAGATCACTCCACCAGGCATGGATTTTGTTCCTTCTTTGTTTTTTTGTTTTTTTTTCTTGGCTGTGAGGGTTTAAAAACATATATTTAGTTGCAAAAATTTTAAAAATCAGGAGAGTTCACGCAAAAATACAAATATCTGGCTCTTTTAAAACGGGGAGATCTGGCAATATGGGGGAGGCCCACACTTCAGCATGCTGTCAGCAAACAGCTGGGGTTCAGAACTGGTTGACCCTTTAGATGAGCGTGCAAGTGCTGGCTACCATCACGGTTCCCACGACTTCCCTGAATATGCTCGCTTAAGCCACTTAGGTACATGCCTGGCCCTGTATTTGAGTTTGAAACCCCAGTAAATAGATGGAAGCCAATAACCTGGCCCTCAAATCTGGAAGGTATAACTTCCACATAAGCAGCAAGGCAGCAATTAAACAGCAATGTAACAGGGCATAAAACATTAGAATGCAGTTTAAATCATTGTAGAGCCTCACTTTAAAGTTTAGAATTACCTGCAAAACAAATTGGTTGGAATTAAAATGTGTTGTAAAAAGATAAGAAATATGAGCATTTGCCCCAGTCTTTGAACATGGGCAATTATAGGAGGAGAATTTTTCCTTTCTTACTCTTTAAAAGTCATGTCTCACCCTGAATCTTTTTGCAAATAATAAAGTCATAATTAACTTCAATTATCATACCTTGTCAATTTTGTCAAACCACCATTTCCAGTAAAACTTCTCTGGTCAGGGCCTTTTCTAAGTAACTAATTCCAGCAAACATTTCAGATCTTATCCTCTTTGGCCATTTATCAACCTTTGTGGAGATTTAGACCCACACTCAGCTGCCCGCTCTCCAGCTCCACGTGGGTCTCTCATCTGCATGTTTATATGGAGCCCTCCAAATCTTCTTCAACAATGTTCTCCATCTCAGTAAATGCCAACAGCACCCCCTCAGACTCTTGTGAATAAAGCTGGGTCAACCAGACACTTCCCTTTCTCTTTTTCCATATCCAATCGATCCTCGAAGTCTTGTTCTTGGCCTTCAGAAATAGCCTCTTTTCTTTTCTCCCTACTTCATCTCTTACCTTGGCCTCTAATCTGTCTTCAGTAGCCAAGGAGACCTCTGTAAATCATTAACCTGATAATGACTAGCTCCACTTAGAACTCATCATAGCTTACATTGCTTCTAGAACCATTTAAAATTCTTAACATAGCTCTCAAGGCCCCACTTTAAATGGTCCCTTCTCACTTCAGCACCTTCACACAGGCTGTTCCCTTTCCTGAAATGCTTTTCTCTCCTCCACCCTATCCCTGTTCTGCACCCTTCACCTTACTACCTTCTTATTCTCCTTCAGGGCTCAACTTAGTCACTTCCTCAGTGAAGCCTTTCCCCACCTAGACCTTAAGTGGAGATCATCATGATTTGAGGCACATTGTTTTTAGGGGTCCAAAACAGCAATAGAAACATGCAGGACAAATCGGCACTAAGCCATAGTAACCAGTAAGTCCATTTATATGAATAACTAGGAAGATGATTATAATCACATACAGTGTGATTAAATTAAAACAGTTATATTCACAGCCTACAAAATCATTGTAGGGAAATTATATCTGCACATGAAAATTCTGGTATCTATATATTTTCTTAGGCTGGTTTATTTTTGGTTCATAGCATTAAGTTCTACTTTTACTCTAATTATTGGTATTTCATACACAAATGTCCAATGTTGGTATTTCATATGTTGCTTGCTGTAGCAAAGAGCTAAATGATTCCACACAAATTTGGTTCAATATTAAAATCTCTCCATATATTAACTCAAATGTGTTGGTTAATATAACAAAACATTGGTTGTTCAACCAATAATTTTCAAAGATGACTGCCTGGAGGAGGCTGGTGTTGCCCATCGAAATAGTTAATTTTTTTTTTTGTTATTCCCAAGAACATTTTATCTATCTCATCAGTTGATCTGTAGTTTCTCTGATTGCTTAAAAATGTACCTGGGTTTAGCACAGCTATATTTATTGAGTGTGTACTCTGTGCCAGGTACTATTCTAAGTGCTTTATATGTATTTATATTTTAATTTACCAAATCTATGAAGTGGGCACTATTGCTAATATATTCCCCATTTTACCATATGAGAAAACTCAGGCACAGAATGATAAGTAACTTTTCCAAAGTCATACAATCAGTAAGTCATGAAGCATTTGTACCCAGTCATTCTCTCTACAGGGCTTTCCTTACTCCTAACCTCTATGTTATGGCAATAGGTATTTACATGAATACATTCCTTTTTACCTTTAACCTCTGCTTCTATTCACTATAACATTGACATATACTTCCTTTAATTACCAGGGATATATTTGGAAATTATGTCATAGAAAATATGTCTATCATTTTCATGTTAACACAACAATTTTCTATATCATATAATTATTATTTAGAATCTCAACTTTACGTTGCAAATATATGTTATAAATAAGTCACAAGTTAGTTATTACCTGATCACTTATTCTAGTTTCCTAACAATTAAAAATGGGAAATATGATCATCTTTGCTCTGTCTTCTTTTCTGAATCCAAGATGAGAAGATTCATTCAGGCAGTTTGGTAAGACCTATGACACCTTGTTCTATGGATGAGTCAAAGGTTTTTACCTAACAATTTTGAAATTTCCTGAGAAACCACATGGCACTGAATTCCAGGCTTATAACTCATGTGGTTACCTTGTAACTTATCAAATTCTTGTCACCCCAATCAATAGAACCTACAGATAGAAAACTTTCTCCCTAGGTTGTTTTCCTGGTAGCTTGAAAACTGAAAGAAAAGACAAGGTCAAAGATGTGCTTGAACTAACATTTGCTTCACATTTAACTCCAGAGTATTAAATAAATTCCCAAAGACTGTACTGGCCTATGTGAAGTCAAGACTGTTGTGAAAGGAAAGGATGACAATTGACCCTTTCTTAGAGCAAAACCTCCTGCCTTCCATCCCACCACTCAACTTACAGAGTCAAGATCCTGAGAGTTGACAGCTTCCTCCGCAGATAAATTCCAGCATGCCCCAAATGAGCCATGTACTCATGAAACCAAAGAACTAGCAGAGACCTCTGGGACCATCTATCCCAGCAGTTCCCAAATGCTCCTGCGGCCAAGATTCCATTTATCTCCTCCCCCTCATCTCAGCCATGGACCATGGGTTTGGAAAATTTTTTTCAACTAAACTGGGTATGTTAAATATAACTAACCATATTTGCAAATGTTGTTCATGTAAGACACATACAAATACATATAGTCTGAGTTTCTGATCCAAGGTCTCCATTTCACAATGACTTGAAATGATTTCTAACCCAAAACAAGGAAATGAGATTACGTATGCAATCTTATAAATAAAACTCAGATTTTCTCTTAGAACCCGACTCTTATATTCAACGATGTTTAGGTGTCTAGATCTGGAAAATAGTGACATATCTATCTGGCATTTTACTGAAAGCCACAGAGACATAGTGACCTGCTAAAAACTAGACTGAATGGTAGACCAGGAGCTATATACACAATGGATCCCAATTGTAGCTAGCTCAGTAGGATACAGACCAAGTCACAGGGGAGAATATTGCTCAAAGCTGAAATGAACTGCTCAGCCAAAACCTTATACCAAGACCAATTTCATATCACAAAATGAGAAGCGGCATCTAAAACAAATTCACTGGAGGCTGTTTTGTTGAGTAAAATATGACACTCTGCAAAGAGGAATGAAAATCCAGAACTATGAGAAAAGCCTGGACTTGGCTATGAATGTTCATGAAAAGTGTTTTAGGTTGGGATCCAGCTGACAAAGACTAATGCAATAGGTGAGAAATATTCAGAGTGAGTGCTCACATCTTTACAGAGGAGGAGGAAACCCAAGGAAAACAAATTACATCAGTTAAGGCTAACAGGATGGAGATAAGAGAAGCAAAGAGCCAAGAGAGATAAGGTAAGCCCAAAGGGTTAAAGAGTAGTAGGAGGGCAAATCTATCAGGAGGGAAAAGATGATGAGAGAGAAACTGGGGCTTCTAATAAATGAGCGAGGACACAGACTTAATCACACCTCCAAAATTTGCTGAGATGTTGGACTCATTTTTTAAGTTAGTCTTCTTGGTGAAAAAGAAAACCAAAAAGGTAAGAAAGAGGGAAAGAAATATGATGAATTTGAAAGGAAAAAAGGCCGTGGGGAAAATGCCACTGACAAAAAACAGAAGAGGATAATCCAGAAGAGCATGCGTGAAACCAGCTCATCCCATTTCTCTGTAATGGTGGTGATAACTACAGGGCAATATAAACCAACTAAGGAACAAGCACTGGATTTAGTCAAGCAACTGATTTTTGCTAGTTTCTAAATTAAACCATTTGACTGAGTTAAATCTTTTGTGTGTGTGTGTGTAGATGTTAATTTGAGACTTCGAACATATGAAGGTATTTTGGTCCAGTCCTTTAAATTTTAGACAAGTAAACTGTCACTCTCATTTTAGAGAAGTAACAGAGGTCACAGTTAGTAGGTGCTGGAATTGAGACCAAAATCAAAGAGCTCTGTACTCTCAGGCCAGAACTTTCTGGATTTCTAACTGATTGCTATTAAGAACTATCACTTATCAAGCCTGCATCATAGACCAGTATTGACCACATTGTGATATATAGAATCCCTCAACAATCTTGTGACTTGTGTATCTTACTTCTGTACAATGAGGAAACTGAGAACTGGAGAGAATGAATAAATGTCCAACTTTACAGTTGGTAGGTGAATATTTATTAGTTATTATGTTGTCTGGTGGTCTAATACAGATGCATTCTGTTTTAAGAAAACATGCTAAATGAAAAATGAGCTTTAAAAAAATCAGAGGTTATTCACCTAACAAATGTTCACCTAAAAGCAATTACCATGGCATTCCTTGATTCTAGTGTCTTGAATTAATTTAAATATCTTAATATGTATGGATACTCAGTTCCTTACAATTTTATTATTTAAATTGCTAAGAAGCTGAATGGAAACAGTGCATCACTACACTACATTTTAAATGTGAATCAATAAACCCAAATTATTTTCAACATTTCAGAAATACACCTATTTCAAACAAAGTGAGACCCTTCTATGGAAGCCAAAGTCAGAGAGAAGGTACCACTCTGGTTCTGCATTTCTGGAAGGAGTTTCAGCTGTTCCCAGGCAAAACAGAAGAAGATAGAGAGGTTGCCTCCCCTGCACACGGGGAAGGAAGTTTACCAGGGGTTCCTCTCTATTGTCACAGCTCTGCAGGGGCCACCTGAAGCACAGCAGCCACTCCATCCCACTGACTATTCCACTCGTCACGTAGCTGTCAATCTGCCAACTACCATTCCATTCTCCAGTTCAGAGAAACAGGAAATTACACTTTTGAAACTGGAAGAAAAGAATCCAAGTGTGGGATAAAAAAGAAATGTTTATTTCTCAAACACCTTCCCAGTTGCAAAGGAAAGAAATGGCCTGACAATGTCTTTAATAAGATTCTCTACCTAAGAGTAAGTTTCTAAACTCATTTTGGCCAAAAAGCACATACCCTTAATTATTCATACTTACTGCTTTGTGTCTTCTAGGTAATTTGCTTCCAAAGCACCCAAACTAGGGTGTGAGAGGGCAGGCTCTAGGGTTGGATGAGTCCTGGTTCCAAGGCAGTTCTGTTGTTTACTAGGTCATGTCTTCTCTCAAACTCCAGTGTCCTCT
This sequence comes from Puma concolor, assembly GCF_028749965.1. Classification (NCBI taxonomy): domain Eukaryota; kingdom Metazoa; phylum Chordata; class Mammalia; order Carnivora; family Felidae; genus Puma; species Puma concolor. Next base: position 77,535,947 of record NC_141671.1, read on the forward strand.
TATGTAGAATGAAAATATACTGCTAACTAGTTTATGATCATTGTAAGAATTAAATGACATAAAACACATACAATCCAGGGGTGACATGCACACAAAATCCCTAAGCATGATACTTTGCAGAGGGTAAATGTTTAATATACAGTAGGAATTATTGTTATAATTATTTTTAAATCGATTTATCAGTCCACACCAATCCACAATGAAACATGCTTTCTTTCCCCTTTTAACAATTTGAATTTTCTTAATTTTTTTTTTAACGTTTATTTTTATTTATTTTTTTGGGACAGAGAGAGACAGAGCATGAACGGGGGAGGGGCAGAGAGAGAGGGAGACACAGAATCAGAAACAGGCTCCAGGCTCTGAGCCATCAGCCCAGAGCCCGACGCGGGGCTCGAACTCACGGACCGCGAGATCGTGACCTGGCTGAAGTCGGACGCTTAACCGACTGCGCCACCCAGGCGCCCCAACAATTTGAATTTTCTTACTCCTTTCTTCTCACTTAAATAAAATTCTCCTTTTCTTTGATAAAGCAGGAAAATATATGTAAATCTGTTTTGCATATTTTTGAGAAGAAAACATTATAAATACATAGGGATTTATAGGGGTAAATATATCGTGAACATTGCAAGCATGGACCTAGATATCTCTAACATCCTTTCTGTTACCTGGGCAAACAGAAGTTCCATCTTCAGTGTTTCCCTGAGTGCAAGCATTCATAATCAAATCTAGTCCTAGAAATAGAGTAATTGTCTAAGAAATGTCTCTGATGGTGGGTTATAGTGACGTGGGGAGAAATAAAGAACTAACAAGGTGCTCAGCCTCATTGGTAGATAAACCATGTCTGGCCTTGGGTTTGAGCTTCCTAGAAAACAAAGAAATGTTTACCAAGCCTTTCTGAGAAATGGGTACAGGCTGCAGGAAATTCAGCATAAACTATGGATTTGAACATGTTCGACATAAGAAAATTGATGAGTATAATAAAAAGGTAATTGCTTGGTTATAAATAAGGAATTTGACTCCACTTCTTTGTCTTTATTATAAATCTTCCATGAAAACCACACTGCATCTAAATTTAAGTGGGCTTGCATGTTAAAGACAAATGCCTTCAGCATCTGTGAGACATTTTGGAGAATGAAGCACCATGAGCCCATCCAATGCTTATGTAACACATGGGTGTTTGACATTTGCCAAGTCTTCTGCCAGTGAAATTCAGACATTTGCAGCCAAAGAACAAACGAAGGTGAGAAACTCTGGAAAGTGATGAAGTAAAGCAGTTATGACTAAATGCCCAAGTCACTAGAACTGGAACATAACAAGCCCACTGGAGGGAAAGGATGTTTGAAAGTAGGGGATCTGCAGACTCTGGGGAATCCCAAACCAGTTGTACATTTTGTCTAAGAACACTATGTTGTCATCAGAGGGAAAGTGTTAGTATTACTCAGAAAGATAACAGAAAGATAATAAATGTGAAACCCTGGGGCATCTGGGTAGCTCAGTCAGTTGAGCATCTGACTTGGGCTCAGGTCATGATCTCGCGGTTTGTGAGTTCGAGCCCAGCATGGAGTTCTGTGCTGATAGCTCAGAGCCTAAAGCCTACTTCGGATTCTGTGTCCCCCTCTCTGTCTGCTCCTCCCTGTGCATGCTCTGTCTGTCTCTCTCTCTCAAAAATAAATAAACATTAAAAAAATAAATGTGAAACTCCAGAGCATGTAACAGTGTTAAAGTTGATTTTCCATCCTTAAGGTATTTATGATGACACAAAGTTAAAACCTGTTCAGTCTCTGAGCCATCTCTGAAAAGCTGGGCTGCGGTCCCACAGGGTCAATTTGAAACGCCTTGAGCCCATGTGCCATGTCTTACCCAACCTCTAGTCTTTGTGTCACAGCATTACTGCAGCCCTTGATGCTGATCTAGCAAGTGTACAAGTTCTTTAAAATTCTCCCCAAGGTGACCAGTGAAGCTGAATTTAAAAATGCATTCGCCAAATACTGCACATGCTGTTTTTTAGTACAGCCTGCAGTGTCTTCTGCCTTCGTGTTCCCTCACACACAAATTTGGGCTCAATCTAACCCAAGGGGAAAATGTAAGCAGTTTTTACATTTAATTGTTTTGGTCTAATTAAGGATTGGTCAGTGTGGATTTTTCTTTAGAAAATACTGGTCAGTGTGGAGAATATTTCTTTAGACGGTAGTGAAACACAGCCACATGTGAAAAGTGAACGAAGCATACAGATAGTGTTCAGAGAAAGCTTAGGGCAATATATCACTTTTCCTTTTGGTTATCCTGTTGAGATTATTGAATATAGATATGATTTTCAAGAGGCAACTGTTTTCAGACAGGATTTCTGTAGTTTAGGCTCTCTGCCCCCGCAGCCCACCAACGACTGGAAAAATTTAGTGGGATTTTTGGTAAAGTTTAGTGGGATTCTAGAATGGAGACCAAACTGATTTCCTTCTTCTCTTCACTGCTCCTATTTAACGTAAGGTTATGAGCTTTTGCTCCTCCTCCAGAAAATGGTGCTGCCGTCCCCACTTGGTGCCTTGTCCTCCCACCTTCTTGATGGCAGGGTGAGGTCCTGCACTATTTTCTCAGCCATTTACTTTTCTGGAATGTCCTCCCTGACTCAGCCCCACCACCAAGATTGCTGTTATCTGTGCTCAAATACCAGTCACTCCCCTATGAAGTAAGAAGAGATACCCGACAGTCCCAGCAAGGCAGGGAAATGCTGGCATCTCATCAGTTTTCAGGTTAGAATTTCACTGTCAAGCTCACTATCTGTGGAGCTCTCCCAGATAAACAGTAGATGGGGGCTTCCAGCACATTCCTTTTGCACTAATTCCAGGAGATCTCTCTGCGGCCGAACGCCAGTGAATCTCCCGAAGCCCAGTCACTCAGGCGGTACCTCAGGTCTCCTGGTAGTAATTAGGGAAATATTCTTCCTGTCCTTTCAGCTGTGATGCTGAGGGCAAATCTATAGCCTTGTCAGTTGATATTCAAGGCTGGGGGCATTTTTTTATTTAAGAAAAACCTTATGTATGATTCAAGTTTTTTCTCAATAGGATATATATTGCAGATTCACATACGTATGATTCCTACTGCTAGAAGAATTTCTCATCTAAATGAAACATGTTCTTACCCTTTTTGGAAGTTTAAAATGATGTTTTAAAAGGTAAATAAGAAGTTAAAATCTCCCATCGCACCTAAATAGGCTTTAAACAATTTGCCATAACACTGTCAGTATTCCACATGGGCTCTTCCTCTCGTGTTAAGTTATGTTCTAGTCTTAGAATGCTTTCCCAATAACAATTAAAAAAAGAATCATCCTTTAAATTTGTCTTGCGTGTTGACTTTCTCCTTCTCAAAGGTGCCTGCCGACAACAAGGGAGCTATACAGATTGGAGGTAGATATTAGCCCACAACATCTACTTTTCTCTTTGGTGCCTTCCCAGCATCTTAGGTAAGATTTGTTTTTAAATCCATCTAAGCCATTGTGCTCACCATAAATCTCCTCCAGCTTCCTTGATTATCAATTTGTTCTCACCCCATCACAATGGACATTCTTCTCCTTGGCCCTCATCCCATCTCTGCTGGGACTTTCCCTTACACTGAGCACTTCACTTGAATTTCTTACCAGGAAAGCCTATCAGGCTTTGTCAGTCAAAACCAGTCTCACCATCTTCACCTTTCCACCCAACCTTCTTCCCCTCCTGACTTCCCTCTTTCTGTTCATGGCACTTCTATTCTCCTAGGGCCTCCTGTCAAGGCTCTAAACCTTAGAATTATCTTGGACTTAACCTTTCTCTCACTATGGTTCACCTCTTATTGCTGCCATATTGCTTTTTATTCTCTGTCCTCCATGTCCCTCTCATTTCTTTTCTTTTTTTTTTTAATTTTTTTTAACGTTTATTTATTTTTGAGACAGAGAGAGACAGAGCATGAATGGGGGAGGGTCAGAGAGAGGGAGACACAGAATCTGAAACAGGCTCCAGGCTCTGAGCTGTCAGCACAGAGCCTGACGCGGGGCTCGAACTCACAGACCGCGAGATCATAGCCTGAGCCGAAGTAGGCCGCTTAACGGACTGAGCCACCCAGGCGCCCCCCTCTCATTTCTTTTTAATGTAAATTCGCACTGTCTCCACTCTAGCTAGGAAGTCATTCATTAACTGCCTCCTATCCCATTTTAAGTGCTTGCTGGCAGCTCTCCCCACTGCCAGGCTCTTTTCCTCTCCATTATACTTGTTATGGACACAGTTCTCTTCCTGATGCCTGCTACTGATCTTGTCCTTCCTCTGCTCAAATGCATTTGGTGCCTCCCTATTCTCTGTAGGAAAAATGTCCAGTCTTATTTCTGACAAATCCAACCATCTGTGGTATTTTTTCCAATCTGTATAACACTTCATTTTTTATCCCAGTAAACCTTTTTACCTATGCTTTTTTTCAGTTTGAAGGAATTCCAAGTACTTAAAGGTACACAGTGGACTCCCAGCTCTGAGCTTTATTTAGCCAAACTTACTTCAACAAAACCCTATTTCCTTCTCTGCTGTTGAAATGTTACCTACTCTTCAATGCCAAAATGCCATGAATGAATTCCTGTTTCTCAGATGAAAGACAATTTCCCCACCCTCTATTTTTCACAGTACTTTGTACTTCCAGTATGGTAGCACATAGGAGGAGAGGCTTCTTCATACTGTAGTAATTTATTTGCCCAATTAGTCACGTCTAGCACATTGTCAACTTGAGAGTAAAGGCTCTTCTTTCTATATCCCCACAGTAGCCAGTATAAGGCCATGGATTTAGCAGAAGATATTATTTGAGATAAACGAATATATCACTTGAACCTGAAAACCTCCTCACACACAAAGGGCATTCTGCCTGGCCCATAAAGCCTCAATATTTAAGTAAAGTAGCATTTTTTTGCAGTATGAACTTCTGTCTTTTTTACCTCAAAGAAGATGTAGTGTATGAAAGGGATAAGGAGACGAAGTTAAGAAACATCCCTTCAGCAATCCTTAATGAAAGAAGTATCTAACTCCTAATCTTAACTATTAAATGTCATGTTTCATTCTGCTCTGTAGAAGGAAGAATAATGGCCCTCAAAGTGTGCTCCAACCCTAATCCCCAAACCTGTGAATATGTTAGGTGATAGTCAAAAGGGACTTAGCAGATGTGATTAAGGTTACTAATCAGATGACCTTAAAGTAAGGACATTATCCTGATTATTGGAGTGGGCCTAACATAATCACACGAATCCTTAAATTTCGAAAAATTAATCAGCCAGACAGTCAACTGATGGAAAAAGAGGCAGGAAAGATTCAAAGTGAGAAGGACTCAATCCACCATCACTAGCTTTGAAAAAGAAGAAAAGTGGCCACAAGCTAAGGAATACCCAGCCTCTAGAAACCAGATGTGGCCCTCAGCTGACATCCAGGTTACAGATCCTCAGTCCTACAATAAGAGGAACTCAATTCTGCCAAAGATCTGAATGAGCAAGGCAACAGATTCTTCCCTGGAACCTCCAGAAAGGAATGCAGTCTTGGTAATAGCTAGTTTTTAGCCCCATGAAATCTATACTAGACTTCTGATCAGTTAAACTATGAGGTAATACATGTGTATTTTTTAAAGCCACAAAATCTGTGGTAATTTGTTACACAGCAATAGAAAACTAATACACTTTCCAAGTGGCTATTCAGGTATACTTGACCTATGTTGGCTTGAATTGGTTACAACTAATAGTGTGTGATTACTTAAAAAAAAATTTTTTTTAACATTTATTCATTTTTTGAGAGACACAGAGAGACAGTGTGAGCAGGTGAAGGACAGAGAGAGAGAGAGAGACACAGAATCTGAAGCAGGCTCCGGGCTCTGAGCTATCAGCACAGAGCCCAACACGGGGCTTGAACTCACGAACTATAAGATCATGACCTGACCTGATATCAGATACTTAACTGACTGAGCCACCCAGGTGCCCCAGTGTGCTTTACTTATTGAAATAGAAGCCTAAAGGTATATGCTCCAAAGCATTATAAGTAATGTGGTATATTCATTCTTTCTGCAAGTATTTCCCCAATATCTGGTGTCTACACTCACATCATAATTTTTCTTGGGAGTTTGGAGTTTGTAAATATTCTTGATTCTATTTCATCACAGACTATTACAGATAACCTGGAACATGGCAGGCACTTGATAAATATTCAATGAATATGTCTAAGGATGATTTTGCCATTTAAACTCCCTCTACCAGAAGTTCTTTACCTTTAAGATGTGGGTGATAATTTATCAAACTTACAGGGTGGCCTCAAAGACATCTGCCTAAGCAATTTTTAGAAAATAGGTAATTATTTTTAATTCTTTTATTTTCCCCCTAAGTAAGCTCTATACCCACCATGGGGCTTGAACTGACTACCTGGAGATCAAGAGTCACATGCTCTACTGACTGAAGCAGCCAGGTGCCCCCAAAATAGGTCATTATTAATACCAAAACATTTCTAAAATCTAAATCCTAATCCTTTGTGCCTTGACGTATGTGTCCATCTTTAAAATTTTTTTTAACGTTTATTTATTTTTGAGACAGAAAGAGACAGAGCATGAACAGGGAGGGGCAGAGAGAGAGAGGGAGACACAGAATCTGAAACAGGATCCAGGCTCTGAGCTGTCAGCACAGAGCCCGACGCGGGGCTTGAACTCACAGACTGTGAGATCATGACCTGAGCTGAAGTCGGACGGTTAACCAACCAAGCCACCCAGGCGCCCCTGTGTCCATCTTTATAGTTTTCCTCCAGGATCTCATTCCACACAAGAGCTTTCATTAAGGACTGCTATTATCTGGTTCCTGTCTTGCTCAAAATTCTCTAATAGCTCTTCACTACCTTTAGGCTCAAATCCAAATTCCTCAATCTGGCATGCCTACCCAACATGCCTACCCAAAGAATCTTCTCTCCCATTTACTTCCCAGCCTGATGCACACTCCCACCCCTGAGGCACTCTCCACTCAATGAAGGCTGCTCTTTGGCCCTAAAAATGCCACTTTCAGCCTTGACAAAAGCTTTTGATCCTGTGCTACTGGGTCTGCATGTCACTCTCCTTGCCTTTTCAACCCAGCCTATCACTCAGATAGGCTTGCATCTTTCCTCCAACGGGCCTCTCCCAAATACACCAGCTCAGAATAATTCCTCACTCCCATGTGTTGCCCCTCATCTTGTAATAATCACCTGGTTTCATGTCTTGATCCTTACTCACTTCACATCTGCTGGTATCCCTCCCCAGCTAGACTACAGAGAACAGTATTCATAATTTATGATTTTTACTATCTGCAGCCCACCCCCCACCCTGGCAATAGTGCTGGGCAAAAAATAAATAATAATGATGAATTACTCACATATATAGTGCTTACTATGTTGTGGACATCATTCTAAGTGCTATACAAATTTTAGTTCATTTAAAACTCAATTCTGTAAGGTAGACATTATTTTTCTCTCCATTTTACAGATAAGGAAACTGAGGCACAGATACTAAATATTGACTTGTTGTAGAAATTAAGAAGCTATGGAAGAAGTGTCTAAAATGTAAAATAATTGGAATCTATAAAATGATTGATGATTGGAATATAGTATAGTTTATAGTAAGGGAAAATTCATACTTGGGAGGCTTGAGTTTTGTTTTATTTTACATAATGGAAGGTCAGATATGTCTAACAGCAAGTCAGAAATACTATGTAACATACTTTTTTTTAATGTTTATTTACTTTTGAGAGAGAGAGAGAGAGAGAGACAGACCCAGAATGCGAGTGGGGGAGGGACAGAGAGAATGAAGAAGAAGCAGAATCTGAAGCAGGCTCCAGGCTCTGAGCTGTCAGCACAGAGCCTGACACTGGGCTTGAACCTACAGACCGCAATCATGACCTGAGCCAAAGTCGGACATTGAACCGATTGAGCCACCCAGGCGCCCCTGTAACATGCTTTTCTTAACAATGAAGTGAAGTTGAATACATAATCAGTTGCACACATCCCAAAAACTCTTGAATGGATTTCGTATTCTATCCATTACACTAAGCTACCCATCTAAGGCTAATAGAGACTGAATTTCAGTTGTGTTTGGCAGAAATGTAAAGTTGTAATCTTTCTGTATTTCACTGTAATCTGCATCTTACCACAGTTCCTGAATCCTTTGCCCTGTGGAATTCTGTGGAGGTTTTTTATATTTGTTCATTGGTGGTGGTGGTGATGTCTAGTTCATTTCAAAAACCGCTGCAGTGCCCTAAGGAAAGCCCCTGATGTTCAGGAATAAAATTCAGCCCACTCCAAAGCTAAAGCCTTTTCATGCAGCGACTCCCAGGAGCTACACTCTCGTTGTGTTAATACTAGTGAGTCTTCCAAATGCACGTCTAAAGCAGCCATAGCCCACAGCAGTTAAAGAACTGGCCCAAAATATACAAAACCCAACTTCTGGCTCCTTGAACAATGTTTACGTTGTTGCCATCAACCAGGTGATAATTCTCAGCTCAGAACTCTTCATCAGTTATCTTGCACTTTTTAATGATTTATTCACACAGCGATTAATTTATAAGCTCCTTCTTTCTCATCAGGCGATAACAAAAATAGTCTGTCTGAGAAACAGTTTAAGTAAAGGTCAAGGAAATCTTAGAAATTAGCTTTACTGAATCAAAGCAGCTGTACAAGCTTTTCCAATCAAGATGACAGAAGTGTTATCTGTAAGGCATGGGCCCCTCCCAGACATGTGCTATTCTTATCTCCTGTGCCATTCGCCAGCCATTGGGAGAATTACAGGACCTGGTGTAAATTCTACGGTGGAACATTGTTTTCAATTAAAGATAAACAAAAACCCATTCCTCCCATCTGGGGATACTTGAATCTCTCTATGTTTCCATGTGAGAAGTGAGGCAGAAAAATCCTGTAGTTCTTCTGAAATGTCATGAACGTTTTACAGGGATTGGCAGCCCTCCTCGCCAAAACACAGAGCACCAGGGTCAGTGGCAATTCACTGGCCTCCCTCTTTCCTGGCATCTGACTAACTCACCAGCAGTCACGCAAGAATGTATTGATCTTTCTACAGCTTGCTGGGCAATGAACTGCAGTGCAAAGATAAAAGGGATTATCAACTTGCCAAAATAGAGTCTTCTGCCAACCCTAGAGAAGTCATGAAGGGGTGGGGGCAGGAAGGAAAAACAAATTGGCAACTAATGGGAACCCACTTAATATAAAAATCATAACGAACTCTCTTCTTTTGTACAGAGAGATGGTTTTGCTTTGGGGACAGACTTAGTATTCTGTGGCCCACAAAAACTACACGATTTGGATATTATGGCCTCTTGATCAACCTACTGGTTGGAAAGCCCTTGAAGTTGGGTGTCATAAATTGGACAGCCCAAATTCATCTGTCACGTGGCTTTGGACAGTTTTTCCAATAATTTTTCTTTAGATATTCCCGTTGTGATGGAGGCCCTCAGTGAAACCAGACAAAATGCACTTTAGATCAAGGGCAGCTCTCCGTCTTCACATTAGCCATCCAGCCTATTTCCAAAATAGATCCGAGAACTTAGAATATTATCAGAATATTTCCTTCAGCTGCATGAAAAGTATGGTAAAGAAGAGCACACAATCAAAAGACCGGCCTGGGTAATAGTATGCAACAAGGGAGAGGATGGAAAAGGCTGGAAGAGGCTTGTGATATAAAAGCCCACATTGTCAGCAGAACATATTGAGACATATTTTCTGCCTGAAACAATAACAATCATAAATGAACTATTGTTAACACAAAAATACCAAATACTGGTAAGAGCTGTCATTTTGGTTTTCTTTAGACATGATAAATTACATTTGCAAATTAGTGTCTGATCTGAGATGACATGGAACAAATGGTAATATTTACATTCTGCACATTATCCTTGTCAGATTAAGCTGCAGTTGGCCAGTGTGGATACAAAGAGGCCTCTGGAGGCTTGTCTGCTAAACCAGCATGTAAATTGTCTCTAAACCATCCACACGTCTACATTTATTATCTCCTCAAACCAGGAACAGCCGTCCCATTTAAATGTCAGTTTTGCCAAGTTAGGGTAACTTTACCAGGGGAAAGAATGAGTGGAGAGAAACGCCTCCAAGAAAGTACTCCAAAGTAGGTTACAGACCAGAAAACACATTTTCTAAGAAGTTGTCAAAGACTTCCTATTTCTTTAGCAGTTTAAAAGGGAAGGAGTACAGAGGAAGGAAGTGGCATTAAGTGCCCATAATGCAATTTTCATCAAGGTGGGTCATATGTTATCTCATGTGATCTTCACGAATTACCCTCTAAATATAGGCATTGTTATACCCACTTTACAGATATGGACATTGAAGTTCAAAGACACTGAGTAATTTGCTAGTATAGTTAGTGAGGACAGAGTTACTATTTGAAGCAGGGATAACTGACCCCAAAGTCTTTGCACTGTGTCACTCTGACATTGACCTTAGCTAGAAATTTCTGAATTGGATGGCAGATCCTGGGTTTTCTAGAGTGTGCCCTAACAAAGAGAACATCAGGTTCCTATTGCCCTACCTTGCAGAAATGTAGTTCAGGGAGAAGGTATGGGGAAATCACTGCTAAGCTCCCTCACAGGATGCAAAACCTGTACTTCCAGCCCAGCTCCCTCCGTCTTCATCATAAAAACTGCAAGTGAGGATCAGAGGGTCTTTGTGAAGGTGGCTTAACTTTATATTAATCCTGTCTTTAAAATCAAGCCTTGCAGACATGAAATACAAGATGACATGAGAAAAAGAAATTGCCTTTCTTGATCCCAAAATTTGTGTAGGAAAGAGAAAGGGGGTAACAAAAATGAATCAATGACATCTCTGTTCATTTCAGAGAAATAAAATCTTATGATTAGATTGGCCACTTTCATAAACCCAACTCTAGAATTGTTCTCTTAATTAGTGGATCTCATTCTCCTGATTTAAACCAACCAGTTGGAAAAAGACATTTGAGACATTTCATAAAACTTAATTATGGACCATGTTCTAGATGGTATCAATGAACTATTGTTGTTAAAGGTGATAATGACACTGCAGTTAGGTATGAAAATGTCCATTTTTAAAGAGATATGCTTAACATAAGGCAGGATGAAACAACACTGGATGTGGAATTTGTTTTCAAATACTTCAGCAAAAAAACCAAAAAAAAAAAAAAAAGAAAAAAGAAAAAGAAACAAAACTAAATGGAAAAATCTTGGTAGTCTTGAATTTGGGTAGCGGATCTAAAAGAGTTTATTATATAATTCTCATTACATACATGTGTGTGTTTATAATGGCTCATAAAAATTTTTTTTTTAAATAAAGCCTCTTGAAATACAGATCTGTTTCATTCAAAACACATTTTAAAAGCAGTATGTTTTAAAATGTGTTTGAATCTTAGGCTTCACCAAGTTTACTCAACCAGAGTAATTAGTGGGCAGTCTTTGGGAAGCCTGCAGCAAGATTCTGCAGTCTGTCAAGATCTTCTGCTTGTTCCTTAACAAGAAACCTTAGAGAAGTTACTATTACAGCATGAGGAAGGAAGTGCTAAAATCGCCAGTGTTAATAGGACATGTTTAACTTGCTTTTCAGGGAAAGAGGTCTGTAAACTACAGAAGAGAATGACATTACTATAAATCATAGTTTAGGGTCTCCCCTTGCTGTGGAGGGGGTACCGCTTCACACTATGCCTTCCATTAGTCCAATTTTCAATCAAAGCCAGGGCACTAGCCTACTTTGCTTACACAGAGATTTTCACATGCTCCAGAGGGGTCACAGAAGGTACTTGGGGAAAAGGACATGTGAGCTAAGAAATGGACTCTCTGAAACAAGGGTCATTCCTGCTGTCCTGCTGATAGCATCCATGTTCCCCAGGGAGTAGCTCACATCTGGGCTCCACAGAGACTGACGTATGCAGCCTGCTCCGCAAGGACAGGAAAAGGTGGCAAAGGCAGAGCAGCCTTGTCCACCAACACATCATGTCTTCAAAATGTTTGAGGATTTATTTTATTTAAAAAAAAAAAAAAATTTTTTTAACGTTTATTTATTTTGGGGACAGAGAGAGACGGAGCATGAATGGGGGAGGGGCAGAGAGAGAGGGAGACACAGAATCAGAAGCAGGCTCCAGGCTCTGAGCCATCAGCCCAGAGCCTGACGCGGGGCTCGAACTCACGGACCGCGAGATCCTGACCTGAGCTGAAGTTGGACGCTTAACCGACTGAGCCACCCAGGCGCCCCTAAGATTTATTTTAAATGAAAGCATCTTTTCAGAAGATATTTATGAAATGCCAGTTCACTTCCATGCTAGGGAAGATGTGCAAATGTGACCATGGGGAAGATCTGGAGGAAGTGGGCAAGCAGAGGGGACCATGTTGTGACAGGGAACTTCTGATAACACAAAATGTTTTTCAAAGTGAAGTCAGAAGGCATCACCTGAATGAGAATCACTTGGGATATTTCTTAAAAATGCAGCTTTTCTGACATTGCCCCAAATCTCTTACATCAGAATATATGGGGGGGGGGGGCAAAAAACTGCCTTTTCAATGAATTTCCCAGATTCTTCTGCATAGTAAAACTTGAGAAATGCTATTAATCCTCTCTGCCTTCACCTGCTCCTTTGCCTTCAATGTCCATCCATTGGTCCCTCCCTGGGAGCTCCCCTTGAGCCCCACATTTCTAGCTTTGTAATGCCAGCTCCCTGTATTTTCCCATAAGTTGGACTCAGAAGGGCACTACTTGATTGAATCTTTCACACGCTAGCTATGATCACCTGAGTCCTGTCTCTTCTCTGAGCGCCCATAAGTGAGCACCGTTTTCCCCTAGCACAACTTACTATATTGTATTTTAATTGTCCATTTACTTCTTACTTATTGAGTTCCTTGCTAGAGGGACTGCTGGGTATAGGGTAGGTATTCAATAATTGTTAGTCAAATAAGGAAATGGAGGATTTTTTCTGACTCATAATTTTTACTACTTAACACCAATTCTCTTATTCCAGGAATTTCAAAACAGGCATTTTTTTCAAACTTTCTCTTCTCTCCCATCCTCCCCAAAAGCATCATTGAAACATTCAGTACACATTAGGGACAGATCAGAAGGTGCTACTTTCCATTCTAGAAACATATAAGAAACTATGCATCATGTCCTGAATTTCTCAGAAGTTACTGATCTTTTGGCGAGATTGAGAGTTTCCTGATGAAATTTAGCTACAGTCTTCCACATCCTCAGAAAGCAACCAACATAAAAATCTTTGCAAGGTAATGAGCAGACTTGGAAATTGCAAAGAGGAAGTGCACACATAAGATGATTTTAACCAAATCTAGAAACAGGAGATCTAAAAAGTAGGGTCTTTTGAATTAGTTCTTATTATTTATGCCCCATGTGCTTATAAAAGGAAAAAGATCAAGGTGGTTTCTGATAAAAGTCACATATTCAACTGTATCATTCAGAAATTTAAAAGATCAAAAGTCTACTTGGTCTTCACAATAGCACAGATTGGGACAACCAGGTCTGTGGTTTATTTATAGGAAGCTTCGCATAAAGGTTAGTGGGTTATCCAGCAAATGTTTGATTTTGTAATTTGGAAAAGACAAAGGGCAATCATTTTTTAATATAAGGTATATTAACTTTGAATTTTTCCTGTAGGAGCTACACCTGACAAATTAGGTATTAGGATCAAACAAATTTGATAAAAATATTTTATAAATATGAATGTGCCTAGGATCTTCTTTACTTACTTTTCTAGTCTCTTTTTGTGTTTGCAAGAGTCTTACTCGTCTGGTAACCCAAGATATGTTGCTCACTTATGAGACAGTCATAACTCATTTCAACCTTCTAGTGATCCTTTAGCATCTGTGAGGCCAGGAAGCATAAAAGAAGGCAACTAATGAAATTAAAGAGATCTTTTCTATGCTTCCATCATCTTTATCTTCTATCTTGCCATTCCAGGCTTGTGTACCATTACACTCAGAACTAGTAAGTTTAATATCCACTTTGAGTCCAGTTTAAAGAATCCAATTCAAGAAGCACTAACAATTAATTATTTAGTTGATCATTGGCTGGTAATGTATCAAAAGTTTACCCTGTGCTTGTAGGAAAAAAAAGTCCACTTTTTCTATAAAGTCCCAATCCACTTTTTCCATAGTTGGAACCTTATCAGAATCCTTGCCAAATCTTGCATTTGAATCCTTAAATGTTTATGTCAGGTCACAATATGAAATAAAATGGAGAAAACTGTTGTTTGGGGGCTAGAACACCAAGGAATGTACATGCATCTTTGTTGTTGTTGTTAAGTTTATTTATTTATTTTGAGAGAGAGAGAGTGCAAATGGGTGAGGGGCAGAGAGAGAGGGACAGAGAGAATCTCAAGTAGGCTCTGAGCTGTCAGTATGCCCTGACATAAGACTCGATCTCATGAACCTTGAGATCATGACCTGAGCCGAAATCAAGAGTTGGATGCTTCACCAGCTGGCATCCCTGTGCATGCACCTTTATAAGAGGAATACACAGATTGAGACATACTAGATGGCTATTATAAAAAAGCCAAACTGGAGAAGACTAAGGTCTTGCCACATGCACCAACTATATTAGAAATCATTCCTCTGAATGAAAACTGATCATCTTGGCCCTGTCCCCTGTCAAAGTTACATTGCTGAGGTACAGAATTTTGAACTAGGCTGGATTCTTTTAGGGTTTTTAAGTTGTTAAGCAATAATAAGCAAATTTGATTAACATAAAAAATAGAGTTTGTTGGAGAGATAGTGGGCAGTTCACAAAAGAGTTTGAAAGGCCAGATGATAAGACTCAGTAAAGCTAGGAACTAGAGCAAGTACTGATGGCTCTGGGATTTAGTCAAAAGGAAATACTCAACTATCTCATATGGATAAGTTTCCTGTACTGATTATCAGAAATGAATGCTTTCCAGCCATTTCATCTACCAGCTTCCTCTTCTGTCATCTTTGTAAACTGGCTCATAAGTGATCATCCAGGGAGAAAAAATCTTATTGGTTTAGCTTGGACCATGTGACTCCATCCGGGTTAGAGGAGGATAGACTTAGTTTCCTTTACTTCTTTACTTTACTTTTTCACTAAAGGTACCCAAAAGGGGAGAGAATTCCCCCAAATAAAATCAGCATACTGCTCAAAAGGCAATAATATTAGAGGCAAAAATACCACTTCATATCATTAAAGTGTCTGATGAGTTCTTAATCTGGATCTCATCACTGAAATCATTTGTAAATTTTTGTAAATTTTTACATGGATGTAAAATCTTCAGATTTTTAAAAAAAGTCTAAGTCACAAAAAGGCTAGAACTACTGCACAGCATTGCATACAAGAATATTTTTCTCCTTGGCCAGGGAAGGAGGCGCCTGGGTGGCTCAGCTGGCTGAGTGTCTACTCTTGATTTCGGCTCAGGTCATGATCTCATGGTTCATGAGGTAGAGCCCCACATTGGGGCATGAGGACAGCTCAGAGCCTATGTGGGATTCTTGGTCTCCCTCGCTCTCTGCCCCTCCCCCACTCATTATTTTTTTCTCTCTCTCTCAAATATCAATAAATAAAAATATTTTTAAAAAAAGAACATTTTCCTCCAAAATTCAAGTGTCTTGGAAACAAGTAATCTTAAAGTTCAGCAGGAAATCTTTGCTTTTAGTTTCCATTCGCTTGTATTTTAGGAAAGACCATTTAAAATATGCCCAGGGGTTGGGCACCTGGGTGGTTCATTATGGTGAGCGTTAAACTTTTGATTTTGTCTCAGATCATGATCCCAGCATCATGGGATTGAGTCGCACATTTGGCTCTGCAATGAGCGTGCGCCTGCTTGAGATTCTGTCTCTCTCCCTATATATATATATATGTATATAGTATGTCCAGAGGTTAGAGAAAAAAGTTGCTACATTTTGACATTCAACGTTTGTTGAGATGCTGATAATTAACTCTTGAGAACTGGGCAGACAAAGTTTATCTGGGACATCCTTCAACCCCTTCTATCTGCTTGCCTGGCAGAGCCCAACCCTGAGTGAGTCCAACCAACTGCCTTCTCTGGACAACTGTGGGAAGACATGAAGTAGTTCTTAAGGAAGATAGACAAGTTCATGACCACTGGCCCTCCTCAGCCATCCTCCCATCATTATTTCTGGTCAGTTCATTGTTCTTCATAATGCCAACTTAAAAACTTCACTCTCTTCAAACTCCCACTACTTCCCCCACATTCTGAATCATCTGATAAAAATTTCTTCATATCCAATTTATTGTCATATACTAGAGCCTGCAAGCAGGATAGAACCCTACCACCATTCTTGGACAGAATTAACAGGACCACATACAACACAATTCTCTTCTGTGATTCCTAAAAGAGGAGGGAGATTGGAACCTGGGAGGAGGGGGGACTCTGTTTCCAAATGGTTCATCAAACTTTTTAGACAAAAACAAATACTTTTATAGTAAAGTCTAATTCATCCATCTTAATACATATATCTCTAAAGAAACCCAACTCCATTTACTCTCATTTGAAGATCATTAAGAAACCTTTAGCTTTATAACTTAATATTGGGTGTGTGAATCAATCTTCTATGTCTTTGGGACATAATTCAGTCCCTTAGAGCCTGAACACTACCACAGAAATAACAAAATGTAGATCTTTAAATTGCAAAGCTGGGGGCCATATTCTACATCTGAGATGGCCCTCGAATTAGGCAATAATATCACGTGAGTCTGGCTTAAACCAATCACTTAGTCTTACCTATATTATTTTTATTACAACCTTTATGCAATTTTTATGATTATCACTTTTAGGAATGGTCTGACTCAGAATATCAACTCTGACTTCCTACAGGGCAATGCATCAACCTCCTTTCTTTTGTACTGATTAGTGTGTATGAGGAAAGTACAAATGTTCTTTCTTTTATTATCTATTATTATTATGGAGGTGATGAAGGTCTCCCCCTTTTGGGGTGTAATTCTGAAGTCAGTTAGAGGAGGTTGAAATTAGTTGGAGTTTCAAATTCACACACATTAGAGCTTCATTGAGTTGCCTTTCAGAGTCCTCTCAAACATTCTGTTTCTCTATCAATGCTTGACTTCAGATCTGATACATCTGTCCAGAGCAGCTCTCCCAGACACTCCTATTGTACTTGGTGCTGCGCTTAACTCAAGCATATCTCAAACAGTATTGGACTGACTAGCTCTCGTGTCAGGGATAATGGGACTGTATTTTCATCATGCGGAATGTGGAACAATGGCAGTCAATACGTGTTTGCTGAATTAATGAATGGAGTATAATCCAGCTTAGGGCAGGTGACAAAGGAGTGGTCAAGATGAATTGCTGAACTCTCTTTCATAATCTGATTTTAAGATAGAATTATGAATCTAAGGAGCATAAGCTTTTGATCCATTTTGGAGGTGAATGAAATGGCACTTCTAAAAATAAAATATACCATTACCCATGTTGACTTAAATCAGTTATTCTTTCAATATGGACTCATTTAGTGAGAACAGAAAGTTTATATATTTATATGTGTATCAGCTAGCCTTAACTTCTCTACCCAAAAATATAAAGTGACTCACTGTCTCTTTACAAGAATTTCCAGATCTGCTGTGGTGGTTTTGTAATGGGTCAACTTAGCTAAACTGGAACTACATTTCCCCAAATTCCTCTCTAGTTAAAGAACAGCCACAAGAGAAATTTTGTGTGCGATTTAGAAGACAAAAGTGAGGCAGGTGTTAGAGGCTTAAGGTGGAGAGCACCAGGCACTGTGGCTCATACCTGTGGTCTCTCGTGTGCTTGCTCACTTTATCATCATGAAGCATCAGCCAGGCCCGCAGCTCCTCCTGCTGGATCCCCTCCTCCAACTTCTCCAAGTCCTTGGCCTGCTGCATACAGCTCATGGCAAAAGTACTGGCTGCTTCTTCTTCAAGCCTCCCAGACATAGAGGCTGGACATAGTGAGAGACAGGTACAGATTCTAATATGTCTAAGTAGCTTCTAGTTTGTCCTCACAGGTTCCAGTTTGTCCCTGCTCTCCTTCATTCACTTCCTATCAGGTTTTTCATTCATTCCAACGGCTGGCCCTGCATGCCTGCAGTGACTTCAGGCCCACACCAGATACAGAGGCATTGTCTTCCATAGAATTCTTCACCAGCTCTCATCATTGTGTGAGATATAATCTTTGTAATAAATCCCCTATTCTATATTATTCAAGAGCTGTCTTACTTCCTTGATAGAATCTTAACTCATACACCTGTGCAGGGTATCACTTTGTCCTATCCCAATCATTCTGTATAACACATATAGGTTAAAGAAGAGAAGAATCATGGCATCGTCTGGAAAGACCACTCTATGATTTATCATGATATGTTTGCTAATTAGGAGCCAAGAGAGCCACTTCAACTTTATGAATGGTGCATAGGGTTGAAGGATTGTGCATCTCCAGTGATTCCTGTGCGGTTGTCCTGTGTGCAGCTTACTCAGCTATAGATGGCAGCTCTGGAAGAGAGTAGTATTGTAAATGGTTCCTCTCTACATAAAATAGCCATTTTTAATTTGCAACAAGAAACCAATCCATTCATATAGAACCACCCTTGACTCAGTCTAGATGAGATTTAGAGTAGTCCAGTCTAATATACTAGGTCATTGGGAATAAAAATAGAAAACACAGTGCATCTGAAGAATCATTAAGTCATTAAAAGCAGAGGGGGAAATTAACTGCACAAGCCACTACATTTGAATATTCTAATGACAGATTTCCTGAAAATTAAGTTATGTGATTTGACTCCTCTATGGCTCCTTTGTTCTATTTTCCTATTCTAAAGCCACTTGAATGTGAATTGGCAAACTCCAAAGAGTTACCAAGTAAACAGATCAATAACACTCTCTTGGCCATTGTAGTCTACAGAGGGGGTTTTCCTTAAAATTAAAGTCAAGACTAAAAGAGCAAAAGCCATAAGGCTTTTATGGGTGCCTTTGAAACTCCAGCTCAAATCACCACCTCTCTACTTGAGAGAAACATGTCCTCATATATAAGAGGTCACTGAATCTCCTGCCTTGTCCAATTCTATCTTCCCTCAAACTTCCACTGCTATTAGCCATCAACCTTAGTCCCTTTCCCTGAAACCTCAGACTGCTTCTTGTAACTTTTCTGTTAACGAAGTGCCTTGCACATAGTAGTGACATAATAAACAATTTCTATGATGCTAAGGATCTCATGTCTACCTGGGCCATAGTTCTACTTTCCACCCATGATGAAGGCAATATGCATATATTGGAATTGGGAGTTCTACTTGTAGAACTAGCCCTATTATTTTCATGAACTTCCACTTTCTCAGGGCCTGTTTTTCCTTCCTTCTGAGATAATACCTAATATTCTTTATAGTTCAGAGAACAGAGTGCTCCTACAAAGTTTACTACAGTAACCTCTTCAGCATGCAATGCAAAAGAGAGCTGAAACTAGGTTTGTTTAGCCTGAGTTGATTAAAACCTTCCAGAAGTGATCAGCTGAGACCTTCAGAGCAGTGCAGCACCACCATGGAGGCACTTCCTGGACCCCAAGCCTGAGATCAGATGCTCATCTGCCTCCCGCCTTCTTTCTCCACCAATCAGCAGATTTGATTCTGCCTTCAGTTAGGGACAGATAGCCACAGCCACTGGCTTCTGAGAGGCATCTGGCTGAGTTTCCAGGATACCTGCTAGCACTGATTTACTCACCCCTCTAGTATATTTGATGAGATTTGTAAAGTTCATCACCAGATACTCTACTAGTGGGCCTAAATTCTTAGAAGAGTTGAAATCGTTTCAGAGAGAAGCTTTGTTTGTAGATCAGAATGACCAAGAGATTGGCTTCCCCTGCTGGCCCAAGAGCCCTGGGTAATCTTAGCCTAAGTGGCTGCCAAAAAGGAATCTTGAGAAAAATCAGTTCCAAAAAGAGAAAGAGAGTGTCTAGGGTGTTTTGGGAATGGTTCCAGGTAATTTCACACTACTATGAAGCACCCAAATATTACTGTTAATCAAGCCAAACCTTTCCAACTTTGATTTTGTTTTCATACACAGTGATAAGGTAGGGGATATTGTAGCAATATGAGATTTTGTATGTGACTGACAGCTGTCATCTCAGCTCTGAGGATGTAAGACCACTAGGCCTAATAGACTTGCTTGTTCACCTCATCTTGGGTGGTGAAAATCATTAGTAATTGTGTCTAAAAGAGCTTTGAATATCAGAGCTTTATGAAATATACTAGTTCATTTTCCCTCAATCCCCTGATACTTTTTTTTCCACACACCAAAAAATACCTTAGTACATAAGTTACAAGGACCTCTGGCTGATAAGTGATTTATACTAAAAACACTGAACATAGTCAGGAGAAAGCAATTCCTGTTATTTCCCCAGCTCAGAATTTGGACCTATTCCAGGCATTTCTCTCTGAATCAGGCCCAAGCATCCCCATCTGGAGTACTAGCAAACTGATGAGATCTTCTGCCTCATAAAAACCTTATAACCTTACCAAAGCAGAGGGCTGGCTTTATCTTAAAGGTCTATGAACAACTTAGTCATATTTTTTCTAACTTATTTGAAAATTTAAGGTTTTTTTTTTCACTTCCACACCTTTGAAAAGTGGTGGAGAACGTGTTTTCACATAGCTTCCAGCATTAAACCTCATACACCACATCTACTGCTGCCTGAATTCACAAGGTTTAGCTTGGACTTTCTGAAATAAGCTGGTGCCATCTGATTAGAATCATGACTCATTTGAGCCAGGCTGGCTGATGCAATCAGCAATCTACCCAGTAATGCTTGCACATAGAAGCTGTCTTATTAAATACTCTGCTGGAATCTGCCCATGAGGAGGAATCCACCCAGACCCAGATTCTCACACACTTCCTTGAATAATCAGGAGTCAGTACGTTTAACTTGAAATAAATGTAGAAAATTTACTTGTGAAAGCTCATATTCCTGGTTTACTTTCACAAAATTGCAAGGTTGGAAGTTTCAATAGGTCATTTTGTCCATCCCTCTGCTTCTGGCAGGCCCTTCCTCTAAACGGTACCAGGTGGATGGTGATCTAATCTAGGCTTAAAAGGATGCAGAAAAGGCAAATTTTCACCCCGACTTTGGCAATGCTCTTGCATCTTGCCCTTCCCTCCCCTGCCAAAAATACTTTGCTATGAACCTCCTATCCTCATTAAAACTCATTTCTTCCTTTTTCATTTTCATAGAAGCTGGAGAACACTACCAACCAGAGAATATATTTTCTTCTCAATTTCTCCCTAGGGTAGGGTCTCACTCACTTCCATATATAATTGCCAAATCAAAGAGGCACTCCTTTCTGGTGAAACTAGCTTGGGACTGTCTATTTTATGTCTCAAATGAGGCTTCACCCCATGCCCGATAACTAATAAAGTAGTAAATATAAAACCCAGAGGCATTAATCACGTAAAATTGTATATGTAATATTTTGGAACACACAACACAACTTAGTCTAAGTGAAAAAATAATAATAACACAAGTGAGTAATATCTGTTGTGCAGGGCAGGGAGTGGTCTTGATTTTAAAATGATATGTATTCATTATTTTTTAAATGGGAAAATAAAGAAAAGCACAAACATACAAAAAAATAAAAGCACACATGATCCCACTGTACAAACATAACCACTAACATCTTATATTTCTTTCTGGATTTTATATTTTTAATAGCTTTATTCATTTCGGCAAACCCTGCTGCTAAGTGAAAAGTCACTAAATTACAAAACTATTTCCATTAATTTTAATGGGAAAAACGCTATGTTCCATCCCAGTGCAAGATACCAAAGGATTTTTGCGGATAGTAAAATATATCAAATTAATGATGAAATAACAATAACTTACAAGCAAATAAATACTGTTTGATCATAAATGTAATGTAACGAAGATTTATTGTACTTAGCCAAAGGAAAAAGAGAAGTTTTGATCATAGGTAGGGAGGCTGGAGGCAAAGTGCAAAACAGTCATTTTCTGGAAGGTGGTGAGAGTAAGCAATCGACTTTCAGATAGGCAAGGTTTTTGTACACGTTGAAATCTTGCACAGTTTTAGGCAGACAAAAACATGCCAAACTTCAATGGCTTAAAACAACAAACATTTATTATTTCTCATGATTCTGTGGGTTAATTGGGCTATTTTTTTGGTCTGGGCCAGCTTAGCTGATCCCTGTTGTTAGCTAGAGACTCAGCTGGAACTTGTTGGTCTAAGACAGTGGTAGGCAAACTTTTTCTGTAAAGGGCTAGATGTGAATATTTTTAGGCTTTGAAAGCCATGTTTTCCCTCTTACAACTACTCAGTCCACTGTTGTAGTGTAATAGCAGCCACATACAGCATGTGAACAAATGGGTGAAGCTGTGTTCCTTGCTTACCCCTGGTCTAGTATAGCCTCACTCATGTGTTTAGCAGTTGGCAGGCTTCTTGGTGGTTCTCAAACTTGAGCATGTATTAGGATAACCTAGAGAGCATGTTAAAGCACAGATTGCTGAACCTCACGTCCAGTTTCCAACTCAGTAGTCCTGGGGTGAAGCTGCAGAATTTGCATTTATAACAGGTTATTGGGTGATGCTGTTGCGTTAGTCTGGGGACTACATTTTGGGGACCACTGTTCTCGAACTTCATAGCTAGCATGGCTCATCTCTGTTCTATGTGTCTCTCCCTCTCCAGGAGTCTAGCCTGAACTTCCTTTAAAAAAAAAGTTTCTTTCTTTATTTTGAGAGAGAAAGAGAACACGCAGGAGCAGGGGAGTGGAAGACAGAGAGGGAGAGAGAGAGAATCCCAAGCAGGCTTCATGCTCAGCGCAGAGCCCAACACGGGGCTTGATCTCACAACCATGAGATCATGAGTCGGACACTTAACCGACTGAACCACCCAGGTGCCCCTAGCCTGAGCTTCTTCACATGGTAGTTTCAGGGTTCCAAAGAGCAGCAGAAAAGGCCCAACGTACAGATGCTTTTCAAGGCTCTTGTTTCATTTGCTATTGTCCCATTGTCCAAAACAAGTCACTTAGCCAGGCTTTGTCACTGTGGAAGGAGACTACCTAAAGGTGTGGGCAAAGGGAAGTTTGAATAAGTTGGATGTCACTGCTGCAAAAAACTACCACACTGCACTAAAAGGAGTTATAGAACAGAAACACATCTTTGGAACAAAATAAATACTGAGCACAAGAAGGCTTTGAAAAACATGGAAATAGCTCAAATGCACAATGGATGGGAGAATCATAGAAGATACTACCTTTTTGTCCCTCTCATTTGATGTATGTTCACAAAGCAAAATATTTTGGGTTCATCCACTCAGGCACAATTCAAATTTGTTCCATATGATATACCCTTTGATTAGAAACTGCTGTTGTCAAGTAGATTGGTGAATGTGTCTTTGCCTGAAATAATGTCAATACATGACTTCTAACAATGTTTATTTAGTGGGCTTTGGAGTGAAAGAGTTGTTATACTGAGAAAAAACTTGAAAAATAAAAAGTGGTATAACCTTTCAAAAATTGTATTAGTAAAAGGTTAACTGGTAGGTGTTCTGTGAGATGAGTCTGGTTATATTGAACATTTTCATGATTTCTAAGACAGAAAAAAATGGAATAAATATATATATTTTTTTAGTTAAACTCACAAAATACATGTTCTAAACATGATAAACGAAATTAATGGATTCCACCTTGGTCCTGAGGCACTTTTTGGGAGACACCCAGGATAGGAACACGGAATGGAACCCTGAAATACTCTCATTATGTTACGAAAGTCAGCATATGGCTCACCCCTCCCCATTGACCTCTTACTGGATTTCACAGCTCCATAGTTTTGTGACTTCATGGCTTTGATTTATAAAAGGTGTCTTGTCATGGTTCTATTTTTCTGGAATCTGCCTCTAAATGAAACACTAACACTAAAACAAATGATGCCAAATCCAAATGGCTTACAACATGCCTAGTGTTATTTCTTGTGAGATGCAGAAGTATTTATATATTTCAGTGTAAGCTGAAGCACGTTGAACTTTTTTGTACTTGAGTTTACTTTATTGGGGATTAGAAAAATTGATTTTGTTTACATGACAGTGTGCCTCCAAAACTGATGACAGACCAAATCACTCCACAGAGAGTGTTCTCTCCTAAACTAGGCACAGAATTAAAATGCAAGTTGGAGAATAAAATATGCTACCTATAAGGAAACCCTGAAAGAGCTGCAGATAAACTGATAGTAAGCCACTATTCATGGCTCTGAGCACTTGGTTAAATCCAGAATAGAAAAGACATTAACCCTAACCTCAAGGGACTTACATCATGGATGAAGGTCAGACAGGAAAACATCACATGGGCCAATAAACAAAATATTTATGAGACTGGAAAAGCAGTAGGTTGAAAGCTATGCTGTAGGTTGAAAAAGGAGAGAGATGAACAAGAAAGCTCCCCAGTTTTCCCCTGGAAACATAAATGGAGATGATCCCATCAAGTGAATGTGGTTACTGTGGTAGGTCTCATGGAAGCTACCACTTGGAGATGCTGGTCAGAACAGCTGACCCTTGAACAACATGGGTTTGAACTACATGGAGCCACTTACATGCAGATTTTTTTAAATAAATACAGTACAGGGGCGCCTGGGTGGCTCAGTCGGTTAAGCGTCCGACTTCAGCTCAGGTCACGATCTCGCAGTCCGTGAGTTCGAGCCCCGCGTCGGGCTCTGGGCTGATGGCTCAGAGCCTGGAACCTGCCTCCGATTCTGTGTCTCCCTCTCTCTCTGTCCCTCCCCCATTCATGCTCTGTCTCTCTCTGTCTCAAAAATAAACGTTAAAAAATTTTAAAATAAATACAGTACAGTGTTTTTAATGTATTTTCTGTTCCTTATGATTTTCTTAATGACATTTTGTTTTCCCTAGCTTACTTTATAGTAAGAATTCAGAATATAATACACATAACATACAAAGTAAGTGTTAATCAACCATTTATATTATCAGTAAGGCTTCCTGTTAATGGTAGGCTATTAGCAGTTAAGTTTTTCGGGAGTTGGGAATTAGAAGTTATACGTGGATTTCTTTTTTTTTTTTTTTAATTTTCTTTTTTTGAACGTTTATTTATTTTTGAGACAGAGAGAGACACAGCATGAACGGGGGAGGGGCAGAGAGAGAGGGAGACACAGAATCAGAAACAGGCTCCAGGCTCTGAGCCATCAGCCCAGAGCCCGACGCGGGGCTCGAACTCACGGACAGCGAGATCGTGACCTGGCTGAAGTCGGACGCTTAACCGACTGCGCCACCCAGGCGCCCCTATACGTGGATTTCTGCATGCAGGTCAGTGTCCCTAACCTCCGCGTTGTTCATAGATCAACTGTATAACAGAAAAAGAAAGAAGCAAATCTGAACTTGTCCCTGGACCATAATTCCTCTTCCTCCATAATTTCCACCTTCAGTTTCTCTCCCTGGCAGGTATGGCTATCATCTTTGTCCTTTCTGTCCTAAAAGGAGTATAACCTCTAGACCCCTTAGACATCCTCAGAGAGACTGTTGAAAAGGGGGTCCCAGCGAAGGTGTTTTAGATTCAGCTTCTGAGTCAAGGACCAGAGAACAGTATTGGTTTACCCAGTTTTCCTCCCCTTAACAAGGGGCATAAATGAACTGCTGAAAGAGAAACCGAGGCACATTAAAATTTTGAAGAGTTTGAGCAAACAATCCATTCGTCTAGGGCAGTGCTAAACTGGAAGTTGTTAAGAGTTCTTCTCCTACAGGAGCTTGGGGCAGGGTTTTTGTAGAGAAGATGCCAGAAGCAAGGCACAGACATTTGATTCACTATAGCTTAAGCAGCTGTCCTATTTGGGAAAGCTTAGTTGGCATTTTGTGATAGGTTGTTTTTAAGTTTCATTTTCTTGGATTCTGTGCACTGACTCTGGCTTTGGTTTCAGTTTGCTTATGTAGGCTACCAAGGCATCAGTGTCACTGCAGTCTAATGGCCTCCTTGTTTAATTACTCAGCATCACTCTTGCATCCTACATTTCCTCTGGACAACTTCTCTCCGTAATGCCTGAGGCTATCATGCAGAGCCAGGGCTCTTTGTAGTACAACTTTCCAACAAATCACGTTTGAGGACATAAACACCAACTTGCTGACATGCTAAGATGCATGCTGATGAGAAGGGTGTGACTTTATAAAACTTCCTGGATAAGATATGCTTTCTCTTAAAAGTGGATTGTGTTATAGGATTTAAAACAAAATGGTATCCATTGATGGTCATAGATAAAAAGTACTGTGTCCTCATGTTTTATTTTGATATGCTGTGACCTTGCGATACTTAGCATCTATGCTATCTTCTTGAAAAGTATTTATTAACAGAGGGGTATTTGGCATAGAAGGATAAATTAGGAGAGGGAACCCCGCAATGAGAATTTATGGGAGACTGGATCTTGCAGCTTGTTTTTTCACTAAGTTCTTGAGACTTGTTAACTGCTTTGGGTGTCTCTGGAGTGTCATCAATTAATTGAACTCTGGCCTTGCAGAAGTTGATTGATATGCAGGTGACTGAAGCAGTGGCTGTGTCTCAATATTAATTACCCTTTCTGAAAACACCAACTTTTTCTCAACTCCTCCAGAGAAATGTAGTGGTGAGAGAAATGGAGAGTCTGCTCTTTCATAGATCATGTGTTACCTACTCATCACTTGGGGGGTGACGCTTGTCAAGGACAAAATGGAAAAAGATATAGGAAGAAAGAAATTTTAACGCTGCAGCACTGTTAGAAGACTTGTCATTAACCCATTTCCCCCAAGATTTTGCTTTGTGTAGGAAAACAAGCCTTGTGGGGTTTAGCTGCAGCCTGCATATGTGGAAGTGTTGAGGTCTAAATGCAATTTGGCTCCTAACTTCCTTATAATGATGAGCCATCATTCACTAAGTACCTTCTCTGTGCAGGGCATATGAATGTACAAGCTTTCTAAACATTTTCTTAAATATTCCTCATAACAGCCCCATGTAGCAAGTAAGAAAACTGATATTTGGAAAGGTTCCCATGATGTCAGAGCTAGGAAGGGCAGAGCTAAGATTCAAACATAGGTCTGCCTCACTTCAAAGTCAATGGGAAATTCTTGGAAGTTTATTTTATTGCTTCACTTCCTTACCTTTAAAATGTGTATGGAAATGGGTAAGAGGAGCAGTGAAAGATGAGAGGCAGGAGTTTAATATGTTAATTTTCTTGACAAGATTGTCCTGACTGAGACTTTTATAAAATACAGAGAAAGGTCAAATGTGGGTTTGTGAGTGTGTGTATAGTTTCCACACTCACAAACTGCAAAAACCCTTCAGGAAAAGGCTGAAATGCATCTAGAGGAAACAGTCTTTAATAGTTTTTGACCCACTCTCTGGAAACTACACAGCTATATTATGATCTAAACAAGGGAAGAGGGGAAGTGCTGCTAAGAAGAGAGGATAAAACTGAATTTGCCCCGTTTATATAAGAAGTTTTAAATCTGTGATTTCAAGATTGCTAAAGTACTGTTTTTATAAAAAAAAATTTTTTTTTGCATCACATGAGATCTTATGTCTTTTCCCCATGCCAGTGGTCTCTGCCCTTTGGAAGTGACACATATTTTTCTTTTGAAAGCTCTGGAGATTGCAAGCCACAACCATCACATCCCCTTTCACATCACAGCCATACTTTCAGCAGCAGGGGAGACTGGCTGTCCATGTAGAAGCCATTCTTTGTCTGTCCAGACCTGAGACACTAGGTCCAGCTCCAGAAGAATGACTTTTGCATTTATCCCATGTGATGTAAATGGTCCTACTTGAATAGGTAAAGACAGCATTTTTCGCAGAGCATTTCTTGTAAGGATGTTGACTTTCCTCTAAGGAGCATGAAGAAGGTGGTGTAACGTAGTGGTTGAGGGTGGAGCCACCTTCACTCAACCATGTGAGTTCATCCACCATCCCCATCACTTGCTAACTGTGGTGACTGAGATGAGTCATTCAACCTCCCTGGGGGTCTTATTTATAAAATAAAGATAACAATTAAAGAATTGTTGTGAGGATTAAATAGAATGTTGCCTACAAAGCATTTAAACCAGTACCTGACCCTCAATAAATGTTTCCTATCATTAATATTGATAAAGAAATCAAGGCATATCTATTTTTCCTTTCTAATACTTTCCTTTTTATTTCCCCAAAGTTGTTTTTCTACTCTATAATCATCATCCCCTGATTCCCCATTTACCTTCACATCCTGGATGCATATATTTGACTCTCATGATTTTTCTCTATTAATCTTGGTCCCAAATTAAAAACAAATATTAATCCATACCAAAACAAATCATGGATTATATCACAATTTTTAAATCCAAGTCAGAGCCGATATGTCTTTCTTTTCTCCTTTTCCTTCTTCTTCCTTCTCCTCCTCCTTCTTCCTTTCTCTTCCTCCTCCCCCACATCCTGTTTCTCCTTCCTCCCCCTCCTCCACCATTACTACCTTTCCTCCCTCCTCTTCTTCCCCTTTTTTTTCTTCTTCCCTTCTTCCTCTTCTTCCCTTCTTTTTGTTGTTCTTCTTCTCCTCCTTAAAAATCACATCACATTCCTCCTCTAAATTTGTACATTTTTAAAGTTTTTGGACATATTAAAGTTAAGATTATTTAAGGTGAATTGTCAACTGACACCTTATACAAAACCTTTGTTGTCTTTTTTCCTCCAATTCCACACCATATTCCAGAGTTTGGCAGTACTCTAATAAAGGAGATGATACTGTGAATCACAACTGCCTACCTAGTGATGGATGGGTAGGTTGTGGGTAACTCACTATAGAGTTTACTTTTCCAAGTTTGAAATGTTCAAAGTAGACATGTGTTAAGTCATCCATCAGAAATGGGGAACACAATGACAGAAATAACCAGATGCCCTGTAACAAGATGCCATTGGGTAAACGTGGAAAAATTAAATAACAACACTTTTCTCTCCTGGTGTAATAAAATACTGCTTGTGATCTGAAGTTTTACTCGCATTTGTATATGACCATTACTTCCCAAAAGACCCTACATAATCCTAGGAAGCATAATATTCTCATTGCTCACAAAAGACCTTAATGCTATCCTAGTTATTTTTAAGGCACTTATAAAAGAAAGGAAAAAGGATTGTTTGGTAAGTCCAAAAATAGATATTTGAAATAAGAATAGTTCTTAGTTGCCATGTGAACAGTAATGTTTTCTTGCATACGGTATTGCCTGGTGGGTTTGTGGTAAAAATTATTTTTCCAATACATAACTTTATATTAACACATACTGTTGGGCAATGAGGAGAGTGGCCAGAGGAACCCAACATGATGAAATTATAACACACAAGGACAAATATAAAATTTAACAATAATCAAAATGAAAAAATAATTTTTCTCTTAAAAATGACAAAGTTGCTACAAATATACTTTTTGAAATTTAATAGTAATTATCCCATCATTAATATTTGTTGGATTAGAAATGCTTGTGAAAGTTCTTTCTCAAAATGAGGTCATGATGGTGGTCAGCAATTAGTAGTAGGAGCTGAGTTGCCTGCTATCCACACAACACTCCACTAGGGTCCTTTAAGAACTTATGATGATCTCCATTTTTGGAATTTACCTATAGTGAAATGAACACCTAAGATTCCTGAACTTACAGGAAGATCCAACTGACCCTTGGGGTAGGAAGAGTGGCTGAGTCCCCAGTGTGTGGGGTTAAGTAAGAATACACATTTTATTTCTTCTAGTTTTGGAAAGAAAGCTTCGCTCTTTAACCTTCCCATTGTAAGCCTTCTACAACTTGAAAGCCTGTCTTCTCAGAAGCCTTGTGTTGTTTTTGACTAGAATGCTCTACCCCTGCCTCCACTTCTCTTTGGCTATTGTTTGACTACTTATTCACTCATTCAGTTTGCTGTCCTCTTTCTCAGCACTTACTCCTGAAAACAACATGGAGCAGTGGTTCAGATTCCATCTCTGTTCCAACCTTGGGATAGTCAATGACTCTATGACTAAAACCCCTATTTCCTCAGCAATTAAAAGGGGATAAAAATAGTTGCCATAGAATAATATTATGAGAATTAAATTAAATCAGACATGTTAAGAACTTGATACACTGCCTGGCACAAAATACGTTTTCAATAAATGTTCACTGTTAATAGTTCTACTACATGCCATGTTCTATCCTGCAAAGTCAACTTCGTGTACTGACTCCACCATGAAGCCTTTCCCATTAAGGCAGCCTTCACAGATCTTCTTCCCAAATCCCAAGCACTTAGTTTTAATCACACAGGACAACAGTAATGATGATGAAGCAAAGATATAATCCTATACTGCCTTGTGGTTTAGCATTTTTCTCCTCAACTAGAAAGAGAAGGATCTTGAGGGCAAACACCAATTTTCAGTATTTATTCATCTTTAATTTAATTTTATTTTTTTTTAAATTTTTTTTCAACGTTTTTTATTTATTTTTGGGACAGAGAGAGACAGAGCATGAACGGGGGAGGGGCAGAGAGAGAAGGAGACACAGAATCGGAAGCAGGCTCCAGGCTCTGAGCCATCAGCCCAGAGCCTGACGCGGGGCTCGAACTCACGGACCGCGAGATCGTGACCCGGCTGAAGTCAGATGCTTAACCGACTGCGCCACCCAGGCGCCCCTCATCTTTAATTTTAAAACATGTTCTGTGCACATTAATGTGTCTCTGGAACAGTAAAGGGTGATGCAGGGTGTATGCAAGTTACCCGCTACTGGGAGCACTCAGTCTAATAAGGATTTAAGACAAGTACACAAAGACCAACAGGATAAGGCAGTATAAAGAAACAAAAAGTAGCTAGGTGTTCCAAAGAGAAAGAAGTCAATTCTGGGCTGATTAAGAAAAGCTCGAAGGAAGAGAAAGCTTCTCTCTCTTTAAGCTATATAAGGGAGGATGGGCAGGGGGCAAGTTGGAAGGTTTGATGTAGACAGCATGGGGTAGGGAAGAACTCCAGGCACTGAAGGAGACAACATGGGCTTGGTGAAGTGGGAGCTGACTAATTTGCCTGGAGCCAACTACCCTGAGGGGAAACAGTAAGAGAGGTGAATGGAAAGAAAGACGAGGACTGAGGCAGCCAAAAATAAAACATATATGTGGGCCTAGTGTAAATCATGAGAGACCCCTGGAAAAAGATCTACAGAAGTCTTTCCATGACTGCCATTTTTATTGTAAGTAGCATAGCGAAACTAGCAGTCGACAAAGTTTCAACATATTATATTTGTCCCAGCATATTCATGTCTCCTCGCCTGTGTCTTTCACTGAGTTTGTGATACAACCCCAGCCCTTTCCATTAAAAGCCACTTTCTCAAATCTGCCCTTGATAGTATAGAATAAATTAATTCTACAAAGTGTAAGACATCCATGTCACCATGATGGTATACTTAAGGTAGGAAGATAGAATATACCACATACTGGTTTATCAGATATCTAAAATATTTAGACATATGGTATATGGACCTATATTTGTGGTCTTGATGGAGCTTTAGAAATATTGGGAACAGGCTTAGCACTGCAGACATGTTTCCAAGTGCTGATCCCAAAATAAAGGTTACCTGCCCTTTGCTTCAGTTTGATGTTCCCCACTCACTTCCCATCAGGCTGGCCACTGTGTTTTAGCAGTCAAAGGAGTGCACAGCTTCATAGTGGCTGGTCACATTGGGTTGGAGAAGAATATATTTTTTATTTTTCTATCAGCACAATATATACTGGGACTTCAATAACCAAAACTGAGTTGCAATTGTAACAGTCAAGTTGGTCCCACTGAGCATCCCTGCCATAATGGTTTTCTAGCCAAAGTTGGCATTGCTGATGCCTGTAACAGGGTAGAAAGAGAAGGAGATGTTTCTGTGAGTCTTTTATCTACATATTTGCTTTTTCCAGTGTGTCCTGCCTTACCACATACCTTTATTTTTATAGGAAAAGAATTATGTTGAAGCCATGAGTTTTATTGTAACCAATAAATGACGTTTCTGGGATATCTCCTAGACAGTTAAAATGTACGTTTAAGAATGTTGGTTCTTGGAAAATACTCAGATGGATTTGGCAGCTTAATGTCTGAAAAATGGCATCTAAATAATGAAATAACTACCTCCTGTTCCTCACTACAAGACAGCCAGTTTTATGGGTTAGAGAGAGAGAGAGAGAGAGAGAGAGAGGGAGAGAGAGAGAGAGAGAGAGAGAGAGAGAGAAAGCACAGTTCCACCACAGGGCAGGAAATGAAGAGTAGCTTTATAACTGAAATGATGTGGGGAATTCTTTATGTTGGCAACATGTAATTTCCCAAAATAGAAGCTGGCCAGAGCCAGTTTAACTATTTGGGAATAAATATTGTGGCATTTTTACTTACCCAGAATGGTCAGTGAAGACTCTTTAAGGCTACAGAAAACAAATGCCGAAGAGGTCTTGCCCAGGCTGTGGGGTCTGTTCTTTTAGTTACGCCCCAGAGACAATGGAATTGACACAGAATTGCCAAAAGCTATTTGAAAACTTACTTTTTTTCCAGATTATTAGAAAAATGAAAAGTATGTCTTCACAGGTGTTAAGTGTTTTACTTGGACCATTTGATTACCTCAATTACATTGAATTCTTTGGTTTAACATTCCAAAGAATTCAATGTATCTGTAGGATACAGAGTATCTGTACGAACTTGATATATTTCATCTACTCCCTTTTCTTTCTTTAAAACAATCCTTTTCCTAATGCTTATAGTATCAACATTAACCCAGATGCCACATATAAAGCGGAGAAACTATGATAATAGTCTCTTCCTTTCAATTCTACATGAACTAAATTGATTTCAAAAATAGTGTGTTGTCAATTTCTCTCAAAACAAGGCACATATTGAGTTCACAAAAAAAAGTTCAATGGCTTAATTTTTAAAGTTTTATCCACATGCACACCTTTCTGGATTCTCTGGTGTTTATGAGAGTGGATTTGTGAGACTAGAGGCCCTGTCCCAGCAGTTTATGGACAAGCTAATTGCCTGAGGGGCATCTAAGATGTGGCCTGGCTTCCCAAGATGCCTTCTGGAACCACAGGCCTCACTTGCCATTTACTATTGAAATGAACATGTTTATTCATTCATTACAAAGTGAGTGCTGGTGAAGGCTAGAACCTTCAGACCCAATGGACATTGCTGGTATAATTATCAAAGCTCCTTACCTCAAAGGGAAATGAGCTCAGTGATTCAAAGGACAAAAGAGCACTAAGAATTAAAGGTGAGAATATGTGTTGAATATTCACCCTGAAGATAGTTTTTTAATAAAGACTTTAAAAAGAAAAATAATATGTAAAAATATACAAAGCCAAATGGTAGTGTAAATTGCCCACTATTCTGCCTTTGCCAAAAAAATACCATTCTTGTTATTTCTAAAAGACACTTAGATTCAACGATCATTCAGACTCTCTAAATAATACTGCTAGCAAACAAAGACAATGTGAGGCCTCTATGTATATCCTTTTAATTGCAAGAAACAAAAAGTAACAACCTTGGGTTTGAACTTTAAGGATCATCCCACTCCTGATACTCCAGCATTTACCAGTTAATTTGAAAGCTTGGGAACAAATCACGCTTTGATTTTTGGTGAAATGTTCACTCCCCAGCCTGTCAACAAACTCCTCGTGAGATAGTGCCCTTTTTGTTCTCATATCCAGAGCAGCTTTGTCTCTGCAAGGCACACTGCACGGCCCAGCGTTGTGCGAGGAATCCGGGCAGCTGTGAACGTCGGGCCTGTGGAAGTATGATCCAGAGCACCAGAGCTTCCAGCTTAGTCTTTTGTGCAGAGATAATGGTTTGCGTTAGATTGATTATATGCACACTGAGAAGTGTATCTCGTGCAACAAGTCCGAGGCGTGCTGAAAGATAAGAATCCCATTTGCTGCATTTTATATTGGTGGTTTCTGACGTGGGCAACACAGGCCTGCATAGTCCTTGTAAATCACAGATATAATGAGGGCCAGATAGCAGCTCGCTTAACTGTTGAATGAAGTAAGTGTTTCTTTACTTGAAGGATGAAGGACTGAAGGATGGCATATTTGCTATCTAAAACCCTATGATATCAGGTTGAAAGAAGTCTTTTATTTATATCTCTGAATGCAGACTAGATAGCTGGTTAGTTCTGTGAACATTCCTGATGTTGCATAGCAAAATTTTAATGGAAGTTTGTCTGCCTATACTTAATTTTTATAATGCTCTCCCTGGAGGGCCGTTAGTACTAGGGATGAGCGGCTTTCCAACTTCTTCCTTTTTCCTTTTGCGACCAGACCTCTGGGCAAAGAACAAAGGCAACGCTGTGGTAGCTCATCAGCATAATTCTTTAACTGGTGAGTAGGTTCTCAGATGGAAAAGTGGTATAATTCCTGGAGCAAGAACAAATCCAGACCCAATAATCCTGCCTGAGTGGAACATAAGCCTCACGAGTGAAAACACCTTTGCTTCTAATGTTTCATTAATCCCACTTTTATAGGCAGCAGTTTACTTTATGTCTAACAGAGCTATTTCCAAGTGTTTTATAATATGATGCATTTTGGTATCTACAAGACAAATGGTAATTCCGGTTTTATAAGCAGAGAAACAGGAGCACTGAGGGACTACAAGGACCTTGTTGTTGGAATCACCAGCAAAGTTGTTTTCTATCTGTACCATAAACACACACACATGCATGCATACATACATACACACACAGTCACACAAATACATACCCAAACACACATATGGTCATAGACACACACGCTCTCACATAGAAATACCCATGGTCACACACATACACATTCACACGCTTGCATACATACACACACTTGCACACAGACATATACAGTTACAAGCATGAAACCTAAAAGGAAAAAGCTCTCTGTATTACACTAGTTGGAAGTAATCTCACTAATGAAAATTTTGTGACATAGTACTATTTAATTTTTTTTCAAACATTCAATATTCATTCAATTTATTCAAACATTCAATGACTTTAATAGGCCAAAAAAGCCACTTATTTAATATATTTATTGCTTAGCAGAAATACTTGAGGGATTTGTTTTAATGAAGACTAAAGCATATTCTAAGTGCTAAAAATTTAAGTAGCAGCTCCCAACCAAGAACTCTGCATACAGTAGGTATCTAATAAATGTCCTGAATTTTTAAAATATGTCTGTTGAAAAATATTGCAATCTTCAGGTTAAACGTAACAGACTGAACATATATGCTGATATTTATCCCCTTCTGAAACTCTAATAAAATGGTAATAAAACAATAAGTAGATAGATGATAGATAGATGATAGATAGATAGATAGATAGATAGACAGATAAGGTATAAGCCACAGGGACTAAGAAGACATCAAAGAAAATGAAAGCAAAAACCTCAACAAAAATTGAAGAAAATCTGAAGGAAGAGTGAAAATTGATTTCACAGAGTAGAGAACTCAGAAACTTACATGCTTACAGGGGAGGAAGCCATTACATAAGTAATCCATGCCACTGAACTGGGACAGGACGAGGAATTGGAGGTCCAAGGTTTCTACAGAAGCTAAGGTCAGAGGCAGACATGAAAACAGGATAATTGGTTGAAAGTCTACACTGAGACCCCTCCAGGTCCTTTCCCTGGTCCAGCAAGGTGGAAATTTACTCTCTGGAGAAGCCTCTCACTTGGAATACAGAGATCTAAACAAACAAAAGTAAACAGAACTGAAGGAAACAGAACAATGGACAGAGCTGAGACCATTGTAAAATACTAACATTTTTGTCAATAAGATAAAATCGTGCATCCATGAAACAATGGAATGTTACTGAAAAATAATGAGGGCCATTCAGAGTAGATAAACTCATTGAAATGTAAAACATATCAAAATAAAGATTTCAATGGAAGAGATGAAAAGTAAAGTTGAGGAAATATCCCCAAATTAAGACAAAAAGACGGAAAACAGGGAGCAAAAGAGTAAAAAAAATACACATTTTGTTCAGAGGGCAGTCAGTATGTAGCCAGTAGTAATTCCAGAAAGAATAAACAAACAAAAACTAGAGGGAAGTCGTAAATAAATAAATAAATAAATATCACATTCTGAATTGGGAAAAAAAAAAACTAGAAGGAAGTAAAGGATGTGATCTCCAGATTTAAAAGGATCCACCAAGTGTCCTGAGCAAATATGAGAAAGAGCTATATTGAAGCAAATCACTATGAAATACTGCATCACCTAGGTATTAGGAGAAGATACTAAAAAAATACCAAAGAAACAAAGCAAAACTAAACAGAGACAAAAACAAACAAACGAAAATCAGTTTACACACAAAATAGAAGACATGAAATAGACTTCATAAAAGGAGGGGCACCTGGGTGGCTCATTTGCTTAGATGTCTGACTCTTGATTTCAGCTTAAGTCATGACCTCACCATTTGTAAGATAGAACCCCAAGTCAGGTTCTGTGCTGACAGCCCAGAGCCTGCTTGGCATTCTCTCTCCCCCTCTCTCTGGTCCTCCTCCACTTGCTCATGTGCTCTCTCTCACACTCTCTCCTTCTCAAAAATAAACAAATAAACATTAAAAAAAAAAAAGACTTCATGAAAAGAAACTCTACTCACTGGAAGACAATAGAGGAATGCTTTCAGGAGATGGTTCAAGATGGTGGCATAGGATGATCCCAAACTCACCTCCTCCCGAGGACATACCAAATCTATGGCTACATATGGAACAATTCCCTCTGGTAAAGACCTGAAAACTAGCTGCATAGTTCCCCCCATGACAAAGGATAAAAGGGCCACATCAAGACAGGTAGGAGAAGCAGAGATGTGGTCTTACCAAAAACTAGTCCCAGACTCTTTGGTGACCCACAATTGGGAGGGATCTCATGAATATGGAGCTTCCCCCTGAGGAGAGAGAGGTTCAGGCCCTATACCAGCCACACCAACCCTTGGGACCTGCACAGGAGAGATGAGCCCCCAAAATATCTGGCTTTGCAAACTAAGGGGGCTTGTATCCAGGACATCCAAAGGGCTGTGGGGAACTGAGGTTTGTCTATTATAGGGCTCCCGCAAAAACTCACTCACCCTGGGACCCAATACAAAAGCAGCAGTTTGAAAAGTGCATACACTTTATGTGAGGGAGATTCATTTGCTAATTTTAAATTGTCTGCCAATGGGCAGGGGCCTGTTAGGACTCTCTCCAGGGACAGAGCCACTGGTAGGTGCCCTTTTTGCACTCTCCTTCTACCTTGCTATCAGTGGTGGTCATGTGCAGTTACTGCACTGTCCCTTAGCCAGGGTGTGCTCTGCCCCTGCATTCTTCCATCTCCATGCTAAAATCCGCAGGCACACCCAGGCCCTGATCTCTCCCACTGCTCCGCTGAAGCTGACATTCATGCACAGCCCACAGAGGATGCTTCTTACTCTCCTAGCTGTGGTGGCCAGGAGGCTTGTGTTCCTGGGCTCTACAGGACTGAAACAATCAGAGAGACAGTTCTTGGCAGCCAACTATGCTAGGGCACCACCCAGACAGCGGACTGAAACACACTTCATGCTGCCTGTGAGTAAGACCTATTTACTTGTCCTGAAGCTTCGGCCTGAGGAGCAGCCTCAGGTTTGCCACACATCTGTAGAATACACAGATGCTCTCAGGGAATGAAGGCCAGGGGTTCCATCTTTGCACACTCCCTTGGTCCTGCTACAGCTTGCTGGTACCTCTGAGAAAGACGCTTCTACACTTGTCTGGAGCCCAGATTTTTGCAACTGTGGCCCATGGGACACCTCCAGATAGCTTGGTTGGGAGGCCACTAGGGATTACGACTGTATCCCCACAGGACCATACAAGATTTGCATATTTTAAAAGGTACTACCTGAGGATCTGGCTTCCAATCAAGTCTGAAACTAGGTGCTGACTGAGATTCCTCCTTTTGGAACCCAGACAAGTCTTTGCATACCATCAACAACTGGGACCTACCAAAAATTAATTAGGTGGTTTAGATAATCACAAAGGTTCCACAGACAACCAAGGGCTAGGGCAAGGTTGAATGATACGTTGCGTTGATTACGTAAGAAATGCTTTCAAATTCTGAGGGGAAATAAAATTACTTTTAACCTAGTTTCTACACACAGCCAAACTATCAATCAAGTGAGGGTGTAGAACAAAGGCATAAGGTTAAAAAATGTCCTTTCTTGGGAAACTATGTCCTTTCATGTCCTTTCTTGGGAAACTATAATGAGAATAACAAATGCTTATATAATATCCAGTGTTTGCCAGGCAATGTTCTAAGCTTTTTATATATAGTAACTCACTCCTTACAGGATTTATGTGAGGTTGAGAAACACAGAGGTAGAAATTCTTGTCCAATCGTGACCCCCGTTAGTAAATGGGGCACATGGGTTATGAATCCCAGCAGCCCTTGTCCAGAGTTGCTGCTGTTACTGTCCTGATACATGTCTCCTCAGAAACACAGGGGAAAGACATGAGATGCAATCAAATTATATTATGTGCCTCAGCTGTGAGTAACGGTCACATGGTCATAAGGGAAAACTTGAACACTGATTTAACAAAAGCTATATAACTACTTTGAGTTGTGTGGAGAAGTGTGAGTGTGTGTATTTGTGTGTGTAAGGGTATGTGTTAGGAGTAACTAGAAAGTCAAATTCTCACCTTTCATAGTGCAAAGTAAAGATAATCTCTCAAACTGAAAAATCAAGCTGATTCATTTCTGCCTAACCCATACAAAGGACTCAGTAAATGTTCATGAATAAACAAAATGTTCCAAATCTCTATCTTGCTTTCATATGTACATTTACATGGCAGTGTAATTGAAAGACATGACAAGCCAAGACTACACTGTACGTTAGCTAACTTGAGAATAAAAAAAAAAAAAAAAAACTAAAAGAAAATAAACATGGGGGGAAAAAGAAAGACATGACAAAGGTTTTATCTACCTGTGACATGCTATGTGTGTGATGGATTTATGTTAATGACAAATTTATGTAAAAAATAGCAAATACGCATGATGCTATAGTTCTATATTTTAAAGAATAGACTCTGCATGTATGTATGTATATAATTACGAACATATAGGTTGATATATGTAAAATAAGATCTCTGCAAAGATGAACTCTAAGATGCTATCAGTGGAGAACGGGACTGGGAAGAAGAAAATTTTTTATTTTACATCCTGCTGCATTTCCAAAAATTTTGCAATGAGTAAACTGCCACCAATTATATATATATACACACTTTTAATTTTAAGCATCCAAATCTTCTGTTGTGCTCTTAATACCTTGAGTTTATTTACATATTGCTTTAGCCAAGTATGAAAGTTGGCCAGTTTCAGATGAGAATAGACTGAATAAGGGACATCATTATCATCAGGGACATCACTCACTTTAGAGACCCTGAAAAAAACTGTGGGTCATGACTAAACTACTGAGCTCTAGGTACAAGAACTGAAAAACTGAGAAGCTGTTTTGCTGGCAGCTATGAACCCAATAAAATCCCGACATGTCGACATTTCTCTGGCTTCCAAGTCAATAGCAGTCAGGCGGGAGCATGCCAAACAACAGGGCAATAAAACCTGAATAGATAGGTCTCTTTGCATGTCGTCCCCTGCTGCCAGTGTCCAATGTGTAAGGCAACGAAAAGGCAGCCAACGGGCTTTTTCGTTCCCAACCAGAACCTTTGCAAAGATTCCTAGACACACACTCCTGTTGTATTATCCAAAGTCCTGGGTGGGCTCCTTCACAAAACAAGCATTTCAGAGGAGAGGAGAAAGATTTACCAAGGCTCCA
This sequence comes from Puma concolor, assembly GCF_028749965.1. Lineage (NCBI taxonomy): Eukaryota > Metazoa > Chordata > Mammalia > Carnivora > Felidae > Puma > Puma concolor. The sequence continues at coordinate 77,575,692 of NC_141671.1, forward strand.
AAATGTTTGCTTCCTATATTTGTTTTTTAATGTATTTATTCTAATTTCAAGGTAGGGTTTTACTCATTCCTTCCCTATCCCCCCAAAATTTAGTGAGGGAGAAAGGGTAAAGCCAAGGAGACTTGTTCTTCACATACACCTCATGTTGGGGGTGGGGTGGGGTGGAGGGTTGTTTGGGGGTTCTGTTTGGGTAATGTCCTAGACAAGGCATATGGTTGGTTATGTACACACAGAGTGGGGAAGAAAGCATCGCTGATCCTTTAATGGGAAAAACTTAAAGTAAACAGAGTTTTTCATCTTCGTTATGCCAAGAGCTGGAATAATAAATACAGATAGGAGATAGCCTCATACTTCAAATAATTTGTTGAAACTAAGTTCACAAACTCAGCCTGTTCCTATTTGTGCAGTTGTTAACCATAAGGACAGTCATAACCCTTGCTGGGCCCTGGACAAGCGCCTTGCCAGTCACCACTCAAATCAGCCCAGCCTTGAAGACTAAAATTAGTTGACACTGCCCAAGTGTCCAAACTGTGATCGATCATCTCAACTTTCAGGGCAGACCCTTGAGTTTGATTGACAGATCAAAATGGCAACTATCTGGTTGGAGAGTCAAAGGTCATGCTGCGTCTGTATCTTATGATAAACAATGCTGCCAAGAAAAGAACAGAGAAAAAGGAATAAAGACGAGCTGGAAAAAACACCAGAATGACAAAAACATTCATTGCTTAAGTTTAACTATGCAAGATATTTAATAAAACTGTCTTTCTAAAGTTTATGTATCAATGATTTCTCTCATGTATTAGGAGCAAAATAATTCCAAATGTTTCAAAATTATGCTTGTGTCTTAAGCTTTTTGTGTCAGTCCTCCTTTTGGAAATGATCTAAGATGTGTAGTCTACAAGGCTGGGTCTACCAACATCCAAATTTTAAAAGTTTATTTATTTATGTTGAAAGAGAGAAAGAGAGTGAGCAAGCAGGGGAGGGGCAGAGAGTGAAGGGCAGAGAGAATCCCAAGCAGGCTCTGCACTATCAGTGTGGAGCCCAATGTGGAGCTGGAACTCACGAACCATGAGATCATGACCTGAGCCGAAATCAAGAGTCAGACACTTAACCGTCTGAGCCACTCAGGTACCGTCCCCTCACATCCAAGTATTATAGGAGAAGTAAAATATAGAGTAAATGTTTGAAACAAATAATGACAAATTCCTACATACAGATTTTTGTGAATAGTGAGATGTTTTGACAGAAGGTGGGACAGAGTATCTGAACATCTTTAAGCTTAAATATTTTTCAAAACAATCCAATATTTTTTTCTTTTCTCAGCAGAGCCCATCTTCCTCATCCCTTATTCTTTCCTTAACCCACTCCATTTGGGCTTTTCTTCTTAACTTTTCAGTGGAACTGCATTTATCAAAGTCACCAATAAACTAAAACTTGCCAAAGTCAACATCAGTTTACCTCTCCTTAGCCTCTAGACAGTACTGGATGTAGTTTATTACTCCATCCTACCCGAAATATTTTGTGCTATAGCCCATAACACTGTAATTGCTGGTTTGGTTTTCCTCCTTTCTCATAACTGAATCTGGAAATGCCCTTCAGGACCTCTGTCTACCACCTTGTCTCTGTAATTCTTTTCCTGGGTGTTCTTATCAGGTCCACGCCTTTCGATGGTACTTCTACACGGGTGATTCTCGAAATCCTATTTCCAGCCTGACTAATCTCTTAAGCTCTAGGTTCATATATCTAATTGCTACTTGACAAGTCTGGTTGTCTGATTTTCATTGCATAATTAACATGGACCAAACAGAACTATCAATTCTCATCCTTCTCCCCTAATTCACTGTCCCCAAGTCTTCTCCATCTTGATAAATGACACCATCATCCATCAAGTTGCTCAGGCTAAAAGCCAGGAGTGATCCTTAATCCCCCTTTTCCTCTCGCATCCCATTTCCACTTCATCAACCGGTTTTCTTAGCTCTACTTCTAACATATAGTTTGATTCTGTCCACGGCTCCCCCTCCTCATTCCTACCACCTTTACGGAAGTTAGTACCAGACCTCACCACAACATCCTTGTACCCAGTCTTGTTGCCTCCACATTTCCCTTCTATAGTCTACCCTTCACAAATATGCTAGTAAACTCTTGGAGCATAAACCAGACCTTGGTACTCCTCAGTATTTTTTTGCTGATTAACAGAGGTCAAGCCTGTGCTACTATCTGTGAACAGAAAAAGGTCACAATTCAATACAGGAAATAGACATGCACACTGTACCTCTAACCAAAATCAGAATGGCAGGGTCTAAACTAACAGTATGAATAAAATTGAAGAAATTAATTTTTACTAGAGTGGTAATGGTTGACACAGAGCTGGCCTAGATAAATTACTGGTTGTTCTTTCATTCATTTTTTTGAGCACACACCATACCCTGAACTGTGTTTCACAGAGAAAATTATATTTGAGTTGAGCAGAATAAACAGGACTTGAGAGAAATATTCTCTGCCAAGGGACAAACATGGCAATATACAAAAGCAATTTACATGTACTTTTGAGAATCTTGTGTAGTCCAGTGTGCTGGAACCAAGGCCATGGCTGGGGAAACCACATGGCTGGAGACAGAACACACGAAGGTTGGGAGGGTACATATAATGTTGGGCCTGGAAGACACAGATAGGCCAGAGAGTCTAGAATTAACCTGAGGGCAATAGCAATCATCAAAGGTGGTTTGTTTTGTTCTATTTTTTTAAGTAGAGTAATATGATCAGCTTTGTATTTTACATTTTTACTCAGGAGCCAGGATGAAGGATGATTTAGTGGGAACAGGACACAGAATCAAGAAGAGTTAGGAAGCTGTTGTAGTATTTTAGACAAAAGATGGTACAGACCTAAATTGGAATGGGAGAAGTAAGAATTGAAGAATAAGAATAGTATTAGGAAAAAAAAAAAAAATCACAAACTGGCAGCTTGCAAATCCAATCTTGTCATACACATTTTGTTTGAATTATGCAACATAATTTTGTTTTGCCTGAATTCATTGCCAAGATTTTAAAATCCAGAGACTTCACACAAAATCTCAATTTCCAACTTCTCTTTAGAAATCTTAGACCTGCAGTCCTAAAACACATTCCTGATCACAACCTTACCAGGCAGTAAGAAGCACATGTTCTTTTCTTTGGGCAGTAGACACTGCCCTCTCCACCTGGCCACATCCCCTATGGCCTGTTTCACTTGATCCATCAGACCCTTACAGGCATTTCAGAAATATCTAACATAATCTGAGAAAATTAACAGACCCAAGTGGTTGCTGGGTGTGGAGAATAAGGGAGGAGGGGCAGATTCACCTGCAGGAGGGAGCAGCTGGAAATGCAACTACCTGATACAGGGTTCACAGGAGAAGAAACAGGTTTGAGGAGTAAGATCATTAGTTCAGTTTGGGACACGCTCAGTGAATATATTATTAAATTAATCTATCTTCCGGTTAACTGTTATTAAAGGAAAAACTGTCTTCTATTATAAGCTTTTAAAAACAGATGACTCTCCATTAAAGCAACCTGTTAATTCTCTTTCATTCTGCCAAAAAAAGGTCTTTGATCCAAAACATATAAATATACTGTGTGCATGAAGAGATGTCATTTTAATCAAATTTACATTTGAAGTGTCATAAGGAATTTTTATTCTTCCTGTCATTATTTATGTAAAGGGAACTATTGCCAAAATTAAAGGGAAAGGAAATTAGCTTTTCTAGTTAATGTCATAGGACATGAAACATTTCAATCTGATGGAATGAAGAATTGGAAGATTTTTGAAAAACTGTACAGAGTTTATTTAATCTTACTAGAAAGGACTATAGAGTAAGATATTGAAAGGCTGGTTGTTGTTTTTTTTCCCTAATGAGGAAAAATGCCAAGATAAATGAGTTTTAGCCCTGAAATTAGAAACAGATTGTTTATAGAGAGTTCATAGGTTATTCCACATTGCAGAATGTTCTCTCTCCTCCTTCCTCCTCATCACTCATAGTACTTAAAGGTCCAGCCTCAGCCATACCTGGTTCATTGACATGTCACAGAATCATCTAATCCATATCCACCTCTCCTTCTCTAAACACTTTCTTCTAGTTTCTGCAACCAAGAGTTCAGCATTCCTCCTTTCCTCTAGTGGTTCATTAGTCTCTGTTTTACTTCTTCAGTAAGTCAGTAACTTCACCAAATAAGAAAACATAGCTATGATTCCTCTCGGACCCAGAATACCGTGCACACACTAAGTGCCTGGTAAATACTTTTTTCTGGTTGAGAGATAAGATTAAGGGGCAATATAGCACAGGTTCTGGACGCAGCCTGACCCCAGCTCCTTCACTTACTGGTGTATAATGTGGGCAAGTTGTTTAACCCCCCTCTGCTGCAATCTCATCATTGGTAAATGACAGAACTTATGTCATAAGGCTGTTGGGATGATAGAAATGTTGACATATTGAATGCACTTAAACCTAGCATGTAGTAAACTCTCAATAAATGTTACTATTATTATAAATCTAGGCTCTGATGCAAACGGTCTGGTTTTGGATAAATCATTGCATCTTCCTATGACACAGTTGTTTCTTCTGGAAAATAGGGACCCTAGTAGTACCTGCTGAATGGAGTTTTTCAGCAATTAAATGAAGTGATGTATGTAAAGTATTCTTTGAATAATGCCTGTCATATAGGAGGAGGTCAACAAATATCGGCCATTGTTATTATCATTACCCGTATTCCATTTATACCAAAGCAACCAGTCCACTGACAGGGGTAGGGGCCTGAAGGGAAGGAAGTGTACTGAGATGGAGAAAAAAACAATCAGGATTTCTGGCATCAGGTAGAAATCTTGTGATCTCCAACAATGTTCTCAGATATTTTTAAATAACCCTTTTTCCAAGGAAGAACGGTCAATTTCTACAGTAAATGAAAAGCTGGCCTCATGTGGATAGTTCAATTTAGCAAAGTAGTAAAAGCTCAGTGATTTACTATACCCTCATCAGTAATCATTTGGACAAAAACAAGGCTGAGAATTATCACTGCAAATATATGGGGGTAAGGTTTGCTAAGCAAATTAATTGTGTGAAAAATAGTTTTAAAATATCTAATTATTTTTTTATTCAAGTATAATTAACATATAGTATTATATTGGTTTTAGGTATATGAAATAATGATTCAACAATTCTATACATTCCTCAGTGTTCATTGAGATAAGTGTATCTAATTACTTTTTAGAATAAATTGAGTTTCTGTAGGTTAGACATACACACTTATGCATAAGAAATTGATATGCTAATCCCAAACAATTTCTCAACCTTTATTATTTGGAAATATTTTTACAATCTAGTTTTAGTAAGCCTGCATCTTAAAAGTAATCAAATGTGATTTTAAGAATTTAACAAACGTATAAGCATTAGTATAATTTAAAATAATTATATTAATTCAGCATAAAACCATTTAATACCAACTATGTGTCAAGTTCTTTCCAATATCATTTCATTTAACTTAGTAATACCCTTGCCAGTATGTATTATTATCCCAGGATTAATGAAGGGTAAGTAACTTGACCTGGGTCACTCAGATCACACAGTTGAACTAGGATCTGGTTCTGTCTAACTAGAAATCAGGTCTGTCTATTCTAAAATCTATGTTCTCTTTCTATATCATGTTCCATTTATAAAATGTTTGATCTAAAAATGTGCTGTCCACCAAATATGTATTTATTTGACCAGCTTGTCACCGACTTTATGTAGTGTATTTGACTGATTGACTCCTGGCTATTTCAAAAAATTTGAATGTGTCCTCATGGGACAACAAATTTCCTCTATAGGCTACATTCAAAGAGTGGACAATACATGCACATAGGCTATATTTCAAAAATATAATGGGCAGAAAAAAACAGTACAAAAGAATGGAGATAGGATTCCATTTGTATGAAGTTCAAGAACAGACAAAATTAATGCATAGTGATTTAAATCATATCAGATTTGCTGAGGGCAGTGCAGTAGGGGAGATAGGGTGGGAAACGGATAATTGAGAAAGAGTAGGAAGAGAACTTTCTGAAGTGAAAGAAATGTTCTAAATTTCAATTGGGGTTGTCATAACATAAGCAAATACATTTTTCAAAACTCATCAAATGTACATTAGAATATGGAAAAATCTTTAAATAAAACAGAAAAGAAGACTTGATATGTAAAAAAATGAGAGAAATTCCTGATATCATAGCAAACATAATAAATTTAATGGACAATATTAGTCCCCCAAATAGCTGTGTTATCTTAATACAAAAAAGTAGAATTTAAGGGGTGCCTGGATGGCTCAGTTGGTTAAGGGTCCAACTTCAGCTCAGGGCATGACCTCATGGTTCATGAGTTCGAGTCCCACATCAGGCTCTCTGCTGTTTACACGGAGCCCGCTTCGGATCCTCTGTTCCCCCCCCCCGCCCCTCTCCAACTTGCATTCTCTCTATCAAAAATAGACATTAAAAAAAGCAGAATTTAAGATAATAAACATCATAAAGTCTAAAGAAGGATATTATGTATTATGTAGAAAAAACAGTAATATAAAATATTGCTATAAAATATAAAAGAGAGCATACATGTACAAATATGTATGTATTTAATATAGAACAATGGAAATTAATTAATAATCTAGAGATTTGGAGGTTTAACACATCGCTCTCAAAGTTACAGTTCAAGAAATAAAGAAAATATGAAACACAAGTAGCATTATTAACAGATTAAACAACTAGTAAAGAGAGAAGCATATTCTTTTTTAAAATTTAATTGTATTTTAATTCCAGTGTTAACATACAGTGTTATATTAATTTCAGGTGTACAATATAGGTATTCAACATTTCTATGTATTACTCAGTGCTCATCAAGATAAATGTACTTTTAATCCCCTTCAGCTATTTCCCCCATCTGCTCAATCCACCACCCCTCTGGTAACCCTCTGTTCTCTATAGGAAAGAGTCTGTTTTTTGGCTTCTCTCTCTTTTTCTTCCTTTGTTCATTTGCTTTGTTTCTTAATTCCACATATAAATGAGATCATATGGTATTTGTCTTTCTCTGACTGGCTTATTTCACTTAGCATTATACCCTCTAGGTCCATCCATGTTGTTGCAAATGGTTAAGATTTCATTCTTTTTATGGCTGAATAGTATTCCATTATATATATATATATATATATATATATATATATGTATATGTATATATATATATATATATTATATAATAGTAATAGTATATACACTATATATAGTATATATAATAGTAATAGTATATACTGTATAATATATATAATAGTATAGTATATAGTATATAGTGTGTGTGTATATATATATATATATATATATATATATATACTACTTCTTCCTTATCCATTCAATGACTGATGGATATTTAGGCTGCTTCCATAACTTGGCTATTGTAAATAATGCTTCTATAAACAAAGGGGTGCATTTATCCCTTCAAATTAGTATTTCTGTATTCTTTGGATAATTATTCAGTACTGTAATTACTGGACCATAGGGTAGCTCTATTTTTAATTTTTTGAGGAACCTCCATACTGTCTTCCACAGTGGCTGCACCAGTTTGCATTCCCATCAACAGTGCAAGAGGGTTCCCCTTAATCCACATCTTTGCCAACACCCATTGTTTCCTATGTTTCTGATTTTAGCCATTCTGAAAGGTGTGAGGTGATATCTCACTCTAGTTTTGATTTGCATTTCCCTGATGATGAGTGATACTGAGTGATGATGATCTTTTCATGTGTCTGTTGGCCACCTTTGGAGAAATGTCTGTTTATGTCTTCTGCCTTTTTTATTTTTTTTTTATTTTTTTTTTCAACATTTATTTATTTTTGGGACAGAGAGAGACAGAGCATGAACGGGGGAGGGACAGAGAGAGAGGGAGACACAGAATCGGAAACAGGCTCCAGGCTCTGAGCCATCAGCCCAGAGCCCGACGCGGGGCTCGAACTCACGGACCGCGAGATCGTGACCTGGCTGAAGTCAGACGCTTAACTGACTGCACCACCCAGGCGCCCCTCTTCTGCCTTTTTTAATTGGGTTATTTCTTTTTAAAAATTTTAAAGTTTATTTATTTATTTTGAGAAAGAGAGCATGTGTGCACATGTGAGTAAGGGACGGGCAGAGAGAGAGAATCCCAAGCAGGCTCTGTGCTTGTCAGCACAGAGAAGATGTGGGGATTGATCCCAAGAACCATGAGATCATGACCTGAGTGGAAATCAAGTCACACACTTAACTGACTGAGCCACCCAGGTGTCCCAAATTAGATTTTTTTTTTTTAATTTTTAAATGTTTATTTATTTTTGAGAGAGAGAAAGAGAGAGACAGAGTGTAAGAGGGGGCGGGCAGAGAGAGGGAGACACAAAATCCAAAGCAGGCTCCAGGCTATACACTGTCAGCACAGAGCCCAACATGGAGCCTGAATCCACGAGCCATGAGATCATGACCTGAGCCGAAGTTGGACACCCAAATGACTGAGCCACCTGGGCACCCCTTAAATTAGATTATTTCTTTCGTGGGTGTTGAGTTGTATAAGTTGTTTATATGTTTTGGATTCTAACCCTTTATCAGATACATCATCGACAAATATCTTCTCACATCCAGTAGGTTGCCTTTCAGTTTTGTTTTCTTCACTATGAAGAAGCTTTTCATTTAGATGTAGTCCCAATAGTCTATATTTGCTTTTATTTTCCTTGCTTCAGGTGACAAATCTAGAAAAACGTTGCTACAGCCTAAGTCAAGAGACATTATTGCCTGTGCTCTCTTCTAGAATTTTTATGGATTCAGTTATCTCATTTAGGTCTTTAAACCATTTTGAATTTATTTTTGTGTATGGTGTAAGGAAGTGGTCCAGTTTCTTCTTTTACATGTAGCTGACCAGTTTTCCCAACACCATTTATTGAAGAGACTGTCTTTTGTTTTGTTTTTGTTTTTGTTTTTAGAGAGAGAGAGAGAGAGCACAGTTTATTTCTGGGTTTTCAATTCTGTTCCCTTGATCTATATGTTTATTTTTGTACCAGTATCATACTGTTTTGATTACTATTGCTTTGTAGTATAACTTGAAGTCTAGAATTCTGATACCTCCAGCTGTGCTTTTCTTTTTCAAGATTGCTTTAGATATATGGCATCTTTTGTGGTTCCATAAAAATTTTAGGATTTTTGCTCTAGTTCTGTGTAAAATGCTGTTGGTATTTTGATAGAGATAGCATTAAATCTGTAGATTTCTTTGAATAGTACAGACATTTTAACAATATTTGTTCTTCCAATCCATGAGCATGGAATGTCTTTCCATATCTTTGTGTCATCTTCAATTTCTTTCATTAATGTTTTATAGTTTTCAGAGTACACTTCTTTCACTTCTTTTAAGTTTATTCCTAAGTATCTTATTGGTTTTGGTGCAATTGTAAATGGGATTTTCCTGATTTTTCTTTCTACTGCTTTATTATTATTGTATGGAAATGTAGTGGATTTCTATGCATTGATTCTGAATCCTCTGACTTTACTGGATTCATTTATCAGTTCTAGCAGTTTTTCGGTAGAGTCTTTAAGGTTTTCTATATATAGTATCATGTCATCTGCAAGTAGTAAAAGTTTTAGTTCTTCCTTACCAATTTGAACAACTTTTATTCCTTTCTATTGTCTGATTGCTGTGGCCAGGACTTTCAGTACTATGTTGCATAAAAGTGGTGAGAATGGTCATTCTTGTCTTATTCCTGATTTTAGGGGAAAAGCTCTCAGTTTTTCTCCATTGTGTATGATGTTAACTGTGGGTTTTCATATTATGTTTATCTACTATGTTGAGGTATGTTCCCTCTAAACCTTACTTTGTTGAGGGTTTTAATAATGAATAGATGTACTTTGTGGAATGCTGTTTTGGCATCTATTGAAATAATTACATGGTTTTTATCCTTTCTCTTATTGATATGATATAACGAGTTGATTGATTTGTGAATATTGAACCACCCTTACATCCTAGGAATAAATCCCACTTGATGGTGGTGAGTGATTTTTTAAATATATTGTTGGATTCAGTTTGCTAATGTTTACTTGAGGACTTTTGCATCTACACTCATCAGAGATATTGTCCTGTAGTTCTCTTCTTTTTGTGGTGTCTTTATGTGATTTTGGAATCAGGTTAATGCTGGCCTCATAGAATGAATTTGGAAGTTTTCCTTCTCTTCTGTTTTTTGGGGGGAAAGTTTGAGAAGAATAGATATTAACTCTTCCTTAAATGTTTGGTATAATTCACCTATGAACCCATCTCATCCAGGGCTTTTGTTTGTTGGGGTTTTTTGATTACTGATTCAATTACATTGCTGATAATTAGTGTGTTCAAATTTTTATTTCTTCCTGCTTCAGTTTTGTTAGTTTATATGTTTCTAGGAATTTAGCCCTTTCTTCTAGGTTGTCCAATTTTTTGGCATATAATTTTTCATAATATTCTTTTATAATCCTTTGTATGTATGTGGTGTTGGTTGTTATTTCTTCTCTTATTTCTGATTTTATTTGAGTCATATTTTTTTGATAAGCCTAGATGGAGGTTTATCAATCTTGTTGATCTTTTCAAAGAACCAGCACCTGGTTTTATTTATCTGTTCTATTGTTTTTTTAAATTTCTGTATCATTTATTTCTACTCTAATCTTTATTGTTTCCTTCCTTTTCTGGTTTTGGGTTTTATTTGTTCTTCTTTGTCTAGCTCCTTTAGGTGTAAAGTTAGGCTGTTTATTTGAGACTTTTCTTGTTCCTCAAGGTAGGCCTATATTGCTATAAATTTCCCTCTTAGAACTGCTTTTGCTGCATCCAAAAGATTCTGGACCATTGTGTTTTCATTTTCATTTGTCTCCATGTATGTTTTGATTTCTTCTTTGATTTCTTGGTTGACCCATTCATTATTTAATAGCATGTTATTTAACCTCCACGTATTTGTGCTCTTCCCAGATTTTTCCTTGTGATTCATTTCTAGTTTCACTGCACTGTGGTCAGAAAAGATGCATGGTGTAACTTTGATCTTTGTGAATTTGTTGAGACTTGTTTTGTGCCCTAATATGTGATGTCTTCTGGAGAATCTTTCATGTGCACTTGAAAAGAATGTGTATTCTGCTTTTTTAGGATGGAATCTTCTGAATGTACCTATTAAATACATCTGGTCCAATGCATCCAGAGCCATTGTTTCCTTGTTGATTTTCTCTTTAGATGATCTGTCCATTGATTTAAGTAGAGTGTTGGAAGTCTCCTATTGTTACTGTAGTGCTGTCAATTAGTTGTTTTATATTTGTTATTTTTTAACTGTTTTTGTATTTGGGTGTTTTCATGTTGGGTGCATAAATATTTACAATTATTATGTCTTCTTGTTGGATTGTGTCCTTTATTATTATATAGTGTCTTTCTTTGTCTTTGTTACAGTCTTTGTTTTAAAGTATATTTTGTCTGATAGAAGTATGTCTACCCTAGCTTTCTTTCTGTATCCATTTGCATGATAAATTTTTCTCCATCCCCTCATTTTCAATCTGTGTGTGTCTTTAGGTCTGAAATTAGTCTCTTGTAAGCAGTATATAAATGGGTCTTGTGTTTTTATCCATTCTGTCATCCTATGTCTTTTGATTAGGGTATTTAGTCCATTTACATTCAAAGTAATTATTGACAGGTGTGTATGTATTGTCATTTTGTTATTTATTTCTGCTTGTTTTTATAGATTTTCTCTGTTACTTTCTTCCCTTGCTCTCTTCTCTCACCATAAGTTGGCTTTCTTTAGTGATATACTTTCTCCTTGTTTTTTGCATATCTATTACTGTTTTTTGATTTGTGGTTACCATTTGGTTAGCATATACCATCTTCTGCATATAGCAGTCTATATCAAGTTGATAGTCACTTAAGTTTGAGCCCATTCTTCACTTCTCCCTGCCCTGATGCTTTTGACATATGGTGTCATACTTTACATCCTCTTATTTTGTGAATCTTTTGACTGATTTCTACAGATATACTTATTTTTTTTTTTAATTTTTTTTTTCAACCTTTATTTATTTTTGGGACAGAGAGAGACAGAGCATGAATGGGGGAGGGGCAGAGAGAGAGGGAGACACAGAATCTGAAACAGGCTCCAGGCTCTGAGCCATCATCAGCCCAGAGCCTGACGCAGGGCTCGAACTCACGGACCGCGAGATCGTGACCTGGCTGAAGTCGGACGCTTAACCGACTGCGCCACCCAGGCACCCCAGATATACTTATTTTTACTGCCTTTGTGATTCCTACTTTTTTTACTCCTTTTTTTTCTGTCCACTCATAGAGTCCCCTTTATCATTTCTTGTAGGGCTAGTTTAGTGGTCATGAACTCCTTTACCTTTAGTTTCTCTGGGAAACTCTTTATCTCTCCTTCTATTCTGAAAGATAGCCTTGCTAGATAGAGTAACCTTGGCTGCAAATATGTTTTTGTTTTGTTTTTTTTTTCCTTTCAGCACTTTGAACATATCATGCCACTCCCTTCAGGCCTGTAAAGTTTCCACTGAAATATCTGCTGATAGTCTTAAGGGGTTTCCTTTGTATGTTACTGTCTTCTTTTCTTTTGCTGCTTTTAAAATTCTCTTTATCACTACTTTTTGACATTTTAATTACTATGTGTATTGGTGTGGACCCCCTTGAGTTGAATTTGGGGGGAATCTCTGTGCTTCCCTGGATCTGGATATCTGTTGTGTTCCCCAGATCAGGAAAATTTCAACTGTTATTTCTTCAAATAAATTTTCTGCCCACTTTTCTCTCTCTTCTTCTTCTGACATCCCTATAATGTGAATGTTATTATGCTTGAAGAAGTCTGAGTTCCCTAAGTCTATTCTCATTTTGCATATTCTTTTTTCTCTCACTTGCTCAGCTTGATTACTTTCCATTACTCTGTCCTCCAGGATGCTAATTCATTCTTCTTCTTCTTCTAGCCTGCCCTTTATTCCATTATTTTTAATTTAATTTATTGTGTTCTTCATTTCTGATTGGTTCTTTTTTATGTTTTTTACCTCTTGTTAAGGGTCTCACTGATGTCCTCCACCCTTTTCTCAGATCTGGTGAGTATCTTTATGATCATTCAGGCATATTACTTGTATTCATTTCATTTAGGTCTCTTGCTGATTTTGTCATGTTCTTTCATTTGAGACATATTTCTCTGTCTACTCATCTTATCTAACTCTCTGTGTCTGTTTCTGTCTGTTAGGAAAGTTAGCTATCTCTTCCTTTCAAAAGTAGTGGGCAGGCCATGCACTTTAAAAAAAATTTTTTTTTAATGTTTATTTATTTTTGAGAGACAGAGCATGAGCAGGTGAGTGGCAGAGAGAGAGGGAGACACAGAATCTGAAGCAGGTTCCAGGCTCCGAGCTGTATGCACAGAGCCCAATGAGGGGCTTGAACTCATGAGCCGTGAGATTATGACCCGAGCTGAGTCAGACACTTAACCGACTGAACCACCCAGGTGCCCCTACTTTTAACAAAGTGGTGCTGGTCCTTTGCCAGAGGGGATGTGCCTCCTCCACTGAGATGATGCCTGTGGGGGGCCACTGTGCAAAACCTGCACAAGTAGGGTGCACAGTTGCCTGCAAGTTGTACATGCCAGTCCTCTTGCACAAGGGACATGCAGCTGCCAAGACCAAGGCAGACAGGGCTGGGTGTGCCCTTAATGAAAGGTGACAGGCAGTTGCTGCCCTTGAGACTGAGGCCCCCAAAAGCAAGCAGTTGACAGATGCAGTGTTGGCAAGGTTTGCACTGGTGTTCTGGGGGAGGAGACCCGCAGCCCCTGGGACTGAGGCGGGCCTGGCTGGAAGGGGCAAGGCATGGTATAAGCAAGTTAGGTAGCTAGTTCTTGCAGGTGGCCAAATGTTTATGCTGAAGGGGAGTAAGGGAAATGGCACCTGCCAGTTCCTTTGCTCCTGGAGGGACTCCCAGGTAAATCTATCCCTCTGGGACACATTCTTTAATTAGTAAATAACTCTTCCTCTCCTATGCCCCAGGCACTTTTAAGACTGCTGCTTCTATGCTGTATCTCCAGGGGCTGTTTCGTGTGCTGTCTCTTTAAGTATGTGGACTCGGTTTCCTGTTGCCTTCTGATTTTTAAAGTTCAAGGCTTTAAGTCCTGTTCCTTGTGAGAACTCACAAAATTTGGCCCTTCTGGTTTTCTTTATTTTTTTTATTAAAAAAATCTTTTAATGTTTATTTATTTTTGAGTAAGAGAGACAGAGTGTGAGCAGGGGAGGGGTGTAGAAAGAGAGGGAGACACAGAATATCCAAAGCAGGCTCCAGACTCTGAGCTATGAGCACAGAGCCCCATGTGCCCATGAACCCTGATATCATCACCTGAGCTGAAGTCAGACACTTAACCGACTGAGCCACCCAGGTGCCCCATGGTTTTCAAAGCCAAATATTATGGTTATTTGTCTTCCCTGTGTATGCTCCCCAGTGTGAGGGTCTATTTCTCTCCCCTCTCCACCTGTGGCTTCCTCTTGGGGATGCTCTGCCCTTCCTACCCTCTTCCATGTGGCTTCTACATTTAGTCATGGAGTTTGTTCTACCAGTCTCTGGTGTTATTTATACCAATGTGAGTCTTAACTAGTTGTACCTATGGGACAAGGTGAGCTTAGGGTATTCCTGCTCTGCCATCTTCCCCAGAAATTGAAATATACTCTTTTTTGAGAATAAAAAAATTCCACAAAATTGTACTAGGAATATGTAAAACCAAAATCAATTATGCAGAATTAATTTCATACAGTTCACACAGGCTACATTCATTGACACTAATGCAACAAAATCAGAAATCAATAACAAAGGCCAAAATAATGTAGAAACTTAAAGAAAAAGAAAACTACAACATAAATCTTAGGTTAAAAAGGATATTTCAAGGAAAGTATGTAATATAGAGAACTGAAAAACAAGAAAGCACTATATATCAAAATTTGTGAGAAACAGGAAGTTTAAATGATCAAATGCTTTTATCATAAAGTAAAACTGAAAACAGTAAGTTCAAGCTTCAACACAGAAGCTAGGAAAAGAACAGTAGAGTAAACCACCTGCAAATAACCATCTCTGTCACCCAGAAAAAACAAGAAGGAAGAACACAAAAAGGAAACAATAGTAATTAATGAAATAAGCAACAACAAAAGATTAATAAAACTAAAACTGGCTCTTACAAAGATCAAAGTGATAAACTTATGATAAGACTAACAAATTACAATAGAGAAAAAGCTGTAAATAAAAGGGAGGTAACAATAAATAGAGATTTTTAAAACTACAAAAGAATGTTATGAATGAAATATGCTAATAAATATGAAAGCACAGACAAAATGGGATACATTTCTGAAAAAATATAAATTGTCATAATTAGCACAAAAAATTTTTAAATATTGAATAGACCAATAATCTCAACAAAAATAAAAGTTTAAACAATTTGTTTACTTTGCCGCCTCCAATAGAACCAGGCTTAGTTATTTTACAAGGTGAATTTTATAAAATTTTTAAGACACAGAAAATCTCTATTTTATACAAGTTATTGTGGAAAAAAAAAGAAACTGTGTGATTTACCTTATGAAACTAGCATGAAATGTATTTCAAAAGTAAATCTTCACTCCAAAATAAGATAAAAGCAAATCAAAAAGAGAAAATATGGGCTCATTTTACTTATGAACTTACATATGAGAATTCTAAATAAAATATTATGTAAATAAATCCAAAAGAATATTAAAAATAATTTGGGATGCCAGGGTAGCTCAGTTGGTTAGGTGTCTGACTCTTGCTTTCAGCTCAGATCATGATCTCATGGTTGTGATATCAAGCCCCACACTGGGCTCTGCACTGAGCATGGAACCTGCTTGAGATTCTCTTTCCCTCTCTCTCTGCCCTTACCCCATCACATGTGTGCGCACATGCAAAAATAAGTGAATAAACATTTAAAAAAATAATTCTACGGATTCAAGGTTTAGCATGAGAAAATCTATCAGGGTATTTGGCATATTACTGGGAAAAAACAGGAAATCATATCATTATTTTAATAAATAAAGAAAAATATCCAATAAAGCTCAGCATATATTTAGTTTGTTTTTAAAGAAAACTCTCAAAACTGGGAATAGATGGGAATATTTTTAACATAACAAAGACAATCTACCCAATAAAGTAGATCAAATTACAAGCAAGAGGGAAATTTTAGGAATATTGCATGAAAGCCAAGAATAAAATAAGGATGCCTGTTATTATTTAGATTAAAAAAAAAGGAAGTCCTTACAAATACAGTAAGACAAAAAAAGAAATAGTAGGTATTTGGAGATGCAGATATTAACTCTATACAGGACTCTAAATAAACCAACAGGCATTAAAATTAATATTAGGGCTCAATAATGTTGCCAGATATAAGGTCAATTCATAAAAACTTTACCTTTATATCACCAATAACCAATAGGAAAATATAAAATGTGCAACAAAATTTCTAAAACAGGTAAGAAATTTAATTTTTTTATAGTAAAACGGGCTCCTGTGTGGCTCAGTTGGTTAAATGTCTGACTTCAGCTCAGGTCATGCTCTCATGGCTCGTGGGTTCAAGCCTCACATTGGGCTCTGTGCTGATAGCTCAGAGCCCAAAGCTTGCTTCAGATTCTGTGTCTCCCTCTCTGTCTGTCCCTTCCCCACTCATGCTCTGCCTCTATCTCTCAAAAATAAATAAACATTAAAAAATAATAATTATTTATAGTACCACAAATTTTAACTCTGTTCAAGGACATAAAAGAAATCCAGAAGGAAAGAAAAGATTTTTACATGTGAGCTGATTTAACAGTCAGATAGGTTAACTTTTTCTGAATTAATATAAAATTTTGTTGCAAATTCAAAGTCATTCTTATACACCGCTAGTGAGAATATAAAACGTTACAACTCTTTTTCCATTAGTTTGGCAGTTTGTAAGAAAGATACACATACATTCACCATAGGTCCTAGCCGTTCCACTCTATTTATTTACCCAAGAGAAATGAAAGCATATGTCCATACAAAGACTTTATTTGTAAAAGTCAAGAACTTAAAACAATGATGATGCACTGCAATAGATGGTTGTTCTTCTGCTGGTGGTATATCTATACAAATGAATACTATCCAGCAATAAAAAGGAATGAGCTATTAATACACATACCAGAGAGAAATTCCAAAATAATTTTGCTGAGTGATTGAGCACAGCAAAAGAAGAGTACATACTGGATTTTTTTCCCATTTTTTTTAAACTCTAAAAAGACACTAACTGATGGGGATGGAAGACAGATCAGTGATTGCCTGGAAGGTGGACGGGTTTGAATCCCATTTCTGTCTCCTGAAATACTTAGAAAATAGGAGACAGCTTGAGTCAAACTCTTCTTGACACGCCTCCTTACCAGACAGTGTGGGATTAATCATACCCCATGCACATGCATACGTGTACACACACGCACACACACACACACACACACACACACACACACACACCCTACGCTCCACTGCCCTGTTTTGGTTTGTTATTGTTGTTGTTTTGGCATTTGTTTATTTTCTCTAAAGGAGCTTAATCCAGAACTTAACATGAATGGTATCATACAAGTCCCACTGCACTTGGTGCCATGATCTACCCAGAGTAAATGGTAACAGGTTGTTTGTTCCCTGGGGCATTTCTGGCATGAGGAGTCACCACTAGAAAAGACCCTGCTTCTGTGCTCCTTGAACCAGAGACCCAGTCTTACCATTTCTTATGTATCCTCTCAAAGGCACCTAACCCAGAGTTCTGCACACAGCTGGTGCTCCAAAAGTGCTCTTAACATTTTGAAACATGAAGAACAGCAATTGATTTTTACCACGTGAATCTGATTTGGACTACAACACTATTGCACCCGCTTGACAAACTGCAAACTGAAGACCCAGGGTGTATAGACAGCACCTGGCCTGCTTCTGGAAGAAGGGGCCTCTGGAACGACTGTTTTGTCAACTCAACAAAGAAACTATACAGGCATATAGACATATATAGCAATGAAATAGCTATTATAATGAACATGTAAAGATCAGTAGAATGGGCTAGAGTCTTAAGTGCCTAAAGAATGTAAGAAAGCATGAATCTATGAGCTGAAAATCCTAGGCTCAAACCCAGTGGTTCCACTTCAAACAGTGTGAGCTGGGGTAGATCATATCCTCTCTCAAAAGTTCAGTTTCATCTTTAAAATAGCTATATAACACACACAAATATCAAGCAATTTGATGCAATACATAATGTTTAATTAAATTATAAGGCTTGTGATCTAACCTATGATAGGTCACGTTTCTGCTCTAAGGCTGTTTCATCTTTAAACTAAGAGTAATATATATATTTATTATTTATATATATATTTACATGTATAAATATTTATATAATAAAAATATTTATTTGCTTATTTATATATAAATCATATATATATGATTATATATATATGTGTGTGTGTGTGTGTGTGTGTGTGTGTGTATATATATACTTTTAAGAATCCAGTGACAGAAGTATGAATATATCTCTCACTGGATTCTTAAAAGTACCATTAGCACAATATCTAGTATTTAACTAATTTATAGAGTTTACAAAGCAGTTTCATCTTAACTATCTAGTTTTACTTCTTTAACTTTTTTTTTAACCATCTAGTTTTGATCCTGAAAGCTTCACTGTGAGGTTAATATTATTATTCCCATTTTTGTATTACTCATTTTCCACTAGATTTTAAATTCCATGGGAGCCTGGACTTTGTCTTGTGTATCACTGTATCCCCAGAACCTAATATACTACCTGAAACATTGTGGGCACTTAGAATAACAAAAAAATTAAAAAATTAGGGCTCAGGGATATTGTGACTTGCTTAACCTAGGACCAACAGGAAGAGCTTTTCTACTTGAGCTCTTATAGGACAGAATAATGTTACGGTTTGATGCCTTATATAAGGAACTAGAAAGTAAAACCACTTCATTTATTCCATCTGAAACTGGTTTCGATAATCTACAACCAAATGGCAAGTAGATAATGCTAAAGGACCTATTAATATTTTTAATGAAATCACTTTGGGAATTATACATAGAAAAGAATATCTATCGAGAGATTTTTTTTCCTCTGTAATATATATTTAGAAGACATAGTTTCGAGACTTAACAAACAAAGGCTACCCATTTTTAACAGTGTTTTCAAAGCTTAGGGTATTACTCAAAACAAAAACTCTTACGCTTCCCTGAAGAGGAAATGAATACAAAGAAAGTAGCCAAATGTGACAGTGTAGGCTGGGAAGAGATATGTCCTTAAATAGGTAACTGGGAAGCAACAGATCACATAACAAACAGAGGAAATTTACTGGAGTTTTAATTTTAAAGCTAAAAAGCAGCTTGTGAATAACTTAAAAGTAACCTCTTTGTAGATAAGCCAAAACTAGTACTTGTTTTGTAAATATCTTGAAAGGATAAAGATGAAACCAGAATAAAGCCAGTGGTCACTATACAAGTTGAGTAAAAGTTAACATATTATGCCTATCGTGAGTTTTTTGGAAAAATCTTACTATCGACCTTCTCTGTGTTTATATCATCTCTTACCAACATATCTAATTTGTAGGAACACATTATTGAGGAATCTAATTTTTCCAAAAATGAATAACTGGGCTCATTCATGTTTTCGTGTTATTTCCCTTCTCAGTAACCTTACCCTAAGGGTTCAGTTAACCACAGTGCAGTGGCTCCTTTGTCCACCTGGTGGAAACACTTGGAATTGCAGGAATAGTTTTCAGAGGCGCAAACCCCTTTTAACACATAGCTAAAGGAAACCCAGATGTCCATTCACGTATTCAACAATTAGGATGTACTAAAAACAAAAAATGAGATGATAGAACATAAAGATGAATTTCAGTGGCAACAAAGATGTAAAAGGTTTAAAACTACATTGTATACTGATGTAGCAAAGGGTTTAAATGCAACTGTGAAGTGACTAGCTTATCACATTTAATTATTAAATCCAAAGTACTACATTCTAGCAATGCTTGCTCTGGTTGCACATCTATCAGCACATTAATTAAAGCCTTATTTCTTAAAATAGGATTCCAGTTTTTGTGAGATGAATTTAGCCCAATACACATCTCACAAAGATCATTTGTCTACTCCTGATGGTGTTTGGCCAGTTTGAGTACCTGTTGCAACAGATAGTTGCCGAAAGAAAGAAAGAAAGAAAGAAAGAAAGAAAGAAAGAAAGAAAGAAAGAAAGAAAGAGAAATAGAGAAAGAGAGAGAGAGAGAGAGAGAGAGAGAAAGATCCTGTGTTCTGATGAGCAATTAATACAGGATGAGCATTATTCATTTTTCTTGGATACAGCTCAATTTCACCATTCCTCAGGGGAGGAAAAACCCAGATTTGTTTTATTTTGCAACAACATAATCTAAAACACTCTAACCTGTGAACTGCAATGCTTCTTTTAAAACCTGTTGAAAACTGTGATTTTGCTGACTAGTTCAAAACAGTTGCAAATGCATAGTCTATAATTTAGGGCCTGAGCAAATTAAGACTATTTCCTGGCCTGCCCAAGGCCACAGAAGTTGCTATAATAGGCTCTGGAGCCAGTTTGCAAGGGGACTAGTGGATGCATGAAAGCTTTCTTAAAATGCACATTTTCTTTCTGTTTGTTTCTGTATCAGGAATACAGAATGAACCAAGAACCCATACACAGAACTTCATCTCTTGGTTAAGATGCAAACACTTGATTTAGAGACGCTTTTCTCTTTCAACCCAACTCTCATCTTGAAAAAGGAGGCACTCAGGGCACCTGGGAAGCTCAGTCGGTTAAGTGTCTGACTCTTTTTTTTTTAATATCTCAATTTTTTAAAGGCTTTATTTATTTATTTTGAGAGAGAGAGCACAAGTTAGGGAAGGGAAGAGAGAGAGGAAGAATCCCAAGCAGGCTCTGTGCTGTCAGCACAGAACTTAATATGGGGCTCAAACACATGAACTGTGAGATCATGACCTGAGCAGAAATCAAGAGTCAGACACTTAACCAACTGAGCCACCCAGGTGCCCCATTGACTCTTGATTTCAGCTCAAGTCATGATCTCAATGGTTCGTGGGTTCGAGCTCCACACTGGGCTCTGTGCTGAGAGCACAGAGCCTGACTGCAATTCTCTCCCTCTCTCTCTGCCCCTCCTCCACTTGCTCTGTCTCTCTGAATGAATGAATGAATGAATGAATGAATGAATAAATAAATAAATAAATTTAATTAATAAAATAAATAAATAAATAGAAATAAGAGGCACTGATGTGCTGGTCTATGTGTAATCAGCCAACTGGCTAAGGTGATAAAATGGCCACACCAGAAATCCACTTTCCAGGCAGTCTATTGAAAAGTTTCAGGCAAACTCATCCAGTAAAAACATAGCTACAGATACAAATAAGATTTAGATCCATATTCATTCATCCAGGATTTAAAAAAATTTTTACTCAAACATTTACTGAGCATATACCAGTAGCAGACACTTGGTCAGTTCTTGGGATACAATGAAGATTAAAATTGTACTCAAGGAGCTTCCTGTCTGGTAACTGAAAGCCTAGATTTTATTCTCACTGAGCTTCTTAGCACTGTCTGCAGACCCCTCCAGAACTGCCCTCTGAAGCACACTTTCTGGGTAATACTTTGCTTGGCTTCCAAAGGGCATATGGAAAGTAAGCCCTTCAATTAGTGGGAGAATCTTGCATAAAGAAAGAATTGCATTCATTCCATCCTGTTCACTGCCCATCTTTATAGAACAGAAATAGAGGGGAGGTGTTAGAAAAAAACAGGAAATAGCATGGAGAAAATTCCCCTCAAGAGGGCATAAAGGGGAAGAATGGAATTGAGAAACTATTCTCCTCTCAGGGCAAAGTGATCCCACTTCATGAGACAAATCTCCAGAATACCCATGCTCCAATTACCTCAGTACTCAGCCAACACTGTGAAATATCTCCTTAGAGCTGAGCTAGGTCCCCAAGTAAAAATGGTGAGTTCCAGACAATGGATGAGAAAGGAGGAGAAAAAATAAAAAGAGAAAGCAATCAGAATATAGCAAAGTTAAAGAGGAAATGAAGTGAGAGGAAGGGGTCGATAAAACAAGAAAGAGCTCAAGACAAAAGACAATTAGAGAACAGCCATTTGGACAAAAAGGAGAGAGCTCACACGTGAAAGAATGATGATGTACTAACATGGACCACCTTAGGTGCAGTGCTGGGACACCTACACTCAGATCATTGCCCTGGGCTTTAGTCTTCTGGTAGTATTGATTTGCTATTGTTGAGATATAGTCTAAACATAAATGAGATATCCTGGGCTTTCAAAAGTCACCATAGAAATATCATGTCCTCTGAGAAGCCTTCCCCAACCTCCAAGCTAAAGCATGATTCCCCTTGTGCTCTCTCTCTCTTTTTTTTTTTTTAATTTGAGAGAGAGAGAAAGAGCACTTGAGCAGGGGAGAGGGGTAAAGGGGAAGAGAGAAAATCTCAAGCAGACTCCACACACAGCACAGAGCCCAACGCGGGGCTCGATCCTGCAACCCTGGGATGGTGACCTGAACCGAAATCAAAGGTCAGAAGCTCAACTGACTGAGCCACTCAGGTGCACCCCTCTTGTCCTCTTATAGCACTAAATTCCGATCTGCTATAAGATGGAATTTCTCCTATTGCTCCAGTACTCCTATTGTAACTAGAGTACATCCCTGGGGTTGGGGGGGAGAAAGGTCTCAGTACCAAAAATCCTCAATCCAGGGAGTCACTAAAGATGGGAGGCAGACACCACCTACCTCTCATAGTGAGAGACTCCAGAACTGACCAAACACAGACACAGTCACCAGCACCACCACCATCCAATGAATCTAAGGGGAACCTGTAAAAAGTTCGATATTCATAAAGAGATGGGAACCTGGCTGACACTGATGGTGCAGAGCCTGCTTAGGATTCTCTTTCTCCCTATCTCTCTGCCCCTCCCCCATTCATGATCTCTCAAAGTAAATACTTTAAAAGAAAATATTCATGAAGAGAAAATATCACTCCCCCCCCCAGGGGAGAGGAGGATGGAGGCCTCAAAGAATCACCCTTAAAGTTCAGTGATGCTTATAAGAATTTTGTGTCCTGGTTGAACATAATACCCTGACCCAGTACCACTGAAATGGTGGAAGATGGAGAGAGAGGAAAAATAGCATGGAAAGGACTGCTAGGTGGAAGGCAGCACAAATAGCATGGTTTGGCATTCTCAGAAGTTACACACAATAGCCTCAGCCAGCCTGATGGATGATTAGGAAAACAAGATCCAGTCACCAGCATCACCTCAACCAACAAGCAACCAACTGTCACACATGGGCATGAGGCCATCCTAGATCATCTAGCTGACAACAGAAGCGGGAGTGAGTGTAGCTGAGATTAAACTACTCAGGCCAGAAAAACTTCCCAGCTGACCCACAGAAAAATTTTTAAAATTCATTCGGAAGCATTTACATATCTTTCCTAAAACATTTACTGCTGAGGCAATATGAGCAGGGAAGTACTGTAGGAACACAGAAGGCTAGTTATTATTATTATGTCCACAGAAGAAATCTCTTTTAATGGAGTATGCAGGAATGTGTAACCTTGGATGAATTCAGATCCACCCTGCCCTATCTTTTGATTCCATTAAATAAATATTTTTTGAAGGTGTAACAAAAACTTTAATAGCCATTTTTAGGAATCTCCTCTCTCTTTTTGTACATTTGGCTCTCAACTTCCTCTAAAACTGCCACACACACACACACACACACACACACACACACACACATAATTTGTTTATTGTATTCTTCTTTCTTAAAAAAAAAAAAAAAAGATTAAAAAGTTTGCTCAGCAGGGCCAATGTTGCTTTCTACAAAAAGACCAAACAACACATGATCTTCAAATCAGAAACTCCCAAATCTTTTCCTACACCAGCCCTGAAGTTAACCATTTTGGGGACTCAATTGCCTGGGAGTGAATGGGGAGTGAAGGAATCAGAGTTGGCAAGAAAAATGTCTCTCCCTCTGAAGCTTCCAGCTGCACATTCAGTAAAGACAGAACATTTGAAGTAAGAGCATAATCTACCTGTCAGAAACATTTTGATTTTGCTTAAATGCCAGGCAAACTGACAACCACTTTTTCCACAACTGAGAAGAATCTCCTAATGTGAGAGGCACTTGAAGACGTGTTAAAATTTTTGCAGCTATTAACACATTCCTAAGAAAAATACTGCTGGAGACACAAGAAAGCCAAGGATAACAATCTCCTCTTTCCAATGAAAACGTTTCGTCTGTTTGATTAAAGGAAGATAAATGAAGGGGCCAGGGCAAACTCACCTCACATTCAGTGCTACGCTTTGGTTTGCCTCAAGACCAAGTTGTCTAGCTTAGAAAAAAATGCAGCCTGTCTTCAAGTCCCTGCATTCCTGGAACACAGGAGCGGATGAACCACTCAGCATTCAGCAAAAGAGCCCAATTGGCTCTGACGGGCCTCATTCTCTGGCAATCTTTGCCAGGGACAGGCAGAATGGAGAAGGCAAGGCAGAGCCCTAAGTGTATGTGTCCTGCTTACACTTGTCCCTGATCCCAGGGTGTCAAAGAGAGGTGCAAGTGGTCCAAAGAGAACATAACCCTCTGGACCAGATGACCTGAACTCTGGTCCCAGCTCTGCAATGACTTTGATCCCCATGACTTTGATCATTGCTTTTGTGTCTCTGAGCTTCAGTTTTATCTTCTAGTCAATAAGAGAGTTGGTCTAAAACAGTAGCCTTCAAACTGTGAGTTATAGTCAACTGTGATACATAAAATCAATTTAGTGAGCTACAACAGGTAATTTTTTAATGTTTTTTTAAATTTATTTTTGAGACAGCACAAGCAGGGGAGGGGCAGAGAGAGGGGGACAGAGGATCAGAAGTGGGCTCTGTGCTGACAGGCTGAGCAGCGAACCCAATGAGGGGCTTGAACTCATGATCTGCACGATCATGACCTAAGCCAAAGTCAGACACTCAACCCAATGAACCACTCAAGTGCCCTCAACAGGTAATTTTTATAAAGATATGATAGGATAGGACAAGATAAAAAAAATACACTGCATCACATACTATTCCATGAAATTTCATTTCAGTTATTCGATTATGTGTGTGTGTGTGTGTTGTTAAATAAAGTCCTCTATGCATACTGTGTTTTTGAAAAAGTTTTGATAAGTACTGGGTTAACTGATCTTCTAGGTTTTCCCTAACTCTAGTCTTCTAGAGTCTGGTGAAACATACAGGCACCATTTGGATCAGCCTACATTCTGGGTCCATCCAGATCTTAGTATATTTAGTACTATTCAGTATGAACCTATTTTATGTGCATTGAACATAAATGAATAAACGTGTGTTTGTACACATGTACTTGTGCTTTTATCTCACCTAATACAGGACCTCTCCACATAGCCAGCACTAAAGTACAATGTGACTAACTATGGTAAAAGAAAGTAATATAAACCAATGGCCTTCAACACTGAAGGAATCAGTTGCCAGAGGAGCATCCTGGATGCTTGGGGCTGTATGTGCCTGACGCACAGGAGAAAACTGTGGGGGCCACACATATATTGCTATAGGCTAGTAACTAGTAGGAATGCTTCTGGGGGAAAACACCACTATACCATGGAAGTACTTGTTTGTAGAAGCAAGTTACATGGTTTTGTAACTTAAACACATTTGAAACAAGAGTATAAGCCTACAAAAGCACTAAACATGCCTAATTTATTCAATGTTTCTTCCCTTGTAGCCTTCACTGTGCCCAGGATATCCTAGATACTCAGGAGATATTTGTTGGGGTTCTATGTGACTTTGTTAGCCTGTGGGAATCTTCTGTCTCAGTAGCTTGGCCCTTTGTCTCTTGTAATGAATGGAGAACAGGAATAACTAAGATATCCATCCCACTGGCCAGAATCCAGTCACGTAGAGCCTACCTAACATAGAGAAGCTTGAAATAAACATGGGTATTCAATGAGCACTCTTGGTCTCTGTTAAAATGATCACTCTTTCCTTCTTAAAACACTTCATTAATTTGACTTCTAGGACACAACACTCTCTTGATTTTCCTGTTATCTCACTTGCCTGTCCTTCTAGGTATCCTTTGTGATTATTCTTGCTCTGGGTATGTCTTTTATAGATAGCCAATAGCTCAGTTTTTCAGCCCCTTTACATTTATTGTCATCATTGATATATTCAAATGTGTTTTTAATCATCTTACTTTTTGGTTTCAATTTGTACCACTTTTTCCTATGTCTTTATTCTTCGCTTGGCTGTTTTAACTTGAATTTTTTTTAGTTTTCCCCTACACGTTTCACTTTTCTCTCCCTATGGCTTTGGGATTTATATACTTTATTCAGTGATAAGCTGGAGCTGGTTTGTAGTAACTCATGAGTCAATTGTGCACATCTCTTCCCAGCTGCAAGTTCAGTGATGTTCATGTTGGTAGCTTAAAATTGGCCATGGTGGGAGTATTTACAGCACAGATATTAGCAAATGCCACAAATCAAGACCTTATTTTCAGAGAGAAAATTGTTACACATTTACGAGCCCACGACTATTACTTTCTTTTAGTGGTTATGCTCAAAATTTTGGTAAGCATAAGAAATTTAACAAAATATAAAATTAAGTATCTTGAATTCTTTCTGAACAACATAAAACTTTAGAATAACTAGTCTGCCCCCACTGCCTTTATAAACTACTGTTTTCCAAAATTTAAGTCCTGTCTTTTGTTTGCAACACCATAAATTATAGTTATTTTATTTTATACAATGTCTAATTTACCTACCTGTTTATCATTTTAATTCCCATCATTCTTTCTTATATCTCAGCCCATCCTTCTGATATAAGTCTCCTTTTTCTTGAAATATATCCTTTATGAGTTCCTTTAGAGCAAAATACTTGGTAGTAAATTCTCTTGAATTTTTGTTTATCTGTAAAAATTTCATTTTACCCTCATTTTTGAAAAGCGATGGCTTTTCATGATGATGATAGTTGTTATCTACCATCATTGTAAAAACCAACATTCCACCGTCTTCTAGCTTCCAATGTTGCTGTTGAGAAGACTGATGTCATTCTAATCGTTGTTCCTACACAAGTGACCCACCTTTTCTCTCTGGCTACTTTCTACACTTTCTCTTTGTCTTGGTGTTCTGAAGTTTTACTATGATGTGTTTAAGGTGGGTTTCTTTTTCTTTATTCTCTTTGGGCTATACTGTGTTCCTTGGAGGCATGTAGTCATAATTTTTTATTAATTCTGGAAAATTTACAGTTATTACTTTTTAAAAATTCCATCTCCTCCATTCTCTCTAGTATATTATTTTAAACTTCTGCTGTAAGACCTCCTCCTGTTTCTATCTTCTGCATTTCTCAATTT
Organism: Puma concolor; assembly: GCF_028749965.1. NCBI lineage: Eukaryota > Metazoa > Chordata > Mammalia > Carnivora > Felidae > Puma > Puma concolor. Next base: position 77,603,122 of record NC_141671.1, read on the forward strand.
TGCTAACATATTTTATATCACTATATGTCTGCTATATTCTAGGTAGATTTTTCACATAATTCCAGGTCACTAATTCTTTCTTCGATTTTGTCTAATCTGCTATTTTACTGATCTGTTGGGATATTGGAAATTAATGTATTGTTTAAAATTTATTCTTCTTTGGTTGTCTTTTGTTGCATGCTTGTCTTCATAATTGCATTCTTCTTGTCTTTAAATATATAAAACTTAGCAGTCCATGGAGGTCCAAATCTATTGTTTGTTCTTCCTAGCAACTCTCCTCCACAGTGGACTTCCTTCTAGTGCGTTTACATGTGAACTCATAGCTTGATATTATTCTTTGAAACTCTTATAGTCCTAACTTGGAGAAATGTTCCTCCAGAAAAAGTTCGGTTCTGCCTCAACTGGTAATCAATGGGTACATATGACCTAGAACTACCTCAGCCTTTCTAAGAGTTTAACTCAGAGCTAGAGACCTAGATTCAATTTATCCTCACTACTATTCCAATGCTTAGTATCCTCACAACAGTGTTGCTATAGTAACACAGGCTTAAAGGTATAGGAATGCATCTCTCCTGGCTCTCTGCAGAATCCGGCCCTTTCCCTACTCCCTCGACACCCTGCTGCTCCAATTCCCCTATTGCTCTGGCCTCAGTCCCCATCTCTGCAGTCTTGATCTCAGTCACCCATGCTTGATGCAGCCTCACTGAGTCTTCTGGCTGCCCTGAACCAAGATTAGGGGTGCTCATGTTATATGTCTCAGGGGAGGCAAACAAAATAGAATATAAGGAAAAATGCATTAAATTGGACAAAGAGCAACTCCCTCTGCCCAAATGGTTTCCTGCCCTCCCCCACCATGCCATTCCTAATTCTTATCTACCTGAAAAGCACCTATCATCTTTCAAAACTCAGCTTAAACATCACTTCTAGGAAGGCTTTGATAACCATACCCTATTTGTGTCCCTACCCCAGAGGGATTTAGGACTGACTATCTCCTTGCTCTGAGGTGGTTTCTTTTCTTTTTTCTTTCTTTTTTCTTTTTTTTTTAACTTTTAATTTGTTTTAGGAGAGGAAATGCTCAAAAAATTATGGACAACTATGCTTAACTAATAACAAATTTGAAAAACTGCTCCCATGTGCAACAAAATTACCAATACATTAAAGAGAAGTAATTGGGAATATTCATTTCTTACCAATTCATTATTTTACTAAATATATACTTAATTTGTTTTCAACCAAACTGTTTTTGACCACATTATCACTTACTCCTTTGAACCCTACTAAATCGCACGTGTATTTTTTCCATAGCATTTCCAACCTTTTATTTCTGTAGTTGTGCCCTAGAGTACTAAATTATTAATTTCTTAGAGGCAGTAACCATTTACTTCTATTCCCAGCCCGTAGTAGAAAGCCTAGTATTCATTATTCATTTAATATGATTAAACTAATGAATGAATAACATGCAGAATGATCCCTTTATGTCTAAACAAAGTATGCTAACTGCATCTCTGTAAGCAAACGGCTTTGTACACTACTGTTTATGATTTATAAAGCTGGATGCATGTGTTAATGTTAGATAATTGCTTGTGTATAAAAGGTCTTTGGACTGTTGTGAAAATGATGATCATGAAATTTAAAACCATGGTCACTTGCATAGTTCAGAGTTTTTACAAAAGAGCACCAAGGGAGAGAAAGTCGGTTTCCACTTCACCCAGATTTGTCCCCTCAAGGACCACAATCTGCCTAATTATTTATTACAAAAATATATTGAGCAACTATTAGAAGTTGGTGAGATGAACCTAAGTGAACTTCAAAAAGTATCAAAATGAATTTTAAGGCCCAGAAATTATCACATTTCACCTGCTTTGCCAAATTCTCCTTAATTCATTTCTTGCCAGTTTTCTTAAATGAATGCTTGTTTGGAGCCGAGGAAATGGAGGAGTTTGTTGTTTTGCCCAGAATTTACCTCAATAAATATTTACAGAATTGAATATCAATCTTCATTCATATTTATTCTGTTGATGTACTGCTTGCAACAATTTAATGTATACATTCTATTAAAAGCCATTAAAAGCCAAACCTAATAGTTAGGATCCTCCAAATATTGTCTATCACATTCAGTAGTGATGGATTTGGATTTCTAATTCTGCACAGATTCTATACTTGATGTCAACATCTTGTTAAGTATGGCTAATGACTATGTCTGGGTATATTTCTTTTAAACATATGTGACCATTTCCATACTGAAATGTCCAACTCACTAAGTGGAGGTAACTTAATATCATTACTATTTATCTCACTCCTAAAAATAAGTAAGGTGGTTGAATAAGTAGAAACTGAAGTAATCTTAGGTTGTGTACCAATGTTAGCAAATATGACAGAATCATATACAAATCAATTTGGGAAGCAGCAGCCAAACATTTTTTGGATTCTGTGATTTTCTATTTTTTTTAATACATTTATTTATTTTTGAGAGAGAGACAGAGACAGAGACAGAGCACAAGCATGAGCAGGGGAGGAGCAGAGAAAGAGGAAGACACAGAATCTGAAGCAGGCTCCAGGCTCCGAGCTGTCAGCACAGAGCCCAAAACGGGGCTCGAACTCAAAAACTGTGAGATCATGACCTGAGCCAAAGTCGGACACTTAACCGACTGAGCCACTCAGGTGCCCCTGTGATTTTCTATTTTTAAAACCAAATTCCATTTTATGCTATATAGTGGTGAGTGAACTGATAAATATAGAAGTAACACAGATCTGGTAAGATCTAATGGGCATGCCACCTTTCCCAGGGACTCACAGCTAGACTCAGGGGGAAGGTGTGAGAGATGATGAGAAAGAAGCCTATCAGATTGATCTGTGGAGGTTTTTTCATAATATACCTGCTAGACCCCAAGAAAATATGACCATGGGACATGTAAGAAAGATGGCCACTATTGTATGTTTCTCCACCTCCCATGCTTAAGAATTACCTATGTTTAGAATTTAAGCCATCTTAGGTAATGTTCAAGTGCACTCCATATTTCAATGGCCCAAATGAAAACTGACACACCAATGAACACCCTTTATAAAGAAGATACAATGGTCTCAGATATGATAGAATCCATACTATATACTGTATAGTTGGTATAATGGCAGCTTTCTCTGCTGACTAATTCTAGTTAGTCAGATAGCCTAGAAAACTTGATAGTCATTTTTCATGTCTAATGGCACCCAAACTTCTCCTTTACAGAAATCCCACTGGTCAGTATATATACTTAAGTTAGTGATGCTGTGCTTACATAGTGCTGATTACGTACCAGGCACCATTCTAACTGCTTCCATTGATGAGATTATTTAACCTCACAACGTCTCTATGGAGTAGGTACTATTATTGTCCTCCTCCTACAGATTAAGAAACTGAGGCTCAAAGCATAAGAGACTCTCAAAAACTGAGAACAAACTGAGGGTTGATGGGGGTGGGAGGGAGGGGAGGGTGGGTGATGGGTACTGAGGAGGGTACCTGTTGGGATGAGCACTGGGTGTTGTATGGAAACCAATTTGACAATAAATTTCATATTAAAAAAAAGAAAAAAGAAACTGAGGCTCAAAGGAGTTAAGGAGAGTATGCAAAGTCTCAAGGCCAGAAAGTGTTAGGACTTGGATGTGCAGTTGAAAATTTAGCACAAAGCTCCTTTCGTAAGAATACGATACAGAAACCAAATGTTTTCTTCTGTACCTATTGAACCAAAAGAACTATCTGAAAATGTCAGATGAAAAACATGATAATTCAGGTGATTTTAAAGACAGGTAAGGAAGTCAAAGTCCAGGAGAATTTAAATTATGTGGATTATCAACTTGCCTTGATTTTCTTTCTCTTTGGGGGCTTCTATTCTCTATTTATAAGAATAGGAAAGCTGGAAGAATCCATACGAAGTTAAAAACAAAATACACATTCCTGTTAAAACCTGGGGTGGAATCAAGTGTCTTAAATAATTGTTATTCTTCCCACAGAACTATTACAGAATGGGTCCTGAGTGACTGCATGGTGAATAGCATATGGTTTCTCCCAGTGGATAATCATTGGGCATCCAATCCTTGCACCCTCAGTCTGGGTTCTTTCTCTTCATAAAATGTCCAAGACATGCTCCAGGTTGGCAGTTTGAGCCTGCCCAGATGCTAGACAGCGATTTTCATGCTGACCTCCTTCTGTTGGCATGTTTATTGCATTAATAGTATTTGTGTTTTTCAGAGTTCATGAGCCATTGACACAATTACAATTATACTTTAAAATTTTCAGATATCTCCAGTCACGTGGACAATAACTTCCACATACCAGATAAAGCTCTGTCCCACAGCAGTTTCATGTAAGATGAAAGAGGCAGAGTGAGTATGGTCAGGAACAATTCCAGTGCATTCAAATGCCATCAAGATACAGTATGCACATATATTTTAAACTATATGCAGTCATTATTATTGCTAATGTTATATATTGTCTTGCCTTTTCTTTTCTCACCCAGTATGAACATGAAATGCTTAACATCTGTCAGGTTGTCTGGAAAAGGAAGGTTCAAATCACTCATTTTCATAATAATCTACTGCAGAATCAATGTTAGAAGATACTAGTACAAAAATCAACACATAAGCAACAAGTGTGAACAGTTCCTGGTAAACAGCCTATAATGCTGAATTTCTGCATAGGACAAAATTTATATTCAAGATGACAAAGCAATAAAAGAAGAAATCTTTATGGATCTCAGCCTTAGATGGATCATGAGGGAGGGAGGAAGGGCAAATACTTTAGACAAGACAGAAAGTAATGGAAAAGCATTTCTAGCTCAACAATGTTTTGAGGGAGTTGAGCTCAGGAAACAGATTTCTGATGGACTAGCAGTTGAGTCAGCCAAACAATCAAGAAGAGGTAATCAGGAGAGGCCATTTTGTCCTTCATTCTGTTGGAGGCAAAACCGTGTTGACGTATAAATGCGCCTCCTGGTTTCCAATTGTTGTTCTCACTCAGCAATGAGGCATGAAGCCTGAGAAACCACAGATATTTGGATCTAAGAAGGTATTTTATTTCCCCCTCTCCAGGGCTGAAGAGTGGAAAATACACAAGAGCACTTTATCTTAGTCTTACAAGGTCTCATAGACCTATAATCCTCTTCCTCTGAGCTCCAAGTTCATCAACTTGATCTGTACATAATTCTATTATCAAAAGAGGTTCCCTGGTATATACATCCCAGGCCAGGAAGATGAGTGGATTTCTTCCCTCCTCATAGACCATACACCTTACCCATCTAGCTCTTCGGTTGCCAGAAACAGACCATCTTAAAGCAGCAACAATCTCTTTGTCTGGTTATTTAGCCTTCATGCCTTGTTTAAGTTTCTCACTGAAAAGAAGAAAAATGGTCCTCACCCCATCTAACACACATTCACACACATGCGCGTGCGCGCACGCACACACACACACACACACACTCACACACACACACACACACTTTTTCTAAAATCTCCATATCATCTTAATTCCTTCAGGACTAAGTCAATCCCAATCTCTTCCAGGGGGCCAAGGGGCAAGGGAGTGAGATAGAGCAATGAATTCAGGGTTTCCCAGCATGGTTTTTACTTTCCTGAATCCTTAGAGACCTCCCTCCCAACTTTTTCCCAGCTGTAGTTGGAAGCTGTAACAGATCCAGAGACCATTTTAGAACCTCATTTGTATTGTCCTGACACTTAGGAATCCAGTTTCTGTTACAGGGATGTCATCAAAGTTGGTGGGCTCAAAACATGACCTACTTTTTAAAACCCATCTGTTAGGAGCCTATAGATTTTCTTGGTTTGTTTGTTTCTGGCTGTCTCCAGAAAGAGCAACAGCAATGTTCTTACTTTCCAAGCCCATCCCCCAAATAACAATCAACTGAACGTGTACCACACAGAGCTAAATACCTTCCAAATATGCAGTAGGCAAAAAGCAAGCAAACAAACAAACAAAAAACAGTGATTTCCCTTACTCTGGTAGGTGAAGAGTAAGGGCAGGAGGTAGTGGTCAGTTTAATTTATGCACATCTAGGCTATTTCCCATTAAAAACTCACTCCAGACCAGACAGCAGTATTAGAAAGCAGAACACAAGTTTTACCACATAGCCTGCCAAGCTTTTGCCACTGTTGGGGTCATGAGGTTATGGTGCCCTCTAACAATGAGGTTTGCAATACCATGTGGCCAAAGGAGAGGGATTTGGGGACTGTAGGCTAAAGATAATGTACTCCTTCACATAAGCCACTATTGCCCTCTGATAGTAGCTCTTAAATTGCTCTCTCAATTGATTTTACCATAGCTCAATGGCTAAATGAGTGCATGTGTGAACACACACAAAATGAAACCTCTATGTTTCTCAAAGATAACCATTCCTGGATTGGAATAAAGCTATAAATAGGGAAGGTGAAAGGAATGAGGGAGGGAGGGAGGGAGACAAAGAGGAAGAGACACAGGGGAAGAGTGAGGGGGGTAGAAGAAGGGGAAGAAGGAAAGCAGGAATTAAAAACAGGGCATTCATACATAATGGCTATTTAGCTAAATCCTGCATGTCTACCTAAAATCAGATATCAGCTTCTATTAATATTCAATTTCATGTCAAGCAGACCCCAGCCCAGTTTTAGCTACTGACTCAGTAGTTCACTGTAATATGGTTTGGGATACCATTTTATAGTCTTTTGATTAAAGCCCAGCCTCCTCATGATCCTGTCTTTAGTTTGTAATTCTGTAGAGAATCTTCCTTCTCTACAACTGACCCCATACTCAACTCTACTTTGCCACTCTTACAATTAAAACCTGCCAGTGGCTGGCTCTGCCTGGACCACTGGAAAAAGTTCAGAGTTCATGGCCTGACATACAAGGTCCTCCGCATCTGGCTCAAATCTTCAATTTCAAACTTATCTTTACTATGCCTCAATGTTTGTGCTCACAAAATGGCTCTTCCACCTCTCGGATTTTATCTGTATTTTAAGTAAGAAGAAGAAAAGTAGAAGGGAACAAGAAGTGAAAAAAGTTTTCCTGTACCAGGAAAATAAAAACTTTTTAAGAAGTCCCTAGACTACATCAATTTATACCTTATTGGCCTGAAGTGTTCACAATGTCACCAACAGCTGCAAAGGAGTTCAGGAAGGCAAATAATTCTCAAAAGACAACTGAAGTTCTGATAGCAAGGGAGAAAGGAAGGATGGTTATTGGGTAGGCAACCTGCAGAGCCCAAAGCCAATAGTGTGAACAGGTTACAATGTATTTTGGTAACAAAAATTAGACAAATACATAAGTGGTGCAGGGCCAAGCTCTCCATAGTAGCTTATGAAGTTACATAGGCTTTTGTTATAACAAGTCAACTCTAGACAGATGGGATATAAAATTGTTATATCTAAGTATAAATATTACACCTAGATATTACATCCAGATATAAATATTTTTATATTTACTACATCTATATGTAAATTTTTTTATAATCTTTTTGTTCTCCTTTCTGAGTTCTGAGACCAAATTATGAATTGTTAAGAAATAGAAAGTGATGTATCAAAAGGGTTAAGTCACCAGAACACTGACTCCTCAACTATTCTTTCTAATTAAAAGAAACTTAAGGGCGCCTAGGTGGCTCAGTCGGTTAAGCGGCCGACTTTGGCTCAGGTCATGATCTTGCGATCCGTGAGTTCGAGCCCCACGTCGGGCTCTGTGTTGACAGCTCAGAGCCTGAAGAGTGTTTCAGATTCTGTGTCTCCCTCTCTCTGACCCTCCCCCGTTCATGCTCTGTCTCTCTCTGTCTCAAAAATAAATAAACGTTAAAAAAAAAAGGAAACTTAGTCCAAGGGTAAAACTGAATATCAAAATTATCTAGCATTTTAGCAAGTAGCTTGAGCCCTGGCACATTAAAGTGACTGATATTTTTGTGTTGAGTCAACCAAAAATGACACAAACATTTACATAGCATCGGTCCAAAGGGAAAGAAGCAGAACTGGTCTAAATCAGTTTCTACTTGGGAATTTACATTAAAGTGGAAAATAAACACATGGGTGGTATTTCTATTTTATTTAAAGTTTATTTATTTATTTTGAAGGAGAGAGAGAGCAGGGAAGGGGCAAAGAGAGAAGGAGATAGAGAATTCCAAACAGGCTCCATGCTGTCAGTGCAGAGCCCAACGTGGGACTTGATCCCATGAACCGTGAGATCATGACCTGAGCTGAAATCAAGGATCAGATGCTTAACTGACTGAGGCAGGGTAGTATTTTAAAAAAATTATCCTTAATCACTTTCAGATAGATCATCTCTAGGGATGAGGATGGGCAGGAACAATTGTGTCTGCAATCCAACTGGCAAGTCGAGTGAGTCACATTCTCTAAGAACTCTGGTAAATGACGCTGAACTGTTGCCAGGTGAAGGAAATGGAGTTTTTTCATAACTACATTGAACTGTGTGGCAGAGTTCCTTAAAGGAACTAAGGAGAAATCTCTCCTGGGCTTGGCACCATCAAAGAAGTTTCCCTTCTTTCTTTCACTCCAGTTGAGTACCGATTTGGGCAGGCATCACTTTTTGGTCATTTTACTTTTGACTTATGCACTGTCTTCTCTTTAAAACATAAGCTCCCAGAGTTCTGAGGTTTTTGTTTTAATTTTAGCATGCTTCTGAGCCAATCCCAAAGATAAGCGTTCCATGCCCAAACCTGAAGAAATAGTAGAGTTCAGGGACAGTTCAGGGGCTCAGCCTTCCAAGTTGAGACTGACTTGCCATGTGGGTTTCAAGGCAATTCATCTCTCTCGTTCCATTCATTCATCTCTGAAGTGGGAATAATAGTAGCCATCCTCACTTACAGCACCGTTTCCTTTTTCATTAAATATTTATTAAGCATCCACATGCATGACACAAAGTTGTATAGGCTAAACCGGACAGACGCTCTCTCTGGCTTTAGAGAGCTCTCATGATGCAAAAGATAGGCAGAATCTCAGCACATAAGTCCAGGGCAGGAGTGTGAATATTTGCGTGAGTGAGTGAGTGTGTGTGTGTGTGTGCGCGCGCGTGCACTGAAGAACAAAAGCTGGAACCACATCTTGTTTGTCATCTTTATAACCTCAAGCGTTTGCCTTGATTTTAGGTTATCTTTAACCATTAATATTTGGAAATATATTTGAATTTCAAAACCTTTGGGTTTCACACTACAGCATAACCAGATTATATCTCCTTTTCTATTTGCACAAAGGGCAGTCGCTACCACATGCCCAGAAGGTATTCACGTAACAGGTACACAAGATAGCCCCCATAGAAGAACAAGGAGCAAACATTCATAGCACCAATGAGATTCTCATGCATTGGTGTTACATGCATTCTCATAGCACTAGGGCGTTATTCTTTATGGTAGAGGTCAACACAAGACTGAATTATAATGGTTATTTCTGCTAAGAAAACACTTTCTCCAGGAGAAGAAAGCATTGAGAGAAGTGGTAACTGAGAGGGTGCAGAATGAAAGTTACTGTGTATAATATGCATCCAGCTATGAAGCTCCAGCCCTTCCCATTAACCTTGTGTCAATCTGTATTATTAAGAGACAGTCAATTAGGCGAGGTACATTATAATTTTTTTTTAAGCAAGCAATAGTTGGACGTTTTCATCTGGGCCCTAGCTGAGTTTCCCTTGTTTGCTTAATCTGGGCTTTCGGTCTTCCTGAAAGATGAAAGGCTGCCATTTTAGCCTCAATGCCTCATAATATGTGCGTTAAACTCAGCACTGCCTCATTATTTATTAATGTCAAGTTATTATACTTCAGTGGAGGATGGGGGCCAGAGCCGCAATGGTGACAGATGTTCCAACAGATCAGCTTATATAATGAGAAGTTGGGCCAAATCTGTCGAAAGAGGTGTTTTTTTAAAAAACACACTGACTTCAAAGAAATGAGTTGTGGCATCTGTAACATCTATGGAGCAGTGCCAGTGAAGGCGAGTGGGTCTGCAGCCGGGGGGCACAAGTCATGCGATTATTGGAGCTTGCAGTGCAGTGACTGGAACAACATCTGGGCTGCAGCAAGCTGGCCAGGACATTTAAAAAGAGCTCCTGCGGTGCCTCAAACTTTGATTTTACAGAGCTGTGGGGAAAGAAACAGGCTGCATTCAAAAGCTCATGTGTTTTGGCTCACACATTTTGTCCTCGGTCACTGTGGAGGGCCCCACTCAGCTGGGGGATCTCAGGGACATTGTTGGACAGTCATTCTCTATCTACTCCACTAGCTCTAAGGGTTTGTGCTGGGGTTGGGCAGGTGATCCCCAAAAAGAGGATAAAATAAGAAATACCTCTTGCCAATCCATGAATATGACACTTATTCTTTCACAGCAAGAAACTCTCAAGGGACGCATTTGTGCAAGAACTTGACACTTATCAGTTGGTTTTGGATAGTATGTCAGTTGGAAACTAAATAGCGTAGTGTGTGTGTGTGTGTGTGTGTGTGTGTGCGCGCGCGCACACGTGCATGTGTAGTGAGGGAGTGAGATTATATTCTATAGCTAAATATTAAGAATATCCATTTCCAGTATCACAAGGTTCAAAAAAACTTTTTCCCTGTTCCTCTTCTAGAATATTGATTTATTCAACAAATATTATTGTGAAACTATCATGTGTGACATAGAATAGACAGAGCACTGGACAGAGAAAAGGTCTGAGAATGAACTGTAGTAAGTGAGCCTTGCTTACTGCTCACATGTTTGGAAAGCATTTATGAGGTGCTCTGGAAACTCTGAAGTTCTCTAGCACAGTGCAGGAGGCGGGGTAGCAGGGTGACGAGGAGCATGGTTTCTGGAGCCAGAACCCTTGGGTACAAATCCTGACTTTGTCACTCACAAGTTGTGCTACCTTGGGTACATTATTTAATCCCTCTTGGATACTCAGTGTCCACATCTATAAGATGGGGGTGAAAATAATAGTAATAATAGGTTTGTCGTTAGGAGCAAATGTGTTAAAATAAACATGATGCATTTAGAATTTTACTTGGCACATACAAACGATAAGTAATTGCTCCTTTAAGACACGCATGTGCTCACACACACACAAACATGAAAGGTGTTATTTCAGAACTGAAGCCATCAAATGTGAAAACCAAAACTTCCCACTCTCATTTCTGCATCCTTCTCTTTTCAGCCCTCACTTGGCCAAACTCTGTCCTGGACTTCCCAATTCCCTTGTTTTTCCAACTTTCTGTGTATGTCTTTTAATCAACGTAAGCTTCCTTTGCCAACCTTTTATGTATTATAAAGTTTGGAAGCTTTCTACTCCCAAAACACAAGCAGCAGCAGAGCCCAAAGGGCGTGTTGTACATATAAAATAGAAAAGGAAAAGTTAGCAGGGGAGCCTGGAGAGAAGTCACTAGGTAGAGGAAGGCCTGGGGCTAAGGATTCTGAAGTTAAGACTCTGACTTACTAGTGCCAATGAACATTCAAGAACCCTTGATAAAGTGGGCTTTGGAGCAAATCAGACCCGGTATGAGTCCTGCCATGAGTACTCACTAGCTGTGTAACTTTGGTAAATCACTTAATCTGGTTGAAACATAGTTTCATGTAAAATGGGGGTCATAATATTATTTCCTTCCTAGCACATTTACATAGACAATATGATATAAAGTAGGTAAAGGACTTAGTAGAGTATCTGCAACATCGTAAATGCACAACAAAGAGCAGTTGTGATTATTACCACTGGCCACCCACCAGTTTGGGAGGAGTGTGGGGAAGGAATGGCCTGCACCGGAAGAAGGAAGAGAAGAAACCTCCCAGCTCTCTGCCTTTCTTCCTTCCAAGTCACAGATGCTTAACAGTGCCTGACAAAGCCTACTCCTCACTGCTTGATAGAAAAGGGGATGCCAACAAGAAACCCGAGGCTGTTTACTCAGGAAAAGAGACATACCTATAACAGAATCAACACGAAGACCAAATATCAAAGAACTTAGGAAGAAGATGCCGTTTTTTAAAGGTCGATGAGCACAGTTCTCTGTACCTGAAAAAAACAAGGCAAATACACCAACAGAGCTGGAGGAATTAAAGAATAACTTTAATAGGACCATAATCTTCATGGGCTAGTGCATTTGTTCCGATCTCTAAAAGTGACATTCATCCTGGTGGAACAGTTCCATTCACATATTTCAGGAACTTTCAGAATCATCTCAATGTAGAAGCCCATAAATGAGTCACTTTCAAAACAGCACATTTTTTTTTTTTCTTCAGCACATTTTCTTTTCTTCTTATAAATTCAGTAACAGCAGAAAGAGATCCTATTCTCTGGAAGCCACAATGATAATCCTCCTAATCCAACCTATTTTCACTTCGGTAGGAAAGATGGTGTCAGGGCCCAGCAGATTTTTCTTGAAGTTATGGTGGGTCAGCTAAACAGACACTAAGTCCAGCTTCCTCTTTGATAGCTCCCTTTTCCCCTTATCTAATGCCAACTCAACTTTGCCTTTTATTGGATTTCCATTACTTCAGTGTTCTTCATGGAGACTCAGGTTCTGTAACCATTACAGCTGATGGTAGTTTAGTACTTTAAACGTCGTTAATTAACTCACTGCATCACACAGGCCAGGCACATTTCCATCAAAAGTTGCTATCTTGTCCTTCCAGCCTAGAAACCTTGGCAAGGTGCCCTCTTGAAAGCCTAGATTGCATCTAAAACCATGTGGCAGAGAGAGAAGCCAAAGATGTCCGTCCTGGGAAGACTCAGGCTGGGAAGCAAGCTATACTGTCCAAGCAATAGGGGACCAGCCACACTCAGAACTGCTCCACTGGCCAGCCCACAGGTCTCCCCACTTCTCTGATCAATTTTACTTGCCTCCACACCGCTTGCCCCATCCTGACCCCCTCCACTTCTATTGCAGTGACAAATAAATCTAAAATCCAATTTCAACTGTGTCTTGTTTTCAAAATACATGCAACTCAAGCACACCAGGTCTACCTAAGGCTCATCATAAACCAATAATAATTTTCATAATATATAAAAGAAATTCCTCTTTTCTCCAACAATTATCCAATGATTGTCTTTACGGGAATTCATCTTGAGTCACACCATTAGCTGCCCTTAAGGATAAATAGACTTGTTTTTATCCTTTAACTGATTAAGTGTTATATGGCTACTACAGTGGATATGAGGAAAGAAGTAAAAGATGTTAACACTAAGTACCTGTTATGTGTTAGTCCCATTAAGTGACTTCAAAAACTTTAATTCATATCGTCAATATAAGGCTAACAAGTTCATAACAATGGCTGCTACTTTTTTTAACTGATAAATGATATTTAATGATCTCTGAAGTAGTTTTTAACAAGAAGCTAAAGATGTACTAGCAATTAGTAAGTAAGTTGCAGCAGGTGGACTTTTGCTGTTTTATTCCTGTTCATTGCCCTCCATTCTGCTGATGTGTTCAACAGATTCTGTTCCCTCTTACTCAGCAAACACTCCCAGTAGGGCAGCAGACTTTCTGCTAATATTCCAATTTGTCTTTAATTTATAGATAAATAGTACTTTTTAAGAGATTACAGTGATCCTGTGTTCTGGTTCTATGAGTTGCTCTTTTCAGTCCTTACTTTCCTAAAGGGAGGATGTCCTTTTACCTCCAAGTCCCACACAGGTCCTTGTAAGGATCTCCATGCTCATACTTCTCCTCTTCCCGATAATTCTAGAGTAAGACTGCATATGTTCAAGTGTTTAATAGAATTCAATTAAATCCCCAAATCACGGGACTCTGGTTCTCACAGATTGAGAACCACGCTAATGTTGATAGCCACTAGACCCTTGCAGCCGAGCACTTGAGATGTGGCTGATGTTATTGCAGAAGCTCAAACTTAACCAAAGTTTAAATTTAAAAACAGAAACCATGTAAAATATTTTTTCATTAAATAAAATTTTATTGTTTTGGAAGGACTACGCTGAAAATTTGGCATCCAAATTGAGATGTGCTGTTAAGTGTAAAATCAACACTGGAGTTCAAAGAATTAGTCAAAAAATGTAAAATCTCCCATTAATAATTTTTATATTAATTATGGGGCTCCTGGGTGGTTGGTTAAGCATCGGACTTCGGCTCAGGTCATGATCTCACAGTCTGAGTTTGAGCCCCACATCAGGTGAAGCTCGAGCCCTGCTCTGGGTGAGCTTAAGCCCCACTCCACGCTCCACACTCTTTCTCCCTCTCTCTGTACCTCATGGGATTCTCTCTCTCTCTTTCTGCCCCTCACTCTGTGCTCTCTCTCCCCAAAATAAATTAATTAATTAAAAAATTAATTATGTTAATTACATGTTTAAATAATAATACTTATGGGGTGCCTGGGTGGCTCAGTCGGTTGGATGTCTGACTTTGGCTCAGGTCATGATCTCATGGTTCATGAGTTCGAGCCCCACGGGGAATGTGCTGACAGCTCACAGCCTGGAGCCTGCTTCGGATTCTGTGTCTCCCTCTCTCCTGCCCCTCCCCCGCTTGCACTCTGTCTCTCTCTCAAAAATAAATAATAAAACATTACAAAAATTTAAATAATACAACTTAGGATATATTGGGTTAAATAGAATATTTTATTAAAATTGAGTTCACCTGTTTCTTTTTTTAATTGGCCACCACCCCACATTTAAATTTACATACGTGGTTCATTTTATATTTCTATTGGGCCGTGATGTTCTAGAAAATAATTATAAAGAGAATGGAGAGTAGTTTCTACACTGAAATGCAGGGAGAGAAGGATAGAGGAGGGAAAGATGAGAAACTACTAATTTAGCCCATCTAACCATATGAAAAGAAAATAATTTTATTTGAGATTAAATCCCTGGCCTACAATTTCCTATAGGTTTAGTTTTCCACTCCGTGTTCCTAATTAAAACCCTGCATGGGCTACTTCCAAGTGATGAGATTGCTCTGTGAGACCCTGGCTACTCGGTGGCTGGACATGACACACACCCCCTCCCCGTATGAAAGTGCTTAAAAATGGTATAATAAACGCAGCTTACAGCAATGTCATTAAACGTTCCCCTCCATGGTATCTGTGTGGAGCTTAATTAGATGGAAGGATTACAGAAAAGTTTGTGTCATAATGATTCCTTAAAGTGAAACTGTAGATCAAAGTTCACCACTGCCAAATATACAACTTGAGAACAAACTCAAGTGCTGCTATTAATCATGGTTTCTGGGGATTTGATGACACAGATTAAACTGCTGTAAAGAATACTGCTGTGCATCACATTCTTGCAACTGTCATCAACACTTCTGCCAAGTGTTCACAGAGCAGGAAGGAAAGCTGCTCAGCATTTACTGGAGGTGCCTCTTTCTCCGAGCTTAGTCAAAAATCTGGGCACCAGGTTTAAGTTCATGACAACACCTCCGAGATATCTGTAAAGCCTCTGTTTTCTTAGAAGCTAAGGGAAGAAGTCTTGGAGAGACTGAGAGAGCATGGGTCGGGGGGAAGTAAATTGAGAGCAGATATCACCATTAATTTCATTTCCATTGAACTTTCAATCAGATATAAGACTTTCCATAAAGATTCTGTAAAAATATTTTAATAATTTATAATATACTGTATTTCAAAGATTTGAGGATATGTGACTTTTTTGTTACATTTTTAACATCTTTCAAACAGAAATGTTTCTTAGAGTTGATGGCATCTTACAGGGAGTGGCTATAATAAGGTCATTGCTGCCTGCATGTTGTGTGCCCATTTAGCCATGCTGCTCCTACTTCAATCACTTTCTTTGAGTTCTGTGCACTGTTCGAACAACAAAGGTCAAGTTTAACTGCAAACTAAAATGTCTTTAAGATTACATAGGGATACAACATTGAAACAAAAGGCTATTGTGCACACAAAAAGTCACACAGACAGAAAGGTGGGGCATAAATTTGACATTAGTAAAGTCATCACTGGAAGAATGACATCAATTCCACCTGTCCTTACAAAGCAACAACCAAGTGTTTTATGGGACTGAACAAGTAGAAGAAGCCACCTTATAGTATGTCGAAGACATGTTAAAAAAAAATAGCCTATTGCATACCAAACAAAGCAATGGACAGAGAAGAAACTGCCAAGCAACAAGAGACTGGTGTGATTGATTCCTGTGTTGTACAAGACTGTGGATAAGGCCTTGTCTCAAGTTTCATTAGCATCATATTTTTGTTCATAGTCATTCAAACACTGACATGTTAGATTATGAAAATTTAGATATAGATTAGATATAGGTATAGAAAGATATAGATAGATATAGATAGATAGATATAGATATAGATATAGATATAGATATAGATATAGATATAGATATAGATATAGATATAGATATAGATATAGATATAGATATAGATATAGATATAGATATAGAGGTAGATGGGGGGCAATGGTAAAGAGCTTGTGCCCTCAGTTTGGGCCCGAGTGATATGCTCATAAAGGACTTCTTGTCTTTGGCAAATAATAAGTTGTCTCCTGCTCTTCCTTCTAACACAGAGGATGCTTGGATGAAATTTATGTATTTCCTTATTTAAGTAATTATTTTAAAATATTAATCATGTGGTTTTAAGTTTATTTATTTTTGAGAGACAGAGCATGCGTGCAAGTGAGGAAGGGGCAGAGAGAGAGGGGGAAAAAAAGAATCCCGAGCAGGCTTTACACTGTCAGCTCAGGGCTCAACACAGGGCTCCAACCCACTATCTGTGAGATCATGACCTGAGCTGAAATCAAGAGTTGGACACTTAACTGACTGAGCCACCCAGGCACCCCTGAATCACTTGGGTTTTTTATAGGTGAGCAACACTCAGTTACAGAAATGATGAAACATCCCGTGCTCTCTTGCCAGTAAATAAAATAGTCTTTCTTCCTTACTTAAGATCTAATAGACCATAGAAACTTACTAAATAATCTTGATAAGCTGTCATGATTGCCAGGAGAGTCAGATGCTCGCTAGTAGATGACAGATAAGAATCAAACACACACCAGTTGCATGTGTGTGTCAGGCTCATTTGTTCAGCCAGCTATATTTGTTTGCTTGTTTGTTTTAAATTTCTCTAACATTTATTAATTTTTTTAATGTTTATTTGTTTTTAAGACAGAGAGAGACAGAGCATGAACGGGGGAGGGTCAGAGAGAGAGGGAGACACAGAATCCGAAGCAGGTTCCAGGCTCTGAGCTGTCAGCACAGAGCCCAACGTGGGGCTCGAACTCACGGACCGTGAGATCATGACCTGAACCGAAGTCAGACGCTTAACCGACTGAGCCACCCAGGCACCCCTAACATTTATTAATTTTTGAGAGACAGAGCTTGAGTGGCGGAGGGGCAGAGAGGCAGAGAGAGACACAGAATCCGAAGCAAGTTCCAGGCTTTCAGCTGTCAGCACAGAGCCTGATGCGGGGCTCAAATTCACAGACCGCAAGATCATGACCTGAGCCAAAGTCGGACACTTAACCGACTGGGCCACCCAGGCACCCCATCAGGCTATGTTTCTAATGCCACACTCTGGCAGTCGCACAAGAAACATTCCCCATGCTTTCCTAGTAAAGCAATTTCACAAATGTACTTGGCTTGCAATGAGACACTTGGGAAACCAGTGCAATCCCCGTTATGTGAGGGGCAGCAGTATAGTGTGCCCAGGATGCAAGTGAGTGTGTTTAAGTTTTAAACTTAAAACTTAAAATCAAGACCACTTGTCTTCCTTCCTTTAATTACATTCTTCCTAGTTATGCTCTCAGAGCACCACTCTTTTCATGGAGAACACTTACACTCTGGTGATTTTTATATTTATTTGAGTTGATTAATGTCTCTTTCCTCTGCAAGGTCATACGCTATGTGTTCAGGGCAATTCTGTGCCCTATTCACCACAGTATTCCTAGTTCCTAGAATGATGCCTGATTCACTAATGATATCCAATAAGTATTTGTTAATTTGTAAATTAAAATTGATAATGGAGTTCTGAGGCCACAATTCATGTTAAAAGAAGATCAGGCAATGACATCAACAATCTCAAGATTTAAATTTCAAGCTGGTGGAATTTTCCTTCAGCTAATACAGCTACAAGATTGGAGAACTTTGGCACTAGGTATTTTCCTTCAAGAAACATGTTGATACTGGGGTGCCTGGATGGCTCAGTTGGTTAAGCATCTGGCTTCAGCTCAGGTCATAATTTTATGGTTCGTAAGTGTGAGCCCCCCACTGGGTCCTCTGCTGTCAATATAGAGCCCGCTTCAGATTCTCTGCCTCTCCCCAGCTCAAGTGCATGCGTGGACTCTATCTCAAAAATGAATAAACATTTAAAAAAAAGAAAGAAAAAGAAACAAGTTGATACCATTCTTCTCTGATTTTCACTATCTCAATATATACGATCCCTCTTGTAAGAGGCGTAGAAAAAATAATTTTCTCAAATGAAGACCTGACCATTAATATTATTTCCCACAGAATTTTGAAGAACATGGATACATGTTTCCAGGGGGATCATTGGAGGGACAGCTGGAAGATGCATTTGTCTTCTTTGCTAAACTCTGCTAACTAAAGAGGCCACTGGACTAATACGGCTCGAAAGCTGTTGTAGCTATATACGTAAACCAAAGTCTGAGCCTGTAAATGCTCTAAGATTAGGAAATCAAAATGCTAAGGACAACCAATCACAAACAGCCAACAAGGCTTTAAACTATATTCAATCAATAATTTCCTTACTTTGCCTCTGCCTCTTCTCTATAAAAGTCTGTTCCTAAGTTCCCATCCACAGAATGCTCCCAACTGTTTCTGATTTGGTACTTCCCGGTTAGAATCAATTTTTGCTCAGATAAACTCAAAATATTTAATATGCCTCATTTCATCTTTCAAATGCTCTTAATATAACCAAGACTTTCCCACTAACTTTGCCCTAGCTCTGAATCCCTCAGCTACCAATTCATGATGGCTGTTCATGGGAAGCAGGTGGCAGGAGGAAGTTGTACTGAAGGATATGTTTTGGTGATTGTTCCTGTCAACCGACTGCTTTCTCTAACAAGAGCTTTGTGTTTTAGTTAAAATCAGCAAGGAGCACCTCCTTCTTTCCTCTTTTTTTTTCTTCCTTCCCTTCTCTTCTTTCTTCCTCCCCTCCCAGTTGGGAATTTATCCTCAATCATTATTACTGCCCTAATCTCCTTTCTTCCATGTTCTCAGACACAATTTAAGCATCAGAAGACTAAGGCTGAGCCCCAGCCTGTCACCTGATGGGGGTGACTGTGGACAGCTCCTAAACTTTTATGAGCCCTGGTTTCCTCACTTATGTATAACGTGAGGGCCAAAGCATCTCACAAGATTGTTGTAAAAACTAAATGAAATCATGTATGTGAATATGCAGTATTGTATGCTGCACAAACTCTAGTTGTCTTTTTATATCTCATGTGAAGAAAATTCTGCATTAAGTTTCCCCATCTTTCCCGGAGAGTGTCTTCTTAACCCATCTAATGGAAGTAAAGCAAGAGAAACAATCACATTCACCAGTAAATGATTATCTGGGTACTGCACCAAGGGTGGGGAAGTAGAGCAAGAAGAAAGGAGCGAGGGTGGCGGAGTGACCCCAGGCAGGAAAGTTGCCACTGATCCTGCAAACCACCTTCCCTGTTTCAGACTTAATAACTGCTCTTCCCTAAGCAAACCTTGTCAAAATGAATTACAACGTGTATACTCCCCAGAAAATACCCTGTTTGTGTCTGCCTAATAGAAAGGAAACACCCTGAGGCCTGGGTCATCGCTGAGTGATTATACAATAAGACCAATTGCTTGGAGGACAGAAGGAGAACTGCAAAGGTGTTCGTAAATGAGTTGCCTGACAGAGTCACACAGAATTAGTCAGCTTTTAGTGACCATAGTGACCACAGAGTCATGACCTACTCATAATAACCCTCCAGAAGCATCATCCACACAAGAGGTGAACTACATACTGAAGAAGCTATTATGTCCATTGCCCACGATCCATACTTCTTTGAGGACATGCACTACTTTCTGCTTTGCAGAATTTCCTGGAGCTTTGCTGTCCAACATGGTAGCCACTAGCCACATATGGCTATTTAAACTTGAAATAATTAATATGGAAGAAAATTTAAAAATCAGTCCTTCATCATATTTGCCTCACTTGAGGTGCTCAGTAGCCACATGTAACTACTGTATGGGACAATGCAGATAGGTAACATTTACATTATTACAGAAAGTTCATTGGACTATTTGAGTATTCTGTTCTAGAATACTCATCCCCCATTTTTCCCAGTCCTCCAGGCCTTTGTCAAACAGAGCCTCACCTCACAGCTTTCCTTGATCCCTCTCCTCCCCCTGCCACCATATAATCTTAATCACATCTTCCAATATTCCCTTGGAACTTGGTATTACCTCTTGGTACTCTTGATACTACCTCTATTTTAACATTTACTGTATTGTGTCTTGACTATGTATTTGCACATGTGACCCTATGATGAGGCACCCCCAAAAGAATAAATTTTTCTTGCTCATCTTCACATTTCTAGCAGCAGAATCAGTCATGTGGCAAATGCTTAACAAATTCTAAATCCAGAGATGAATGAATGCTTGAACTTCATGTAAATAATCAAACACATGGGTTAAGAACTCAGGATGTCATGCACAACCTTCTCCCTGGGGTTCTGAAAGATGCATCACACACACATGGAAAGTAGAAAAAAAACAGGCAATTAATACAGAGTACAGTTTTATCAATCTGGGCACATATCTGGTAGCCCCAAAGCAGAGCCATGGTAAAAGATACTTCGTGAACTCAGTAGGGCCTCCTTCTTTATATATATTCTTTCCCCCTATATATTACTATTTCACCCCAAAGCTCTTGGTGGATCTTACCACTAGACTATGAAATCAAGCAAACCAACAAGCCAAAGTACTATCCTATATTCCAGAGATAAAGGATTGGACAAATAGCAATAAGAAGTATGTGTGTCCCAATATACAGTGACCCACTCATCCAAGATGCTTGCCCCTAAGATGGCACCAGCTGCTGGGTCAACAGCCATCGTTATGGTTTCTCTCATAGCAAAGATTCTCCCCAAAGTGTCCTGGGTCTCCACCAAGAAAGAAAACATTTTTTTTCTTGACAGATCACCCCTAATCTATGGTAGATGGAGAGATCTCTAGGTCCTCTTCTACAATTTTACATTTTTATATTATAAAATAAGTGCTGGGGCGCCTGGGTGGCTCAGTTGGTTAAGCATCCGACTTCAGCTCAGGTCATGATCTCGCCATCCGTGAGTTTGGGCCCCACTTTGGGCTCTGTGCTGACAGCTAAGAGCCTGGAGCCTGTTTTGGATTCTGAGTCCCCCTCTCTCTCTGCCCCTCCCCCACTCATGCTCTGTCTCTCTGTCTCTGAAAAATGAATAAACCTTAAAAAAAAATTAAAAAAATAAGTGCTTTTTCTAGATGAAATAATGTTTATTACAATATCAACTCACTTGCACAGACATACAACTAATAACTTAGAAGTCAACATGTTAGTAAAACCTAATACAGCAATCCCTTTAAAGTCACTGGGCCCATAACTCCCAGGATACAATATGCCCATCTCTTGTGAAGCCTGGGCTGCTCTATCACCCTGACTACCTCGCTAAAATCAACAACACGTCTGTGACTAGCTGGATGACAGGATGTAGAAAGCCTCACTTTCCCCCCTGTTATTTCTAGACTAGACTCTAGGAGGTGCTTGCAACAGAAACAGTCAGTTCTTGAAACCATAACTTCAGCCCACTGAAGCTCCATACACTAAATGATCTCCAAGTTGCATGTAACACATTATTCCTGTAGTAGTGTCTCCCCTTTGAATTCACATAACATCATAATAGCTTTCAGAGATATTCATAATAAAATACCTACAGTTTGGGGAGGAGCATCTTATTTAGGTGTTGGCCATGACTCTCTCTTCATACAATTCAGTTCAAGAAGAGGAAGGAATGAAGGGAGGGTGAAAGGGAGGAGGGGAAGGAGGGAGGGAGGAAGGAAGGAAGGAAGGAAGGAAGGAAGGAAGGAAGGAGGAAGGAAGGAAAGAAGGAAGGGGGGAGGAAGAGAGAAGGGGTGGGGAGGAGAGGGGAGGGGAAGGGAATGGAAAGGAACAATAGAGAGAGGAAGAATGGAAAGGAGGAAGAAAGGAAAGAAAGAAGACAGGAAGGGAGGGAGGAATAAAAGAAGGAAGGGAGGGAGAAAGGAAGAAAAAAGGAAATAGAGAGGAAAGAGGGAGAGAAGTATTCTTTACCCTATCTTTTTATGAGGAAGCTACAGTCCTCTGTGTCTCCATTAATAATGGCAAATGGCAGCTCACCAGGCAAAACCTCCAGACTTACCAAATTTGAGGTTCCATTCTAGGCTTACAAAATGCATTCATTATTTTATTCATTTATTGACACATTTATTCATGTATCCACTCCTTCATTAATCATTTTTTATCTTTACCATATGCTGTGGCAAAAATAAATGAGATACAGCTCCCTCCCTCACGGATCTCCCATTGTAGCTGAGCTAGTTGACCTACATGAAAAGCATATGTTGAGGTATATTCCTTTAAAAGAAGAATGCAAAGTACTGTGACAGTATTTTAGAGGGAAAGTTTATTTCTACTGGGGAAAGGAAAATGGGAGGAATGTAAATTATTGAAGTTTCATTGCAGAAAGACTAGAGTAAGTTTTGAATAATGAGAATGTAGGTTTGAAGGACATTCAGGACTGAAGGAAAAACATGAGGAACGACAAGGAAGTTTGAAAATGTCTGATGTCATTGGAGACTACCACCAAATTTGCTGAATATCTTGTCCAAAGCTTGTGGATGAGTCAACATGGGTTACCTCTGAAGGTCACTTGCTTCTCCAAAACTATCCTACTTGGTCTCTTAGGATCTTCTGGCCCTAAATTGTTATATTTCCTTAAGGTAAAACTGAGCAGACAGCAGACATTTAAACATATACCATTTCCAGTTCCTTTCTTCCCCACACACCAAGGTTATCACATTTGGAAAAACAAAATGAGCAGAAGCTATAAGGGACCCACCATGATGTTTGTTCGTTCTGAGCCAATCTTCCCTAAGGCAAAGCACTACTGGAAGCATGTAACATTCCTTGATAGATGTTCCTTTAAGATTCTCTTTATTGTTGCTGAGTGAGAGATTCTATTTTGTTTGAAAAATGTAGTTTAACTAATTTTCTCTTGAAATTCATTTAGGCAAATTAATAAAAAAGAATCTGCAAATCTCCTGCAATCCATTTCATCAAATGCCTTCAAGAAAAATGTGCAGGAGTTTTCCAAAACCCTAAACAAGCAAGGTTTTCCCTTCCTGCTATTAATAGAGAAATATCTTATTACAGTTCTATAAACAGAGCCAAATTGAAAAAATTGCATTTAAATGATGTTAGGGTTTCCAAAGAAAACCACAAAACAAACTCCAAGTTAAGGCGATAATGCATCCCTGTTGTACCTTGGCACAGGAGCAAGCATTTTGCAGTGACCATCTGGGATATGTAACATCATAATAAGGGCAAGGGCACCAACTCATAGAGAAGCCAAGAGCCAACACTTTTTTTCCTGCCAACTGTGATATATTCTAGTATGAAGGTTTTTCCAGGAAACCAACATTTCAACTTTTACAAGACATTTGAAGACACCAAAAGTTTTTTCCCTGCTATACCCCAAATATTTAATGCCAAGCAAATAGAAGGTGCTCAATAAATATTTATTGATTAAATAAAAATTGAGAGTGCAAAACTTTTTCTATGATAATAAAAATTTCATGATGCTTTGGGATCCTTTAACCTTACCCTTAAGACCCTGGAGGATGTAGGGGTTCCTGGATGGCTCAGTCGGCTAAGCATCAGACTTTTGGTTTCGGCTGAGGTAATGATTTCATGGTTTCTGAGTTTAAGCCCCACATCAGGCTCTGTGCTGACAGTGTGGAGCCTGCTTTGGATAATCTCTCTCTCTCCCTCTCTCTGAATAAGTAAGTTTTTAAAAAAGACACTGAAGGATATATCATTATCTACCTAAGAACATTCCAGGTGTGTTGGGAGGAGGTGTAATTTAGCAAATACTATTAAATTTCTAAACCCAAAAATCACTTTAAAATGCTACTACTACTATTTCTACTAACAATGTGAAAAGGAAAATTTTAGAAGTTCATTAAAATGTCTTGGCCCTCACACTAAAAGCACATGCAACAAAAGAAATAAATAGGTAAATTGGATCTCTTCAAAATTAAAACCTTTTGCAATGCAAAGGACATCATATGTAAAGCTAAAAGACAAAAAGACAGCCCATGGAATGGGAGAAAAATATTTGTAAATAATAGATCTGATGACTCTAAAGTCTAGAATATATGAAGAACTCCTATACCTCAATAGTTAAAAGACAACCCAATTAAAAATGAGTAAAGGATCTAAATAGGCATTTCTCTAAAGAAGATACACAAATGGCCAATAAAGCACAGGAAAACATATTCAGCATCATCAGTCATCAGGGAAATGCAAGTCAAAACCACAATGAGATACTACTTCACACCCAGATGGTTATAATCAAAAAGACTGATAATAACAACTGTTAGTAAGGATATGGAGAAATTGGAACCCACACACATTGCTCGTAAGAATGTAAAATGGTACAACCACTTTGGAAAAAAGTCTGGAAGTTCTATGAAACATTACAGCAGGACCTAGCAATTTCATTCTTAGGCATATACCCAAAAGAAAGGAAAACATATGCCCACATAAACACTTGCACACAAATGTTTTAGCAGCATTATTCATAACAGCCAAAAAATGGAAACAAGCCAATGTCCATCAGATGAATGATAAATACAATGTGAAAAATACCTACAATGAAATACCGTTTAGCAATTTAAGATATTTAAATATTAATTCATGCTACAACACAAATGAACTTTGCAAACATTGTAAGTGAAACAAGTCTGTCACAAAGGACCATATATTGTATGTGGTCCATCCATTCACATTAGATGTCCAGAACAAGCAAATCTATAGATAGAAAAATAGCTTAGTGGTTGCCTAGGACTTTGGGGTAAAGAAGGGGTAGAGGGAAAGGTGGGGTGATTGTTAATTGGCACAGAGATTTTCGCAGGGTGATGAAAATGTTCTAAAATTGATTGTGGCAATGGTTGCACAACTCTGAATATACTAAAAACCATTGAATTTCTCACTTTAAATAAGTGAATTGTATGGCTTGTGAATTGTGGCTCAACAAAGCTGTTATTCAGAAAAATATTTCGCCCTTATTAAGTTATTCTAGGACCTGATCACTATAATGTAAAATGTGGACACAGGATGTGTATGAAGATCCAGTCTTGTATAAATTCAATGAATTAGAGAATAATCAACTGTTTTATATTATTGTATGTGAGTCTCAGCATGAATCAAACCCTTCAAAAAGACACATTCAAGTATTTTCTGGATGATGATTTAAATTTATTTTGAATGTACTTGAAATGATCTCTAGATATTTTACTACTTATTCCAAATTGAAATAATTTTATGCCATTCAATAAGAGCATCATGAAAAAGAAATTTTATTAACATCTTTTTCTGTTCACTGTAAAGTAGCAAATACCTTAAGTTCAGATTCTTCCAAATACTAAAACATTAAAGTATGCTCTACATATTATAACTAACAAAGGATAGTTCCATTTAAAAGGTAAATTCTAAGTAATCCAATAAATTTTTTTTTAATTTTTTTTTCAACGTTTATTTATTTTTGGGACAGAGAGAGACAGAGCATGAACGGGGGAGGGGCAGAGAGAGAGGGAGACACAGAATCAGAAACAGGCTCCAGGCTCTGAGCCATCAGCCCAGCGCCTGACGCGGGGCTCGAACTCAAGGACCGTGAGATCGTGACCTGGCTGAAGTCGGACGCTTAACCGACTGCGCCACCCAGGCGCCCCTCTAATCCAATAAATTTAAAGTAATCCTGCCAGGGGCGCCTGGATGGCTGAGCGTCCGACTTCGGCTCAGGTCATGATCTAGCGGTCTGTTGAGTTCAAGCCCCACGTCGGGCTCTGTGCTGACAGCTCAGAGCCTGGAGCCTGTTTTGAATTCTGTGTCTAACCTCTCTCTCTGACCCTTCGCCGTTCATGCTCTGTCTCTCTGTCTCAAAAATAAATAAACGTTAAAAAAATAAAATAAATAAAATAAAATAAAATAAAATAAAATAAGCCTGGTTATGGTATGTTCTTTGTAAAAATAGATATACACAAATATGTATTTTTTTCCAAAAGACCTATATAAAGATACATTTTTATAAAACTATTTTCCTATTATACAGCGGAATGTTTTCTATAAACTGTCATATGAATTTAAAACTGAAAGGAACAGTAAAGTTCCTCATTTCGGCTACCCCTTTCACACATAAAAAAACTGAGATCTGAGGTGATGAAGTTTTTGTCCAAAATCATGATTGGGAAGTCCATGGTTTGAAACCAAGCTCCCTAATTCCCAAGGAATGATGTTCTCACCATACCAAAATTCCAAAAAAAAGAAAATTTATTATTTGAAAGTCTATCAGCATGTAGAAGGACACTATGTTTATATATGTCTTGGATGTTTTTATGCTTGAATATCTATTATTTGCTCATTTCCATCACTAATGTTTTTAAGCTTTGAGCTCTTAGAAGGTTGCATTCATGTATGTCTACCTAACTGTTCACATAGTCAACTTACTCTCAACTCAGCATGTATTTTTTAAGTTTATTTTGAGAGAGAGAGAGAGAGAGAGAGAGAGAGCGCACGGGGGAGGGGCAGAGAGAGAGGGAGAGAATCCCAAGTAGGCTCCGTGCTGTCAGCACAGAGCCCAATGCGGGGCTCTAACGCACAAACCATGAGATCATGACCTGAGCTGAAGTCGGACACTTAACCAACTGAGCCATCCAGGCATCCCTCAGCACGTATTTTACAGAATGACTGACAATCAAGGATATTAAAACATAATGTGGTAATAACTTAAAAAAATTATTTAATTTCCAATGGAAAGCTTTAGAAAACCTCCATGTAAATGAGTCAATAAACTCCCCATGAGGAAACCCGGCATGGTTGCACTTTGAAAGGATTCTTTACAAACCTGTCTAATTAGAGACAGCATCAGCATAGCATCCACCAGCTCTGCCATGACTCCTGAAAGAAGCTCATGAAATGATTATTTTTAATGGCTTTACACCAAGTTTGGTTAGAGAGCCTTCTCCTTGCACCTTCCTCTTCCCTTCCAAATCTTTCCAGAATTGCCCTACTCCAAAAATTGCTCTTTTCTTCTAATCAAACTTCTGGCTACCTCCAAAGCTTATGTTTATCTAATTCATAGTGAGGTGCAAGTTGCCGATTTAGGTTTAAATCTGGGGAGTGATGTCTCAAGAAGAATTCACATTTTTTTAAATGTTTATTTATTTTTGAGAGAGAGAGAAAGAGAGCGGGGGAGGGACAGAGAGAGAAGGAGACATAGAATCTGAAGCAGGCTTCAGGCTTTGAGCTGTCAGCACAGAGACCAATGCAGGGCTGGAGCTCAAAGTGCAAGATCATGACCCGAACCGAAGTCGGGTGCTCAACCTACTGAGCCACCCAGGCACCCCGAGAGGAATTCACATTTTAAAGTGAGGTTTCTTTTGCTCAAAATTCCATTAATTAATGTGAAGAGTGAGGGTGATCCTTTGCTAGATCAGCAACCTTGTGCTCCAATCTCTTCTGGGGACTGTGGAAGTCTCCTGACCCCCTACATTCCAGAAATCAGGGGTCAGCAAGTGGGTGCCCTGCTTGTGAAAAGCTGTTGACCTCTGGGAAGGAGCTTGTATAGAAGCAAGTGTTAATTTTCAAAATGTGACTGGCTGTGATAGCAGCAACATCACCTCATCACAATGTCCCTTGGAATGTTTTCCAGTCAAGGGGTCTAGAAGTGATCTGTCATCACTGGTCAGTGGTAAAAGCGCCTCATTCTTGTATGCTTGCCCTTCTCCCCTGGACCAGAAACAAAACATACCACCATGTCCTTCTCTTCTTACATTTGAATTTTCATGTGTTCAACATTTGTCAGGGCTTCACCTTCAATGACATGGTCAGGGCACCAAGAAATTATATTTAACACATGAAAAATGAATGCCAGACCCATTTTGCCATGCCTTGTAATCGAAAGCTACAAAATTTGTGTTTGGGGTGTTCATATGTGTGCTTGTTCCTGGAACAACATTTATAGACACTTTAAATGATTACCCTCCAAAGTCGTAAAAGGGTTTAGTAACACACTTTAATATATAATTTCTTAAGCACTTTTTTAATAAAATACAGATATATAATTATAATTATCAATGCATGTATGTCATTTAATATAATGATAAAAGGCTAGTCTTTGAAGTGACATGGTGATTAATATTTACAGTAAAGCCTAAAGGAAACAGCAATTTGTACAATATTGCTAAATCAAAAAAATTAATAAAAAATTCTACTCGTATTGTGGTATCATTTCATATCACCAACAGCAAAAAGGAAAATGCTCTCCCTATTAGTATTTATGGGGATGGATCATTAATTAATTTCCATGTCTTATTAAGATAGAAAACTCTTGTTCTTGAACTGTACTAAGCATTAAGGCTGGGATGTACTCATGAGGACTTTTCCTAAATCTCTGTCAAGCAATCAACACCACACACAAACATCTTATACAGATCTACCTACTGGAAATAGTTTGTGTCCCTTCGTGCTAATCTTTAATTTAAAAATCAATACTAATTTGATGAATTGTTACAGAATCCATGGGGAAATTTATCAACATCCATAAACAGAGTCATATCCTGTGCAACTACTTTTCAAATAGTTATCAGCCTAAATATTTAACAGCCATGTTGTTTTAAAGTAAAGAAGCAAATCAGGAACTACACCCTTTCCCATCTAAACTAGGGAAGAGTTAAAGCAATTCTGTTTACAAATGGAAGGAAATCACACTGCTTTAGCTTGACAAATATATGAAAGGTCGTTAATGAGTCAAGGAACAGACGTATTACTTTAGTTTCTCAACAGACAGATGGTAATGCTCCTCACCATGCATTGTTAGCCTTTCTGATTCATCTCATAATGTGCTATCGAAGTTACTTGTTTTGAAATCTTCAACCATGTATACATTATTTTAGGGATTTTTCAAAAACTAATTCTGTTTTCATTTTTCCAGTTTTGAGGTCGAAAATGCTGCTGAGGTTAAAAGTTTTATAGATCCTTTATCATAATTAGTATCTTCCTCCTTCATCCTGTAAGAGGGTCTTTATAGTAATGGGCTTTGGCCTTTGCACTACAACCCCCAAAAGACAGATTGCTGGAGATAACCCCCTGAAATTCCTCACAGTGTTATTTAATACCATAAAAGCCTAGAATCTATCTGTTTCAGGAAAGACTCAGAGAAACAAAGTTAAGGAGGAAGGGAGGTTTCAATTTGTAGGAGTTACGAGACGTAAATAAGTAGCATAAATGCCTTTTTCCTTATAGATCATGGATCAGGAATCTCAAAGCAAAATGGAAAAAATATCCTGAATGAAAAACCACACTATAAAAATCTAAGGGATAGCTGACAACATTATTCCTCTTGATTTAAAAAGACAGACACTTCTCATTGGAATCAAAGAATTTGAGGTGGATTTATTTTCTTTTTACCATTCCACTCATATCATGTGTTCCTTCCCTGGCAAAAACTGGAATTTAAAAATGTTTACTAGGACATTCTTTAACGGTCTACTTAAACTAAATAAAATGAGCAAAAAACCCAAAATACTAGAAATTTATTCTCTGCAGATGAGTAAGTACCTCTTATATACCCAATGGAAAGTGAAAAGAAAGTACAAGCCTCTCTTCCACTTTACTTAAGTGAAAAATTATCATAGGTCATGGATTTTTACAGAACCAAGGTCATCTACTATCTGTGACAAACAAGAGCAAGCAAGAACACAAAAGCTAATCCTTCATGATTACAAATACCTCAGAACTAATACCAAGACCTCAACTGGCTTTTGCATTTTAGGTTCTCACATTGTGCCCAAGAATAACAGAAATCACAAGACTCCATGTGCTGGTTACTGTTAGTTATCAACACTCAAGTATGAAACTGTGTAGAGCATTTTTCTGATAAATTAAGTTATAAGTCTTGGTCTGGTTAGTATCACTGCCAAGTTTTAAGTTTGCTGTTTGGTTTTTAAAAGAGTCTGAGAATTTTGGTTAAACATTATTACTTATGCCAATACTCTGTGCAACTAGACGAAATGGGTGGGGGGGAGGGAGGATGTGGTTTTGTAGGCTGCAAAACTCCACATGCTATATACGGTATATGTATATACCATAGATAATTACAATCTCACCATGAGAAAGTCAAAACACTCAGTGAGCCTTCACTTCCTATTATATGTAAATCTTACAAGCTACTGATAGTTTCTTTTCATATTGCTTTCAAAAAAAAAAGAAAAAGAGAAAGAAAACAAGAAAAGAAAATACATTAGACCAATCTGAATATGGTTTAAACTTCAAGGATTCATCAGACCATATGTGCAGACACTTGAGATGATGACAGAGTTAAGCTTCCTAGGGTCCTAGAGTCAAAGAAACTCTGCTGACCCCCACTGCTAAGCAGGTGCACTCCTTCCACAGGGGGCAACATCTGCCGATCGGTCATGGTCCCACTCGGTGAGGACCCCAAGAAACTTCCTTGGGAAGAAACAATTTTCTCAGGACTGGCAGCCAGCTTGGGGGATGTAGAGAAATTATATCCATACAAGGCACAGGGGCTGTGTAACCTGAAAGTGTTATAGGAACCCTGATGGGTCTGGTTAGCAGCAAAGGCGTTGCTGGAAGGTGAAGGCATGATGTACTGGAGCTGGGGGGACATCCCCGAAATCTGCATGGACAAGCTGGTCTGTGGGCAGCTGAAAGTGTCCCCATCAGCGCCGCCCATGGACATGTTCACAGAGGTGCTGCTGCTCACGCCCACATAGGAAGGAGTCCTGGGCGCGGCGAAGGTCTCGCCGGTCTGGTTGGTGAGCCTGTTGTAAGTCTCGGCCAAGGATGTGCTGTATCGGTTGAGGGTGAGGCCAGAGCGGGCACAGGCAGAGTAGTCAGCTGGGGCCAGGCTACACAGCTGGCTGGTGTTGGGCCCCAGATGGAAGGCAGGAGAGGAGCAAGGGGAGCCAGACAAAAGATGAGGGTGGGTGGCAGGGACACCACTCCCAGAGCCTTGGAGCAATGTGGAGGAACTCGTACTTCCTACAAAAGAAGTTGAAATGTAAAGAGCAACGACTCTACAGCCATGTCTGCCTTTCGATTTTGTGAGCATGAGCGAGACACAGCTTGTCACAAGGAAGCCTACGCTGAACAACGAAAAGGAGATGCTTTTGTCTCTCAAGGAATTATAACTTAACTGAATTCCGACAGCAACATGTTAGACACAGATCCTCTCAATATTCCCAAGGCAAATGATCTCCCCAGGCAATAATTTTTTTTTTTACTGCAGAGGATATTAGGACACTGCCACATAGAATTTTCACATTTTCTCCCTCCATCAGCTTTCCCAAAGGCTTCGGATTTTTCTCTAATAAATATTACGAATACTGACTTTTCTGGCAACTTTATAAATTTCATCTCACTCTGTATCGTCTTCAGAAAGTATAGTCATCATCTGTCTTCTTTCCTTATTTTACTTTTTCAGCAGACCTTGCTCTGGGTCGATATGTTTTCTTGCAAGAAAATAGAAGTAACTTAAAGGAAAGAGCCAAACTGGTCAAAGACACATCCTGCCTCAAACACATCTACAGCTTCCCACCAAAAGCTTGTGTGCATCAATGGCTGTACCCCAGAGGGCTATTGCAAGAAGACAATAGTCTAGAACTTCAAAAATCTTATTTCCAACCAGAAAACAGGTTGGTGACTCACATGCTAACACGAGAGCAAAGGCCCACCATATAAACAGTCCTTTGAAACAGAGAGGGTGGTTAACCCTGGGTCCAATCAATAATGGTGGTGGTGGTCCTCTTCCCCTCTCTGGATTCGCTGGCAGATTGATGTTTGCAAACTTGACAGAAGTTAGGGGGAGAGGAGAATTCCAACAGGCTGGACAGGTTGTAAAGCCTTCATTCCTCCAGCAACAGTGTTTTATATAGCTTCTCAAAATAATCTAAAAGCCCAAGCCGGTCAATGATAATTATCTAAAACCCAGAATGTTAATTGTCACCAGGTTGCTGGGCAGGATCAGGCATAAAAAGCCTGAGTGCAGGAGTGGGCTGAGCTTCCTACCTACTGAGCAGAGAAGGAAGCATCATTCCTTGGCATGCAGCTCTCCATGAGGAAACACTAGCCTGAACTTGGGGGAAATACTCAGAGGTGAGCCAGAGGAAGTCTGCCTGAGTGTGCCTGACCTTCTCAGCATAAATCCAACAGGAGAACCGTGTCTACAGGCAATGCTGCTGAAGGAAGTGAAGAAAGAAGCTGGCAAGAAAGGGTGAACTGGGACCACCACTGGCGACTCCCTGCGCAGTGCGCCTGGCACAGGAGCTGACAGTCCGATGCTAATTTTAACAAGATGTTTAAGGGTGACATAAAGGTTGTGAAATATATAAACAGCCTAAAACATCCAAGACTTCACCTATGACCATTTTTCTGGTCCCCATCCTCATTCCACACAGAAGAGATGGATCCTGTCACAAGAGGATGTTGGTAATGAGGTCACCATTGTAGATGCAAATGACTCATTCATTTTTCAGTGCCCGAGCTTCCAGTCAAGAACTGGCTGTATCTATGACCCAGGAGACTTTGTTTTACCTTGCTTGGGAATTCCAGGGATATCTTCAAAGGTGAGAGTCCGCAGTGAAGGTCTCCAGAATGCGTATGACTCCACAAGGGCTTCCAAACCCATTCTAAATGGAAGGATCGGGATGGAGGCGGACAAAAGAAGCCTAGTTAGGAGCAGTTGGAGCTTTTGGCAGTAATAAGCAGCTCAGAAAACATCACCGGTGTTGATGGTGGCCCCCCCACATTGGTAGGGTAGGAGTTTGGCACAGGCACGAAGAAATGCTTCAGAGATGGGCTACATTCTGTCACCAGGTGCACAAGATGATGGAAACCACCCAAGATGTCCTGTTAACGTTCTCAGAAAACTAAGCCGACCTCGGAGAATAAAAAGCTGTCCCTCTGTGCTAAGGAACTGAGGCAAAGAGGTCCATCCTAGCTGATGTGAGTCCAAGGCCCTGCTGGGATCTGGAATCCACCCTCTTTCCCTGTAACATTACTTCTCCCTCTGATGAGCAAGGCTTTGTGACAAAAGCATGACCCTGTAAAGCCAATTTTGCTGAAGAGGCACTTCTGCCCATCATTCAGTGCCTCGGTAGCCAACTTTAGAAGAGCACTCATCCAAAGAAAACTGACTACTCTCTGGGGGGTGCAATCTCCACCACACCCAGTAGAGCCAGGATGGGCTCCCCTCCAGCAACAGGGAGTCCAGGAAGGTAGGAGGCAGCACTGACCTCTCAGCCCAACATGCAGAAGGAACACAGGAAGGTGATCTCACAGGCTGGTGTAGTATCTGGGGCTAGTATCAGCATCATTCTTTTCAGGCCTTTACATACACTTAATGAATGGATACTTAAAGACACAGGACAAGTTGGTTGTAAACCATTTACATGAAATATGTATATTTGAAAACAAGGGTAACTACTCTAAATACATACATAAAGGTATGTATGTATCTCCTACCATAAGTGATTCAGAATCTTCTTCTCCTTATATCAGATAACTAAGTCCTCTATGTTCTGGAAATGAGGCGCTTCACTCACCCATTCTCAAGACCTCAGTCTTCCCTCAACTACCACAGCCCTAAGCGATTTGTAGGAAATGCCTGCTTCCTGAGTGTCCAGCAATACTCAGACATCTCTTGTGATTGTCAAACACACTTTTATTTAACACAGATAATCTATATTTAATGCAAATGTTAAAGATCAGGTCTTTCTCTAATAGCTTGTGCTCAACTTGCTACTTCCTCTGGACACCTTGCATCCCCAAATAAGAACTATGAACAAAGACTACAGGAGCCCCCTCATCCTGGAGTCATATCACCTACATGACACGGGGAAAACTCTCTAAACACTCATAGTGAGTGCTATATGCAGATAAAACCATCTTATACAACTTGCCCTACTGTTCTAAGGTTTTACACACTGAATTTACTTCCTTAGAGTGTTCAGAGTATAGAATCTATTAATTTGTTGGCATCTATCATGACTCCACGGAGCATCACTACCACATCTTAGTGACAGAAGGGACAGCGATATGTGTGTGGATGCGTGGTGTGAGTATCCATCACCGGTTGTGTGTATGAGCCATCCTCACATGAGCACAAGCATGGACCTGGCTCATCTCTCAAGTCGTAAGCTCAGGGGGTGCTGCTTTTAAAGCACTTCAAAGAGCCATCACCAGCCCCACACAGGTGCTAGTACTGGGCTGCCAAAGGGGAACAGAGTGGACCCTGCACATGCCTTACACCTGGGCTGCACTGAGAGTGAAGGGCAGAATCTGGCTTTGGATATAATCAGTGTTGCACAGAGAGAGGATTATTTCATGGTAAGAACACTGGATTGGGGGTCAGGAGAATTGGGCTGTGGCTGCAACTCATTAAAATTCATTGTGTGACCCTAGGTAAACGTTCTAACCTCCCTGAACTTCAGTTTCCCACAAAGTGAGGATTCTTTACAAAAGCTCTGCCTCATTTCCTAGCGCTAAAATTGTTTGCTACTAAGTGATTTTTCCAAAACCAGACATCATATCTGTGGCTGACTACAAGCCAAATGCAAGATCACTCTACTCAGTAATATTTTACATACATGAAAGTATTGATTTGGGGGCAGTTTGGCAGCTTGGTCAGTCCCAAAACCCATGTAGCCTGCAGGTTGCATTTAATACTCAACTAATGAATGCTGGGGACTACTTATCTGATTCATCTATATTTAGCTTGTACTCAGTTTTTATGACTTTCTAGAAACAAGCTTTTTTTTAATCTTAAAGAATGTTAGGATGCAGTTTTGTATAAAACTGCTTTTTTATTACCACATGGATGAGTTCTAGTAATCACAGTTCTAAGTACTAAGGATACCAAAGTGGTCACGGAGTGGTCTCGAGGGGAGTTTGCTAAGAGGTAATTAATAAGCATCCACTGGACTTAGACATGTATTAACTGCAGAGATGTGCATTATTGCATTATCTGTTTTAGTTGTGTAAACTTTACTATGCTTCAAATACAAATCCATAGACCAAATTCTTGGAGAGACGTTACTGATCATCACAAACGTATAATCCCAAGCTTTAAAGGGATGCTCTAAAGGTGACATATCAACAAGTCAGCTGACTTGGAGCTATCGATATTTTTCTCGAGGCTGCTGTTTCACACTGCAAGTTCCAGAAAGGATTTCAGATATTGTGCAGGAAACAGTTATAAAATATTTATTAGCTGAATCTGGACTTTTTAAAAAAGGCCTTCATTTTCTCCAGTAATGGAGACTTTTCCCATCTAGTTAAAGAAAAGATAAAAGCACCTCCTGCAGGAGTGTAGCCAAGGCGATAATTTATACAAGATGCCTTTGAACAATTTCCACATTTTATCACCACCCTAATTTATGCTATCAAATGGCCAAGTTTATTTAGTAAAATGGTTATGTTTTTCCTGAAGTATTTAAAGCAGAGAAATTTCTGTACCTTCCTGAGTAAAAAATTTTATAGGGTCAAACCCAAGGCCTAACTGAAGAATGAAACTATTCTCAGCACATAAATTCTCTTTCACGTAGCAAATGTCTTGCAGGAGAGCTTTTAAGGGTTGAAGCTACTGATTCCTATAAAATAGGCTGTGGAGCCATAAATAACCAGGAAGGGATAATTTTTAATTAAAGCAAATTGTTTTATAAAGTTTAAAAAATCACAAGTCCATGTTTATTTCTTGTCCTGCTTAATTTGTTTATTTCATGTGTGGGGAAAAATAAAAACAGAATTTATGTTAAAAAGTAGTATCAACAAGACAACACAACCAGGGGTATTAAAGAAATATAATTAACTTTTTCTCTTGGGCTTTCTTCTCTATTTCTGTGAAAAAAATATCACTCCTTCCCCAAGCCCTCAACACCAAGGCACCCTCCAAGTCTTACATATAACTTACTCTTTTTTAAAGGAAAATAATAGGTAAGTTAGAAATCTTCAAAGCTGACCAAATCCGCTCCTCTATACATGTGTTTTTGCATTTATCAATAGAAAATGTTAAAATTAAATTTTTAAAAAGAGGATATTGATTTATAAATATTTAGCATTCCAAAATAAGGACTGAAGAGCTATCTATCATAAGCAGGAAAACTAATTTTAATAAGCTAAAAATTAAAATTATTTACTTCACTAACAAAAAGCTATAGATAGGTTCAACATGTTTTTCTTGTACTGCGACACTGCTTAAATAATTGGTGCAAACAAAAAAAATTTAACAAAGTGTTAAAACTTAAAATTTAGTAAGTGTTAAAACATAATTCATTATGTTCTGTATGTCCATTAAAAACTAAAAATTTTAGGGGCACCTGGGTGGCTCAGTTGGTTGGGCATCCTACTTCGGCTCAGGTTATGATCTCTCATCGCGTCGGTGAGTTCGATCCCTGCCTCAGGCTCTGTGCTGACAGTTCAGAGCCTGGAGCCTGCTTCGGATTCTTTGTCTCCCTCTCTTTCTGCACCCCCCACCCCACACTATGTTTCTCTCTCTCTCAAAAAAAAATAACGTAAATTAAAAAAAATTTTTTTTTAAACTAAAAACTTAAGAGTCAGTAAAGAAATAGGAACAAGCACTATGGATGCAACAACTCTATACTGGTAAAACAAAGGGAAGGAAAAAATTCGTATCAAACCTAGTATTTTGACTTCATGATACCAAACAAAGACTTAGTTTATTTTCACCAAACCCACAGATTTTTTTTCACTGACCAAATTTTAAAAACCCAATGTTTTTCATTATGCTGATGTTTCTAGAATTCTTTGTGAAAACTTGTCATATGCATCTCATCATCTCACTTCTATTTGTAGGCTCATTCACTATTGTTATCTATCCAAAATACACCTTTAAAAATATTTTTAAATGTATTGCTTCAAAAATGAACCGACAGTATACAAGCAGTGTGATTCTCCCAGTGTTGACAGCAGTGATGTGTTTGGTAGGTTAGTCCTATAGGAGAAGCTGGACACAGTTCCTGGCTATATATTCTTTACCCCTCAATGCTGCCTTCCTGGAGTTTCAGCGAGTTTTAATAAATGTATTCTCTGCTTTAAAAAAATAATGAATTGGAAGTAATGTAAGACTCTTAAATGAATAAATACTATACTGCTATAACCAAAACCACAAGATGATTCCATTAAGTGCTTGTCAAGGTAGAAAAGAAGTCACCCCAAAGGCTCCCTTCAGTCCCTCACCAGTGACCACCTCGGTTACTAAATTATTCAGCTTTTAAAAACTCCTCTGAACAACAAAGTTAACTAAGAGCTAATGTAACAGCAAAAGCCAAGCAAAGTTTTCTCCACACTGAAACAAACATCTAAAAAAAGACAGAATAATTTCAATATATCAGACAACAGGTATTATAGGAATACCTGCAAATCTTCTTACAGAATGAAGAATTTCAGAGGGAATTATTGGCCAGTCCTGTTATTTGTCAGTCTTGTTGATCTACCTGCACTAAGTTAAAGGCTACTCCACTCTCAGTGCATTTCAGCTGCATTTTAGTCCTCCCATTGCACGGTGTTTTAACAATGCCATTGCATATGAAGATGAAATCAAACCTCTTCAAGCACTTGAGTGTATTCTGAGAAAAAAATCTCTGTCTGCACCAACCTTGCCTGATTAATCAACTGGAAGAATGAAAAATCTGGACTACTACCTGACTGTTTCCTCTCAACAATTTTAAATCAAACAGTTCCTAAAACAAGGTAATTGGGATTTTGACTTCCTATAGACACAGCCTATGAATACCAAGTTTTCAAGAAGTATTAGAATAATTTCTGGAGTAAAATTATAAAACTTTATCAAATATTTCTTTCTAAAAGCAAAATGCTTTTAAAAACATTTAAGGCTGGGGCGCCTGGGTGGCGCAGTCGGTTAAGCGTCCGACTTCAGCCAGGTCATGATCTTGCGGTCCGTGAGTTCGAGCCCCGCGTCGGGCTCTGGGCTGATGGCTCAGAGCCTGGAGCCTGTTTCCGATTCTGTGTCTCCCTCTCTCTCTGCCCCTCGCCCGTTCATGCTCTGTCTCTCTCTGTCCCAAAAATAAATAAACGTTGAAAAAAAAATTTTTTTTAAAAAAATAAAAACATTTAAGGCAAAGCCTTACCCTGAAAAGGCCTCTGGAGAACGTTAGTCTATTATAACTGTTACTATCAATACTTATCTTAGAAAATGTTGCACCAAACTGTATTGGAATAGAGTCATATCAATAAATTCAAAAACCCTTGGCACACAGACTAGGGTGATCTGCTTTTTTGATAAAAGTAATAGAGTGGAATTCATTATTGTAGCTCTCCCACTTAGTACAAACACCATAAAACACGCCACAGAAAAAATAAACAAGTGTGTGGCTGTCAGCGGAGCCAAGACAAATTTGGAAACTAAAGAACATCAGCTCTCTTGGCAAAGGGGAGTAGTTTCATATTCTAGTTGGAAATCTGAGGGAAAGAGAAACCCCATCATGTTCGAAAGACAGAATCAATAGATTGTTGTGATATCACTAAGCAAATTCTAAACCGTGAGCAGATGCACAGAGGCTACTGACTTAGAATACTGAAGCCCCAGGGCCTGAAAGGCAGGCTATTGATTTGAGATACTGAAGCCCCTGTGCCTAAAGGGCAGGTCTCCTCAAGCCCCCTTCAGAGGTGGCCTGCACTGTGCACCCTGAGAACTTCCATTTTTCAGCCAGCATCACACATCAGAGTTCACCTTAGGAATGGGCAGACCCCAGCACTAGACCCAAAACTAAGTTACCTCCAAGGCCCAGTGTTAGCGACAAATTTTAATCCTCATCAGAAAATGATTTCAAAATCATGTCAGTAAATTTAACTCTTTACCTTGTAATGGAAAATTCACAATAAAAAGCCAAATATATTTATCAGAGCCAAAATGCTCTTCACTAAGACTTACCGGTTACGTCCAGAGTCTCGAAAGCCTTTGGCAAATGGATTCCTATCTATCTTCAGGCGAGTAATCTGCAGAGCAGGAAAAAAGTCATATCAAATATTAGAAATGTCAAGGAAGTTTATTAAAGACAGAAATGGTAGAAGAACTACAAGTAATTCCAAAATTGACTCTCCCCTATTTCTCAGGTATTTTATTATTTTAGCTGCAAATCAAAAGAAAATTTCAGAAATCACCTAGACATTCATCTGCTAAGAAAAAGACAATCCCCATCCATACTCAAACTCTGTAAATAAAATTTGTTTTGCTTTTAATATCACTAGAGAAGGAAATTCTGAATCTTCTCTTGATAACTTGTCCTTTGTTTTCAATCCCTCTGAACTAAAGCACTTCCATTTAACTCTGACATGGTTTAATCCTATTTTTATTGGTAATGGGTAACAGCTAATATCCAACTTCTATTTATTCAAGTTATTTATATGCTTGAATGCTATTAAGCTTCAACATATTCCTCTCTTCTT
This sequence comes from Puma concolor, assembly GCF_028749965.1. NCBI lineage: Eukaryota > Metazoa > Chordata > Mammalia > Carnivora > Felidae > Puma > Puma concolor. The sequence goes on from NC_141671.1 coordinate 77,642,778, forward strand.
CTGAAGGTAATATACACTTCTTTAACTTATCTGCCTTTGTATTTTTCTTTGTCTCTCTTTGTTTTTTGGTTTTTTTTTTAAATTTTCTTTTAACGTTTATTTATTTTTGAGACAGAGACAGAGCATGAATGGGGGAGGGTCAGAGAGAGAGGGAGACACAGAATCTGAAACAGGCTCCAGGCTCTGAGCCATCAGCCCAGAGCCTGACGCGGGGCTCGAACTCACGGACCATGAGATCATGACCTGAGCTGAAGTCGGACGCTTAACCGACTGAGCCACCCAGGAGCCCCTCTTTGTCTCTCTTTGAATCATCTTTATGGCTCTCATCTTAAAGTTTTATTCTTTCCTGTTTTTTTTCTGTTGAATCCTGACCTGGTCAGAGCAATATAGTGAATGTCTAACCAGAGGTAACCCTACTGGAAGACTCTAATGAGATTAAATCCTATTCATGTAGTAGAAATAAATGATGTTTTAATTTTAACTAAAATTTGGGGGTAGAATTTTTACAGATGGCCTAATCATTTCCATTAAACATATTTTTTAGTTATACCATCTTGTAATTGAGACTAATAAACAACATCTCATCTATTTCTTAACAGATCTGCACCTTGCCCAAAGGAATTTACAGCCTATTTTCAAAGAAGCACATCATGCTTTGTTTTTTATGCTCTTTGGTTTAGTGGAATCTACCAAGTTAATGAACATACTTCCGATGGTACCATTTTGGCTAAGGACAAATGAAAACTATTGGATAACACTAAGACCAAAAAGAAAAAGGGGGGGCATCTTTGAAAAGTCTTCTGCAGTCCCCTATATTGTCCTCTGTGTGCTCTGTGCAGTACCTGAGATACATGTGCTCCACATGATACTGTCTTAGTATGTGGATAAAACTACCTTATAAAGGATATAATGTAAAGGTTTGCTAATTAATTCAGCATGACTGCCATTCTGTCATTGATGGAGTTCTTTATAATTCATTATGGCTTAATTCTTTGTTCATTTAAATAATATTTAAATAACATTAAATAACTTAAATGTTCATTTAAAGTAGTATTTCAAAAAAGAGTACAGATTTATATAATGGTGCCTTGTCTGAATAGAGATATACTACTATTATCATTATTTTTATTCCTGAGTGCATACTATGTATGCTGTAGTGAGAATTTTATACACATATTTCATTTAATTCTCATGGCAATTTATACGTAGTTATTATCCCAATTTTATGTTTTTTTTTTTTAACTGAGGCTTAAGTTTCCTATGGTTTCATAAGGTTACTTGGCAATAGAATTAGGCTGGGACTCTAGGCTTCAGAACCCATGCTAACCACCAGGCTAAGCTGCCTACCAATTTTCCATGAGTTCTTAAAAATAGTAGCCAAAAAGATAAAAAATGATCATTGCATTTTGTCATTATCAATTTCCTTTCTAAGTTTCTTACCCTATTAATTGATTGATTTGTCAATGTTTATCAACTGGTGTTAGTCACCAACATGTACCAAAAGCTTATTGTATCTTGTTTATTGTATCACAGAGGCTGGGAGAATACACACATTTGACATGGCTAATTTGTTTGTGCTTGAGACAGAGAAAGAGGCAGAGAGAGAGAAAGAAGATAACTGGGGTTCCTTAAAAGGTAGTGAATATCTCAGCTCTTTTTCTCTCTATGCATTTTTCCTAAAACAAAAAAAAAAATTCATTATCTGCACCTAACATATTTTAAGAATATCTTCCTAATAATCTCCAGTCCTTCTAAAGGTTAATTTCATGCTTGTTTCTAAAAGTCTATATAAAAGCATGACAACGTGAATGAGAGAACAGGACATCTTCAGCTGTGGGGCTGGCATCTCCCCATGGATGAGAGGGGATGAGCCTCCCAGCCCTAAAGTAAGATGCAGAGGACAGAATCCAAACCTCCTCATAAGCTTTAAAACAACAGAAACCACAACAGAGTTTAACATCTAACTGAGATGTAAATAAACGTAATAAGTGGAGAGCTAAAATAATTCTGTTGATCACTAAAACCTAAAGAAAAAATCTACCACATACCATATCAGCCTCAACTACATCACAATTTTTTTTTTCAACGTTTATTTATTTTTGGGGGGACAGAGAGAGACAGAGCATGAACGGGGGAGGGGCAGAGAGAGAGGGAGACACAGAATCGGAAACAGGCTCCAGGCTCTGAGCCATCAGCCCAGAGCCTGAAGCGGGGCTCAAACTCACGGACCGCGAGATCGTGACCTGGCTGAAGTCGGACGCTTAACCGACTGCGCCACCCAGGCGCCCCTACATCACAATTTTTTACGAAAACTCGCTGTAACTGCATGGACTAAAAAACTGCCTCAAATCAATTTTCCACTTACTTGACACAGCCTTAAAGAAATACATACACTTACCAATATCAAAAAGAAATACTTCACCTCTGAAATTATTACTAATTTTATGAAAAGATTACTCCACAATTGATCTCTCAGCTTATAAGCCTATGTATCACCCTCTGTCACAATTAAAGCCTATCTTGAAAGAAACAGCCCTTTTTGTATATGTACCAAAATGACTATATAAGATAAATGCCTCTGAAATATTTCCTATAATACATGGATTATAGTTTTAAAATAATGTATTATCTTTCAAATTCTACTTGTTTATTTCCTAGGCAATCTTTCATATTCTTCTTGTCTATTTCCACATGCTTTTTAATTTTAATTATGACTTTATCATTCAATATCTCAAAATGGAAAGTAAACCTACATTGCCAGTCATGAGACACATTCTTGTCTAAAGAAATTCTCGCGATAGTAGCCTTACTTGAAGAATCACAGAAAAAGAATTATTTTTATACACACACACACACACACACACACACACACACACACACACACACACCCTGGATGTCTTATATGGCAAATGCTTTATGACAGTTGGTAACACTGAGATACAGTGAAAAGGATAGCTAGCTTTCAATTTACCCCTGAAACGAAAAGTCTAGAAAGATACAAATTCTGAGAACAATACCTGCTGATTCTGATAGGCAGTGACAGTCGTGAAGACAGTTTCTGGGAAGGAGAATGCCTTTACTCCCTCCCCAGATGGAACAGGCTTGATGGGAGAAAGATCATCCCCGCAGTCTTTACGGATGACATGGACTCGTGGTTGGTATTTGTGCATAGAATGAAGAATAATCTGTATCAAGGAAAGAAGGCCAAAAATATCAAGAACTTCTGCCCAGTCTTATCACCATGACTAAATATTTAATGTGTAAGAAAAATTGGCAGAAGTGCCAGTTTAATAAAGTATATCAAAAAAATAAATAAAATATATCAAAATTGTAGAGGGAGGGCTAAGAAGTTATTTGTAAAATATGCATAAAACTACAAAAGGAAAAAGAGAGTCATAATTTTGGTGGAACCCTGTGAATAATCATGAACTTAACATCTAATTTTCTGTTTCTGAAAACACAAGAATAAATTCATCAACATTTTATTTTTTTTTAGTTTTTTTAAATGTTTATTTATGTTTGAGAGACAGAGAGAGACAGAGTGTGAGTGGGTGAGGGGCAGAGAAAGAGAGAATCTGTAGTGAAGTAGGCTCCAGGCTCCAAGCTGTCAGCACAGAGCCCAACGCAGGGCTCAAACTCACATACTGTGAGATCATGACCTGAGTGAAGTTGGACACTTAACCAACTGAGCCACCCAGGTGCCCCAACATTTTATTTATAATGAGCCAAATGGAACACAAAATCCAAATCAGTAAAACTAAAAATGAGATTTAAATGATTATTTAAATTCCACCACAATCATCCCCTAAAAATAAGTATTTGCACACCAAGGTTTTTCTTAAGAGAGCATTTTTCCTCTATTGGTGATGACAACGTGCCTATTCAAGGGCAAAAGGAATTTTAAGAACACCCAAGGGTCTGCCTTGTGTGTGGCTTGCAATATCCCTGGTTTGCCCAGAGAACCCAGTGTCTACACCTTCATGACAATGAAACTTTCAAAACCCAGGCACCTGGGAATGGAAAAGCTAATGCACTCAGACTCTACTAGGGAAATCTGATAATATGGTTCAGCTACCTTCTACCCAACGATTTCACTTCTGAGAATTTATCCTAAGGAAATATTTCAAATCCAAAACAGCACTTCATGTAGAATAGGCAGTGCACCATTTATAATGGTGGAAAAACAATAAGCCACATGAGCAGATTGGTTAGGTCAATGAAAGTCTATACAATGAGATAGGTGTTATTCAGCCATTACTAAAGCCTGTTTAGGACATTTTTAACCACAAAATAAAATGCTTCAGTTTAAACGTTAAATGTTCCAAGTTTATAAACTTATCACAATTATATGAAAATAGACAATAAAAAGAACCCACCAAAAGCTATGAACAGTGGTCATGTTTAGATGATGGGATTGTGGGTGAATTTTTTTCTCCTTCTGTATACGTTTTATGCTTTCAAGGCATAGGAGGTAGAGTAAAGAAATATCCTTGTCCAGTGAAATTTTTTATTTGCTGCTGAGAGTCCACAGTCAGGTATTCATTAATTAGTTCAGTTAACAAAGCTATATCTTTCCTGAGTTACACAATCTGAATTCAGACTTGGGAGTTTGGGAGTTAAGAAAAGAAATACTTAAACAAAGTCTTGGAAAAACACAGTGATTGACCTGCCTCATGTTTTTCAGGATGCAGACAGTTTAATGAAGCCAAATTCAGAATATTCGGTCAGCCCTAAAACAAACAGCTCTATACCTGGAAAGCATGTTTGCTACCATAAGAGGATGTCTCTACTCCCAGGCAGTAACGAGCGCAGTGGTCAATTTTGTTTTGTTTTTCACCCTAAAATTTCCTCTCAGGAGAGGAAATGCCTGGGTGGCGGATCTAATGATAGTGCCTACCAGACCCATTTGATGGGAAGGCGGTTAGTCGTATAAGGAAAGGGTAAGGGAATACAATAGCTCTCATGGTCACGTGTGGACACACACATGAATCTGCAGCCTCTGGAAAAGTCTCTTTCCAGATCTAAAAAAAGGAGAGAACTTCAATAACCCATTAGTGGCTCACAAAAAATCAATTTAAAAGGTCTCAACAAGAAACTTTTTAAATAAATAAAATTATAAAGTAGAAACATCGAGTGTGCTCCTTATAGTAAGGATAAGTACTGTTTTGCAAAACATTGTTCACTTTGTGTGTGTTTACTTACACTAGGTCATAATGTAACATGTACGTGTGGTTGTGTGAGCCAGGTAAAACACAAATGCAAGATTTATTCTAATGATTCTAATGATCAGTAAATTCCAGAGAAGAAAAAATGGAGAAAGCTACCTCACATCAAACAAACAAAAATAAATACATAGCTAATTTTGGAAGACTAGAATAAACTAACTTGGAATAAAGGAAACTAAAACTGATTTGGGTTTCTGTTTACTAGTCAATGAACGTAGGTTCTGATTTTATGAAGTCTTTGTTCTCTCAAGCAGATTTCTCCATATTGCTATATATACTTAAGTTTTATTTCCTTCTTTATATCCTTACAGAATTTCCAAGATGACCTAATGTGGGGTATACTGGAGTAAGGTATAGAAGTAGCTGATGTATGCCTATATTTGCACATTAAATGGCAACTGCCTATAGTAAACTGGAGATCGATCATTCAAGCAAAATAACGTGTTTTCAATATTATCTATACGGATTTAGTATATTCCTGGACGTTTTCAGGTAATGCTAAACAAGCCTAGCTCTTCTGAATAAAATAGCATTATTTGCTTTTTAATGATCTATCAAACTTACAATGATGAGTGGTCAATAACATTTTCCTTATTTAATAGAAGAAATAAAACCAGGAGAACTATTGGCCTTATAAACAAGGAGCCCACCATGATAATGCTGAAACTTAAATAATTATATCGGATCTGCATGTACCATGCATGCTCTCTGTTCTGTTTAAATGGAGGATTTTTTTGTTTTCTTTTTGGCATTACCTAGTAACATAGATAGCTACATGGACTAATGTTCATAAACACAGTTTTCTTTGATACATATTTTTTCCACTTTAAAGACACTAGTTCTGAGTCAAAAGAAGCATGATATTACTTATCTCTAGTATGAAGGGCCTAAAGTGCCTGAAGTTTGACAGACAGGCCAGCTGTGCCTTATAAAACAGCTCAATAAGGAAACATTACCTGCTGACTCTGGAAATTTTCTAGATGACCTAAATGCCAGTGTTGGAACAAGTCAAGCAAAGGGCCGAGGAAGAGCAGATACTTAGCTCCCTGCATTATTGGTGATGACTGGTACTGACTCATTTTAAAGGTAGGGGTCAAGACAGTAACATCGGATCACAAGCTCCATGGCAAGATGGCCTTGGTTTTGTCTCAGATGTGATGCTGAATATACAACACTCCTTACAAATATGTACTTTCAAGTTCATCACCTCATCTGATTCACTCAAAATCCTCTGGTTCTACTAAAACACATGAGAAAAACAAGCCTCAGAGCACAAAAGTGACATGCTCATGAACATGAACATGTTGGATCTCCAAGCTGTTACAAGTTTTTCTCAAGGAGATCTTGGCAATCTCCCTGGTAATGCCTTGCTTCCCTACCTGAATCTCAAGCAGAAATGAAAGAGGGTGAGGACAAACTTAGAGCTAGGGTGACTATGTCACCAACCCTTTGGCAGCTGAGAAAGAGACCCTCCACAGGTCTCCTGACTATGGCAAGCTGGCCATGCTTCCTTCCAAAGCACCCCAGCACTGTGGGTAGGAGTCCTGCCAATGTTTAAAGACACCATTACCTGTTAAACGTCTTCTAATTTTTCAGAGATGTTCATGTAAAATGTGTCCCTCCAGACAACAAACTCCAGATGAACAGGGAGCCATGCACATGATGAGAAGGAAATACCTTACCCAAGCATGCTAACCATCTACACATGGGTAGCCCAAGGACCGGTCTTGGCTGTATACAATCCAACGTAAAGCTGACTACAGATTCGCCATGAAGTAGAGATTATAAAGTCTTTACAACATTCAAGGATTAGTTGTGGAGGGGTAGGACATTCCAGCCTAGATTCTCTTCAATATTCCTCTCTAGATAATCCCTGGTATTTGGAAAGATGAAGTCACATTGAGGAAAACCTAGTAGCACATAACCTCATGTCTCATGCAGTTCTAGGTTCAGTCACAGCCCTGTGAAGATTTGAGTCCTATGTTAAACACACTGTGTTTAATAAAAGTCCCAAGTCTACATGCAGTTCTCAGGTCACTATGTTGAATGCTTATATACTTTTAGAAGAGTAAAACTGGGAGGTGAGAGGCCAAAAAAAAGGTAAGAAAGCAAAATTCACCTCTAATTTGTGTCTACAGCTTGATTAATTAGAAATTACTATCACTTCCTTCAGAATTTGCAGTTAGGGGGACCTTCACCATCTGATGACAGAGGGGTGAGTTCCTAAGAGGTCTCTGAGTCAAGAAAAGGACTACTGAATTAGAAAGTTCCACCATAATGGCACTACTATCTTCCTAGATGCTGAATCACATCAACAATAGAGTAAGAGGGGCACCTGTGTGGCTCAGCTGGTTAAGCATCTGACTCTTGATCTCAGGATCCTGAGTTCAGGCCCTGCATGGGGCTCTGCACTAGGCGTGAAGCCTACTTAAAAATAAACAAATAAACAATAGAAGGAAGAACAATTTCCTAATCTCCAATCTAACCTCACTTGGGGTCATCAAACTGAGTAAAAAAATACAATAGACACCTTCTTCATGAAGCCTTCCCAATCTCTCCTGGCTGAAATAATGTGGCATCTGTATTTCTCTGGGCAGACAGCATGATCATCTGTATGCATGTCTTCTCTCCCCATCTAGGTTAAATCACTGAAGGCAGAGACTATGGCTTTCTACATTATAATACATTTTACAAAGTCTTAAAAAATATTGTTTTAAGGGGCACCTGGGTGGCTCAGTAGGTTAAGCATCTGACTTCAGGTCAGGTCATGATCTCATGGTTCATGAGTTCCAGCCCTGCATCGGGCTCAGTGCTGACAGCTCAGAGCATGGGGCCTGCTTCAGATTCTGTGTTTCTCTCTCTGCCCCTCCCCCACCCATTCCGTGTGTGTGTGTGTGTGTGTGTGTGTGTGTGTGTGTGTCTCTAAAATAAACTTGAAAAAAAATTAATAAAAATAAATTTAAAAACATATAATTTTTTAAAGATAAATAATGGAAAAGAGCATCTTCCCTCCTACATTCCCCTCTAGTATCAACTGATTCATACATTTTTACCACGTACAAAGGCAATTTTCTTGCTTCCAAAATAGGTACATATCTTTATCTCCCTGTTTCCCACACTCATTAATTACCTACCCTGTATTAAAATATTATATCCTGCCATAACCTTAAAAGAAAAATTTCATTGATAGATGACACATTTCTCTAGATTTTACTGTTTTCTATGTTTTTGTTTTTCGTAAAAGTGAAATATTATAATTATTTAGGTATAAGCAATTGAATTTCAATTGCAATGTATTCTTTTGTGTTTAAACAAATGCTATGTGATGATTAATTTTATGTGTCAACTTGGCTGGTCCATGTTCCCTAGATATTTGGGCAAACACAGTCTGGATGTTGCTATGAAGGAATTTGTAAATTTTTTAAGTTTATTTATTTATTTTTGAGAGAGAGAGCATTAGAGCAAGTAGGGGAGAGGCAGAGAGACAGGGAGACAGAGAATCCCAAGCAGGCTCCATGCTGTCAGTGCAGAGCCCAATGTGGGAATCGAACTCAAACTCACAAACCATGACAAGACCTAAGCCAAAATCGAGAGTCAAACATTCAACTGACTGAGCCACCCAGGTGTCCCAGTGAAGTTATTTTTTAGACAAGGTTAATATTTAAGTCAGTAGACTTTGAGTAAAGCAGATTACCCTCCATAATGTGGGTGGGCTTTATTCAATCAGTTGAAGGCCTTAAAAGAAACAGACTGAGGTCCCCTGAGGAAAAAGGAATCCTGCTTTGAGACTGCCTTCATGCTTGAGATGCAGGATCAACTCTTCCCTGGGTCTCCAGCCTGCTGCTGTAGTTCTGGGACCTACCAGCCCCCACAATTACGTGAGCCAATTCCTTAAATAAATCTCTCTCTATGTATATATTTATACACATTCTACTGGTTCTGTTCCTCTGGAGAATACTGTTTGACAGAAAGTCTAATGAGATTACAAACTTTAAATTATATACATAAATTACCATATCTACATCAAATATTGCAGATACATTAAGTATTAGATATAAAGCCAGTTACCTGATGTGAAAAATTTAGAATTAGAAAGTGATTTAAATTACGGAAAGAAGTATGTACTTTATATATGACAGTGTATAGTTTTTAGACCCAATTATCTCTTTAAAAGATATATTCTTAAACTGTAGGACTCTGAAAAGTAGAAGATACTTAAGCTTTTGAAAACAAGTCACACTTAACAGTATTATTTTTAAATTAAAAATATTGTTTAACGTTTATTTATTATTGAGAGACAGAGAGAGACAGAGCATGAGCACGGGAGGGGCAGAGAGAGGAGACCCAGAATCTGAAGCAGGCTCCAAGCTCTGAGTTGTCAGCACAGAGCCTGACGCGGGCTTGAACTCACAGTGAGATCATTACCTGAGCTGAAGTCCGACACTCAAGCAACTGAGCCACCCAGGCGCCCCTATTTTTAAATTTTCTATTCCAAAAACAAAAGACCCCTCAATGAACAGGCTGGCAATATTTCAGTCCGCTCCCTCAATGAGACAGAAGAAACTAGTGTTCCTTCCCTGAAGTCAAGTGAAAACTGTTACAACTTGACTGTGTAAATAAAGAATAAAAACAGAAATAACTACTGCACTAAAATAGAGCATGAAGTTGGATTCAGAAATGAAATCTACTATGTTGCTTTTCTGATTTTTTTTTTTAAGTAGGCTTCACACCCACCACTGTGGGGCCTGAACTCAGAACACTGAGATCAAGACCTTAGCTGAGATCAAGAGTCAGACCAATTAAGCCCTCTGATTTTGTTTTCAATCATAAAAGGCAACAAACAAACAAAAGCAATGTAAAATAGATGTGTCTTAAAAATCTAGATACTGAATTTGTACCACAATGAAATTTATACTTGAATGTTTCTAAGGTCATTGCGTAAGATACTATCTAGCAGTTTACAAATCATACCCCGTCATAAGTGTATTACTAGGTTATGACAGTTTGCATTTTTGTTTGAAAAGATTTGCTTATAAATATGCTATCTTTATGTTACACTTTGAAAAATGAACTAGTTGATATTCGATATTCCTTTTATGTATGATGTGTTCTTCAAAAGATATTTCAATCCTGCCTCAATCAAAACCCTCTCAAATAACAAAAACCTAATAGAAATGCTAGCTTTTGATGGAAATCAGCATGTATCCAGAGTTACTTATTTATTAAAATAATAAGGTAGAAATATTGCCTACGAATAATATTGCATAACAATAAGGCATTAAAAATCACTATATTATTGGAATGACTGACTTTGATTTACATATGTTTCAGCAATTTTAAGACTAAAAAGAATTGTTACTGTAACATTTTGACACATTAGATTAGATTATAAAAATGGGACACAAATAGTGTAAGCCTAGACCATTACTGAGAAGCAATAAGCTTCAAGAGGGAAAAGAGCTAGATGCAGGCAGGACACAATAAACCATTATCCCTGTTGACCCAACTCCTAAGTATTCATAGTCAGACCATAATAATTAGCACCTTATAGGGTTTCAAACATATGTTTTGGCTAAAAAAGTCTGCCTGAGATTCTTTCATTTTAATACAAATGCAGTATCTAGTTTTAACCTATTAAATGTTTCATAGGATATGCTTCAGGCCACAGGCGTAGTCTCTGATGCAAATATAACCTTGATTTTGCACAGATTAATTAAGCACATGCTGACCAACCAAGAGAGGAATATTATGATCTGAGAGAAGTTCATGCCATTCAGTCAGACACAGTACATATATGTCTATACCACCAATGGTGGCACCTTAGGGAAGCCATCTACTCACATGGCCTTGGTCATCCAGTTCATTGTTGGTGAGCTTCAGCTTGTCAAAGCTGATCACTTGTCTCATCCAAGTCTCCCCGGAGGCAGGCGAGTCCGGATGAATGTACACCCGCGGTGGCACAGGGGAGTCAGCATTACCCGCCACCATCCATTTAGAGCTGTGGTAAACATACCTAGAAGGCAATGACAAGGCTCAGTATATAGAATATTGCTTTCTTGGAATTTCCAAGTCAGTAGAATCAGACAAACTGAATATCTTATTTTTTTTAAGTCTAAAAAACAATTTGCTCTTTACATCCAATACACATAAAATAACATTTCAAGCACTTTTCAAAAACTCTCGGAGGCAGCCGTGGTTTACAGACCTTTCAGAGCAAGTGATGTGTTAAGGGTTTATGCACATTATCACCACCATAAATTCAAGTATCTTCATTCTTATGATTCACACTTATTCACACTAGACATTCCATCTGCATACTGATATTTTCCATTTTTCATCTGGATATTCAATTGACATGAAGAAACTATTAAGTTGTCAAGCTCACCTTTAAGTGAATCTCAAAACACCTTGAGAGCTATACCTTTAAAGTGCCCCACTTCCTTTAAGACCACTTCCCATTTTAGGAATGTACAGGCTGATGAGGTCAATGGTAGAAAGGCAAGGGGAAACTGTCAAAAGTTCTATACTTTCATTTTCTTAGAAAAAAAGTTTAGCTATTATCATTTAGAACATTTTTCTAATTCAATTAAGCTAAAAATTGCAGATAATGTATTAAGTTTAACTTAAAAATTTTGTATAATGAAAAAATGTAGGTCTTTATAGCCTATATTTCTCTTTCTCAACCCTTATAAGAAAATTCTTCAGTTTTCAAATTCCACTAATAAAAATATACATCAAACTTTGAAAATAAGGGCATATCTAATTAATATTACTTTTCAAATAAAGAGACCAAACATCCTCTTCTGTTCATTTAAGTGTTTCAAATATATTGACTCCATAAGAACAATACATTTAAATAATAATGTTTTAGGTAATAAATAAGATCATAATATTCAATCCTATATTCAGATTATCATTTATTTTTCAACGTTTATTTATTTTTGGGACAGAGAGAGACAGAGCATGAACAGGGGAGGGGCAGAGAGAGAGGGAGACAAAGAATCGGAAACAGGCTCCAGGCTCTGAGCCATCAACCCAGAGCCTGACGCGGGGCTCGAACTCACGGACCGCGAGATCGTGACCTGGCTGAAGTCGGACGCTTAACCGACTGCGCCACCCAGGCGCCCCAGATTATCATTTATTAATGTTAATCTAAAATTCGCTAATTCAAAAACTAGAAACTAGTATATGATGATTCACTTAGAAAAGGGTATAAAATGAAATTACATACTTAGGTGTTTTCCTTCCATTTGTATTCTAAAATATGACATACAATTTAAAGCAATAATTTGTGAATAGTCTCAGAGAATTCTACCGGTGTTATATGCAAATTTCTTTTAGAAATAGCATGACAGATTTTCATAACATCTCTGGTAAGGCTCTCTGTTTCAACTAATGTCATATATTTTATTCTCTTTTGAGCTCAATATGCCTTCTATTCTTTAATTCCTTTCCTTGGGGAAAAAATAGATAATCACAAAATTAAAAATAATTTTTAAAAATTTCCCTGAATTGGTATAATGAATTAGGCTTTTGTGAATATTAATTTTACATTACAATAAATCACAAGGATTTTTAACAATCAAATATCACTCTTTGATAGCAGAAAATAACCAAAAAATTTTTTCTACTACTCCTAAAAAAGTTAGAAAATAAAATGCAAATCTTAGAAATTCAAGAAAAAAACTGCACTATAGTTATTCCAAAAAAATCCACACCCACCAAGAGAATACACATTACATGTTACATATTCTTTGTGAAACATTCTTAATACAACTGCTAAAACCAAACTTCTTGGTAAGCATTGTAAGTGAAAACAAATTAATGATTTACAATTTGATCTTTCAAAATTTGACATCTTAATACTATACCTGCAAATACTATACTAGCAAATTTTCTTGCTTTATGTGAGAATAATAAGAATCAATTAAGTCAAAGAAACCACCCAAAATACATGAAAGATATTTGGAGAAATAGGAGAGAAGTTTGGAAGAGAAAGGAATAATTTCTAAGCTCATTAAGAATTACATTATCTTTCTCAACACAAAAGCCAAATTAGAATATGGATTTTTAAACCAAGTATATTTAAGGACTAAATGCCTTCTAGCTTCTACCACGTAGTAGATAATTTTAGCAAACTCCTTAATGAGTTGTTTAATTAAAATCAGTAACAATACAAAACACAAATAATAAAACTGTCTTTTTTATTACCCATTCTTTTAGCATTCCATGTGCGCCTGTACTAATTGAATCTGTATACTTTTGACATGATAAGCCTGTTTCAAAAAAGTACTCCCTAAATGTTAAAAAGTGATGAAAACCAAATCTGACTTCATTAAAAAACTTACTAAATGCTCTAGCTGTTTATAAAAATTAAAAAATACATAGAAACAAAGAAGAACAAAATTTAAAGCAGCATCTTCTGATCTTCTACTCGAAATTTCCTTTTTTAAATGTTAGCATTTTTAACTCCTCAGGAAAGTAAAAAGCATTGTCATTGAAAACTGCTGATTGGCTTATTTGCAGAGGTAGGTTTGAAACTGAAGAATGTGTATCTTTTCCAACTTTACCTGATATCCAAATAAATATATACTCTTTCAAAATCTAAATATTACAACATTCTTTTTAAATCTACTGTGTTAACTACTAACCAAAAAACAACGGTTAACAAATTCATTACCAGTTTAAAGATGTCCTAATATCGTAATGAATTAGGAGATTGTATTTCCTAAATTATAAAAATCCTCAATAATTTTCTAATATTAAAGGAAATAAGCCTACCAACAATTATGATTTTGAACATAACAAGGTAAAGGGAATTTCTTTAAAGATCGAAACAATCACAAAGAAAATGAAACATTTCATTGAATATTATGTATACCTACAAATTTAACATTTCCTCTCAAAATCCTAATTGAAAAGTGAATCATTATAAAAGACACAGTTTAGCAACACTAAACTAGCCCTTATTTAAAGTTATCAATACTTAAAAAACACTTCTTCTATATCTGTTAAAAGCAAAACAAAAATTAAGTTTCCACATTTACTGTAAGAGAAGGCACCATCTGGGCTACTGGAACTGTCGGGAGTTGGGTTATAGACCTAGAAATCCTACAGGCTTCTGGAAACAAACATCATAGTTATCACAGATGAAACAGGCATAGCCTGTAAACTCCTAGCATTTTCTTATCCTCTTGTATCCATCTGATCACTGTACCTGTATCTTTTGTTGTCCACTGGCACAATGTCCATGGCAATGTAATATTGCTGGTGAGGATCTAGTCCTGAGATCTTCACTCTCATTGCTGGAAACATGCGCCTATGCATACGGAGGGGAGGAAAGAGGTTATGTGTTTTGTTTTTGTTTGTGATTAGGCATGGACAATGAATAAGCCAAGAAACCTAGGGAAACCTCTCTGTTTTTCATACGGAAAAATTTGTAGCATTCACTTTGGTAATGTAATTCAAAGAATCAGAATACAGGACACATCAAAACTGAGGCTTATAAATATAATTTGTTGTACACTGTCATGCACCGTGTTTACTGAAATGTCAGTACAGCTTAAAAGGAAAAGAACTGTACACTGAAGGAGTAACAGCACTAAAAAAAAAGCAGCTTATGTCTTAAACAAAAATCAATAAGCGTATTTACTTTAATAATACGAATAATAAAATGTTCCAAATGGTAGAAATAGAAAATCTGAATTTGTACAAGTGATAAAATATATTATAATGTGAAATTTTAAAAGGGTTATAAAAAACCACAAGGAGCCAATGTGCCATGCTATAACCAAACAATATGTTCTTTATTGAGACAGGACTTCCTGTCTGCAGCATGGTAAAGGTGAAGTGCAAAAGTTGCTCTAAATTTGAAAGGTATAGTAAAACTTCTTTATTGAAAGCAGAAACTAAACACAATGTATATTTACCAAATCATTCCTTCCCCCACTATACCCTGGAAATACTTTCTTATTTAGCTGCACTTACTCAAACTTTGCTAATTAAAACAAATGAAAATCTGCATTTCTCTAGGCTTCCCAGAGATGCATATCAGAGATGCATATCAGAGATGCTAAAGTACACCCAGCTATCCTTTAAAAAGGATACAGTAGCATGAGTAGAACAGTAAATTATTGTATATTAAAAAACAAATAGAGCAGTTCTCTTTTTTTAAACTTTCATCTAGAGATTTATGTCTAAGACCCTGCCAGTTAATCTAATTTTTGCTAATTTAACCTTGTAACACAAATTTTAGTACTGTTATTTACTAAAAACTTTTTCTATAACACTAATGCCATTTAAGACCACTTCCAGAGTAAAGAAAGTCCATTATTCCTAACTAGGCATGAGAACAGTTTAATATGCTGCTGTTTTAGTGTTATTTCAGTGCACCTGTAAGATAAAGAGTAAAGGTCTTTAACTACATCCTTTATAAGACAACTGTTGCTTTGTGTTGTTGAAGACTGAATTTGGATCATTAATAAAAGCTCTGTGAAAATGTAGAAGGTAGCATATGGATTCAATAAAATATGTTTTTGTAATTTCTAATAAGTTTGGATACTTTTATGCTATCCAGGTTTTTGCCATGTGTATTCCCTGAAAGAGTTGCTGTGCTTTTTAAAGTTCTTTTTTAAGAAGATATTATTCATAGATTTCACTGCACTAAATGAACTGAAAACTTTAACATGCAAATACGTCCGTGCTTCCCTCAAATTAATGGTATCTGTCCAACAAAACTATTTATTTTACTAATGAGTGTGCAAATTTTACATTTTCAAAAAACAGATATAACTTCTTACA
Organism: Puma concolor; assembly: GCF_028749965.1. Lineage (NCBI taxonomy): Eukaryota > Metazoa > Chordata > Mammalia > Carnivora > Felidae > Puma > Puma concolor. The sequence goes on from NC_141671.1 coordinate 77,658,803, forward strand.
TTTTTGCGTGTGTGGTATCCTTCAACAAATTTAGGCGAATGTGTTACATTTCATTTAGAAAAAAAATGGAACCATGTAACTGGATCCACCAACAGAATGGTTTTTAAAAACCGGGTAATTATTTTTGCAGCGATTGTACATGTATTACTGATAATTCCAGTAACTTTTCATTCTAATATAATATCAAAATAGCACAAGACGTTCTTACATTGCTAGGAAATCTTTTGATAAAGAACCAACTTGGAAGTCCGGAATCTTTTTTAAAAAAGAAGCAAATTATAGTTTTCTAAAGAGTAAACTGCGCTTTTTAAAAACGGACGGGTTAAGGAGAGTCGTCTGTTCCGTAGTTCCGGAATCGATAACTAGAGCCTAAATAAATACGTGGACAGACGTAAACAGAACCACGAATTTGGAACTACCCAGCACACGGAGTATCAACCGCAACAGCCACCGCTTCGGCGGGGACGGTGATTTTCTCCCTAACATCCAAGAGGGCGGCGGGGCTGTGCCCCTCACCGACTGCACTGCGGTGTGGGCAGGCAAAGCCAGTCTCAAAAGTGAACCACAACCCGGGCCTTGTCTTGTCCGTACAAAAGTGCTAACCAGAGACTCCACAGCTCTGCAGGCCCTCCTTCTTCCTAACCCATCGTGGGGTGAGGCCAGGGCCGGGGCGTTCGCGACAGATCGCCCTTTACCTGCCCGCCTTGGTGATGATCATCTCCGTGCCGATCTCGTGAAAGCGCTTCCAGAGCTCTGCTCCCTGCAGATCCACCCGCGGGGCCTGCGGCGAGGGCAGCGGGGTCCCCGGCCGTGCCAGGGCGGGCGCGGGGGACCCCTTCGGGGATCCTCCGGGGGACGCCAGCGGGGAAGCGCCCTGCAGGAAGCCGTCCTCACAGCCGCCTGGGCAGCAAAGGGCAAAGAGGGGTAACTGGTGAGGGCTTTGAGAGGGGAAGTCGAAAGGGGAGACTGACTCCTGGAGGGCGGCTGGGGAGACCAAAAGGACCAGGGAAAAAAGGGGGAGCTTTCGTGCCTTCGGATTCTTCTAACAAACTGGTCCAGGAGTAGACAACCGCTCTGCCTACCAAAGGGACTCGACGTGCAAGCGGAACCCCCGAGTCCCAAGGCACGAGGGCCGCGTCCACTCCTCCCTCCGGGCCTCCGCCTGGTCAAGGCCCCAAAATAAGTTTCGCGCCGCTGCCAGGGTCTAGATAAGTGCCCAAAAGAGTCTGAAGTGGGTTCCGGAGTCCAGACCCCCAGTGCAAACCCCGGCAAACCCGAAACGCACGCTGCAAAACCGCCTGGCGTCTGGATCCCTGGCCCGAAGTGCCTGGGCCTCCCTTCCCGTTAGGCTTCCGAGGCGGCTCGCTTTGGGCCCGGCCGGAGGCATCTTCTAGAAAGCTCTTCAGACTCCACTCCCGCCAAACTCCCCGACCGCCCTGAACTCCTTAGCCAAGCAGCGAAGGGATGAGAAGGGAGCCAAAAGCCAGCCCACGGTGGCCGTCGGCCTTGGTGTCGGGAATCCAGAGGGGTAGGGAAGGGTTCGGCTACCCCTCGGGAAACCACGTTTGCAAATACACCGCCCTCTTCCTGGTTTGCCCAAACTGTTTAGGGCATTCGTTCCGGTTTCGGGGGGGGGTTATGCCGTCGCTCCCCCCACCCCCTTGTTTTTAAAAGTTAGGAAAGAAAAAAGAGCACCCATTGGCTGGAACCCCAAGGGAGGCAGATGCGGAAGGCAAAGCCCTACACCGCCAAGAGCCGAAAAGAGCAGCGGCTGAGGGCGCGGGTCGCCAAGTGGGCTGTGGCAGCCTGAAATGCGAGGCTAGGAGCGGCATTTTAACCTTCTGGAGGGCGACCAGAGTTGAATGGCGAGAGCGGCCAGGGCGGCAGTGAGCTTCGCGCCGGGACACCCAAAGCCAACGCGCTGGTGGCAGAATTGCCTCAGGCACGGACGGGTACCGCGCGCGCGCACTCCTACAACTCGCCGAAGTTCAGATTCCCCGCGGGACCGGGAGGGACGCGCGGGGAAGAAGTTAGGCGGGAAAGGGCCGACTCACCCACGGCTCCCCGGGAGCCGCAGCTCCGTTCCAGATCTGCGCAGCTCCGGGCGGGCCCGGATACCGCCCCAGCCGGTGGCGGGAGTGCAGCGCCTTCGTCTCCCTCAGAGGATCCCTTTTCACCGGCGCCACCGCCGCGGCTACAGCCTCGGTCATCTACGGCCCCCGCAGCCTCTTCCGCGCCCAGCTTTCGTCGCTTCTTCTGAAGCTGTTGCTGCTTCTCGGCGCCTATCAGCGCCTCCACCGAGAAGGCGTGCGCCTTCAAGCTTAGCATGCTGCACGGCGAGCCCCTCCGCTTCTCGGCCATCCCCGCCGCCTGGCGCCCGCCCGCCCCTCGCGCATATACACTCAAGCGGGCACACGCACACACTCGCTCTACTCCCCCACCAAAATTTGAACGGCTCTCGGGGCCTCCCGCAGGCCGATCTGCCCCCTTCCCCGCCGCGGGCAAAAACAAATTTGGCGTTTCCTCTTTCTCGCTTGGGTTGGGATCCGAGGAACCAGCGACGCGCCCGCCAAGTTTCCTTCCCTCGGTCTCTCGCGCGCGCTCTCTCACTGATGCACTCCTTCGCTCCCACCCCCTCCACCTCCTCCTGCTGCTCCAAGATCTGCTTCGACTGATGCGCCAGAGAGGACTACCATGGGTAAAAAACACTCTGCGGACACAAATTAGGGATTGTAATTGAAATTTGTTGCCTTGATCTGTCAGCACTTCCAAGCAGGAGAGCGGTGGGAAGAACTTGCTCATTAGTGTCAATAAAGCGGCAGGGGTGGAGTCTGAGGCCATGTCAATCATCTCGCAGCCCAGCCAATCAGGAGGTGCCGACTCCGCGCAGCCCGCGCCCACTTCCTTACAAGGTTGCGGGAGGAAAAAAAAAAAAAAAAGGGGTGAAAAGCGCCGCCGTCTGGCTTGGAAGTGCCAGCCGCGGGCGCTGAACCCAGTCTTTCTGGCTGCCTTAACCCATTCCAGCCCCTGAGTCTCTAGTTTTCCTCACCTAGACCTGGAAAGTGTGAGGCTCCTGGCTTTAAACCGAGTTGATCACCAAAGTTAGAATATCAAGACTCTTCCAAAAAACCTTAAACTCCAGTCGGACTCCCTTATCACTTAATTTTGCTACAACTCGCAACATTTTCGGGTGGAGACAATTCACAGCCACGAAGCCCGCCTTTTCTCATTTAACATTCCTCATTTAAACATTCCTGCCTTTAGTAGCGCCCATTCTGTGCCACGAATGGCACTAGGGTTGCTTATTTATGTTTGTTTCTTTACTTGTGTTTTACTTAGCGGATTTTTCTTGGGGAACGTGTGGGAATTCAAGATATATTTAAGTCCTTTATATTTAAGAGAGCGAACTTTTTTTACATTATCGCTTAGTCTCTCATATTTACTAGTCTGTAAAAGCACGCCCTTTCTGAAGCCTCCCTTTCCTCTCAAAGTATGATAATTAATTTCAAAACGTAAGTCTTAGGATTTTAATTCTGTGTGGTTTCAATGATAAGGACTTAGCTTCAAAACCCCAAAACTTCGCACGATGAAATCAGTTTTAAGGCACGATAAAATTTCCATTGCAGCTTTTTAAAAAGCTGTAATTTAACCTAACTCCATATTTGTCCTGCTTTAGAAAATTTGCCACTTCTTTTCTCAGTTTTTTTAAGAGTCAACTTGTTTCTTCAAGACAAATTAAAAAAAAAAAAAACGCTTTTTAATTGAATAACACCAAACATGCATCTGTACTGTTTGTACTTTCAACTCGATTTTTTTGTCAAACCCCAAATGCGTTTGGTGTAAAGAGAGCAAATTTCGTGTAGAATAAAATTCCTAATACATATTACTCTTAAATCTTTGGCATAAAAGACACAACAAAGGGTTGTTGTTTGCTCACTCGCTCAATTCAACTTCTACAACCGCTGGGTTCCTCATTATCTCCGACTTCTCTCTAAGCTTTCAGTAGAGTAATACAGGGAGCAGCTTTCGCCACTGAAATCTTTGTACCGCAGCTCCCGGGAACATGCGGTTCCTCTGAGGTAACCTTCTAGAAGAGAAGGAACCTGAGCAGGCGGTGCCCTCGGTTATCCACGAACTCGCCGCCCTGCGGGGCCACAGCAACCTGAGTCAAAAACGACTCGGCAACACCCTCGCGGAAGAGGGCTCTTTTAAATGCTTAAGAAACCGATTCAAGTGGAGGGAGAGGTTTTGCATTTGTAAAAGAAGTCTTTGCACAGTCTGGAGCAGTGCAGACCCCGGAGGGCGCCCCAGGCGGGTAATACAGCCTAAAATGTAAGCGCTAACCCGATTTCTGAAGCCTGGCGGAAGGGGAAGCGGGCCTGGGAGAGCACAGGGTTCACCTGGAGGGCTTGGGCTGGGAGTGAGGGCGGAAGCGGGGTGCGCAAATGCGGCTGGAGGCTGCTCCGGGAGCTCCGCGCACTGGGCGTCTGAAGCCCGCATTGGCAGCGTGCGAGGTCCGAGCGCCCAGCTCCAGGCCCAGGATCTTGATGACGCGAAGGAGCGACCCACGGCTCCTTTGAGCAGCCCTTGAGACCTCGGAGGAGTGTTTGAGGCCCATGGGTGGAGTCGCCGGGGCTCTCAGGCCTACTCCGGCCCAGTGGCCCGAGAAAGAGTGGCTCATCCTGAGAAACCTGAGGCCGCAGCACGAACGCAATTTCCAGACGCGAAGCTTGCTTTGTAGACGGGTTCTTGTCCATTTATATGCTCCGAAGCTCAAATTCATGTAGGAGGGACTAGAGCGCCTGCAAGGGCGCTCTCCGGATCATGCAGCTCCAAGGCCTCCACTATCTCTCTGCCCCTTCTTTCACCTTTACCTGGGGCAGAAAGGGACACAGACCCCGGAACCCACAGACATGGGAGAACTTGCGTCCGCATAGACGACCAGCTGGAAAGATGGACCTCACAGACACCCAGGATGTCAGATAGAGATAATCCAGGTGTGCGCTGGGCGCCGAGGGCAGGAGGAAGCGTTGGTCCCTTTAGTCTAGGTCCAGACTGGGCTTTGGGAACCATAGCGGTGGAGCCCGCGCTGCCGCTCGCAGCCTGGGAGTCGCGCTGAAAGTGGATCAGGCTTCCGGAACTAGCAGGACCAGCTGTACTCGACCCCGCAAAGCAGCAAGTCGCAGACCCCACCGCACCCGGACCTTTGCTCCGGGAGAAGGGACGCCGAATTTCTCCCAGACGTGAGAAGGAAAGCAGGCCAGAGTCCGCGGGGAGGGGGGGGGGGCGGGGGGGCGTTCGCGGCCTTCCGAGGGATGGCGAAGCCAATGCCCTTACAAGGCGTTTTCTCAAAAGCGTGGCTGGCGCGTGCCAGGGCCGAGCCAGGGCCTTGCACGTCGCGAGTCTAGGGAGCAAAAGAAACGGGGACAGGATGCGAATCCTCAGAAGAAAAGCTCGGTGGAATACGTGTGCGCGTGTGCACATGTCTGTATGTGCTTGTGTGCACGTGAGTACGCCCGTGTGCACTTGTCTATACGTGCCTGTATGCGGATGCGCGTGTGTGCACCTGCGCGCGTGTAAACGTGGGTGAGAGCATATGTACAGGGAGCGTGCGCCTCCTGTCACTTTAAGAGAGAAAAATGCCTGTTCCCAGGTCGTGCTATATTAAGGAAATGATTAAAACTTAATTAAACCGTCAGGCCTCTGGCAAGACTATCCAGGCTCTATTTGTAATAAAAGTCATCCAGGGAAGAACATTATCAGCGTGGGTCTGTCTCTGAGACTCGGCGAGAGGGGAAAGGACATAAGAGCCTTGAATGTCCAGGTTTGGAAGAATGGTACCTAGTGGAATCTGTATCCAGCCAGAGAGCAAAACTAAGGCAGGGGTAGGCTAAAAAGCATATCTGGTTCGTCCCGTTTCTTTCTTTCTCTTCCTTTTCTTTCCTTCCTTCCTTCCTTCCTTCCTTCCTTCCTTCCTTCCTTCCTTCCTTTTTTTTCTTTCACAGTTTAAAATTGGATCCTTAAGAAAGATTTTTTTTTTAGCTCACTCTTTCTGTAGGCTTCTGCTGTGCTTTTAGCCAAGACTTGCACTGTATATCTATCTCTATACCTGTCTATGTTTGGAGATAGCTTGCTGCTGCTTCTCACCTAAGCTACTATTGTTTATATTTTTGCATTTCGTTCTGTATTTTATATTTTTGTACTTTATTTATAAACAACTATTTTTAATTCCAAATTTTAAAACCCTATGAGCCAGGATTTCATTCTCTAAATAGACTTTTTTTGTTTTTGTTTTTGTCTTTCTTTTACATTTGACAATCGATGTAAGAGTTTCTAACCTCATGTTTGATTTCCCAGACTCAAGATCTGACACAGGGAGATTTACCCTGGCATACAGGAGAGTCTGTTTTTTGCCCTGAACTCGAGGCACAGCACGTTGTCTCCGAATTTCCAAACAGGCAGGATCTGGACTTCCTTCCCATTCATTGAAAGACATTTATTATTCGCTAAAAGACTAGCCTAGCAAGAAATAGAGTAATAGAGGGGAGAGTCGGCGTGAGGGAAGGCCCAATCCAATTACCAAGAGGGATTCTTATTTGGCTGCCTTACTTTGTAACTTGATCTGGGAAGGAGCCCTATCCTAATTGGGGGCCACGGATGCCAGAAGCCGCCCAGCATCACGGGACTGTGCCACACACTTGGGCAAGGGCTCCCTCTCTCCTCCATTCCTTCCCCTACTTTCCCCACTCTCTTCTTTCTCCTTGTACATACTCTTCTTCTTGCCTCTCCCTCTTATTTGGGTTAATAAAAATAATAAGTTGCAACCTGCCAGCTTCCAAAGTCTACAAGAATAAATTCAGGTGGCCAGAGTCTGTCTGGCTGCTCCTTTGCCGGCTTCTCTGTGGAGTCTCTGGCTACTACTGCAAACCCAGGCCCTGCGGAGAGAGTGATCCAGAACCTCAGTTTCTCACTGCTCCCTCATGGCACACACAGACAGGCATCTCTGCGTGTGTTGACGACTGTTAACCATTCTTCTCTTCCACAACAAGTTTCTTCCCAATTCTAATCATCTGAGACACAATGCGTCCACAAAAGAACTCCAGCAGCCTATCCAAAGAGCCCTTCAGGGCTCCTCAGGGCCCAGAGAGATTGTCTTGCAGTGTTGGTTTTTAAATCAAGGATCATTTCTCGGTGGGGCTTAGAAGAGTACAGAGTTTTGGTAGAGCCAAAGGAGAGTGTGTTCTGAGGTTTAGCTTCCTTCCTCCATCCCTCTCCATCTCCAAGCACTCCAGCATCCAGAAGGAGAAGGAAGGGAGAGAATGATGCCTCTGACCTACCAAGTGGAGGGGTTGGACCTGTGATGTGTCCATAACAAAACTCACTCTGCTAGGCTAATGAGCTTCCCCATTCATGCCCAATTTCCAGCAGTATCTGCTCTCTGTCCACAGAGGATACAATTATTTTTCACCCTGTGCTAGAAAAAAATCGCTGCCTTCACTTGGTCATTCATTGACTCACACTCCTCCCACAACCCTACAGTTAGGGGTTAGTAACAGAAATGTCCGAGAAAGGCCACACTTTCTCTATCACTAAAACCTGATTCAAATATAAGATGGCTTGAAGGAAGTAATGGTAACATCCAGATGTAAATGAATACTAAAGATGGGTAGTTGGATGTTGCTGATACCAATATTGCAACAGGTCGATTTGGATATAAATCAAACTGAGACAATGAGTGGGGAAATTAAATAATATCCTCTAAGTAGTTAGTGGGCATTTTAGTAGCTTATGCTATATAATACTATGTTTAAATTGATTTTTAAAATACATACCTTCATATTCTTTCAATTAAATATTTAATATTATTTCCCTATAATCCAAGATTATCTTGAATCTGCTGCTTACTAAAATGAATTGAAAATGTAACTAAGTATCCCTGTCTAGGCTCCATGTAAGAAATACTAGGTATGGTTTTTAGCTTTTTGTAAAAATTATTACATCCTCTAATTGGCTGTAAATTGGGGCCTGTTCTCATATTTCACAACTGCAGATACCAAAGTTCTTAAACAGTGGAAATTTTGTGCGCATTTATATAACCTGCTGAAAGTATAAATAATGAAGAATGTGACTGGAATTTATTCATATTTTTCCACTGACAGATGAGACATTTCAGTTTCAGCTGAATGAAAAAATTTTTACCAGAGTAATTTAAAGTTAGCACAGGAATTGCACAAAAAGAAGTAAACTATAGAAAAATATTAATAGCATTGGGAATGAAGCCTGAATTTGAACACGTGGGCAAAAAGTCTGACAACAAACTGACGTTTCTGCATGACTTTTGGTTTTGTTTTCTTTTCACTTCTAATTGTGTGAACTCTCTCATCCTTTAAGAAATGTATCATGAACAATCGAGATAAATGAAAAACGAAGAGGTTAGAGTTCTTTTTCCTTTAAAAATATAGGGGGAAATACAAAAATATTAAACTTTGCATTAAATAAAATAAGCTTACTGGAATACATTTCCAACCTGGGTTTTCAGGAAGAGCCAAATGAGAATCTTCAAACAAAAGCCTAAAGAATGGTAATAACAAGAGGAACTCTAGCAAAACATTTCGATGTTTGGGAAATGCTGCTTGTAAAGAATCCTCAAAGTATACAATACTGCATTTCCAAATCCAGCCTCATGAAGAAAGAGGGAGGAAAAAAAACCTATCTCAGGCCATTGGTAATAGGTGATGTAAATTTAGAATAACTAGCATTTCTAGAAAGACTTCTGCTTTTTTATGTTAACCTTTAGTCTTTGGTGCGGGTTCCTTCTCATATTACATAAAATGTACTTTAAGAAGCACTCACTACCTGCTACAGATGTCCAGGAAAAAACTGAATTATGGAAGTCGGAAACATATGGCAGTTGCCTATTGCACAAGGAAGGTACATATGAAAGTTATAAATTTCTTTCTTTAAGTCAGCATTGTAAACGCATTTTATAGGGTTCACAGTATGTATTACATCTGTAGATTTAATTTTTGAAATATACATTTTTGGAGATATTTGTGGTTTGGGATTCTATGAGAAAGAACTCATCTTGATGTGTTAGGAATAAAGGGGGGAAAACCCCAAAAAATAAACATGTGGAGAAGCAAACATCCTTCTTTTAATTTCCCAGCTGGTTATACTGAAAAGGACATCAGACCATCTATTGGCAAAGGATGACTCACAACAGGGGTATTGCCCGGCAGCATAGCGGTCTGAATTTATTGAGAGAGATCCCTCTTCGAAGAAGCAGAGATGTCAAGTTGGGGAAAGCCAGCTTGGGGCCGATAGAAAAACCACCAGATTAAGAACTGGATCCCACAAATGTCAAAAACCCACCACCAGTTCACTTTACTGTTGAGGAAAAAAAAAATGCCCACCAAATCGCTGATCTTTTTTCCATCAAAAGATTAGATTTAATTTTATTTCATTTAACACCTTTGAAACTACATATTTTGATTGCAGTCATAATATTATATATTCAGTATATCGATGGATACCAAGTACTAGCAACTACCAAGGTATCTTTCCTTAAACCTTCAAAGTGATTTTAAAATAATCCCTCCAATTTTCTACCTGAAGCCCCCTGTGGTATCTTTAAGTTTAAATTTAATTTGTGGATTTTAAGAGTCACAGCTCTCTTGTTCAACTTTATTTGGAGAAATGTTAGAAGCAAGTTATGTGAAAGAACTTGGTCAAAAAGGAGTTTAAACAAATATATACTTGTTTAAACACCCTAAAAGCAGAGCAACTGCCTACAGGTAAGGTCGCTGTGGGTTCAAGTCAAGAAAACGGTCCTCAGATTTGCTCCGTGAAAGCCGGAGGCTGATCTCCCACTTCGGTGTGCTAGAATGAAATTTACCTGGGGTAGAAATAATGCAGAATGATAGCAGATGTGCCCTTTCTGGGCATAAGTTTTATTTGGTTGTGTTTTGAGTTTCCCTTTGTGATCAGTTGTTGAGTGGTCGGTCACCTGCATGGATTTTCTCTCTTTCTCTCTCTCTTTTTTTTCCAGTTCCTGTCTTACCGAAGGCTAGTCCTGGCCAGACTTTTAACCACTTGGTCTATGTGGGGCGGTAAGAAATTGAGCTTTCATTATTGGGGGCTTCCACTTAGGCGGAGACAGGAATCGCTGAGGCGCAGAAAACAATACCAAATTCTTTTCTATCTGTTCACAGAACTTTGTGAACAAGGCGAGTGCCAGGGCAATTTCTGATTTCCTTCTTTTCCAAGTTTTAGGTCACTTTCGAGCTCCCATCCTTTCCTTCCCAAACCATTCTGCACCCTCTCCTTAACATTTATAATTAGAGCTCTTCAAGGAGAGTTCCCCCAAAGCATTTCTCATTCAATAACAAAAACAGCAGTAACAATAAGAAATGAAACAATCAGTTCAGTTTCCGGGGAGCACCCTAGAAATTTCTGGGACGGATCTGGCTGGTAAAACATTTAGGAATTCACATTCCCGATGAGGTTCCACGTCTAAAATTAAAATCCAGTCTGGATTTCTGAAGTTCATTTTTCCTTTGGTCAATATGTGCGTTTTCTTTCATTTTATTTGTGTTCCCTTCTGGATTTGGTGCCTTTTTTCCCCCCCATTGCCGAAGACAATCTGATTTACAGTTTGACTGAGAGTTGCATTTCTGTTTAGAAGGTGAAACGTCCAAGTCAGTTAGCCAAATTATTCCCCGACGGCTCCAATATTGCGCCAGAGTCCCAGAGTCAGTTATTTTTATGTCTGACTGTATTTCAAATGTGCAGGGTGATAAATAAGACCCGCCTCAAGCTGCAAACTATCTCAGTGTGATGAAGAACAATTGACAAAAATTAACCCAGCCAAAGCGTTGGGGTTTTCGCGAGCCGCTGGAGCATAAATCAGCGTCGCGGGCGGCTTCGGGAAGCAGCGCGCTCCGAGCCGCGCGCCCGCAGCAAGCAGCAGCGATTTTCAGCAGCCGCTGGGCTCGCCTGGCCCAAGTGAATGGGGCTTAGTCGCGGGGATCCGAGCGACCCGCTGACTCGGTCCCGAGTTCAGAGTTATCCTAGAAAGGAACACAACACGTTGGGGGAGAACGGCATGGCTACGCCTTAGCGACCCCCCCCCCCACCCCCAATTCACCATCGAGAATTCTCCAGTGGGTGTGTGTGTGTGTGTGTGTGTGTGTGTGTGTGTGTGTGTAAAATCAAAGAGGACTAAGGGAAGCAAACTTGACGCGGGGTGGGGTGGGAGGGCGGTGATGAGCATGGAGTAACAACCTCCACAGTGTCTGGATCCCGGAGAAGGTCCTCTGCTCAAGTCACTTGAAAGGGATATTCGTCTTAGCTATTCACAGTTAACTCTTCTTACGGGAAATCAAGGGTGGCTCCCGGGGAAGTTCTCCGCGGCGGCGCCGTAGTTGTTGGCTGTCCGGCGCCCGCCTGCGCATTCGCTTTTCAATGCACACGCCCCATTCCGGAACCCCGGCTCCCGCCAAGCCCTCGCGTTTTTTCCGGGAGCGAGGCGGCTGGCCACGGCGCCCCGGGACCTGTAGGTCGGATAGGGCAAGGGGCGCCCCGACCGGCTGCCGCCGGCCCTCGCCACCTGTTGGAATGGTAAAGCCCAAGACCTTGCGCTGCCTGTGGCGGCGGCGACGCGCGGCTACAGGCGGACCCGCGCTTCAGCGGCCAAAGGGAATCCCAGCCGCGGGTTTCCGTTGATAAGTGTAAAGAACAACCCTCTTGGTGCTAAGTGCACAGTAAGTGCGAACAATAAATAGATCATTTCCCGGGGCATCTGTCTTGAAAAGGCCCCTGCTGTTCAGAGCCCGTAGGGAGTTATTGATTAGTGTGGGCGCCCGCGCCCTCCCCCCACGCCCCCTGTCGCCTGTGAGAGGGTACGAAGCCTCTGTCACCGCCTGGCGCGGCGTCTGGCTCTTGCTAGGGGACTGACAATAAGGACCATCAAGCCTCTCAGAAACCTCCCCACACCCTTAAGGCCACACCACCCTGCCGGCGGAAGCCTTGGAATCCATGAAGACCCCAGGCTTAAAGAGTGCGTGCGTGAGAGTGCGCGCGTGTGAGGCTTGGTCTGCCTATCTCGGTTACCACAGTAGAGCCGAGGAGGGAAACGAGTGGGGTAGAGAAGACGGTTCGTGTGTTGTATCCATTTGAATTTAGAATTTCCTTTAAAAACTAGGTTACAGAACAAAGTGAGTGAAAACTTAAGACCCCCTCCCCCCCCCCCCCCCCCCCCCCCGCGGGGAGCTCTAGTTCCGGAACTGCACGGGCCTCACTTTTCTGCGGGCAGCGCCAGCGGGTAGGGTGCACACCGCGCTCGCAGCTGAGGTCCCGCAGCCGCGGCCGGGGGAGCCGGGGCCTCCTTGTGGCTCCGAGGCTTGGCGACGCACGCGCCCCCTCTCGCGCTCCGCCCCGCGCGCGGTCCCGGGCCCTAGCGGTCCTCGGCAGCCGCGCCTCCCACCGCTTCCTCACCCCGGGGAGTAATCTCCAATCCACCCTGACCTCAGGCCTCGGCCTGCGCCCAGGCCAGTAGTCCGCCCTTCCAGAGCACTCCGGGACGGGACGGGCGGGGTGGAGGTGGCAGAACAGGCTGCGCTTGCGACGCGATTCCGCACGGGTTTGTTTCGTGACCTTGATCACGTCCCCGCCTTAACCTCCTCAAAGTTACAACTGGGATAATCTTTGCCGGACTCGCCCGCCGGGTGGTGGGGTAATAGATTGCGGCGGGGAGGCAGAGAGACTGTCAACTATCCCGCTGTGTGCCTGTTCACAGCCCGCCCCAGATATTTGGAGGTGGAGGTTGAGGTATTCAGGCCCTGGCCTGCGGCCTCCGGGAGGAACTGGGCTCGTGGACGTTTAGGCTCCTTGGGGCCCGCAGCGCTTCCGGAAGGCGGGCGGGCGCGGCCGGAGCGCCGGGTTGGGACACAGGGCGCCCTTGGCAACGTTGGCCGCATTGCCCCATCCCGGCCCGAAGCAGAGCTGCCGGGCCCGGCACGTCCCGCAGACTCAGGCTTGGCCCCGCGCCCCGTACTCGGCTCCGGGCTGACCCCTCCACCTCATCGCGGCGGTGGGCAGCAGCCATGGGACTCCGCAACCCGCGGCAGGAGCCGAACGTCGGCCTCCGCAACCTAGGCTGAAAGGGAAGCCGTGTGCGTTGTCCTGAAGCGCAGACGCTATGGAGACCACCCAGAGCCGCGCAGGAGATCCAGCCTCAGAGAAGGCATTGGTTTCTGACTTTGCCAAACCCAGGCGGAGAGTCTCTCCAGGAAGAAATGAACTTTTTCTCCCAGAAGTCTCCCAACCTTTCACAAAAATATAAAACCGTCTGGATAATGAAGCATCTACCTGGACGGAGAGACACAGTTGAAAATAAAAGGTAATTAGAAGGAGGAACCTGAAAGGATTAGTAATACATGTTTTCTTTGCTCTTGAATACAGGAAAACCCCAGAGTTTTAATGCTGTAATGCAACCAACCCTGAAACAGAAGACTTAAATCTCCCCAAGCCCTGGGCCAACCGGCGGCCGGTTTTTCTCAGCTTCCCACACGACCTGTTACCATTATCATTGCCCCAGATATGGGTTAGGAATAAACTTCTCCCCCATTGCCATTGCCATGTAAAATCCCAGGGCGCACCACCTAATAACTTCCTTGATTTCTCTCATTAGTGAGGCTCTCTTTTTTGTTTGTTTTGCTTTATTATTGTTGTTTATAAAGACACATTTCACAAGTTCTTTAAGATCAGCTGTTTCAAACTGCCTCACCTTCCTTCATAGCAGACCAAACAATGAGTGCAACAAAACCTGTGTATGGAGTAGTGATCTAAGATGGTCATGAGCTCTCAAATGCATAGTTATTTCTAAGAAGACTTCATTTTTTAAAAAAATGAAAAACATTTTGGGGCAGTTACAGTTACATTAGTACATATTGTGGAAATAAGCTTGCAGTTAGAGAAAAATTATTAGAAACAGCTGTGATGTTAATGTTTAAAAACCCAGAGTACTCAGTATGCTCAGTATCTACTTTTCATCATAAGTTTTTCTTGTGCATCCACATAATGCACTACTCTCTGTGTATAATATAAGACACTTGTTTAATAAAGCAAGTGATTGTCTGTGTCAGGGAGATTTGGTCCTCTCTGCCTCTCTCAGTCCATGTGCAGAGCAGATCAAAGGCCTGAATTACCTCTGCCTTTCCAAAGACAGCCAGATGGTGTCTTGATTTTTTTTTCTTTTTTCAGATTTGTTAGCAATAGAATGCAAAGGACGAAAGAATCTGTGTGATGCTACAGATGAAAGCTCTACCCAGGTAAGTTATTTTTTAATTAATATCATGCATACCTTATCTTATTTCACGGAAGTTTTGAGGACTCTCATGAGAGTGCACCTAATAAACATGAAAATGATGAGTAAATGAGTAGAACAAGGTAAAATAGAAATCACATGCTGGGGTCAAGATAAGAAGAAAATAAGAACCCTGATATGTATGTGGAATACTAGACAGTTATTAAAGAAGAACTTTAAATTTGTCTCTGAGCCTCCTAGCAGGAAGAGTGAAAAGTGAAACATGATCCTCAATGAGCAGAAGGAGAAATCATATCAGTTTCTTACAGTAAGCAGCGTATTCCTTGTGGTGGTGGTGGTGGTGGTGGTGGTAATGCTAACCATGACATTCCAGGCACCATAGCATGTTTTACATGCTGCTCTATTTGTGAGACCAACTGCTCCCCTCCCCCACCGCTTCCATTGTGATACTCTTTTTGGGATATTTTTACTTTGTTATGGTTGATATAAACCTGTTTTTCAAGCCACTTGGGTGGCTCCGTTAGTTAAGTGGGTTGGTTAAGTGTCTGACTTTTGATCTCAGCTCAGGTGTTGATACCAGGGTCATAAGTTCAAGCCTCTGAGTTGGACTCCAAACTGGATGTGGATAAATAAATAAGTAAATAAGTAAGTAAGTAAGTAAATAAATAAATAAATAAATAAATAAATAAATAAAGTTGTTTCTCTACATAGAGGCAGTTTGATGTCTGGAAAGAACTTTGGATTAGAGAGACCTAAATTCAATGCTGGCTTCTGCACTTAGGGTTCTGCTGTAACCCTTGGCAAGGCTCTTAATCTCTCTCTGAGACCCAGTTTTCTTTGTAAAATGGAGACAATCTATCCCATAGGTTTATAGAGAGGGTATTCCAGAGCCGGGCACTAAGAGACTTTTTTTTTTTTTTATAAATGTTAGGTTATTACTGCTGTTTTTTATTGTCATTAACATAATACAAACGTTAGGTTCCTTTCTATTTTTCCACAGCAATGTAATATTCAAGAGTACTTGTACTTTTGGGTTTCAGAGCAAATGAGAATACCAAAGTTTGGACGTGAAGATCTTTTAGTACAGTTAAGTGAACAAGGTTTCTGAGTTCCCTTACCCACCTTTCTTGCCCATAGTGGTTAAACCTCTGGAGACACAAGAGGGTGTTGGTAAGATAGGCCTTGCGCTGAACCAGCAAGGGTAGGACTGGGTCCAGAGGCTGCAGGTCCTCTGGTGTGTTCTATACAGTAGCTCCACTCCTAGTCACCAGTGGATGGCAGCTGTTTGGATCACCTTGATATTGGTCACTGCATGAATGAGTTCCAAGAGGAGGCTGATAGATCTCTGAGTATTATGTTGGATGGGGGTGGAAGCACTAAGGTTTTACAGGTCACTACAGAAAGTCAGTATTCTATTAAATAGTGGGGATTTGGGGCAGGAACAAAATACAACGTGATAGACCCCTTTCCCCCACTCACTCTGTCTCTTACTGTGTAGAGCTTTTAAACTGAGTACTTGCCGAGGACCCAGCAGTGGTTCTAGGTTTTACGGAGACCAATTCTCGGTCCCGGACCCACCACCTTTCTTGCACTCTCCGGGCAAATGGCCTCTGAGATTTTCTCTTTCTGTCCCTCTTCCTTTTTCTCTCTTTCACCTGCTCAGTACCCACTAACCTCTCACCCTTCTCCTCCTGCTAAATCTTGCAGGTTGATAATGGGTTAAATATATCAATCTAGTCCCTATATTTGCTGAGGTTAGTTGTATCTTAAAAAAGTATGGAAACTTATATGTATGTGTTTGACCTGTTTTGCTAGATTGTAAGCTTCCCAAAGTCATGAACTTCATGCTGCTTATGCATTGATTGGCTGAATATAGATTAGCAGGTAATTTGTTCCAGGCAGCCCCATGACTAAGCTGCTAAGAAGCAGCGTGGCATAGCAGGGTGGGCAAAAAGTTGGATTCAGAAGAAAGGGGCTCAAGGCTTCGTTGTCTCTATCACTGGCTCCATGATCTTGTGTAATCATCTAACATCCTTAGCTTCTACCTAAAGTCTTTACATGGGGTGAACTCAGTGATGCCACATAGCACCAATACTTTATGATAGTGAATCCAGCTGAGAGTAATCTCCTCTTTCTCTGAATTAGCTCTCATGGCATTTTATTTCTCCATCATTTAGGCACATAACACATCCTTCCTTACATTAAAATTATTGCAAACTATTTCTTATCTCTATCATGCCATAAGCCCCAGGAGTGCAGGAACAGTGTCTGCATCAGTGTTTCCAAAAGAGCTATTCCAGTGTTTTGTACCACTGTACTCAATAAATATTTTTGAGTGAATAAAATCTTACCCTTTATTCATAACATCCACTAGTTTGGTGTAAAAAGAGGGAAGGCTAAACTTTGGGAGGGCTGGCACACCTAGGCCTCATTCTGTGCCGAGTCCTGCTGTCTTATATCCATGTCAGCCAGGGTGCACAATCAGGCTTGTGTTTGTTGTTTCAGGGTATAGGCCAAATGATCTAGAACAAATATCCAGCTCCTTTCTTTAGCAAATGCACAGAATGTGATAGAAGGAGAATAGGCCTTATGATGGCAGAAGAGAGAGGCACATGAGGAACAAGTTTTTTCTCCTCATGAGTGTAGACAGTGGGCATTGAACAATGTGGTATGCAGCCAGCAATGGGGTCCATCCATCTCATGAAGGGAGTTCAGCGAGGCCTACCTGTTACTGTGGCATGATTTTCTTGGCCATGTTTGCCAACTCCCTGAAGCTCTTGCAGGGAAAGGGAGGTGGAAAGGAAGAGTGAGAAGACAGCCATACTCTGTTAACGGGTGTGCATCTGGATTCCTCTCCTGTCTTCAATAGATTCTGGAATATGGCTGTAGGCAGAACCAGTAAACTCTTTTCTAGACCAGTCCTGGTGGGAGAAGGATCTAGTAAATTCTCACAAAAAGGCACTTCCTTGCTACTTCCACCACTGAGGTCACTGGGCCTGCAACCCTGCCCCTTCCTCAGTCCTCGGTGTTCACCTTAAACTGAAGCCCCTCCAAGCAGCCCTTCATGCTGTGGCCCTCCCAGAGCCTCAACCTGCCCCAGCTGGCTCGACAGTCTTACACTTCCACTTTGAAGACTGGTGCTTCTGGAGCCTCTGCTGCTGTTGTTCACTGCCCTCAAGATACTGATATGATCTCCATAGTCATCCCAGCTTCTCATTGCCAGGCCTGGGCTCACACTTGGGACTTGAATGTTGGAAGCCCTGCTGACATGTTGCCTTCTTACCTGTATCGAGTTGGGCTGCGGTGGTCCAGATTACTTGCCTTTTCCACCTGCTGATTCTCCATTCTCCCTTTCCCAGCCCCACCCCCAGACAGCAGTGAAGGTCCCTGTTAGTGAGTTAGTACACTCCGGCTATTCCTTGAAAAGGTCCGATTGGCAGATCCCAAGGGTGTGGAATAGTACTTCCTGTGTACCTCTCCTCTTATGCACCTTTGTAGTGCAAGAAGTTGCCATGTACCCACATATGAAGGCTGGAGTCTGTTCTCCTTTGGGCCAGTTAGGTTTCCTTGAGGTCAACTGGCTGCATATTCATCCCCATCCATTTATGGTGCATTTATTATGTAAGTCTCAGACTTACCTATTTTAGAAAATTTCAACATTCTAGAAGTTATTTTTTTCCCTTTCTTTAGCATGTGAGAGAGAGAAGGGGAGGGGCAGAGAGAGAGAGAGGGAAATAGAGAATCCTGAGCAGGCTCCATGCTGTCAGCACAGAGCCCTATGTGGGACTCAAACTCATGAACCATGAGATCATGACCTGAGTTGAAACCAAGAGTCAGAAACTTAACCACTTAACCAACTGAGGCACCCAGGTACCCCTAGAAGTTATTTATTAGTCATGGAAATTAATACTAAGTGCAGTCTCAGACAATCTCTGAATAACAGTGGAATAACCCAATACTAGTTTGCTTCTCATTTACTTAAGATCCCCATGTGGGTCAGGTGGCATCTTTTCTCCAATTGTTGACTCAGGGACCTAGGCTGACCTCTTCTTATAGTTATACCATTCAGAACTTGACTTCCAAGTTTGATGTGGAAAGGGAAGAGAGAATGTGTGGGGAAAGCATGCCCATTCTTAATTACCTCAGCCTGGAAATGACACGTGTGACTTCTGGTCACATTCTGTTAGCCAGCAATCATTCCCAAAGCACCATGTACCTACAGAAGAATATGGGAAATGTGGTATTTCCTTTTTCCCAGGAAAATGGAAGTAAAACAATTTGATGTCTGAGTAGCTTTTTCTCTGTCACAAATTTTGAGGAGAAACTCTTCTCTTTTCTGGACAAGGGAACCTCCAAGCTAGTATGACCCATACTGAAAGGGCAAGGAAAATAGAAAACACTGTTTAATCAGGTACAAAAGCTAAGATGATTACTATAGGCCAGTAGTTGGGTTTTGCTCTGTGGAGCTAGTTCAAGGACAAAGTTCTCTTTGAGGTCAGGGGGAATTACATTCTGTGAAATTGAAACCAGGTATCTGGAGGCAGATGAAGATGTGAGGAGCCAAAGGATATCCCCTTATTGTAGAAACAGCCATATCAGTGTGAAAAGCCCTAAATCCATCTAGTCCAGATTTCCATAGTCTTTTTATTACCAGAGTCATTTCCAGTGTCTTGAAACTTGGGAAGGTTTAGCCAACAAGCTATAGTGATATTCCAAAGTCCAGGAATTAATCACATCTTTTCTGGCCTTTTACTTTTAGTCCTAATACATACTATCAGCACTCTGCCTTCCTTCTCGGTCTTGGTTAACATTTTATTTGTATCTTTAATGATTTAACAGATGTCAAATTTTGTTATGGATTTGACAAGGGCTGACATTGCTCAAACGTCTTTGCCCAGGTCTGGTCCATTTATGAGGGGCTAACAGACCACTGATGTCATTTTCATGTGCTTTGATGGAAGTTTTAGTGTCCCAACTCCCCTGTGGAAGGAGTTTTACACTTCTAAAGTGGTTGCAGCCTTCTTGTTAAGTTCTTTACCCAACACGCTTTTGCATTTTACCTTCTTACTGAACAGTTTTTGTAATAGCGTTTTAGAATATTTGGTTCAACACTAGTCAGCTCAAATTTTCCAGATGAGATGGATCGTTAATAGAAGAAAACTTGAAATCTTCAGTTTCTGGGAGAGATGATGGGCATTGTACATCGATCTGTATTTCTAGTCTTCAAAGAGACTAGAAAAAAAAAAAAAACCCTTTGTGTTGTCTGCCCTTAGAACAGTTGCATTTATTGTTTAAAATAGCCTGACATATTATTCTCATTCCTGAACTTATATGTGAGTAGGTCTTAGAAGTCCTGCCAGAACCTTAGAAACTGCTTGATTGGTTAGTATCCACTGGCCATTAAAGTACCCAAAGAAGCTCTGGCCAAAGAGAGAAACTAAATGGAGATCCATTGAATGCCAGAGACATATGTTGTGAACAGTGCTAACCATGGAGAAGATCTGGCCTTCACCTTCAAGAGTTTATAGCCACATGAACTGTGTGAAAAATAAAAAAAATAAATTAACTGTATTAATAGAGCAGGAAAAGCATGGTCAGAGGCAGACCAATCATACCTGAAGGAACCAATCATACCTGAAGGAAATATTTGGCTGATATCCTTTTAGGTGGAAATATAAAAAACTGTTCACGTAGGAGTCAGGACCAAATGAAGGAGTAAGAATTGAGAGTTTTATTTCTGGTGCAGAGCCCTTCCCTTATTGCCTGTGTGACTGTGGGGGGAGTTCTTTAACCTTTATAAGCCTCCTTTTCCTCCACTGAAAAATAGAGCAGTGTGGATCCTGGCAAACACATTAACTGATTGTGTGGATCAGATGAAACAGTATATTTGAAAGTGCTTTAAAATGGTGAAGTGCTGGGGCGCCTGGGTGGCGCAGTCGGTTAAGCGTCCGACTTCAGCCAGGTCACGATCTCGCGGTCTGTGAGTTCGAGCCCCGCGTCAGGCTCCGGGCTGATGGCTCAGAGCCTGTAGCCTGCTTCCGATTCTGTGACTCCCTCTCTCTCTGCCCCTCCCCCCTTCATGCTCTGTCTCTCTCTGTCCCAAAAATAAATAAACGTTGAAAAAAAATTAAAAAAAAAAAAATGGTGAAGTGCTACATCAAGGTAGAGGCAAAGAGAGGCCTTAATTCTGTACTCTCTACTCTCCTTCATCTGCCCCCCACCCTTCATCCACACACAAACTGCTGGGACTCTTTATTGCAGTGCAAGAAACACTTCTGGGTGGAGGTGGTGTGAATGTGAATGTTTTTTGGTATGTTATTTGGCACCACAAGTATATGTAAAAACAGTGATTTTGGTGAAGATCTTTTTCTTCCCTAAAAGTTTGCTTCCAGCTGCTGAAATCATTTACTCTGTGAATGGAAACACAGTTTAACTCCAGTAGGATGTGGCACTTGGTGGTGACACTAGACCAGTTCTCTGAAAATCAATTTGCCAAATTACCAATGGCAGGAACCCAGCAAGCATATATCTTTTACCAGGTAGAGGAGAGTTTGTAAAGAACCTTTTTCACCCGCAGAGGTAGAGACGGGCAGAGCATACACCTGCAGAAATAGAAAATCTGTAAAGTGCGTTTTAAGGAAAGCTCATCCATTCACATCTCCATGTTGAGTCCTGGAGAATTGCTTCAGCAACTGAAATGTGACTCATGGAAAACTGATAACTGAGCTACTCTGTCAAATCATCTATGAAAACTACTGGTGTGATCAATCACCAAAACTAAACTTTGACAAAAATTCAGCAGCAACTCAGTGAATTCAACAACTTGGTCAGACTAGTAGAGAGTGACAACTGATTTAAAAGAAAATGGGGGGGCGCCTGGGTGGCGCAGTCGGTTAAGCGTCCGACTTCAGCCAGGTCACGATCTCGCGGTCCGGGAGTTCAAGCCCCGCGTCAGGCTCTGGGCTGATGGCTCAGAGCCTGGAGCCTGTTTCCGATTCTGTGTCTCCCTCTCTCTCTGCCCCTCCCCCGTTCATGCTCTGTCTCTCTCTGTCCCAAAAATAAATAAACGTTGAAAAAAAAATTTTTTTTTTAAATAAATAAATTAAAAAAATAAAAGAAAATGGGTTGGGTCTACATTGCTTTTGCCACTGTGTGTGTGCGTGTGTGTGTGTGCGCGTGTGTGTGTGTGTGTGTGTGTGTGTGTGTGTGTGTGTGTGTGTGTTTGTGTTCAGGAAGAGTGCTGCAGTGGTGGCTTTTAGGTAATGAGGGTTTTCAAAACTGGGTGAGAGTTAGGATCATAGTTTTCTGTAGTTTATGCACTTTGGAGCAGGATCTAAAATGGTGTTGAGGATAGGAGGGGAATGGAGGCAAATGCTCAGTGTGAAATGTCCAGCAGAACCCAAGTGTACAGGGCCTGTCCCATGAATACTGGAATCCAGGCACAGAAAAATCAATCAGGTTTCAGAAGCATCCATACCAGGTTTACAGCTCTGGTTAGAAATGGCTCTGGGGCTCCCCAGGTGGTCAGAAATGTGGGTTGGATGGCATCAGTGCTAGCATCTGAGAGCAGTGAAGGACCAGGGTGGTTCATGCTGGATCAGAAGCCAGGAACTCCATATTCTGGCCCCATTGTTTCCCTTAAACTGATGTATACCAGTGCTTCTCAAATTCTCTATGAAGGACTTTATTTTTAAATTTCTAATCCATTTAGGACCAACACATGGTCCCGGTATCCGTGACATACACTCAATTTGTGCCACATGTGACTTACCGAATAATTTAGATGATACTTGAACTAGTCTACACTGAATTCAGTGAGATGACTATATTGATCATGGTGCATGTATCTGAAATGTCAAATTATTGGGTGTTTTAAAGTGTTCTCAATTTTTGATCTTCTCTCTTTCTGAGCTAATAACAGTTTGTGGACTGTCACTGGAAAAGGTGTTTTCTTTTTTCTTTTTTTTTTAATGTTTATTTTGGGGAGAGAGTGCATGTGAGTGGGGGAAGGGCAGAGAGAGAGGGAGACAGAGGATTGATTCCAAGCAGGCTCTGCACTGACAGTTCGAACTCCCGAACCGCGAGATCATGACCTAAGCCAAAGTCAGACGCTTAATCAACTGAGCCACACAGGCACCCCTAAAATATTTAATGGTAATATTAAACTTACCATTGAAAACTACATTTATTGGTTTATTTTTAAGCCCTAAAATGCTGTAAATGCATATTTTGCTACATCTAATTATTATTTTTTTAAATGTGAAATTTATTGTCAAATTGGTTTCCGTACAGCACCCAGTGCTCATCCCAACAGGTGCCCTCCTCAATGCCCATCACCCACTTTCTCCTCCCTCCCACTCCCATCAACCCTCAGTTTATTCTCAGTTTTTAAGAGTCTCTTATGCTTTGGATCACTTCCTCTCTTTCTTTTTTTTTTTTTTACCTTCCCCTCTCCCATGGTCTTCTGTTAAGTTTCTCAGGATCCACATAAGAGTGAAAACATATGGTATCTGTCTCTCTCTGTATGACTTATTTCACTTAGCATAATACTCTCCAGTTCCATCCATGTTGCTACAAAGGGCCATATTTCATTCTTTCTCATTGCCAAGTAGTATTCCATTGTATATATAAACCACAATTTCTTTATCCATTTATCAGTTGATGGACAGTTAGGCTCTTTCCATAATTTGGCTATTGTTGAAAGTGCTGCTATAAACATTGGGGTACAAGTGCCCCTATGCATCAACACTCCTATATCCCTTGGGTAAATTTCTAGCAGTGCTATTGCTGGGTCATAGGGTAGATCTATTTTTAATGTTTTGAGGAACCTCCACACTGTTTTCCAGAGTGGCTGCACCAGTTTGCATTCCCACCAACAGTGCAAGAGGGTTCCCATTTCTCCACATCCTCTCCAGCATCTATAGTCTCCTGATTTGTTCATTTTAGCCACTCTCACTGGCATGAGGTGATATCTCAGTGTGGTTTTGATTTGTATTTCCCTGATGAGGAGTGATGTTGAGCATCTTTTCATGTGCCTATTGGCCATCTGGAATAGGTGTTTTCAAAGTTGGTTTCTACTTGACAGTTTGCTAATGCAGATGTGGGAGGTTGACTCATCTTTCAAATATTGTGATGCTTCCTCTAT
Organism: Puma concolor; assembly: GCF_028749965.1. Classification (NCBI taxonomy): domain Eukaryota; kingdom Metazoa; phylum Chordata; class Mammalia; order Carnivora; family Felidae; genus Puma; species Puma concolor. Next base: position 77,682,274 of record NC_141671.1, read on the forward strand.
AGGTCACTGTCAGAGGATGAGATTTTTTTTTTAAATGTTTTTATTTATTTTTGAGACAGAGCATGAACGAGGGGAGGGGGGCAGAGAGAGAGGGAAACAGAATCTGAAGCGGGCTCCAGGCTCTGAGCTGTCAGCACAGAGCCCCATGCGGGGCTCGAACTCATGGACGGTGAGATCATGACCTGAGCTGAAGTCGGCCGCCCAACCGACTGAGCCACCCAGGTGCCCCAGAGGATGAGATTTTTAAACTGCACATTAAGGAGTGCTTCAGAAAATAGAAGCTTAAAATGCTGGTTTAAGAAGATATTGGTTGTCTTGTAGCCTCCATTTTCCCTCCTCCTTTAGTATTAGAACCACAATCTCTAGATATGGAATAGAAACTGCATTTCCCAGCCTCCTTGCAACTGGGAATGGTCATTTGCTAAGTTCTGGGCAAGAGAATGTAAGCAGAAGTGGTATGACACCTTCTGGGAAGGCTAAAAGGGAAAGAAATGGAATGTGGACATAACTGCTGGGGCTCTACCTTTGATATGTTTAGCTGCCGTGAGAGTGAAAGCCCTGAAAAGCAGAGCAACAAGACAGATAGAACCTCCATCCCTTTTACCATGGACTCAATGTGCCACACTAGGCTGCAATATCAGAATGGCATGAGGGAAAGAAATAAGATTTCTGTATTTTTAAAGACTGTGCTATTTTGGTATTTCACTTATTTGCTAGATGCAATCCTAAGCAATGTAAGTACAATTTTAAAATCCTGATATTTTTAGTAAAGGATGTCTTTAACAAAACATCCTTATTTTCCCAATCCTTAAACAGAGAATTTAAAATATGATTTAATCTTTTTATGATTAACAAGAATCACCACTAAGAGCTATGATTCTATGTGCCAACGTCTAGGGGACCATGACCACCTGCTTGTGCGGACTGGGTTTTAAGATTGCTTACCTTGTCAGCTCTACCTCTTTCTACTTTCAGTGGTCTGCATCTAGAAAGTAGAACAATCTTTTTTAAAAAAGGTTTCTGCCTCTAGATGGCTGCAATATGGAAATCAAACATATTAAAACTGGGTAGATCAATCCTGCCTCTGTTTATTAAACACTTACTAATGTGCCAAGCCCTGAGCCAGATGCCAGGCATACGTAGATGAATCAGTATAATTCTTGCTCTCAGGTTGTTAAAAGTCCAATGGGACAGTGTTAGTGACATCAACAAAATATTCTAGGAGTATGAAAGAGGGAGCTATTATTTTGTCTGGTTCTGGAGTAAGGTTGTTAGAAGAGGCTTCACAGAAAAGGTGACATCACTGGAACTGGGTCCTGATGTGGGATACTACCACAGAAAGAAGTGCTGATCAAGTCACTTGTAGGGACACAGTTCAGGAGAGTTATGGCAGTAGTGCAGTAGCACAGGGAGGCTGGGACATGTGGCTGGACAGGAAAGTTGAAGCCACATTTAGAGGGACTTTAAATGTTTTATTTAAGATTTTGGTCTTTGTGGGAAGTTGGGAGCATTGAAGTGTGTTGTTTGTTTTATCTGTGTGATTCTAAGCAGGACATAGATATGACACAATCTCTGAGCTTAGGGAAATAAGTCAGACAACATAGTGAAAGATATATTGAATGGGGAAAAGATGATAGGAATCTACTGCAGTAGAGTATATACTGTGATCTACTACAGTATGGATGAGAACAGGACTCAAAACGTTGGCCATGAGGGAGAGAGATGCTTGTGAGATACGTTTGTAAAGAAGCAAGAAGATTTGGGGGGTTGGTTGTATATGTGGGATGAAGGAAAGGGAGGAGTCAGTTTCAATGTGGGTTATGATACTGATATCAGACTCAAAAGGAAAATAAATTTTATGCAGAAGGTTGGTTTTAGTACAACAGGGTATGTTAGGATAATGCCTAAAGAACATTACATTTTAATGTTTTCTCCTCTGCTGACCTCAACAAATGTGCCTGCTGCACAGTAACAAATATATGTTGAATTAACGATGAAATAATTCAACTAATAAGAAGATCTAAGGAGGAGATAGGGATGTGGAAGTCAGCAGCATCTGTGTGATGCTTGAAGCTGTGGAAGTTGATGAAATGAACCATCAAAAGCATGAACAGAGGTGAAAAGAGAATTTAGGAACCTTAGGAAATCTTATTAAGGAACAAAGAGGAGAGCTAGTGAGGACATCTCAGAAGGGGTGATCAGATAAAAATGTGTCCTTGAAAACAAATAGGACCATTTTAAGACTGAGATGGTGGTGAGTTCTACTAAATGATACCAAGGAGGTAAGTTTCATGAGGACTAAAGTCAATAGATTTGGAATTAAAAGTGACAATGATCGTTTAGATCAACTTCAATAGAGCTATCTCTGTAAATCAGCTTCTCTTGAGTGATGACTCTTACACTTCGGTGTTCATCAGAAGCATCTGGAGGGCTTGTTATACACAGAGTTCTGGGTCACATACATCCGCCCTCATTTCTGATTCAGTAGTTTGGGGATATTTGCATTTTTAGCAAGTTCACAGGTAATACTACTGCTGCCAGTCCAGGACCATACTTGGAGAACCACAGCTATAGAAAGTCACAGAGAGAAAACAACTGGATTATTTGAAGATGAAAGAGAAATACTTTCCTAAACTCAAAGTTTCCAGAAAGATAAAAAAAAGAGGGGAAGGGGGTACACTGTACTCACCAATTAAGACTTCGTCACCTCCTGGTGGAGAAGCAACAGAATAGATTCTTCTTAAATATTTGAAGCTGAAGAATTTTTCTCAAGACATGACAAACTTCTGTTTTCTGTTCTGTATAAAATAAAAGTAATAATAAAACCAACCTCTGTGCATTGTTCTTGGGAATAAATGAAATAATATGGTAGTGATATGATAGCATTCATCTCACTGTTTGGTGCTCAAGTAAACAATTGTTGAATCAGAGCATAGACATTATTTATTCAAAAGCAAAATAGCCTATACATAAATTAATGTTTCTGGTGATAATAAAAATTGCCTATGCAAATTTCCAGCAGCCCTCCAAAATATGTTTTTATAATTGGTACTCCATTGCTATCAATAAATTATAAATTGAGCAAACATAAAAGGTTTGGTGACTGTTTTCAGGGACAGTGGAATTTAATACTACATACCTCAAAACTTTTTCCTTCTTTCTCTCTGAATATGTGGTCTGCCAAAATTTCTGTCTCCTGAAATATTTTCATCTGGTCACTTTTTAAAATAAACATTTAAGTTAATCACTTAACATTTATTTCACTAATGTGACGAGTGAATGTAAATCACTAAAATGAGTTTGAGGAAAGACTATGAAAATCCAATCAAATAAAAAAAAAATGTGAATGTTTGCCGAAGAATTTAATAGGAAGCCAGAACAAACACTGTCAATATTATTTATTTAAAAAATGGAGTATTCATTTAAGTCATGCTGTGATTAAGTAATGAATCCACAAGACTAGGTAAACAAACCAGGTTTTTGAGAAATAAAATTTAAATATGTCTCACAAATATTCTAATCCAGTAATTATATTTAGGTAGACAGTAGTTATTGATTGTGCCTGTTATAATTATATAACAATGATATTTTAAAATTGTGTCTGCATATTAAGAGAAGGAAAATATCTATAATATATCAACTCCATATAATTCTCCTGAAGATTAAATAATGTATATAAATGTTTACATTACTTGGAACAAAGAAACATGATGATAATAACAATAATAAACACAATAGCTATTACTAATTTTGTCTGAAATTATGGTTAAGTCATTCTTACTACATTAACCTAATTTAATCACTATCACTTCACCATATAGTAGGTGGATATTACGCTTAGCCCTACTTTACAGATAAGGGAAATTAAGACTTAGTGAGGTGAAGTAACATCCTAAGTAGCACAACTAGTAAGTAGTGGAACCAGTATTAGAACCCAGACCATCTAGCTCCAAGGCTATCCCCTCCCACCCACTGCCAATACAATGTAAGACGCCCATGTGTTGGTGTGTATAGTATGCATGCATCTAATAGAAATGTTAATAAGAGAAAGCGTAATACTAAATATGTATCCAGTGCACTTAATTTGAAGTATTTAATTACAAAGCATGCTTGAAGTTAACTTGAATACAGAAAATGTGTCTAAAAGTAGATGGTAATCATGTAGATAGTTATCAAAACATGCCAAATGCTACACACACTTTGCAAGTCATATATCTCAAGGTCTTATATCAAGAGTAGATAAAGAACTCTAACAACCCAGTAATAAAAAAAAACTGGGCAAAGAATCTGAATAGACATTTTTCCAAATAAGGTATATAAATGGCCAATAAGCACAAGAAAAGATGCTTGATATCATCAACCATCAGGGAAATGTAAATCAAAAGCACAATGAGATACCATTTCACACATACTAGACTAGGATGGCTAGAATCAAAATGTCAGAAAATAACAAGGGATAGTGAGAAAAAATTGGAACTCTCATACACTGCTGGTGAGAATGTAAAAAAGTACATAGCCACTTTGGAAAACAATCTGGCAGTTCCTTAAGTGATTACACACAGGTTAACGTATGTCCCAGCAAATCCACTGTTAGATATGTACCAAAGAGAAATGAAAACCATAGTTCACCCAGAAACTTGTATAGGAATATTTATAGAAGCATTATTTTTTAATAGCCAAAAGATGGAAATGACCCAAATATACATCAACTGATGAATCAGTAAAAAGGGTAGATCTACACCATGGAATGCTATTTTGGCCATAAAAAGGAATGAAATACTGATATATGCCATAACATAGATTAAACTTGAAAACATTATGCTAAATGAAAGAAAATCACACAAAAATCTGTTTCTGTGCACTCACAATGAGCTATCTGAAAGAGAAATAAAGAAAATAATTCCATTTACAATAACATCAAGAACAATAAAATGCTTAGGAATTTAACCAAGGAGGTGAAAAAAATAAGTGAATTTAACCAAAGAATTTTCTGCATGTTGAAATCTATAAGGCATTGATAAAAGAAAGTGAAGAAGGCATCAGTAAATGGAAATATATCCCATTTTCATGGATTAGAAGAATTAATATTGTTAAAATGTCTGTACTACCCAAAGCCATGATAGGTTCAATGCAATCCCTATAAAGATTCCAATAGCATTCCATATATATAATCAAATATTATTCAGCCATAAAAGAAGAAAATCCTGCTAATTTCGACAACATGAATGTAACTGGAGGGCATTATGCTAAGTGACATAAGTTAGACCCAGAAAGAAAAGTACTTAGTAATCTCACTTGTATATGGAATCTAAAAAAGCTTAAAAAAGGAACAAAGAATTGATTGGTGGTTTCTAGAGGCTCACGGGGTGGGAGAAGTGGGGAAATGTTGGTCAAAGGGCACAAACTTCAGGTATAGGATGAATACATACTGGAGATTTAATGTATAGAATTGTGACTATACATAACAATTTTTTATACTTGAAAGTTGCATGGAGAATATGTTCACACCCCTGCCACACACACACAAATGTAACCATAGGAGGTGATGGATGTAACTAACCTTATTGTGGAAATCATTTCACAGTATTTACATAAATCATCATGTTGTACACCTTGAACTTATACAATGTTATATGTCAATTATATCTCAATGAAGCTGGAAAAAAAAGAAAAGAAACCCAGTCACAAAAGACCACATATTACATGCTTCTGTTCATACGAAAAGTTCATAAAGGGAATATATATAGTGACAGAAATCGGATCAGTAGTTACCTAGGATTGGAGAGGTTGAGGAGTGGTGGTAAGTGAGTAGGGGGATGACAGCTAAAGAGTATGGGGTTTCTTTTTGGGGTGATTAAAATGTTCTAAAATTGACTAATGATGTTTGCACATATTTGTGAATATGCTAAAAAATCATTGAATTTGTACACTTTATGTAGGTGAATTGTATAGTACGTGAACTATATCTCAGTAAAGCTGTTAAAAATATATGAAGCACTTTTTGTGCAGGTGTACGTATGTGTGTATTTATTTATTTATTTATTTATTGAGAGAGAGAGAGAGAGAGAGAAAGAGAGATACCAGGGGAAAGGCAGAGAGAGAGAGAGAGAGTCTAAAGCAGGCATTGCACTGACAGTGTGGAGCCCAGTGCAGGACTTGAATTCACAAACCCCAAGATCATGATATGAGCCAAAATCAAGAGTCTGATACTTAACTGACTGAGCCACCCATGTGTCCCTGTGTGTGTATATTTAAAAAATGATTGGTGTAGGTGGACAGGACCAGAGAGTGCCAAAGATTTGATCACAACATTATTAAAACACTAAATACTGCCAAATAATTTTTTATAATAATAAGATACAATAGAAATCCAGAAACTGATATTTTTACATATAAAACTTAATACATGATGAAACCTTACAAAATAGTGGGTCTTGAGATATTTAATAAACCTAGTATTACATTAATTAAGATTTAAAAGAATTCAGAGCCACACTCAAACAAAATAAACTTCAGGTTCAAAGCAACACTATAAGCAGAAAAATAAGCAGTAAAAAGCATTGAATATTTCTCTGATTTTTAGAAAAATAACTTACTAAACTGAAAGCAATAGAATTTCAGTGAATTTAAAAGCAATAGAATAAATAAAATTTAATACAATAAATTTGATCCTATAAAATGAAACATTTCCTTAAATAAAATTCATTCTTTTTTATGGCTGAATAATAGTCCATTATATTTTTATACCACATCTTCTGTATCCATTCTTAAATTGATGGACACTTTGGCTGCTTCCATATCTGGGCTATTGTAAATAATACTGCTATAAACACAGGGGTGCGTGTATTCCTTTGAATTAGTGTTCTTGTATTCTTTGGGTAAATACCCAGTAGTGCAATTGCTGGATCATAAGGTAGTTCTATTTTTACCTTTTGGAGGAATCTCCATACTGTTTTCCACAGTGGTTGTACCAGTCTTCATTCCCACCAACAGTGCACAAGGGTTCCTTTTTCTCCACATCCTCACCAACACCTGTTGTTTCTTGTTGATTTTAGCCATTCTGACAGGTGTGAGGTTATGAGCTCTAGTGTAATGCTAAGCAAAATAATCCAGAGAAAGGCAAATATCATATGATTTCACTCATATGGAACTTGAGAAACAAAACAAGCAAAGGGAAAAAATGAAAAAGAGAAACAAATCAAGAAACAGACTCTTTGTTAAAGAGAGCAAACTGGGGCACCTGGGTGGCTCAGTCGGTTGAGGGTCAGACTTCAGCTCAGGTCATGATTTTCACGGTTCATGAATTTGAGCCCTGCGTCAGGCTCTGTGCTGACGGCTCAGAGTCTGGATCCTGCTTTGCATTCTGTGTCTCCCTCTCTCTGTGCCCCTCCCCTGCTCACACCCTGTCTCTCTCTGTCTCTCAAAAATGAATAAACATTAACAAAAATTTAAAGAGAGCAAACTGATGGTTATGGTTAAATAGATGATGGGAGTAAGGAGGACACTTGTCATGATGAGCACAGGGTGATGTATGGAAGTGTTGAATCACTATATTATAGACTTGAAACTAATATAACACTGTATGTTAACTAACTGGAATTAAAATAAACACTTAAAAAACATACTTCTCAAGCCAATTTTGGTAAATATTATATATTACAAGTAAACTATTATAATTTGAAATATTACATATTGAAAATTGTATTATAATTTGAAAACATATGCATTTTATCAATAAAGACTTTTAGTTGGCAATGAAAAAATAAAATAAATTCCCTAAAATAAAAAAGTGAAGCAACCAACAGAATAATTTTAAACAAATATGACAAAATATTAATATTTAATCATATAGAGTATATAACATTGTACCTCAATAAATAGATGTGCAAGAGACCATTTATATAATATAAAATGCCATTAACAAATAACTGTAATAAAAAGAATTTGGCTCAATAGCAATAAAACACAAATTCACTAATGATTTAAATGTTTACATCTATTAAATAAATGCATTAAAATGGATGATAATGCTGATAAGATTTTAGTAAAGCCAGCTCACTAATTTTGCTTTGGTGACATTGTAAATCATTATATTTTTGGTAAAAAAAATTGTCAGTCAATACAAAAACCATATCCATATTTACATGCTCTGATTTGATAATATTAGTTATGTAAATTTACTTTAATAACCCAAAGGAAAAAATACAGTTATATATATGTTGATGTTTATTATTGAAATTTCTGGAAAAAAACTAAATATTCAACAAGTATTTATTAAATTAAGGTCTGTGAACTTCATGGAATAGTATGCAGTCATTAAATCAGAAGTATAATGACTAGCAACATGAACAGATGATTATGATAGTATGTTAAGCAAAACAAATAAGCAAAGCCTCAAAAAAAAAAAAAAAACCCACCAGAATACAAACTTATATCAACTACCTAAAACTATTATATGCATATGGACAAGAGTTAGGAGGAAGCACAGGAAAAAAAAAACATTTGATTTGTTAGAAGAGAAGAGCTGTACATAAATATTTTAAATTTTATCTCAATTTTCATTAATATTATAGGCAGAAAGTGAGAAATATGCAGTATAGCTGAGATGATGTGCTGTCAGTTACACTTAGCAAAGCTGGTTGCTATAGCAATAGGTGAAGTAAAACAGGAGTTGAGGATATAAGAGGCAAAAAATTAGAGATGTCCAATACGGTTTATGAAAATGTTAAAATAAAAAAACATTTTGCAAAATATGTTTAAGGTATTTTAGGAAAGTTTTACCTTAATATTCAACTCCTTACTCCATGTTTGGGAAATAAATTGCTGTAGGAACCCAGTGGTGGGTTCATAAGAATGAGTGCTGAAATGAGAAGCTCTTGTGTGAGGTCAGAGATGGTACATAAAAACTGAAGAAGTAGATTAACTCATGCTGAGCCCAGCAAGCCTCAAGATGGGACCAGAGGGCTGTGAAACCAAAGATGCTGAAGTGCAAGAAAGGCAGAAGCAAACATCTTGCTTTATAATCATCTGGAATGCTTTTTTTAAAGTGTTTTTTGTGTTTTTAGAGAGAGGGAGAGAGCAGGGGAGGGACAGAGAGAGAGACAGAGAATCCCAAGCAGGCTCTGCATTGCCAGCGCAGAGCTTGTCACAGGACTTGAACTCACGAATTGTGAGACATTGACCTGACCCGAATTCAAGAGTCCGATGCTTGACCAGCTGAGACATCCAGGCGCCCCCATCTGGAATGATTTTTTTTTTCAACGTTTATTTATTTTTGGGACAGAGAGAGACAGAGCATGAACGGGGGAGGGGCAGAGAGAGAGGGAGACACAGAATCGGAAACAGGCTCCAGGCTCTGAGCCATCAGCCCAGAGCCCGACGCGGGGCTCGAACTCATGGACCGCGAGATCGTGACCTGGCTGAAGTCGGACGCTTAACCGACCGCGCCACCCAGGCGCCCCTGGAATGATTTTTAAAATCATCATGCTACTTAGTTTGCAGAACAGTGGAAAAAGATTCACTCTCAACCTACAACAACCATACACACACAAACACACACACACACACACACACACACACACACACACACACACACCAGATAACATGGAAAATCACAGTATTTATGAAGCCATCAGAAATTGAGATCATAGGGTAACCAATTAATCCAAACTCTAAGTAAGCACAAGTACCTCTAAGGAGAGACAGCACAGGAGCAGGGCTTACCTAGTGCAGGTCTTACTGGACACTGCACAAGCTGGTAAGAAAAAGTTTGCTAAAATCTTCAACAAATTGCTCAAGGCCAAGGGTGGGATAGCATGAGAATACAGAATGCCTGAACACAGTAGAAAACAGGGGAAATAGCACCACTTTCAGGTTCTTCTCCATAGACCTCAAAAAGTGCCTACCAAAACAGCAAAGTGAGAGTCCTAAAAAAAGCCATCCTAGGGTCTGCAGGAGGGGAAAAGCAGCCACAGTAGGAAGGTGATAAAGACTTGCCTGGTTCCTTCTTTTCTATTTTTTTACCCCCTAAGGAACAAAAGTCTTAAGCTGCTGGGAGGAGTGCAGCAACATTTGTTGCACTTTATGGTACTGGTGAAGACTCATACAGTTGGTGGAAGGAAACAGAAAAATCTCTCTGAGGGAGGTGCAGGAACATTTCCAGTCCTTGACCATTAGAAGTCTTCTACAGCTGGAAGTTAGGTCTTCTTCATCACCAAGAAGACCTCACCCTTGCACCCCAGAGACACAGTTCATGCCTAAAACTGAGGCTTAATCAGCCCTAAAACACAGACTGAGAATCAACAGCTAATAGCGGTCCACTGCCTGTAGAGGGGCACAATTGTGCAGAAAGACCTGTCTGAGGCACAGGAACGAAGGAAAGACCTAAACATGAGGGTGGGACAGACAAGGAGGAAAAGCCTCTGGCAAACCAGCCACCACGCTAAATACAAAGTACTTCTATGGGAATTTGAAACACATGGTGCACTGAGTGTAACCTTAGCAACAACATCCTCCACACCCATTTAAATTTCTGATTAAATTGACTCAGCCCCCATACTAGAGTCCTAGCAGAGGAAATGTTATGCCCATTTCCATGTATAAAATGTATTTCCTTTGCTCGCTATTGTACTGCACAATACATCTAGGTTTCAACAAAAACTACAAGGCATACAAAGAAGGAAGAGAAAAATACAACACAATTTCAAGAGACAAAGCAATTGACAGACTAGACCAAGATATAACAGATGTTGGAACTAGTGGACAGGGAATTTTAAATGATTAATATGTCAAATGATCCAGTGGAAAAGGTATATAATATGTATTATTAGATCGGTAATATCAGGAGAGAGATGGAAGCTATAAGAAATAATTAAATGGAAATGCTAGGAAAAAAAATCACTTTAGATGAAGATTGCCCCCCGTGCCTGCTTGATTCATCAGTAAAATCAATACAGCCATGGGAATAATCAGTGTACTTGAAAACAGACTGATGAAAATCACCCAAACTGAACAAGGAGGAGAAAGAAGAGAGGGGGAAACAGAACAGGGAACTCAAGATCTATGGGACAATAACAAAAGCCTAACATATGTATAATTGGGATTCCAGAAGAGAAGAAAGTAATAGGACACACGAAATATTTGTTCTTAAGAAATAACAGCCCCAAATTTTCCAAAATGAATAAAAGATTCCAACCAATAGATCCAAGAACCTCAGAGGATATCAAACAGGATAAAAACAAACACACAAAATACCCAAATATATTGTATTCATATTGTATTCATACCCAAATACATTGTATTCAAATTACGGGAAACCACGGACAAAGAGAAAATCTTGTAGGAAAGCAGAGAAATGAAAGACAAATTACCTACAGAAGAACAAATCTAAGAATAACAGCAGATTTTTTTTATCACAAACTGCTAATCATAAGATAAAAAGAGTCATATCTTTAAAATGCTGAAGGAAAAAAAACCTGTCAAAACTCTATACAAACAAAAATATCTTTCAAATATGAAAAATTAATGACTTTTCCAGAAAACCAAAAATGAGAAAATATGTTGCCAGGAGGTCCGTGCTGAAATAAATCCTAAGGAATGCTGTTCAGGCAGAAGGAATGTGATGCCAGACAGAAATTTGGATATACATATAGAAGAGTGCTGGAAATGAAATAAATGATGAAAAATATAATTCACTTTTCTTAATTCCTTTAAAAGATAAATGGTCTAAAGCAAGAACGGTGACAATGTACTATGTTATATATTATGTAAAAGTATTATATAAAATTAAAATGTATGACAGAAGAACACCACATATGGAAGCACATGTAAAGCTAAACAATACAGAGTGGACTCTGCTTAGCTAACTATCTAAATTTTAAACCCTAAGGGAGGTGCCTGGGTGGCTCAGTCAGTTAAGCATCTGACTTCAGCTCATATCATGATCTCTTGGTTTGTGAGTTTGAGCCCCACATCGGGCTCTGTGCTAACAACTCAGAGCCCGGAGCCTGCTTCAGAGTCTGTGTCTTCCTCTCTCTCCACTCCTCCTCCACTCAAGCTCTGTTTCTCTCTCTCTCTATCTCTCTCAAAAATAAACATTAAAGAAAAAATTAAACCCAGGGCACCTGGGTGGCTCAGTCAATTAAGTGTCCAACTTTGGCTCAGGTCATGATTGCACAGTCTGTGAGTTTGAGCCCTGTGTAGGGCTCTGTGCTGATAGCTCGGAGCCTGGAGCCTGCTTCAGATTCTCTCTCTCTCTCTCTCTCTCTCTCTCTCTCTCTCTGTGTGTGTATGTGTGTGTGTGTGTGTGTGTGTGTGTGTGTGTGTGCCCCTCCCCCACTTACACTCTGTCTCTGTCTCTCAAAAATAAATAAACATTAAAACATTTTTTTTCTTAAAAATTAAAACCCTATGGAAACCATTAAATCATTTTATACAGAGGTAAAAAGAATAAGTCAATAGTGGAGATAAAAAGGGAATCACAAAAAAATGCTCAGTTAATGTAAAGGAACAGAGAAAAAAAGAAAATAAAAAAAATGGAACAAATAAAAATCAGCTAGTAAGATGGCAGACTTTAATCCAACCATAGCAAAGATTGTATTAAATATAAGTCATCTAATCATACCAATTAAAAGACAGGATTCTCGGGGGTGCCTCAGTTGGTTAAACGTCAGACTCTTGATTTCAGCTCAGGTCATGATCTCAAGGTAGTGGGATAGAACCCTGTGTTGAGCTTCACTCTGATCATGGAGACTGCTTGGGATTCTCTCTCTCCCTCTCTCTCTCTGCACCTCCCCTGCTCACGCACATGCTCTCTCGCTCTCTTTCAAAATAAATAAATAATATTTTAAGAAATACAGGATTTTCAGATTGAAATCAAAGCAAGACTCAATTCTATGCAGCCTATAAGAAACCTACTTTAAACAGAAAACAGATTGAGAGTGAAAGAATGAGAAAAGATATATTGCACAAACTCTAATCAAAAGAGAGTAAGGGCACCTGGCTGGCTTAGTTGGTAAAGTATGCAATTCTTGATTTCTGGGTCATGAGTTTGAGCCCCACATTGGGGGTAGAGTTTATCTGGAGTAGCTATATGTGTGTGTGTATATATATATATTTAAAAAATAATCTCTACTCCCAACTTGGGGCTTGAAACCACAAACCTGTAAATTTAAATATAGTTAGCATATAGGGTAATAATGATTTCAGGGGTAGAATCCAGTGATTCATCCCCTACATCTAACACCCAGTGCTCCTCCTTAATGCCTCTTGCCCATTTAGTCCATCCCTCCACCCACAACCCCTCCAGCAGCCCTCAGTTTGTTTTCTATATTTAAGAGTCTCATATTTTTTCCCTCTCCCTGTTTTTATATTATTTCTGCTTCCTTTCCCTTATGTTCATTTGTTTTGTATCTTAAATTCCATATATCAGTGAAGTCATATGATATTGGTCTTTCTCTGACTGGCTAATTTCGCTTAGCATAATACATGCTAGTTCCATCCATGTTGTTGCAAATGGCAAGATTTCATTGTTTTTGATTGCCAAGTAATACTCTATTGTGTATATATACCACATCTTCTTTATGCATTCATCTGTCAATGGACATTTGGGCTGTTTCCATACTTTGGGTACTGTCGAAAGTGCTGCTATAAACATTGGGATGCATGTGCCCCTTCAAAACAACACACCTGTATCCTTTGGATAAATGCCTAGTAGTGCACTTGTTGGATCATAGGGTAGTTCTATTTTTAATTTTTTGAGGAAACTTCATACTGTTTTCCAGAGTGACTATACCGGTTTGCATTCCCACCAGCAATGCAAAATGGTTCCTCTTTCTCCACATCCTCACCAGCATCTGGCGTATGCCTGAGTTGTTAATTTTAGCCATTCTGACTGGTGTGAGGTGGTAGCTCATTGTGGTTTTAATTTGTATTTCTCTGATGATGAGTGATGTTGAGCATTTTTTCATGTGTATGTTAGCCATCTGGATGTCTTCTTTGGAGAAATGTCTATTCATGTCTTTTGCCCATTTCTTCACTGAATTATTTGGTTTTTGGGTGTTGACTTTGATAAGTTCTTTATAGATTTTGGATACTAGCCCTTTATCTGTTATGTCATGTGCAAATATCTTCTCCCATTCTGTAGGTTGCCTTTTAGTTTTGCTGACTGTTTCCTTTGCTGTGCAGAAGCTTTTTCTCTTGATGAGGTCTCAATAGTTCATTTTTGCTTTTGTTTCCCTTGCCTCTGGAGACATGCCAAGTTAGAAGTTGATGTGGCTGAGGTCAAAGAGGTTGCTGCCTGCTTTCTCCTTTAGGATTTTGATGGCGTCCTGTCTTACATTTAGGTCTTTCATCCATTTTGAGTTTATTTTTGTGTATGGTGTAAGAAAGTGGTCCAGGTTCATTTTTGTGCAGGTCGCTGTCCCGTTTTCCCAACACCATTTGCTCAAGAGACTCTATTCCATTGGCTATTCTTTCCTGCTTTGTCAAAGATTAGCTGCCCATATCTTTGTGGTACATTTCTGAGTTCACTATTCTGTTCCATTGATCTGAGTGTCTGTTTTTGTGCCAGGAACATACTGTCTTGATGATTACAGCTTTGTAATACATCTTGAAGTCTGGAATTGTGATGCCTCCAGTTTTGGTTTTCTTTTTCAGGATTGTTTGACTATTTTGTGGTTCATTACAAATTTTATGGATTGTTTGTTCTAGCTCTGTGAAGAATGCTGGTATTAATTTGATAGGGATTGGATTGCATATGTAGATTGTTTTAGGTAGTATTGATATTTTAACAATATTTGTTCTTCCAATCTATGAGCATGGAATATTTTTCCTTTTTTTTTTTTTTGTATGTGTCTTCTTCAGTTTCTTTCTTAAGCTTTTTATAGTTTTCAGTGTATAGGTTTTTCACCTCTTTGCTTAGGTTTATTCCTAGGTATTTTACGGTTGTTGGTGCAATTGTAAATGGGATCAATTCCTTGATTTCCCTTTCTGCAGCTTCATTATTAGTGTATAAAGACGCAACCGATTTCTGTGCATTGATTTTATATCCTGCGACTTTGCTGAATTCACGAATCAGTTCTAGCAGTATTTTGGTGGAATCTTTTGGGTTTTCCATATAGAGTATCATGTCGTCTGTGAAGAGTGAAAATTTGACTTTCTCCTTGCTGATTTGGTTGCTTTTTATTTCTTTTTGTTGTCTGATTGCTGAGGTGAGGTCTTCCAATGCTATGTTGAATAACGGTGGTGACAGTGGACATCCCTGTCATGTTCCTGACCTTAGGGGGAAGGCTCTCAGTTTTTCCTCATTGAAGATGATAGTGGTGGGTCTTTCATATATGGCTTTTATGATCTTGAGGTATGATCCTTCTGTCCCTACTTTCTTGAGGGTTTTTATCAAGAAAGGATGCTATATTTTGTCAGATGTTTTCTCTGAATCTATTGAGGGGATCATGTGGTTCTTGACCTTTCTTTTATTTTTTTTTATTTTTTTTTTTTTTCAACGTTTATTTATTTTTGGGACAGAGAGAGACAGAGCATGAATGGGGGAGGGGCAGAGAGAGAGGGAGACACAGAATCGGAAACAGGCTCCAGGCTCCGAGCCATCAGCCCAGAGCCCGACGCGGGGCTCGAACTCACGGACCGCGAGATCGTGACCTGGCTGAAGTCGGACGCTTAACCGACTGCGCCACCCAGGCGCCCCATTGACCTTTCTTTTATTAATGTGATGTATCACATTGATTGATTTGCAGATATTGAACCAGCCCTGCATCCCAGGTATAGATCCCACTTAATCATGGTGAATAATTCTTTTAATGCATTGTTCGGTCCAGTTGGCTAGTATCTTGTTGAGAATTTTTGCATCCATGCTCACGAGGGAAATTGGTCTATAGTTCTTTTTAGTGGGGTCTTTGTCTGGTTTTGGGATCAAGGTAATGCTGGCCTCAGAATGAATTTCGAAGTTTCATTCCATTTCTACTTTTTGGGACAGCTTCAAAAGCATAGGAGTTAACTCTTCTCTAAATGTTTGGTAGAATTCCCCTGGAAAGCCCTCTGGCCCTGGTCTCTTGTGTTTGGAAGGTTTTTGATTACCAATTCAAGTTCTTTACTGGTTATCTGTCTGTTTAAATTCTATATTTCTTCCTGTTTCAGTTTTGGTGGTTTGTATGTCTCTATGAATTTGTCCATTTCTTCCAGGTTGCCCAATTTATTGGCATATAATTGCTCATAATGTTCTCTTATTATTGTTTTTATTTCTGCTGTGTTGGTTGTGATCTCTCCTCTTTAATTTTTTATTTTATTTATTTGGGTCCTTTCCTTTTGATCAAACTGGCTAGGGGGTTATCAATTATTTTTTAACTATTTCAAAGAACCATCTTGTCTTTTCATTTATCTGTTCTACTGGGGTTTTTTTGGTTTGGTTTTGTTTTTTAATTTTGATAGCATTAATTTCCACTCTGATCTTTATTATTTCCCCTCTTCTGCTAGTTTTGCCTTTCATTTGCTGTTCTTTTTTCAGCTTTTTAAGGTGTAAGGTTAGGTTGTGTATCTGAGAACTTTCTTCCTTCTTAAGGAAGGCCTGTGTTGCTGTACACTTCCCTCTTATGACTGCCTTTGTGGCATCCCAAAGGTTTTGGGCTGTCGTGTTATCATTTTCACTGGCGACCATGTACTTTTTAATTTTCTCTTTAATTTCTTGGTTAGCCCATTCATTCTTTAGTAGGATGTTCTTTAATCTCCAAGTATTTGTTGTCTTTACAAAAAACTTTTTTTGTGGTTGATTTCAAGTTTCATAGTATTGTGGTCTGAAAATATGCAAGGTATCAACTCGATCTTTTTGAACTTGTTGAGGGCTGATTTGTGATCCAGTATGTGATCTATTCTGGAGAATGTTCCATGTGTACTCGAGAAGAATGTGTATTTTGCTGCTTTAGGATGAAATGTTCTGAATAATCTGTTAAGTACATCCAGTCTAGTGTGTCATTCAAAGCCATTGTTTCCTTGTTGATCTTCTGTTTAGATGATCTGTCCACTGTTGTAAGTGGGGTGTTGAAGTCTCCTACTATTACGGTATTGTTATCAATGAGTGTCTGTATGTTTGTGATTAATTGACTTATATATTTGGGTACTTCCATGTTGGGAGCTTAAATGTTTACAATTATTAGATATTCTTGGTGGATAGACTCCTTAATTATGATATAATGCCCTTCTTCATCTCTTGTTATAGTCTTAGTTTTAAAATCTAGATTGTCTGATATAAGCATGGTTACTCTGGCTTTCTTTTGGCGATCATTCACATGATAGATGGTTTTCCATCCCCTTCTTTCAATCTGGAGGTGTCTTTAGGTCTAAAATGGGTCTCTTGTAAACCACATATAGTCATATCTTGTTTTCTCATCCCTTCTGTTACCCTATGTATTTCGATTGGAGGGTTTAGACCATTGACATTGAAAGCGAGTACTGAAAGATATGAATTTATTGCCATTGTGTTGCCTGTAGAGTTGGAGTTTCTGGTGGTGTTCTCTGGTCATTTCTAGTCTTTTTTTGCTTTTGGTCTTTTTTATTTTATTTCATCTTTTCTCCTCTCAGAGAGTCCCCCTTAGAATTTCTTGTGGGGCTGCTTTAATGGTCCCAAACTCCTTTAATTTTTGTTTGTCTGGGAAACTATTTCTCCTTCTATTTTGAATGACAGCCTTGCTGGAATTCAGCATGTTGAATATATCCTGCCACTCCTTTCTGGCCTGCCACGTTTCTGTGGATAGGTTTGCTGCAAAGCTGATCTGTCTTCCCTTATAGGTTAAGGACTTTTTTCCCCCTTGCTGTGTTTATAATTCTTTCCTTCTCTGTGTATTTTGTGAATTTGACTATTATGTGTCTTGTTGATGGCCAGTTTTTGTTGAATCTAATGGGAGTTCTCTGTGCTTCTTGGATTTTGATGTCTGTGTCTTTCCCCAGGTTAGGAAAGTTTTCTGCTGTGATTTGCTCACATAAAACATCTCCCCTCTTTCTCTGTCTTCATCTTCTGGGGCTCCTGTGATTCAGATGTTATTCCTTTTTAGTGAGTCACTGAGTTCTCTAATTCTTACATCATGTTCTTTTGCCTTAGTTTCCCTCTTTTTTTTCTGCTTCATTATTCTCCATAATTTTGTCTTCTGTATTGCTGATTTGCTGCTCTGCTTCATCCATCCTTGCCTCTGCGGCATCATTTCAAGATTGCATCTCAGTCGTAGAGTTTTTAATTTCATCCTGAGTAGATTTTACTTCTTTTATCTCCACAGAAAAGGATTCTGTGGGGATTTTCAACCCCAGCTAGTATTCTTATTATCATGATTGTAAATTCTAATTCAGACATCTTGCTTATATCTGTGTCGATTAAATCCCTGCCTGTCATTTCTTCCTGTTCTTTCTTTTGGGGTAAATTCCTTCGTTTTGTCATTTTGAAGGAAGGAAAAGAATTAATAAAATTAAAAAAGAAAATTAAAAAGATTCAAAACAACAAAAAGAAATCAAATTAAGGAAGCTAGATCCTGGATACATTTTGGTCTGGTTGTTAAAAGTAGCTTGATGAATAGAGAAAAAAGGAAAAGAAAAGAAAAGAAAAAGAAAAAAAGAAAGTAAGAAAGCATTTAAAATTAAGAAAATGTATACAAGAAAATACAATAAAATGAATTGGATAAGGTAAAATAGAATAAAAAAATAAATTTCCAAAAAATATGTAGTAAAAATTAAAAAAAATTTTATATACAAATGGAAAATAAAAAATATTTGTTTCTCTTTCTGTATCCAAGAATAAGGAAAGAAAAAAAGGAAGAAAAGAAAAAACAAAGCCAACAACAACAAAAAAACCCCGAATAGATGAACCAGTGAACAGAATCCTTATGAAATTACATACAGTTTTCCCTAGAAGTCAAACTATGAAGCACTTTATAGTCCATACACTAATCAGGCAGAGAGACTTGTGGTCTCTTCTAGGGCTTGGTTGGTGCAGTTGGATGGGGTTTGGTGCAATGGCTCCATTCTCCACTAGGTGGCGCTCCTTAGCTTAATGGGGCAGATGGGTGTGGCACGTGTGCACGTGTGTGCATGCGCTGGAGAGGTGAAAATGGCATCACCCAGCTTCCCAGTCTCTAGCGTCAGAACTCTGTGCTCTACCCAACTGGCAATCAAGGACCCCTCCTTTGTCTCTGGCTTCCTTCCACTCCTTGCTTCTACACTATCTGCATCCAAGCTGTCAGCCTGCCAGGCAGCACCCCTTTCCATTTATCTTGGATGGGACTGTGTTTCCAAAGCCCTCACTTCTGAGGGCCCTGTGGCTTGGACCTGCTCTGACCCTCTGGGGAAGCATCTTGCTGAACAATGGCCAGTGCCGGAGCAGTCCTGCGATCACACTGCTGGAGAGACTCAGAGGTTGTGACTGGATGCTGGCTTGCCCCAGAATAAGTAGCAGCAGAGTTTCAGGGATTATGGTAAATCACAACACACAACTACGTCAGGTTTCACTGCACCCTGGCGTTTTTGTTCCAGTACCAGCAATCATATTCTCCAGTGTCCTTTGCCTGTGTCCCTCTGGTTCAGGCAAGTGTGGGTGCTTCTGCTCTTTCTGTTTATCTCCAGGTACTTTCAGGGGGAATGCTCTCCTGTACTCTCCCCACTTTCTCTGTCCTCTCTGAAAATATCGTTCCCTACCCCCTGAGGCTTCTCTCTCCCTCATTTCACCTCTCTGCACTGCATACCTGCCATGTTTTGTGGCTCAAGTTGTGCAGATTGTTGTGTTAATTCTCACATCAATTTTCTAGGTGTGAAAAATGGTTTAATGCTAATCTAGCTGCAATTCAGGGATGAGAGAAGCAGAGAACTTCCATGCTGTTCTGCCATCTTGGCCCCTCCCTGGAGTAACTATATTAATAGCAAAGTAGATTTCAGATCAAGTAATATTATCAGGGATAAAGAAGAAACATTTCTTGATGATAAATTATAGGTCAGTTCATTAAGAGGACATAATAATGATAAATTTTTATATACTTAATAACAAAGCTTCAAAATCCATAGAGCAAAAACTGATAAAACTGAAAGAAGAAATAAACAGATTTACAATAATAACTAAAGGCTTAACACTTTTCTTTCAGTAAGTAATGAAACAAGTAGATAGAAAATCAGTAAGGATATAGAAGATCTGAACAACAGTGAAGACTAATTTGTCTCAATTGATTTTTAGAAAAACACTCCATCAACATCAGCCAAAAAGTCAAGTATACTTAGAATATTTACCAAAATTGACTATATTCTGAACCACAAATCAAGCTTAAGCAAATTTAACAAAATTGGCATGAGACAAAGTATGTATTCAGACCACACAGAATTAAACTAAAAATCAATAACAGAATTAGATTCTTTTTAATTATAGAAAATTCTAACCTTTGCTTTGCTTGTTAGAATTTTGTTATCTGACCTCATTACTACTTCTTTTATATTTTAAAAACTATTGGTTGAATAAGGTAGAGTCATACCCTTTATAACAAGGGGGTCTACAACAGTTGGTTGAAGGATTCCTGGTATGGATGGAACAGTAAGAACCAGTCAGTGATCAAGGATAGGCAATTACATTTGGTCAGACAGAGCAGCAGTTCAGATATCCAGGCAGAGGAGGAAAGGATTAACAAGCATTCAGCAGCTATAGTTCAGAACTAGAAAGTCAGGACTTAAAATGCTAAGACAAATGTCCTAGGTTTTTCAAGGTTAAAAAGCTAGGTAAATCAGCAGATCAAACTAAGGCTTAGAAATTGGGTTCTGAGGCATAGATGTACTATGTCTCCCATCTTTTCTTGGGCAACACAAACTGGTCTCAGAGTGTGGTTTGACTGCCATGTAACAGCTAATACAATTGGATATACCTTTGTGTCTTTTTTTTGGTCATATTCTAAAATTATTTTTGTTTGATTGCTGGACTTCCTAAATTGACCTTTTAACTTTTTAAAATTTTTTTCTCACCTATTTTACTTTACTTAGTCCTTATGCTCTACTTTTTTGGAAACTTTCTCAATTTTATTCTCCATCTCTTCTATATCGCTTTTTATTTCTCCTATCATATTTTAATTACCAAAAGTTATTTTTTTCATGAAATGTTTCTTTTAAAAGTCCTTTTGGTTTATGAATGCACCATCTTCTGTTTCTTATCTTATTGTAAAGTAATAGCTATCTTCTCTGTGACTATTTTCCCAAGTTTTCATCTCACTGTACTGTTTCCTCTAAGATGCTTTTTCCTCTGGGCTTACATCTGATGTGGACTGAATTATGTCCCCTAAAATTCATAGGTTGAAGCCTTAACCCCCAATGTGGAGATATTTGGGGATAGGGCTTTTAGGTATAATTAAGGTTATCTGAGGTCATAAGGGTGGGGCCCTAATCCAATAGGATTGATGTTTTTATAAGAGACATCAGAGAGTTTACTTTCTTTCTCTGCCATGTGAGGACACAGCTGGACGTTGGCTAGATCAATAGAACAGAATAGAAAACCCAGACACATGACAAGATGTCCAACATCAATCATCTTTCTTTCATTCATCATTCTTTCCTGCTTTGTCAAAGATTAGTTGACCATATACTTGTGGGTCCCTTTCTGGGTTTTCATGTGTCTGTTAGCCATCTGTATGTCTTCTTTGGAAATGTCACTTGAAAAAGAAGTCAAGGAATTGATCCCATTTACAATTGCATTTTTGTGCCAGTACCATGCTGTTTTGATCACTACTACTTTGTAATATAACTTGAAGTCCAGAATTGTGATGCCTTCGTCTTTGATTTTCTTTTTCAAGGCTGCTTTGGCTATTTGGGACCTTTTGTGGCTCTAGACAAGTTTTAGGATTGTTTGTTCTAGCTCTATGAAAAATGCTGGTGGTGTTTTGGTAGGGATAGCATTAAATGTGTAGATTGCTTTGGGTAGTATAGACATTTTTTTTTTTTTTTTTTTGTTTATTTATTTTTTTTTTTTATTTATTTATTTTTTTTATTTATTTATTTTTTTTATATATGAAATTTATTGTCAAATTGGTTTCCATACAACACCCAGTGCTCATCCCAAAAGGTGCCCTCCTCGATACCCATCACCCACCCTCTCCTCCCTCCCACCCCCCATCAACCCTTAGTTTGTTCTCAGTTCTCAACAGTCTCTTATGCTTTGGCTCTCTCCCACTCTAACCTCTTTTTTTTTTTTTTTTTTTTCCCCTCCCCCATGGGTTTCTCTTAAGTTTCTCAGGATCCACATAAGAGTGAAACCATATGGTATCTGTCTTTCTCTGTATGGCTTATTTCACTTAGCATCACACTCTCCAGTTCCATCCACGTTGCTACAAAAGGCCATATTTCATTTTTTCTCATTGCCACGTAGTACTCCATTGTGTATATAAACCACAATTTCTTTATCCATTCATCAGTTGATGGACATTTAGGCTCTTTCCATAATTTGGCTATTGTTGAGAGTGCTGCTATGAACATTGGGGTACAAGTGCCCCTATGCATCAGTACTCCTGTGTCCCTTGGATAAATTCCTAGCAGTGCTATTGCTGGGTCATAGGGTAGGTCTATTTTTAATTTTCTGAGGAACCTCCACACTGCTTTCCAGAGCGGCTGCACCAATTTGCATTCCCACCAACAGTGCAAGAGGGTTCCCGTTTCTCCACATCCTCTCCAGCATCTATAGTCTCCTGATTTGTTCATTTTGGCCACTCTGACTGGCGTGAGGTGATATCTGAGTGTGGTTTTGATTTGTATTTCCCTGATAAGGAGCGACGCTGAACATCTTTTCATGTGCCTGTTGGCCATCCGGATATCTTCTTTAGAGAAGTGTCTATTCATGTTTTCTGCCCATTTCTTCACTGGGTTATTTGCTTTTCGGGTGTGGAGTTTGGTGAGCTCTTTATAGATTTTGGATACTAGCCCTTTGTCCGATATGTCATTTGCAAAGATCTTTTCCCATTCCGTTGGTTGCCTTTTAGTTTTGTTGGTTGTTTCCTTTGCTGTGCAGAAGCTTTTTATCTTCATAAGGTCCCAGTAATTCACTTTTGCTTTTAATTCCCTTGCCTTTGGGGATGTGTCGAGTAAGAGATTGCTACGGCTGAGGTCAGAGAGGTCTTTTCCTGCTTTCTCCTCTAAGGTTTTGATGGTTTCCTGTCTCACATTCAGGTCCTTTATCCATTTTGAGTTTATTTTTGTGAATGGTGTGAGAAAGTGGTCTAGTTTCAACCTTCTGCATGTTGCTGTCCAGTTCTCCCAGCACCATTTGTTAAAGAGACTGTCTTTTTTCCATTGGATGTTCTTTCCTGCTTTGTCAAAGATGAGTTGGCCGTACGTTTGTGGGTCTAGTTCCGGGGTTTCTATTCTATTCCATTGGTCTATGTGTCTGTTTTGGTGCCAATACCATGCTGTCTTGATGATGACAGCTTTGTAGTAGAGGCTAAAGTCTGGGATTGTGATGCCTCCTGCTTTGGTCTTCTTCTTCAAAATTCCTTTGGCTATTCGGGGCCTTTTGTGGTTCCATATGAATTTTAGGATTGCTTGTTCTAGTTTCGAGAAGAATGCTGGTGCAATTTTGATTGGGATTGCATTGAATGTGTAGATAGCTTTGGGTAGTATTGACATTTTGACAATATTTATTCTTCCAATCCATGAGCAGGGAATGTCTTTCCATTTCTTTAAATCTTCTTCAATTACCTTCATAAGCTTTCTATAGTTTTCAGCATACAGATCCTTTACATCTTTGGTTAGATTGATTCCTAGGTATTTTATGCTTCTTGGTGCAATTGTGAATGGGATCAGTTTCTTTATTTGTCTTTCTGTTGCTTCATTGTTAGTGTATAAGAATGCAACTGATTTCTGTACATTGATTTTGTATCCTGCAACTTTGCTGAATTCATGTATCAGTTCTAGCAGACTTTTGGTGGAGTCTATCGGATTTTCCATGTATAATATCATGTCATCTGCAAAGAGTGAAAGCTTGACTTCATCTTTGCCAATTTTGACGCCTTTGATTTCCTTTTGTTGTCTGATTGCTGATGCTAGAACTTCCAGCACTATGTTAAACAACAGCGGTGAGAGTGGGCATCCCTGTCGTGTTCCTGATCTCAGGGAAAAAGCTCTCAGTTTTTCCCCGTTGAGGATGATGTTAGCTTTGGGCTTTTCATAAATGGCTTTTATGATCTTTAAGTATGTTCCTTCTATCCCGACTTTCTCAAGAGTTTTTATTAAGAAAGGGTGCTGGATTTTGTCAAAGGCCTTTTCTGCATCGATTGACAGGATCATATGGTTCTTCTCTTTTTTTTTGTTAATGTGATGTATCACGTTGATTGATTTGCGAATGTTGAACCAGCCCTGCATCCCAGGAATGAATCCCACTTGATCATGGTGAATAATTCTTTTTATATGCCGTTGAATTCGATTTGCTAGTATCTTATTGAGAATTTTTGCATCCATATTCATCAGGGATATTGGCCTGTAGTTCTCTTTTTTTACTGGGTCTCTGTCTGGTTTAGGAATCAAAGTAATACTGGCTTCATAGAATGAGTCTGGAAGTTTTCCTTCCCTTTCTATTTCTTGGAATAGCTTGAGAAGGATAGGTATTATCTCTGCTTTAAACGTCTGGTAGAACTCCCCTGGGAAGCCATCTGGTCCTGGACTCTTATTTTTTGGGAGATTTTTGATAACCGATTCAATTTCTTCGCTGGTGATGGGTCTGTTCAAGCTTTCTATTTCCTCCTGATTGAGTTTTGGAAGAGTGTGGGTGTTCAGGAATTTGTCCATTTCTTCTAGGTTGTCCAATTTGTTGGCATATAATTTTTCATAGTATTCCCTGATAATTGTTTGTATCTCTGAGGGATTGGTTGTAATAATTCCATTTTCATTCATGATTTTATCTATTTGGGTCATCTCCCTTTTCTTTTTGAGAAGCCTGGCTAGAGGTTTGTCAATTTTGTTTATTTTTTCAAAAAACCAACTCTTGGTTTCATTGATCTGCTCTACAGTTTTTTTAGATTCTATATTGTTTATTTCTGCTCTGATCTTTATTATTTCTCTTCTTCTGCTGGGTTTAGGCTGCCTTTGCTGTTCTGCTTCTATTTCCTTTAGGTGTGCTGTTAGATTTTGTATTTGGGATTTTTCTTGTTTCTTGAGATAGGCCTGGATTGCAATGTATTTTCCTCTCAGGACTGCCTTTGCTGCGTCCCAAAGCGTTTGGATTGTTGTATTTTCATTTTCGTTTGTTTCCATATATTTTTTAATTTCTTCTCTAATTGCCTGGTTGACCCACTCATTCGTTAGTAGGGTGTTCTTTAACCTCCATGCTTTTGGAGGTTTTCCAGACTTTTTTCTGTGGTTGACTTCAAGCTTCATAGCGTTGTGGTCTGAAAGTATGCATGGTATGATTTCAATTCTTGTAAACTTATGAAGGGCTGTTTTGTGACCCAGTATATGATCTATCTTGGAGAATGTTCCATGTGCACTCGAGAAGAAAGTATATTCTGTTGCTTTGGGATGCAGAGTTCTAAATATATCTGTCAAGTCCATCTGATCCAATGTCTCATTCAGGGCCCTTGTTTCTTTATTGATCGTGTGTCTAGATGATCTATCCATTTCTGTAAGTGGGGTGTTAAAGTCCCCTGCAATTACCACATTCTTATCAATAAGGTTGCTTGTGTTTATGAGTAATTGTTTTATATATTTGGGCGCTCCGGTATTCGGCGCATAGACATTTATAATTGTTAGCTCTTCCTGATGGATAGACCCTGTCACTATTATATAATGTCCTTCTTCATCTCTTGTTACAGCCTTTAATTTAAAGTCTAGTTTGTCTGATATAAGTATGGCTACTCCAGCTTTCTTTTGGCTTCCAGTAGCATGATAAATAGTTCTCCATCCCCTCACTCTCAATCTAAAGGTGTCCTCAGGTCTAAAATGAGTCTCTTGTAGACAGCAAATAGATGGGTCTTGTTTTTTTATCCATTCTGATACCCTATGTCTTTTGGTTGGCGCATTTAATCCATTTACATTCAGTGTTATTATAGAAAGATATGGGTTTAGAGTCATTGTGATGTCTCTATGTTTTATGCTTGTAGTGATGTCTCTGGTACTTTGTCTCACAGGGTCCCCCTTAGGATCTCTTGTAGGGCTGGTTTAGTGGTGACAAATTCCTTCAGTATTTGTTTGTTTGGGAAGACCTTTATCTCTCCTTCTATTCTAAATGACAGACTTGCTGGATAAAGGATTCTCGGCTGCATATTTTTTCTGTCTAGCACACTGAAAATCTCGTGCCAATTCTTTCTGGCCTGCCAAGTTTCAAAAGAGAGATCAGTCACGAGTCTTATAGGTCTCCCTTTATATGTGAGGGCACGTTTACCCCTTGCTGCTTTCAGAATTTTCTCTTTATCCTTGTATTTTGCCAGTTTCACTATGATATGTCGTGCAGAAGATCGATTCAAGTTCCGTCTGAAGGGAGTTCTCTGTGCCTCTTGGATTTCAATGCCTTTTTCCTTCCCCAGTTCAGGGAAGTTCTCAGCTATTATTTCTTCAAGTACCCCTTCAGCACCTTTCCCTCTCTCTTCCTCCTCTGGGATACCAATGATGCGTATATTATTTCTTTTTAGTGTATCACTTAGTTCTCTAATTTTCCCCTCATATTCCTGGATTTTTTTATCCCTCTTTTTCTCAGCTTCCTCTTTTTCCATAACTTTATCTTCTAGTTCACCTATTCTCTCCTCTGCCTCTTCAATCCGAGCCGTGGTGGTTTCCATTTTGTTATGCATTTCGTTTAAAGCGTTTTTCAGCTCCTCATGACTGTTCCTTAGTCCCTTGATCTCTGTAGCAAGAGATTCTCTGCTGTCAGCTATACTGTTTTCAAGCCCAGCGATTAATTTTATGACTATTATTCTAAATTCACTTTCTGTTATATTATTTAAATCCTTTTTGATCAGCTCATTAGCTGTTGTTATTTCCTGGAGATTCTTCTGAGGGGAATTCTTCCGCTTGGTCATTTTGGATAGTCCCTGGCGTGGTGAGGACCTGCAGGGCACTTCCCCTGTGCTGTGGTGTATAACTGGAGTTGGTGGGCGGAGCCGCAGTCAGACCTGATGTCTGCTCCCAGCCCACCGCTGGGGCCACAGTCAGACTGGTGCGTGCCTTCTCTTCCCCTCTCCTAGGGGCGGGATTCACTGTGGGGTGGGGTGGTCCGTCTGGGCTACTTGCACACTGCCAGGCTTGTGATGCTGGGGATCTGGCGTCTTAGCTGGGGTGGGTAGGCAAGGTGCACAGGGGCAGGAGGGGCAGGCTTAGCTTGCTTCTCCTTAGGTGATCCACTTCAGGAGGGGCCCTGTGGCAGCAGGAGGGAGTCAGATCCGCTGCCGGAGGTTTGGCTCCGCAGAAGTGCAGAGTTGGGTGTTTGCGCGGAGCGAGCAAGTTCCCTGGCAGGAACTGGTTCTCTTTGGGATTTTGGCTGGGGGATGGGCGGGGAAGATGGCGCTGGCGAGCGCCTTTGTTCCCCACCAAACTGAGCTCTGTCGTCCGGGGGCTCAGCAGCTCTCCTTCCCTTTGTCCTCCAGCCTTCCCGCTTTCTGAGCAGAGCTGTTCACTTATGACTTCCCAGACGCTAAGTCGCGCTTGCTGTCGGAACACAGTCCGTCAGGCCCCTCCGCTTTTTGCAAGCCAGACTCGGGGGCTCTGCTTGGCCGGCGAGCCGCCCCTCCGCCCCGGCTCCCTCCCGCCAGTCCGTGGAGCGCGCACCGCCTCGCAGCCCTTCCTACCCTCTTCCGTGGGCCTCTCGTCTGCGCTTGGCTCCGGCGACTCCGTTCTGCTAATCCTCTGGTGGTTTTCTGGGTTATTTAGGCAGGTGTAGGTGGAATCTAAGTGATCAGCAGGACGCGCGGTGAGCCCAGCGTCCTCCTACGCCGCCATCTTCCTCTCCAGAGCTGAGTATAGACATTTTAATAATGTTTGATCTTCTAATCCATGAGCATGGAATATTTTTCCATTTCTTTTTGTCCTCTTCAATTTGTTTCATAACTGTTCTATAGTTTTCAGAGTGCAGACTTTTTATCTCTTTGGTTAGGTTTATTCCCGGTATCTTCTTGTTTTTGGTGAATATTGTTTTTGGATCAATTCCTTGATTTCTTTTTCAAATGACATATCTGATAAAGGGTTAGTATCCAAAATCTATAAGCAACTTGTCAAACTCAACACCCAGAAAGTAAATAATCCAGTGAAGAAATGGGTAGAAGACATGAATACACACTTTTCCAAAGAAGACATACATATGGCTAACAGACACATGAAAAGATGCTCAACATCACTTATCATCAGGGAAATACAAACCAAATCACAATGAGATACCACCTCACACCTGTCAGGATGGCTAAAATTAACAACACAGGTAACAACAGATGTTGGCAAGAACATGGAGAAAGGAGAACCCTCTTACACTGTTGGTTGGAATGCATCACAGAGTGGTTCAGTCACTCTGGATGTATGGAGATTTCTCAGAAAGCTAAAATTAGAACTACCCTACAACCCAGCAATTTCACTCTTAGGTATTTACCCAAAGGATACAAAAATACAAATTTGAGGGGTACCTGGGTGACTCAGTCAGTTAAATTTCAGCTCAGGTTATGATCATTATCATGAGTTTGAGCCCCACATTGGACTGTCTGCCATCAGCACACAGGGTCTGCTTCAGATCTTCTGCCTCCCTCTCTCTCTCTTGCCCCTCTCCTGTGTGCACATACACTCTGTCTCAAAATAAATAAACCTTTAAAAGTTCATATTCCAAGGAGCACATGCACCCCAATGTTTATAGTGGCATTATCAACAATAGCTAATCTATGGAAAGAACCCAAATATCCAACAGCTGATGAATGGATAAAGAAGATGTGGTATTTGTATATATGTAATATACAATGGAGTATCACTCATTCATCAAAAAGAATGCAGTCTTGCCATTTGCAACAATGTGGATGGAGCTAGAGTGTATTATTGTAAGTGAAATAAGTCAGAGAAAGACAAATACCATATGATTTCACTCATATGTGGAATTTAGGAAACAAAACAAATGAACATAGGGGAAGGAAAAAAAAAGAGACAGGGAAGCAAACCATAAGTGACTCTTAACTATAAAGAACAAACTGAGGGTTGATGGAGAGAGCTGGGTGGGGGATGGGTGATGGGTATTAAGGAGGGCACTTGTGATGAACCCTGGGTGTTATATATATAAGTGATGAATCACTAAATTCTACACCTGAATCCAATTTTATCATATATGTTAACCAACTAGAATTTAAATAAAAACTTGGAAGAAAAAAAAAAGAAGAAATGAACCAGCAAATAAACTGCTCACTTTTCACCCTCCTTCCTCTCAACAGCAGACTGTTCCAAGTTGTTATGGTTCCATGCAGAAATACCATGTGACCAATTATGCAGCCTGTGCTTTCTTGAGAAGTTGTGATGAACTGGCAATGCACCTTCTTGCATTTGCTTTCTTTTTTCTCTGCCTGTTTCCTTCTCCCCTTTCTGTTTTTTCATTGCGATTATACTCTCCAAAAATGTGGCAGCATATTAGCTTTGCTTCAGGATCTGCTTTTGTTTAGAGCAAAGGTCCTCACATGTTAGTGTTCATAATAATTACCTGGGGAATTCAATAAAATGCATATTCTGATTCAATATTCTTGGGTTGGGACCTCAGATTTTGCATTTTTTACAAGCTCCCAAGTGATACCAATGCTGCTCATCCATGGACCAGATTTTGGGTCACAAAGCTGGTATGAGAAATGTTGTGGTAACAACCTCTGGTATGCTGTGGCATTACAATCATTAAAGCTCTCACTTCTTGTTGATTGGGTTGAGGTGCAGGTGGATGACATAGCATTAGAACATTGTGTCAACTGTACTTTAATATTATGAAAACAATGATAATTATAAGGATTGTGGTGTCGGGTGGCTGCTTTTGACATCACCAGAAGCCTTGCAAAAAGAAAAATTATAGGTTAAAGACAATTTTTAACCTGTGTCATGCTGTGATAGCCAGAGGACCTTGTGGCAGCTTTGGAGAAACTTTCATCTTCTGCAGCCACAGGAGTGACTAGGCTAAAATGTGGGCCTTTGATCTGAGTATAAAGATGGCAAGTCTGCAAAGAAAACTAAATGTGCAGCCTCAATAGTTCTTGAGGTCTGATAGGGAAAGAGTTGGGATCCTGATAACTGGGAGGAGAACATTTGTGTGAATGAGCCTGAGGACCATTAACTCCTAATTTCTCTGAATTCCCTGGCCATCCGAAGCAAGTCCTTATTTCTCGCCAGAGGCCAGGAGTCTCCTCTTCCCTGGACAGTATTCAATGACCTAACCTTAAGGATAATCCCTCAGAAGATGATGCTGGTTGTCATTAAGGTCTGTCACCTACCATATTTCATTGCCTTCAGATAAAAACCTGGATCAGGTCTCAGCACAGCCTGAGGAGGGAAGTACAAGGCTGCTTCAGGAAGAAACAGTTACATGGCAAAAGCACTATAGAGCCAGGATATATACACGTATCAGCAGGAGCATGAGAAGACATGGAGGATATCAGAGGGCCAACTAGGAGAAGGTGCAGTATGTGAGTGGATAAGAGAGAGTTCATTATCATGGGGATCTCACATACGATTTCAGGATCCAGTCATGTCAGTATGGCAAGTATGTCTATACCTGGTCTTAATTTGCTGAGCTGGGCATGGAAGCAGCTTATAGTAAATGAGGAATTGATGCTAGAACAGAGATCGTGTCTTAAATCGGGTTCAGCCATCTTATTCTGTGAAAGGGCCAGAGAACAAATATTTTGTAGGCTATAAGGTCTGGGTTGCAAATGCTCAACTTTGAGGCTCTCGCAAGAAAGCAGTCACAGATAATAAGTAAAGGAATGGACGTGACTGTGTTCTAATCAAACTTTATTTACAAACAGGCTTTAGGCTAGATTTTGAACCCAGGCCTTAGTTTGCTGAACCCTGTATTAAATTAAATTAAAAGCAGCATCATGTGATAGAAAGAGCTAGAGTTTTACAGAAAGACAGATCTGTATTTGATTCCTGGTTCTACTTACTAGTGTGTATCATGCAAGTCACTTTATTTCTCAAGCCTCAATGTTCCCATTTGTTACAGTGGGCCTTATAATCTTTCATGTTTTTGTAATAATTAAATGAGATGATGAGATAATTTTTGCAAAATATTTGACATAAATATATACAAAGTCCCCATAAATTGAAGCAATTGTTTTCTCTCTTTCTTCTTTCTTTCTTTCTTTCTTTCTTTCTTTCTTTCTTTCTTTCTTTCTTCCTTCCTTCCTTCCTTCCTTCCTTCCTTCCTTCCTTCCTTCCTTCCTTCTGAACAGCACCAGGTATATAACCCAGAATATTTCAGGTATTTAATAAGTGCTGCTTACAAAAAAAGAGAAAAATCAGCAAATTGCTGTCTGCTCATGATGGGCTTTCCCAACATATTTCCTTTTCTTTGTATGAATGCACTAATCACCTGTGCATAAGGTGTGTACAGTACTTCTAACAGTAATTGTAAATTATTAAATTGGGACGTTGCCACAGATAAGTCTCATGACTTTCAGTCATGTGAATGAGTTTTCCAAAAGTCTGATCATGAAAGAAGTTGTTTGATGACTGATGTTCTGCTTGGAGCTCTGCTGCTCAAATGTATTTGGCTGCCTGAGGATCTTTCTTCTCCTCTCGGTCTTCTCTAAGTTTGAGAGAGCCTGGGCGATTTTTGAGACTTGCAGTATATTAAACAATAAAGAAATGCCAAATAGAGTAAAAATAATGTGATGTGATGTATTTTAAACGTTTATATGGAATAAAATAAAGCTTTTGACTCTCAAAATAAAATGTATTATATTCCCTTTTTAGTATAGACTGTCATGGGTCTGAATATGAGGCCTATCAAGAGTGTAAGACTAGGGCATATAGACTTCAGGGTTCCACTCCCCTGAGCTTGACCCTGCTCAACTCATAAGACTTCTAACTTGTTGGCACTTTAAAGCATTTTTCAACAACTGTTTTATGCTTCTGAGAAATAGTTCTACACTTCCATAAAGTGCACCTGGAAATATTGGTGCATTTTGGATAATAGCTTTCATATTTCAAAATTAGATCTGATAACTTACTCTATGGTGGAATGAGAAAAACAGAAACTCAGCCAGAAGAAATACTATCAAATACACTTTAGGTTGATGTACCTAAAACTATGCATAGATAATGAGTTGTATCATCCCACTTGGGGGAATATGTTTTAGAAACAAATGCTCTTTTTTTTTTTTATGAAGTTTGAACAAATGATATATACATAGGTAGCATTAAAAGAAAATAATGACATATCTTTTTAATGTGGGTTGGTATAAATTATCTTTGGAGTCTTCTGGAGCTAAAATGCTTTGCAGTAATCTTTATGAGTGTCCTCATGCCCACAAAATTGAGTAATAAAGACTATGGGGACCCAGGCACAGAATCTTTTTGTAGACAAGGGGTTCAAGAGATGACAAGGGAATGTGTCTCCCTTATGATTACATACACTTGGACATCATTCTGGCTATCAGAATTCTAACTATATCAACAACTATTTTTAGAGGAATATATTATGTCAGGTACCCTTAAATGTTCATTTAAGTCTCCTTTAGAATGGTTACTGTTTCTTATCATTGCAGCCATACAGCTGAGGACACAAGCGAGAACTTGGTAATTATTTGTGGAATGTTTTTAAATGAATATGCTATTATATTTGATCCTCACACTGACCCTTTATGAGACATGTATTATAAACCCAATTTTATAGACTAGAAGCTGACGTAGCTAGTAAGTAGTAAAGATTCAATTTGACACCAACTCTGCCCAGAAGTCCGGAGGGCAGAGTACTGTGACACGGGCATATGGAATTGACTTGATGAGGCTTTATTTGCATATAAAAAAGTACATCACTAACAAGGAGGAGCCTGCCCCATGTGAACACTCACCCAGGGCCAGAAGGGTAAGTGCGTAGTTTTGATCCAACTGAACTTAAATGGTCATGATATTCCATAGGATCTATTCTGTATCAGACCCTGGGATAGACATTGGCTTATGCTGTTTCTAATTCTTATACCTGTGATGTTTTCGTGGAAACCTGGGCTGAGATTTCAGTGAGCAACTGGGAAGTGTTAAGATTGTATTTTAATTATTTGGTTTTTCTGTCTTATTTTTCCTTTTAGAGCCATATATTCAAGGGCAAAGATCATGTTTTATAATGAGAAGCAGCATGATATGATGGAAAGAGGTGAAGTTTTGCAGTTAAACAGATTGTCCCATCTTATGGACAGTGAAACTGAGAATTAATCAGATGAAGTAACTTGTCCAGTCATACTGCTGTTAAGTGATGGAGTCTGGATGAGAATCCGGGTTAGTGTAATTCAAAAGAGAATTACTATGAGAGTACTATGAAGTACTCTCCCTTCCTTCATATTCCCGAATGACAAAGGATCAAGTTATGTGATGGTGATGTTGTTTGGTCCTAATGTATAGTTGGATCCTTTCTGCACTGGTCACGACATACATCTAGGTTTATTGATGTCTCATATTTTTACACTTCAAATCTGGGAAGATAAATCAGACAGTGGAAACAGGTTCAAAAGAATAACGAACATATTAGTTGCTGTGTACAAATGTTTGAAGGTTCATTCACTCATGTTAATTATATTGTAATACTTGACTTTCTGTAAGTGGTGTACTCAAATCCCAGTTGTAGCTTTGATTGAAGAGGTCCTTCTTCCAGATGGTAAAATCAGGCTTGTGTGGCTTGAAAAGTAATGCAAAATCTGACCTGTGATAGCTTTTAGTTAGGTTGAGCTACAACTGACCACACTGCTATGTGAGAGCTTCCTTTTCTCAGACACATGGCAGACCTAGTTCTGTGGAACCTGGTAAAGTGATGCTTTAAGCTGAGAATGAAGAGCCATGTCACCTAAAGAGAACTTTGGCAGACTAGGCATTTCTGTGCAAGTGAGCCAGGTGTGGGGCTCTTTCATTACCCCAAGCCATCTGGGAGCACCCTAGATCAAGAATTCTGCTGCTGATAACTTTTCTGACCTTCTGTGGAGATGATGTGTGCAAGAATTCTACCCAGAGTAGACTGAAGGCTAATGTTTCAATCTTGTTGCAGAGCACTGACCACAGAGACTGGTCCTTGCTGGGTGGTCTGGAACAGTATTGTTCCAGTTCAAAAGAATAAATTGGAAACTTGCCTGCATACACATTCATGAAACAAGTCTCATGTGTTCTGGCAGAAATCAGCCATAAAGTGCTGCATTCTGAAAAACTGGTACAAAATCCAAACATCAACATGGCATATTTAAATGTACTTAATCATTTATTCTTTCATTAAGAAGGATTTATGGGATGCCAACCATGTGCCAACCAGACACTCTTCTAAACCACTGAGGCTCAAAGACGAATGGTATACAGTCCCTGCCCTCCAGTAGCTCACAGTCCAGTGAGGGGACAGATGTATATTACCAGGCAGTTATAAAACAAGGTGGGATATTATTGGCAAGTATAAAAGTGCAAAGGATATTATTGGAGCACCAAGAAAGGACCTCTAAACCAGCCTGGTGTGCAGATGGGATTTCAGGGAGACTTCTTGGTAAAGGTGGTTCTCATGTTGTCTTAAAATTCATGCTGTGGTATACCTGGCAAAATATAGAAAGATTAATAGTCCCTGTAGAGAAGCTTGGAGCAGTAAAGCACCAAGTAGCAATGTGCTTTTTTTGAAACTGTCATGGAGATAATTGTTGATGGAGCCCAGTTAGGATGACTATAATAAGTCCAGAAGGCATATTATCTTCTTTGTTTAAATTCATAGCCGTAACGCTCCCTCTTAAGTTCTAATTTGGTATGATCTACAGGTATCCATAACTTGAGTAATAAATCAGAATTCACATGATGAAATTTGAGTGTCCGATAATCGTTACCACAAAATAACTGTGTTCTGTTTCTGGATAAAGATGCCTAAGGCTTGGTAGGCCTCATCTGGTTTCTGCAGGGACCAGACTGCTGAATTAAAGAGAGATATAATTGAGACCCCCATCCCTGCATCTTTTAGGTTTTGGTGATGATACTAATCTCCACCATCCCTCCATGGTTTTTGATTTACTATCTTGGTCCATGAAACAAGAGCGATTTTAAAGGTTTCCATTTGGTTTTCCCCACTATGATAGCTCTTACTCCACAAGCCAACGATCCAATGTGGGGGTTACTCAAACTCCCTAACATGTCAGTTCCAACTATATGGTAGAGAACTGTGGAAATGGCCACTAGGTGGGTCCATAGAACTTGGAAGTCAGACTTTAGCATTTATTACCTGGCATTTGTAAGTCTAACAAGGGGACCATGATACTTTGGGTCTCTGGGATTCAATGTCATTTGAGACTCTGAATCCAGTAGCCTTAATAAATTGGTATTTTCCTTCCCCCAGTGTACCCAGTCACCCAAGTATATGACCCTAGATCCCACTGGGGAAGAACTGGGGGAAATCATTACAATTTGTACTTTTTACAATGTTACAGTGTTCTTCCTTCTAGAGACCCTTTCAAGTCAAGGAACTCTGGATCTGAAAAGTGACTAAGGGTTTGTAACTTTTCTCTGATTATAGAAGTTAGGCACCATTCTTGTTGGCTACTGGTCCATTTTGTCCCTACAGGTGCCATTAACCATCTCCATAACTCGTTATAGATCAAGACCCCTTGGCTACTCCTTTGGTCTTGCATGTCATTATCATTATGGTAACTTTTTTTTCCACTTTTTTTTTCTTTTGCAAAGTGTAGTTGACATGTAATGTTACATTAGTTTCAGCGGTATGACGTAGTGATTGCACAACTCTATATGTTATGCTATGCTCACCACAAGTGTAGCTACCAATCTGTCACCACACAATGATATTACAATACCACTGACTATATTCCCTATGCTGTACCTTTTATCTCAGACTTATTCATTTCATAACTGGAAGCCTATATCTCCCACTACCCTTCACCCAATCTGCTCATCCCCCCCCCCCCCACCACACCTCCTCCCCTCTGGAATCATCAGTTTGTTCTCTTTATTTATGGGTCTGTTTCTTTTTATTTGTTCATTTTTTTTGTTTTGTTTGTTTTTTTTTTAGATTCCACATATAAGTGAAATCATACAGTATTGGTCTTTGTCTATCTGTCCTATTTCACTTAGCAAAGTACCCTCAAGGTCCATCCATGTTGTTACAACAGTAAGATCACATTCTTTTTAATGGTTGAGTAATATTCCATTATATATATATATATATATATATATATATATATATATATATATATATATGTTCATATACCATATCTTCTTTATCCATTAATCTGTCAGTAAACACTTGGGTTGCTTCCATATCTTGGCTATTGTAAATAATGCTTCAGTAAACATTAGGGTGCATATTTCTTTTCAAATTAGTGTTTTTGTTTTCTTTGGGTAAAGACCCAGGAGTAGAATTACTATAGTATAGTAGTTTTTTTTTTCTATTTTTAATTTTTTGAGGAATCTCCATAATGTTTTCCACAGTAGCTGTACCAATTTACATTCCCACCAATGGTGCATAAGGGTTCCTTTTCCTCCTTGTTCTTGCCAATACTATTTATTTCTTGTCTTTCTGATTCTAACCATTCTGATAGATGTAAGGTGATATCTCATTGTGGTTTTGATTTGTGTTTTCCTGAGGATTAGTGTTGTTGAATATCAGTGTCTATTGGCTATCTATATGTCTTCCTTGGGGAAAGTTTTAATTCTATTAACTTGGGGTTTTTTGGTGTTGAATTGTAGAAGTTCATGTGTATTTTGGATGTTAATCTCTTATCAGATATATCATTTGGAAATATCTTCTCCAATTCAGTAGGTTGCCTTTTTGTTTTGATGGTTTCCTTCACTATGCAAAAGCTTTTTATTTTGATGTAGTCCCAATAGTTTATTTTTGCTTTTGTTTCCCTGGCCTTAAGAGACCTATTTGGAAAAAAGTTGCTAAGGCTGATGTCAAAGAGATTACTGTCTTCTAGGATTACTTTTCTTCTAGATATTTTATGGTTTCAGGTCTCTCATTTATTTCATGGATTTAATGAATCCATTTTGAGATTATTTTTGTATATGGTGTAAAAAAGTGGTACAGTTTCATTCTTCTGCGTGTAGCTTTCCAGTTTCCCAGCATCGTTTATTAAAGGGACTGTCTTTTCTCCATTGTATGTTCTTGCCTTTTTTGTCATAATGGATTGGTTTATTTCTGGGCTCTCTATTTTGTTCTCTTGATCTAGGTGTCTATTTTTGTGTCCGTATCACACTGTTTTGATTACTACACGTTTGTAGTATATCTTGAAATCTGGGATTGTGATACCTCCAGCTTTGCTCTTTCTCAAGATTGCTTTGGCTATTTGGGTTCTTTATTATGGTAATTGTAACATCTTGGTTTCTGGTGGTTATATACCTAGCCTCTAGTACTTTACAGCCCCATCATCTCCTATAAATATTAATGAGCTTAGTTCCATGATTGCCTTTTCTTCAGTCAGCCCCAGCCTACAGAGGAGAGCTACCATGAATTCCTCCTAGTGATGCTCATGCCTCTTCTACCACTGCATTTTTAGTGGCCTTAGTAAATTATATGTTCTGTAGGCTTTACTATGGAATGTAATCTTATTCCAGCATGCCCACTTCCCTTTGCCTCTTTATTTCTTCCTGTACCATCAGCCTAGGCAACCCACACATTTCCATTCCTCTCAGCATTGGCCACAACTTTTTCTAAGCATCTAGGAGCTACTCTAGTAGTGAGTTTGCTGCATCATCTAGGGTCCTTACCAAGGACTTAAATATAAATATGTTAGCTTGGAGATAGTACCCCCAAGCCAACAAATTTTTGCTCATTTAATTTTATATTCTTGATACCTGGGTATACATTCTAGATACCTTGTATCAGTCTGAGTCTAATCAGGAAACAGAAACTACAATGTAATATGAACAGGGACAGTTTAATATAAAGAATTATTAAACTATATAGAGGAGTAACTATAAGGATATAGAAAGGACTCTAAATTTTTTTTTAAGTTTATTCATTTTGAGAAAGAGGGAGAGAGGCAGGGGGGAAGGGCAGGGAGAATCCCAAGCAGGCTCTGCACTGTCAGCACAGAGCCTGAGGTGGGGCTTAATCCCACAAACTGTGAGATCATGACCTGAGCCAAAAACCAAGAGTCAGATGCTTAACTGACTGACCCACCCAGGCATAGAAAGGACTCCAAAGAGAACCCTTGGCCTGAGGAAGCATCCCCATGGAAAGAACAGCTTGGAAGGAGAGTCCTTCTGCATGGCTAGGCTTCAGACATCACTGGAGTAGATGTGGTTGCCAATACTGGTTGGGATGTTTACTGGGTTTCTTGGGTCAGAGTGGTCTGTCATTGTCCGGCAGCAGGAGTTTAGGCAACCTGAGGCTGGTGGGCAGGCACAGAGGAAAAGTTGGGGTGCCACTTCCAGGGCAAGTCCTGAAGCATACCAGTGTTAACAGGAAGACTGCAATGGGGTGGTCACCAACAGAAGCTGTTCAGCTCTAGATACACTTTTACACATAAGACCTCCCATGTCTCAATAGTACCACTCCCTAGTTCTTGCTCACTAGTGAAGAAATTCTGACCCTTCCACAAAATGAGAAGACACATAGTTCCAACAGTCTCAAGGGAGCTCTGCAGAGCCAGTATCCATCCTCAGTGGTGTCCATGCAGATGGCTCTATCCCATATTTGAGGGTCTCAGTTTTTCCCAAGAGGGTCCTTAGCATAAGGACCTGCCTTGGGTGAGCATTCAAGCCATCTCTGGAACTCTGATATGCAACTCTCTGAGCTGCAGTGTGCTGCCCAGCTGTGTCTGCTCTTCCACTCCAGGAAGTAAGGGCCTCTTTGTAAGCTACCAGAGAGATGCTCTGGCTCTCATGCTTAGCTTTTAACTGTCTGATGATGGATCAGTTTCTCATCATCCCTCTTAGGGCATCAAAACAACCTCGCAGTGGCCACCTTCACTATTCTTGTAGTCATTGCTACCTCAGCTCTTTCAAATGCCTGGATTGTTTCATCTTCAAGGCGTTTACTTCCACTCATTTTCCCAGATCACCACTAATGAAATCGTTAGCAGTTGAGCTGCTAACTTGTTCCAGGGACTGTCTATGCCTCACTTACCATTCAAGATGGCATTGTCTTTGCCCTCAGGTGATG
Source organism: Puma concolor (assembly GCF_028749965.1). NCBI lineage: Eukaryota > Metazoa > Chordata > Mammalia > Carnivora > Felidae > Puma > Puma concolor. The sequence continues at coordinate 77,721,554 of NC_141671.1, forward strand.
AGTAAGCCAGCCTCATGTTCTCATCTTACCATCTGTTTTCTCAGACCCCCCTTAGTATCTCTTGCATTACTTCATGCCTATTGAAAGCAGATGCCAGGATGGAATTAGACATGTAAGAGATTTATTGGGAGAAGCTGGAAAAGGTGGAGAGAGCCTTTAGACTACATGTAGGTCTGACATCTATGGAATGAAAGAAAGAAGAGACAAGGAAATTGGATTGGAAAGGAGGAGTCTTGAACTAATGAGGCTAATGAGGAGGCCTCAAGCAACATCAGCCCTGGAAAATTCCCACCTCTTGCAGGATGGGGCCTGCCTGAGTGCCCCTACAGTGCTCAGTCATTGTCTGGGAGGAGCCCGTGGGAAGTGTGCTCTTGGTGTAAATTAGCTTAATTTGCAGCCCAAAGAGGCAGCAGTGAGAGGAGGAGCATTAGCCAGTTCTGTTCCCAACAGTAGTAGATTTGAACAGCACATTTTTGTTACTGCCTCTGGGAGTCTGTAACACAAAGCAAACTTTCCAGCAGTCATAAAGGGGGTGGTTGATGAATCAGAGCATAAGAGTTTGAAGAGATATCAGCTGTTCAGGTTGAAGTAGCATAAGTGGGAGGAATGATAGAGAAGGGACGAGGCTTGGCAGGGTCACAGGACTAATGGTGTCCTGATTTATCCCAACAGAGTTGGAGTCAGGTCAAGAGCTGTAGCAATTAGTGGTGGTTGATGAGCCATCAAAGGTGGGCCTGAGGGCCTAGTTCCATCTAGTCTGCCCACATTTGCATTTTGCCTTCATCCAATGAGGAGTAGTTGTATGTTCTGAGTAGTTCCCGTGCTGCATAAACACTATTTGCCCCTCCAAATCTATTCTCCACTCCACCCTGCTCTGTATCCTGAAAGCTGGCCTCTAGGGACTACATCACTAAGTGCTCTTGCCCTCTGGTTTCTATTTGAGTCAGCCAAAGGAAAATGCTTTAGGAGATCAGAGAGAGGGAGGAAAGAGGTCAGGGTATTTATTCTCCCAGCCACCTACCTGCCAGGTCACAGTTTGACAGTGGCTGTGTCTTTCTATCAAAGGTTTTGGCTTCTGCTAGCTGGCCGTGCAGTATTTCACCTGGGGATAGGAAAAACTTCCTGATAGGGTTAGGCCCTCACCATTGCTTGTCGGTTTCCCCTAACTTTGTCCACAACTTTGTAAATAGTCTCTTCATTAAACTCTATTCGCCCCTTTTGAGGGTGCCATCTTTCCCTGCTGGGATGGATCTCTACTGGTACCATCCTTTTTTTTTTTATCTCTAAATCTGCTTCCTCATTTATGAAACAGTGGTAAGAATAGGACCTATATCATAGAAGTTAAGAGGTAATGTAAGTGAAATTTTTAGTATAGTTCCTAAAACATAGGCATTAAGTATTCAATGAATGTTAACTGTCATTGTCATTACTATTATCATTGTGATTATCATTTTTATTCAGGAGCCAGTCACACTGGGACCAAGATAAGAATGTTGAGGGTTCGACTTTCCCACCAAAACCTCCACTCAACTCAGGATACTTGGCAAAACATACGTGCAACCAAAGGTTGGGTCCCATTAGACCCATTACATGATAAATCCACCTTTGCCAATTCTTGTGATTGATAAAACTCCCAGCAGGATAGTTCTGATCATTATTTCTGAGTGTATTTGTAAGGCCAAAGGTTAATGCTATTCCCATTTATTAATCCCTTGCTGCAAATTAAGCTAATTTAGAGAAGGAATTCTTAATCAGTAGTATGAGGTAGAGGAAAAAAACTCTTTAAGGATTTAAAAAGGCACTACTACAACTTATAGAAGCATGGCTTATTTCATTCTCAATATGTCGTAGTTCCCAAATATATAATATATTATAGTGGAAAGAAAGCAATGCTTAAAAGAAATGCTGCAATTTGTCCACATTATCTGTATAATGATTCTCATGGCCCCATTATGGCTTAATAGTTAATTTATTTGGTCATTTAGGAGATAATAGTCTTCATGAGGCTGAGTTACAGGTTTTATCTCCACGTAGGCCTCATAGCACAAAGAGATATTCTTCTGCATGATTGAAACCTGTACTCATAGCCTGATATTCCAACTTGCAAATGAATGATGATGATCACAAGTACAGTGAACAGAAAGTGGGGGGAATATTTTGTACCAATCAATTCTCATGAGTATAAGAAAATCCAAGTGCATGTTTTTCTCTGAGTAGGTAAATAGTATTATTTTCCTGTGCAAAAGGCTATTTTTAAAAATGTGAGTGGAATAAATTGTCATGTGAAGAAAGAGCAATGTAACATACAAGTTCTAGTAATACACACTTAGTGTTTGTATTAGTTTCTTGGGGCTACCATAACAAATGATCACAGGCTGGGTAGCTTGAAACAACACAATTTTATTATCTCACAGTTTTGGAGGCTAGAAGTCCAAAATCAAGGTGTTAACAAGGCTATGCTCTCCCTGAAGGCTCTAGGGGAGGATCCTTCTTTGCCTCTTCTTAGCTTCTGGGGGTTGCCAGCAATCTTTGTCTTTCCTTGGCTTGTGTCAGCCTAAATCCAATCTCTGCCTCTGTCATCTCATGGTCATCTTCCCTGTGTGTCTGTGTCCAAATTTCCTTCTTTTTATAAGGACACCAGTCATACTGAATATAGGCCGTGACCTCATCTTACCTTATCCACAAAGACCCTATTTCCAAATAAGGTCATGTTCACAAAGTTCTGAGTGGACATGAATTTTATGGGGACACTATTCAATCCATTATCATGTCTGTCACCCTAACTACTCAAGGGTTGGTTCATCTCTTAGGGGTTCTTTTAAGCGATTTTATTTCTTTTCTTCTTTAATATTTTATTTCTCTTTTTAGCCTCTTTTCTTTTCCTTATTTGATTTGCTCATCTGGGGAGAAAGATTTAAGTTACACTGTTTTGGCGATTACACTGCAGACAGGCTTTGTCTGTGGGACAAGTGGTTTGTCACCCCCACCTCCACCCCATGTGGTATAGACTTAACGTTTTCACTATCTCTTTGCTCTATGGAAGATATGGGTTGCTGGAGAAAGAAGATTTCAGTGAATGATGAGCCGCCAGCAGGCTTCTCCACATGGTGTGTTATAGTCCAGAGACCTTGATGAGATACCCAGCCAGGTAATTCCCAGCTCTCTGTTGCCCACCCCACAACTTCCTCCTTCCTCATGTTCTCTTCCTTGAAGCTACTCCTCAGAGGATATCCTTGGCAAACAGACTTCCTTTTAGCCCCACCTAATATATCACTTTTAAAAAGTCTCACAATTCTTGCCCATTTCCCAGCATATGTATATTAATAGTATTAAACATGTAGAGTCGACGGTTTGTTGGAAAGGAGAGGAGCCATGGAAGCAGAGAGAGAGAATCTTATATTTCCAGTCCCTCTCTGTTTAGCCTCTTCCCCACCCTTCCCCAAGTAAGGAAGGGTTGTCAAGCCAATTGTTCAGTTGGGGATGATTGATTGGTGGTCTGATGATCAGAGTTATTGTGTTCATGCTCACGCATTCATGGGCTCTCTTCCATGGTCCTCCATTGGGCTACTATGCAATGAGATGCCCAAATGCATCTGGTTTCTCCATCAAAGCATGCCTCTACTTGTCAGTCATCATTTTGATTTCTGTACCGTATGACTGGTCAGAAGATGGTAACAGCCTAATATGGATTGGGGGTTAGGGATAAGAGGTTCCACTTAGCTGTTTAGACTATGCTGCATGCACAATCCAACCGACTTTAACCTTCACTTCACACTGGATGTGATTGGGCAGGGCTAAGCCAATAAAAGAGAAACAAAACTCCTAGTGCTTTGCACTTTGCTTCCCTTTTACGTGTGTGTGTGCTAGCACTTGTGTCTCAGCAGGAGCCTCTGAGGAAGGGTGATTGTGGGTGAAGAATATGCATATTTTGAATCCTTTAGCCAAATATCCTGAACAACCCAGCAACACTTCTCTAACAAGTATGTTATAAACAATGTCTAGAATAAGAGAGCTGCTTTGTGGACTTAACGTATCTAGGCCATTTATTCGTTCAAATAACTGGGAATTTTGGCAGCCCGTGTTTGATCCCAGGCGGGCCATTTCAAAGGTGAAACTGTTACATTGTTACTGGAGATATGCAGCATGTACTTTGAAAGCAACTTTACACGTATTTATTGCATTGATGCACAACAAAAGATAATATCACTTTTAGTGGCTCTGACTAATATGTTACTAGCTGGTCATTAGAACCTAATGCTTATGTCTGTATAATACTTCATTTTTACAGGACACAACACTCTTTTAATAATGGTTTTAATTAAACATTTTTTATTGAACATATTCAGTGACAAGCTTGGAAATTGTGACAATATTTTACATCCTGTCATTAATTGAATATATATTGGAATCTAGTTCTTTGTATTATCAAAACAAAGGTTATTATAATTGTGAAGAATTTTATTTTTGAAAGATCTATTATAGGATCATTGGTTAAATTGGAACTTAGAAATGCAGATCATTTCAAGTTATACTAAAATATATATTAAACCATTAAAGTCATTGAAACCAGCAGGATTCTTAACTATCTTAAATGGGTTGGCTGAACAAATGCTAAGTTTAAAAATCTCAATATATACAAAACTTTGACATAATAAAATAAGTGCTTGCTCTATTTCATAAAAATAAGAGGATGATATTTTTAAGGAATTGAAATTTTATTTATATCCAAGTTTAGTCATTTGGTTACTCATTTAACAAAAAAAGCCAGACTGATATAAAGATTATTAGAAATATATATAAACAAAACTATTAGAAATATTTTGTTACAGGTAGCATACAATTATTACCTGTAAATTAGTATAGCCATGGCTGACAGATTTGATATAGAGAAAAATTTTCCATAAATTGGGAAGAAAGTGAGAAACATGATTTTGTGGGGCCTTTGTTCCAGAAGTTAAGTGTACTATTTGATGGGACAAACTGCTACTTGCTTTTACCCACAAAAACATGAAAAATTTGCTGCTCTAATATCATTAGTAAAAGTGCATTGATAATTGCTTGTCTGTAAGGTTATCTTTGCTGAAACTGGTGACAAAGTTCTTATGTAAATTTTATTTACAAATATACATGTATGTCCCACGATGTATCAAAGGCAGCATCTCTTTGGGCACCTGGGTGGCTCAATTGGTTGAGCATCTGACTCTTGATTTCAGCTCAGGTCATGCATGATCTTGTGGTTAGTGAGATCAAGCCCTGCATCAGGCTCTGTGCTGATAGCATGGCCTGCTTGGGATTCTCTGTCTCCCTCTCTGCCCTTCCCCCATTCATGCTTGCTTTCTCTCTCAAAATAAATAAATAAACTTAAAAAAAAAAAAAAAAACAAAGGCAGCATCTCTTCCATATATTTTACCTCATTATGACTTTGTCAGTGAACTTGCAGGAAATGGCTAGGTAGCTTCATTTTGAGCCTAAGGAAGGAATGCCTATAACCAGAGTCCAAGGAGAGCTCACTGGGGGGGAAACTAAAGCCCACAAAAATTAAATACTTATCCATGGTGACCCAGAAAATCATTAAGCCCAAATCCTTTGACTCCTGAGACAAGTTCTTTTTTCACTCTCATTTATGATGTTATATGCCTCCCTGTGGCACCTTCTGAACATACCTCTCAGTGTGTGCTTTGGCATAGTTAAATTTATTGAGGCTGTTAACTGGACCTTGAAATGGTGCGTTCCACTTTGTGGTGTTAGGCAGATTCAGATGTAAAATCTGAACTGGGTCCTTATGACCACATAGTGACTTCAGTCCTTTTGGATAACTTCAACTTAATATCACTGGAAATTCCTTGCATGGATCATGAGCAACATGTGACCCCCAAACTCTTCTCAGTTCATTATAATCTTTCATTTCTTCCAAGGCATCTGAACTGGATTTTTCCCGCATTTATGCTGTCTCATCCCTTAATTGTTTAAAGACATATTTAACTGTATGAAAATGAATATTGAAACTGAATTGAATGAAGATGAAAAATATTTGAAAAGTGTTTGCGTTGCTTGCTTTTTTTTTTTTTTTTTGGCTTAATTGTTCAAGGCTAGTTAACTGCAATGTTACCAATTCACTGCTAATGAGAATGAAAACTGCCAACTATCCCATTCTTTGTTCAAGATCCTGTGCTACTGGGGTTCTTCTCATGGCACAGGCATTGTTCTTCCTTGTATCCATGGCTGTGTCTGTTAAGACCTTTTATACAATAGCCTCAGAACTCTGGTTGCAATTAGAGTTTTGATTAGCTGTCAGTGATGTCATAGCCATGGTTATTTTAAATCCACTGTGCTAAGTGTTTTCCTTTTCTTAATGTACTGTAGAAATTCCATTTCTTGACAGCAATAAGACACTTCAGGCAGTGTGTTTCAGGGCCAATATTGCACTTCTCATGGAGTTAAGACACTTGGCCTTCAGCCTCATGACTTATAACACAATCTGAGTTATGCTATAATCACCCAGATATATACATGGCCTGTTGTGTTTTATTGCTTAAATGGAACCTGTCCCAGCGCCTCATCATCTGACAAGGTGGGAATATAGCCCCGAATGACTGTTCAGATTCCCACTGGGAGTTGCATTTGGTCAGATCTCCTTTAGCCGTTCAGGGGTTGCACTAAAACCCTGGAGGCTTTTGGTATATTTACCACACAACAGAAATCAAAACTTCCAGCATCTCAGTTCTCGCTGCCAGACTGCCCAACTTAGGTTGCCAAATATCTCCCTCTCAACACATTTATTGAACTTTAAAATGGCAGAACAGCATTGAATGAAGTCCAGTAATTTTTATAGGATATATTTTAGTCACTAGACTTTGAAGACTATTCCAACATTAATTATAAAGTTTCTGTGTCTGGATAACATATTGTTAACAGTTATTTTGCAAGTGCTAATGGCAAGATGGAAGAGTTCCAATAATTTTATTGAGGAAGTAGCAATTAAAATGTTGAGCACTACAGGGTACATACAAAATAAAAATAATTTTGCAAACATGGCACTGTACTTCATGACAAAAATGGAGATATACTCTTGATTTTCAAATAGATATGATGATTTTACATTTCCACCTGTTTTTATTCAGGGAAGATCAAGAGGTCTCTTTTTTGTTTGTTTGTTAATATTTAAAGGCGGTGTAAAATGCCAGCGCTCCAGGCTAGTTTGATATTATTTACCACAACATCATGAAATGATTTTAAGACAAGTTGTTATCCATATTTCTTTCAATAGCAAATATCACTAAAATGAGATCATTGGCTTTGTGTGACAATTTATGACTCTGGAAATGCATGAGCTGTCTTTTCTAAAAACTTTCAAAGACCTCATCTTAGTGTAGTTTCCCTCCAGAGCTCTCTTGTGTGACCACCCGTCTTCCAGACTCACCCTACCACAGTCAGCCAGCATCTTTGGGTCACGAGCCTGTCAGAACCCTGAGAGCAGAGTGATGGACAGTAGGAGGCAGCAGGCAGGATGCAGAGCCCTCCAATACACACTGTTTCAGGGCAAGACCCAGAGGGTTAAAAGGATTTGCCCAAGGTCACACGGCTGAGGAATAATCAACGGTGCATGTGGACTCGGTCCAGAAGTGTGTCACTTTTACCACATTGCTTGTGATCATTTTACATTCGGAGTGCAAATTATTAATTGTAGAATTGAGTCAGCTCGAATCAAAACAAACTGATAATCTGTCAATTTGGTGACATTACATTTTGAAAGGGATTTTAGACCAAGAGTGCAGCTGCTTTCCAACTTTATTTGATCACCACTTTCTTTTTTAGCCATATTCTGATTGCTATGTAACTCAGGCCTAGGCTTCTCTCATTCATTTGGTGAAATAATTCTTTTACCTAAAGAGTAATCTGTATTTTTAATTTTAGTTTATATCCATAGTTGGAATACTCATCAGCACTGGCTGATGGTATCAACACTATGCTATACTATCACTAAATAAAGTTTCCTGCTAAAATATTTTATTAAGGTTCTGCTTTTGGGGAATCGATGTGCATTCTCCCGTGGTTTTCCTTTGTGGATCATTTCTTAAAAGCACCTTTTCTCTGGGGCACCTAGGTGGCTCAGTCAGTTGAGCGTCCGACTTTGGCTCAGGTCATGATTTCTTGGTTCATGAGTTCAAGCCCCGTGTCAGGCTCTGTGCTGACAGCTTGGAACCTGGAGCCTGCCTCAGATTCTGTCTCCCTCTCTCTCTGACCCTACCCTGCTCACACTCTGTCTCGTTCTCACTCTCTCTCTCTCTCTCTCTCTCTCAAAAATAAACATTTAAAAGACAAACAAACAAACAAAACACCTTTTCTCTGAAGGATTATCCAATCAGGAACCAACTTTTTTTTCCTCACTCAAGAAAAATAAGCATACAGAAACTGAAGTTATCAGGAGTTTTTCATCTACTTTTGCTAAATCAAAGGGATTTTTAGAAACATTTTTATAGGGCAATTCTAAGAAAGAAAATAATTCTCGTTAATGGCGTTTCTTCTTTTTTAACTTACTTATTTATGGAATTAATTATTATATTCTTCTATTACTTCATTTACTCAGTCTTATGGATTCTAAATATTAAAACAGATTATTAGATTTCTCCTTAGCTTGCTTAACTGTTTTGTTTAATAACACATCAAGGGCTTATGAATATCAATTAAATAATTCCTCTAGAGATTCATAATCTAACCTAAAAGCAAATACTTCTCTAAGCTGCCTTCCTGTAAGAGGACTTATCATTTGTTGACTTACTGCTTCTTATGAGAGGATTTATTTTTATTTTTTAAAAAAACATTTTATTTTTTATATATATTTTTTTTTTTCTATTTTAGAGAAAGAGAGCATATGAGTAGGGGAGAAGGGCAGGGGGGAGAGAGAGAGAGAGAAGAATCTTAAGCAGGCTCCACATTCAGCATGGAGCCCAACTCAGGGCTTGATCCTACAACCCTGGGATCATGATCTGAGCCAAAATCAAGAATCACTCAACTGACTCAGCCACCCAGGTGCCTATATTATTTATTATTTTTTACTTAGTATATATTCTTGGTTTATATTGAGTGAATCTATTACTACTCCACCTTTGCCTTATAAGAAGCAAAGTATGTCTTTTCTTCCTCTTATGCTCAATGCGTTATGATGTATTCACTTAATAGATGCTCAAAAAACTTATAATCAGATGGAAAGCTGAAGATATGTATTTAATTCATGTGTTTTTTTTCTTCAGCAAAATTAATCTCAATTCTTGAACCACAGAAACCTGTGTTTAGAAAGAAATAATTATTGATTATATGTAAATGACATTGAAAATTTTTCTGATTTTCCAAGTGATTTTTAAAACTGATAAATTAACACATCAGAACATGGAAGAGGGAGAGGCTTCTTGCAAGAACCAATATAAGGGATAGATAGTAAGCTTTCCATGAATTTCAGCATAAAAATGTCAGCCTTCTATTTTGCTAACATACCTCGAAGAACAGGTACAAAATCGATTTTGAAGTACAAGTTTTTAAAGCTAGAAATAAAACTTGTATAAATAGAATTTGGTTACAAAGGTGACGGTGGAAAATAAAGTAATCTTCCTGTTGGTGGTTAGGCCCCCCGTGGGGCCAATTAGTGACTTTGTCAAAATTGTATGTCAGGTTCTGAAATAGTTAACCTCCAAAAGGTGTACAGTTTATCCCCAGGATGGACATAAGTGATTGGACAAGTGTCATTAAAGAGAACTTGAAATAATAATAGAGGAGTCACAGGAAATAACTGACACTGAAAGTTTTTATGATTAATACTTCAGAAATCTTTCCTCTTGATTTTGTTTCATGTCCTCATGATGCTGTGGCTGTTCTATCAGATATTAAGAACCAGAGTTTGGACTAGACACAGTGTAGCCAATGAGAGGCAAAATCCTCTAGAGTTTAATGGTTTGGGCTTTGAAGACTGACAGATATGGGTTTGGTTACAGTTTCCGCTTTCCTGTCTATGTGAAGTTGGAAAATCCAGGTGTATATGACTTCCTTTTACTATATTGCTTCTAAACAGAATGGTAAGACAATTACAGGGAATGAAAGGGCAGACAGCCTTTCAGAATGTATTCAAAATACGAGTTAAAAAAAAATTTTTTTAATATTTACTTTTGAGAGAGAGAGCGAAAGAGAGAGAGAGAGCACGAGTGAGGGAGGGGCAGAGAGAGAGAGAGGGAGACACAGAATCAGAAGCAGGCTCCAGGCTGTCAGCACAAAGCCCGTCATGGGGCTCGAATTCACGAACTGTGAGATCATGACCTGAGCCAAAGTCGGACGCTTAACCGACTGAGCCACCCAGGCACCTTGAAAATATGATTTTTTTTTTTTAATGGAAGGGACATTTTATATTAAAAAAAAAACACGTGTTTCATGATCTTGTCAAATTATCTAAGAAGACAATTTTTTTTTTAGTTTAAATTCAAGTTAGTTAGCATACAGGATGGTCGTGGCTTCAGGAGTAGTGAAAACAAGTTTTGAAGATGCTCTTACTGAAAGTGTGCTCTTATTCAAAGGCTTCTAGATGATTAACACAAGATTTTCTTCCTTTTCCAGGGCATATAGCCAGATGACTATATACCAGAGCGTCTTATACCAAGGTGCAGCCAGATGACGGAGTTCTCGTCAATGGAAGGAAAAGTGGTGATATGTAGCGTTTCTGAGCTTGGTGCATAAAAAATCTCCCATGATAGGCTCTCTATGCTCTTTTCCTTCACATGAATTGATGCAGAGGGATATGGCAACATTAGAAATTGTATGTTGAAGCTGGTGGAGCCACAATATGGAAGGAGCCTAGGACCCTGAATCAGTGCCCAGAGGCGAGCCCCAGTTAATCAGGAACACTCATTTTGACGGTAATGAGTGAGAAATAAGTGTTGGAGCCATTATAAGCTTTGCTGTTTTTTTTAAATAGTAGAAAACAATACTTTAGTATTCTAATTAGTATCTAGTATAGAATTTATTTTCTTTCATAATTTATTATATATTAACATTAGAAGTGCTGCTTGTCAGCTTTCAATGATGTCATTGCAAATGCATGCAATAGTTCACAGTGAATAAATGTTTATCTATTTGACCACATCATCGCTACACTGATTTTTACTGTTCTATGTCATCCCTGAATTTACAAAAATACACAAGAAGCTAGTCCAACTTCAATTTTTCTTTCACAGAGCCCACATATGCCCCCATCTCCACCTTGACACTGGAATTCTGATTAAAATGAAACAGCAATAGAACAGAGGTCAAGAACTTGGAAGGATTCATATGGAGGAAACCAGGTACAGCTTGATTTAATATCAATATTTCATGTGTTCAGAGAGTGGAGTTTCAGGCTACAAGATAACAGCCCATCATTTTTATGCCCTTCCATCTGTGAAAAGCTGTTCCTCAAAGCAGTGTGTGAACAACCTAGCAGCTTTTCATTTAAGCACCATATTCTGAAAAAGAGAGCAAGAGAGATCTTTTGATGTATAACCAGACTCTAGGAATAATTAAAATCCATGGATTTTTAGGGCCAGACTCATAAAGAATGAACTTACTGCTAAGGAAAAGTACAGAGCACAAATCTTTAACATAATGAAAATGTTGCCTGCTGCATATACAAAACAAAGTCTACACCATATACTATCTGTCAGTGAAGAAACAAGGGTGTGGATTTAGGAGATAGTAGAATAGGAGGAGCCACAGGAATAAAATAAAATGTTTAAAGTGAGGGTTTGGCAGGGGGTGGAGGGAGGGATGAATAGATAGAACATAGGATTTTTAAGGCAGTGAAAATACGCTGTATGATATTACAATGATGGAATACATGCCATTATACATTTGTCAAACTCATAGAATGTACAATACCAAGACTGAATCCTAATGTGGACCTTTGGTGATTATGATGTGTCAATATAGGCTTCACCCCTTCTAACAAATGTACCACTCTGGTGGGGAGATTGATAATGGGGGAAGCTGCCCATGTGTAGGGATAGGGAGTAGATGGGAAATCTCTGTGTCTTCTCTTAACTGAACCTAAAATTGCTCTTTAAAAAAGTCTTTAAAAATTTTAAAGAAAAATCCAAGATGTAATGCATTAAAATTTACAGGGTGAGGTTTTGTTTAAAAAGTATGAATATAATAATAATAATAATAATAATAATAATAATAATGCAGATAAGCCCCATTAAACCAAGTCCCATTGTAAAACAGCAAAGCATAAAATAAAAGGGATCCATATTCTCATATTTCTAACAGAACTCCTGGAATAATGCAAGGCGATAGAAGAATCAGGGGTTTCTTTCCCTGTCTGTCTTCCTATCACTCATGTGGCATTGTGGGAAGCATTGGTACAAATCTTGGACCAGGGTCCTTAGGTCCCATCCCAGGTTAGGGACTCATTAGGCAGGTACCTGGCTTCCCATTTAGGTATCCAACAGTACCCACAAGCTTTAAAACACCAGAGGACATTGTGGTAACAAAAAGACAAATTAGTCTGAGGATGACCCAAAGATGGGATTATTGCCCCATTTAGTATACTTTTGCAATCAGATTTTTCCATGGAAAGGCCTTTCTCTGTGAAGTCTATTGGAGTCATAGGAGCAACTTTTCAGAAAAGTAGCACTTTTGCTGAGTCATACCTAAATCATAACAACATGAAAATTCCAACAAGTATACATTTTGTAAATGAACCATCTTTCTTCCAAAAATGATTCTATCGCATCTCTTCTGTCACATCTCTCAATTTAGGAATTGTAAGCTACTTCGGTATGTCATTCAGGTGAATCATGGAAGTACTTTAAAAAAAAAAACAAAAAACTTCTTATACATAAGGAGATGTAACTCTGAGGCGTTTTTTGAGTCCCCATTCATTTATTTATTCCACTTTAACTAAACACCTGCTATGTTCTAGGCCTTAGCTACTAGAAAGACTCAAGGAATAAATAAACAACAACCAACAAACAAATAAGCAAAGCATTTAACAGTTATAGATGTTATGATATAATGTGAAGTGTTGACTGTCCATCATTTTGCTTCATCCTCATGATAACCCTATAAAGGAGGTACTGGTAGGATCCTTTTTTTCCAGATGAGCAAATAGGTTTAGAGTGGTTAAGTAGCCCACCCAAGATGGTAAAGGGCAAGAGCCCAAGTTTATTCTACCCTAGAGTGTCTGCTCTTAATCTCCAAACAATCATGTCTCCCATGGTTTCTACTCTGGGATACTATTGTGTACTCTATTGATAGGGATAAGTGTGCAAGCAAGTAATTTTAATACATCAAGAATACACAATGTGATACTGGAGCACAGGACAGAAGAGAGAATAAATGTGCAAGGTAGAGGTAGGAAAAAGAAATGCTATTACATGGGGGTTGCCAGATGGAGAATCAGGGACAGACATTGCGAGCAGAGAGGCATTGTGTTCAAACCCAAAAAGGCATGAATGAGATGGTGCAGCAGTGATTAGATTCTCAGTATGGAAGTTAGGCTGAGCAGGTAGAGGCCAGATTATAAAGCATTTTAATTGCATGATGAGCACTAGGTGATGTATGGAATTCTTGAATCTTTATATTATGCTTCTGAGAGTATTCTGGAATTGAAATTAAAAAAAAAAAGAATTCTAAATGCATAGCATGTTGAAAAGGTCCTTAAGCAGAGATATTAGGTGGATATCCTCCCCGCCCCACACACCAAAAGTTTTTGTACTGCAAGGAATAGACAGAAGGGCACAGTGCTGATGGGTGGGCAGAATGATGTCCTTTGTATTTTCATTTTTTGTTTCACTTCTGAAGATTTTATTGTAGATGATACAGTAAGATTTATGTCTTGTAGAAGGAGCCATATATAAATCAGGCATAATGACATCTTCCATGTATTGAAGACTTACTATGAGCTAGTTGCTATGTTGGAAACTTTGCATGTTATTTCGTTAATCTTAAAAAAATATTTTTGCAAAGATGCTGCATTTGTGTTTCCCTAGCAGATATCTGTGGGACAAATCTCCATTTCACTGATGAGGAAATGGAAGCTCTGAGAGTCTAAAATACTTGCCCAAGATAATACAACTGTTAAGTAGGAAAAAACAAAAAAAGGAGCTCCAGTTACATTCTGAACAAGGAAAGTAGAGTTAGATGATATTTGCAACCTTCCATGGCTGTTTTTTAGAAAGTCTCAATACTTTTGTAATCACACTTAATATTTGGAAAATGTTGGTCAGGATAGATTTTCAATCTTCTTATTACGAAAATAATTTTGCAGTTAGAGTATGAACTCTAAGGGAAAATACCACTGATAAACACAGAACAACTCTCTTGTATTAACAGCAATTTACATAGCAAATCTAAGGAGATTGTGCACTACTATCAGATAAACACTTTTTTTATATTGATGTCTGGAACTATACACTGACTGCTTGCCATTCTCTGCAGTGGGAGTTCAGGCAGCATGCAGCCAAACTAAAATAGATTTTATAACATCAAATTGATTTTTTTTTTTTTGGTATTTGCCCTCGGTGTAGCACCATTTCTCATATACTTAAAGCTGACCTAAGTTTGGGAAATTTGCCAATCAATTGTTCAGACTTCTTTCTTGATTTTATAACCCATAGGATACTATTGACCAACACAGGAAAACATCTGTTATAAAGAAAGCCAAAAGCTACTAAGAACTTAATAATAGATGGTCACCTTGTCCTTTTGTAGGCACTCCAGAGTTGGATATTAAATTCAACCAACTGAGTTATCTTTAATTAATTACATTCTTCTAGAGGCTGATGCCTCACTTTGTCCAACTTTTTACAAGGTAAATAGGATAATTTGCCTAATGATTCCAGCATTTAGAGTAGAGCTGGGGAGAGAAGTAGAAGATACAGCACCATTCTTTTTCACTCCTTAGCAGAGGGGTGAAGTTCAGCCAGAGGTCTTGTATAATAGGAGTTTTTAGAGGATATTTAGTGAGGTCCCTATTGGAACATTATCTGTATCGCGAACAACCGTATATCATTTGATAATCATGGGCAAGTTTCAGCTTAGGAAAGACTTCATGTTGATGAGTTTTAAGATGGGGAGGTCCCAATTTTGAGGATGCCAACATACTTCTATCCTATCAAATCCCTCATGTCAGGCAGGATTATCTAGCAGAGGAGTATCGGTAGGGGAAAAGGAAAGAAGCTCGCAAGCCATCCTGGACACCAGGAGGTTTTCACACACCCTTCTTGGCCAGAATATAAAATGAGGGTTCCGTGGCTTTCAAAGTCTTTTAAAGCTTAATACACTCTGCTTCTAAGTTCTGTCATTTGCTCTCAGTTGAAAGCAGGGCTTTCCCTGTCGAACCTGTACAGCCAGGGAGAAAGAGTTCCCAACAGAGCTGCCTGCTGCTGTTTTCAGGAATTCTCCATGCTCCTTATGTTCGGATGCAGCTAGTACTGCTCCTGTGCAGCCAATGGGAGCTCAGGCGCCAGCTCACGTGGTTTTACTAGCTGGAACACTTGTAGAAATGGCCTGGCCATCCAAACCCGGCTGTAGTTCTCCATTCTTATTGTTTTAGTTCTTGTAATAAATCTTCCTTGGCCTGCTAATTCATTGGTTTTCAAAATTTTGGGGACGCAACCCCGTAGTAAAAAACAAAATACATTTGATACATACCTGCACACAAATATACAATTAAAAATATTTTAATGTTTATTTATTTTTTGAGAGAGAGAGAAAGACAGAGAATCTGAAGCAGGCTCCACGCTGTCAGCACAGAGCCTGAAGTGGGGCTCCAACTCATGAACCATGAGATCATGACCTGAGCTGAAATCAAGAGTCAGATGCTTAATGGGCTGAGCCACCCAGGCACCCCACAAACATACAATTTATACAAAAATTTCATTAATAAAAGTCAGGTAGGAATATAGACAAGAGTCTTGCCCCAATTTTATTGTAAATCTGCATGCCATTAGCAGAGGAATGAACATTAAATGTACATTGACAGGTAGCTTTGACCAATGAGAATGCATAAATATTGAAAAGAAAGGGATTTGGAGAGACAATCATTGAGGTACACACAAGAAAGCTGGATCCCAGTCCAACTCAGATTCTAATGACATCAACTGGGGAGAAGCAAATGCTCAGAAACAATACTTTCTGAAGGAGTTGCTTCAAGGGCTCAACTATTAAAACAAACTTCATTTTACCAATTGCTCTTGAGGCAATTGAAAAAAGGACAGATAAAGGCTTTCTGGGATTTCATGCAAGTTACCAACTGACCTCTCTGATGCTATCAAGATTGACAATGGGAAGAGAGAGAGACACCGAAAACATTTGCATAGATGCTGCTGAAGTATGCTGACCCAACTAGGAGACTGATTCACTGGGAGCTCAAATAGCCAACCTAGACGGTGTGCTGAAACAAGTCTCTGCGGGGAAATGGAACTTGACAATCCCATGCATTTACAGTGTACGATTCTGTCTCTTTGTTGGAAGAAATTCATAAAACTCAATTACAAGGCTCAGAAACAGGGATCTGCTTTAGCTTAAATCTTAAACAATATCAGTAACATGGAGAGTTATTAAAGAATGTTTACTTTCCAAAGAAAATAAATGGGTCACTCAAAACTAAATTCAAATGACTGAACAATATGAGAAAAATTCAAATTTCATAGTAATAAAAATTTTAATTTCTAGTAACAGCTAGCAGCTATTCTTTAGCTTAATATTATTATTATTATTATCATGAATGGCCAATTTGATTGGCGATTCAGGGACATGGGTATTCATGCTTATCTTGCTGATTTATGGATAAGCTGATGACTTATATCTAAATAAAAACGTTTATTCCCATTCTTCTAGCATTTCTGCTTCTATGAATGTATTTAATCCAAGCATATCACCACAGATGTACACAAACATTGATCTATAAGGATGTTTCTTGAAGCCTGGCTTATAATAGAAATAGTACCAAAAAAACTCTGTAAGCTTCAATTTTCATGCCTGTGAAAACAAGAATAACAGTAGTACCTACCTCACAGAAGCATTCTGATAATTAGATAAGATAATCTACCTAAAGCACCCAGCCCAGGGCCTAGCAGATAGTAAGTGCTTGTTCTGGTTATTCTCTGTTTGCCCCCCATGTCCTTTCTTAGTACTGCTCTGTCTTTCTTAGTACTGCTGCCAACACCTCTTGCTTGCTGGCCCCCAGTTGAGTTTGCCCAGTAGCCCGACAGGAGGTACTGGCCAGAGACTTCCAGGGAGGGAGGAAAGAGAGGGCTTGGGGTATTTCTTTTCCTCTCCCTCCTTATTTTAGAACTGCTTTCTCATCAGCAGCTGGGTCTCTCTCTATCCATGGCTCCCATGGCCCCAGCTTTTTCTCAGTGAGCTCCAGCAACACTATTTCCTTCCGTTGACCTTTAGGATTTCCCATTGTTGCTAGTCTCTGGATGCCTCCACATCCTTTGATTATTTCCAACATCTAGACAAAAAGTATCTTCACTAAAGTGTCTTTATTTTTTTATTAAAAAAAATTTTAATGTTTATTTATTTCAGAGAGAGACAGAGCATGAGTAGGGGAAGGGCAGAGAGAGAGGGAGACACAGAATCCAAAGCAGGCTCCAAGCTCTGAGCTGTCAGCACAGAGCCTGATTCAGGGCTTGAACCCACGAACCACAAGATCATGACCCGAGCTGAAGTCAGACGTTTAACCAACTGAGCCACTCAGGTGCCCCTTCACTAAAATGTCTTTAGTTGAACCTTATGGTGAATCTCAGCTGACACCCTGACTAAAACACTCCTTTTGGTTAGGGACAAAGAGGATAATGTTAATAATGGTGATTACTGTGTCATTGTTATAATTATCAACTACTTCTAAACTTTTTTCCAAATCTTGGTCTTTGAATTTCTATTTTTCAGTATACTATCCATTGTCCTGCTTCTGTGTCTTTCCAATATAATTCTGTCAGCTAATACTGTGACTTTTGGTACTTGGTTACTGAGGCTAGCAGAAACCTTGAGAGGTTGGCCAATTTATTCTCTTGCTTCAAGGTATAAAATATGTTTCAAGGACAGACAGGAATCTACACTGCTATGCCCTTCATCCTCTTCATGTAGGGAGAATTAAAATATGGTAACATAAGCCCAAAAGTCAACAGTATGAAAATCACTCAGCACATAGAGTAATGAATCCAATCTTGTGTCACTCTTCTTCCAAGTGGTGGACAGGAAAGGGTAATGGACAAAGGGAGCAAAAGTATTGTAATTCAAGGCTTTCTAGAGCTAGAAGTTCCCAACCAGGTATTTAGAGAAGTAGTCACTGGTAAATGGTGGACAACCAGTCTATGGATTGGGCCCTGGTATAGAGACTCTGAACTAGGATTGTCCAGTAGGCCTCTTCCTGATACCTTCCTGAGGCTGAAACTGGCATATTATCGTGGCTCCTTGGGGCTATTTATATTTGACTTTTCTTAATCAGCTCCAAACATTTGAATTGAGTGTATTGCCATTGTATTACTTCCATTTTTCAAAATAAGCCTAAGAGAAACTATATTTTCAACACTGCATTTAAATAAGATTATAGGACAGAGCTGAATTTGACTTTCACTTCAAATAACACTGTTGACTATATCTGCAAACTAGCCAAGAGGTTTTAAGAAAATCGCTGTATTTTATAATTTATAAAATGAAACTTCAAGTGATCATACACACATATACACACACATGTATTTACTTTGCCAGCTGTGTTTTTTTGGGAAGGATTGTCCTTTACTCTGAGATAGTTTCTACTTTTTTGGTGTTAAAATAATCTTCCTTTTTAAAAAATTTTTGTTAATTTTTGAGAGAGAGGGAGAGCAGGGGAGGGGCAGAGAGAGAGAAGGGGACAGAGGATCCATAGCAGGCTCTGTGATGACAGCAGAGAGCCTGACTGTGGGGCTCAAACTCATGGACTGACCTGTCAGATCATGACCTGAGCTGAAGTCAGACACTTAACTGACTGAGCCACCCAGACACCCCCCCCAAATAATCTTTCTTTTATAAAATTATAATAATGAGCGTAACAATAGGTGCCAGGCCCTGTATTAAGTGCTTTGGCTGCATGTAGCAGATAATTCATCTGTAATTTTTAGGAGAGGACTATGAGGGGAGTACAGCTATCATCCCCATTCTGAATAGCCTAGTTAAGCATCTTCTCCCAGGTCCCACAACTATTAAGTGTCTAATTTGGAAACAACCTAGATAGTGTGACTATAAAGGCTAAATGGTACTGTTTTCTGTTATTAGATTGCAGTTGCTTTTTGTTAGTCCATTTATTTGGGAAAACTTGTCTTGAAATCCCAAAGTACAGAAACTAATAGACTCTCGTCTCCATTCACTGTATCTGCTCCTGCATTGCACATAGCCTTGATAGCAGGAGATAGTGTGGGTGGGCTTGAGATGCCTTGTCTGGACCACTGCCTTTCCTGAGGGGTCAGCACAGTCAAGGATTGTAAAGGTAGGTGAGATTCTGATAGCACTACAGAGCCTTCCACAAAGTCACTGACCACAGCACCAAAAGAACCAAAGAGGGAGGCTTTGTAGCTTTCATGACACCATGGTGTGGTGTTGTTAACTTGGTGCTATCACCAACCCCCATTGCAAAGAACACCACCATTACCATAAGAAAGCAAACCTTACTGAAGCAGCACATGCTGAGAAAATATGGCCAGGGTCCAGGAAGCTGTTTGTAGAAACCACACCCAGCTGAGAGCCCTCACCCCAGCTGGAGAGTCTGGTTATTGTTTGGATCAGCTTGTAAGGTCCCTGTGGGACTCCTTTGCTCTGTGTGATGGTAGCCGTAGAGTACAGACTCTGGGAAGTAGGGTCTCTCATGCTGCTACATCCCTCACCTAATATAGGGGCAATGTATTCTTGCCAGGTGTGATGTAGTATGAAAGGTTAAGTTGTCTCAATTAGTCTGTGCATGTTCCAGAAGTTTACTCTAATAAAGTAAAAGTATTCTAAATGAAGCTTTTCCTAGAGTTGGGGCTTGAGGGGAATTTGGAAGCTACCTACTCCATCCTGCCAGTACAGAGAAGAACATCTATACTAAACCACAAATAAATGAACTAAAAACCAGGCAGAACGTTGGTTCTCTAGTTACATAGAAACATGAATCATCAACCAAACAGTATAATACATAGTATAGAAAATTCTGCTATTCAGTCATCATCCATATGGGTCATAAAAAGGGCAAATACATACATGAGCAAATGTGTATGTTGTATGTATATGAAGACAGCTTTGTGCTCTCACCTGGGAATCTACATCTTTTTATTCAAATCTAGCCATGCTCTTTTTATTGCCAATAACACACTGCTTAGAGCTGTTCTTTAGTGTTTGCTTTTATTCCACACCAATAATGCAATGTTTGAAGTTGTCCTTTAATGTGCCTTTATTATTAATAATAGCTGCCATTGACCAACCCCCTACTTTAGGTCAGCACCATTCTGAGCAATTTATACTTACTATCACCTTTATTTATTATAGCAACTCCAAAATGCAGGAACTATATTCACATCTTAAAAATTAAAAAATCAAGTTGAAAAGTTATAATTTCCCTAAGGTCAGGATGTCAGGACCACAGTTGGTATTTAAACTAAGCAAGTCTTGGGGCGCCTGGGTGGCTCAGTCGGTTAAGCGGCCGACTTCGGCTCAGGTCACGATCTCACACTCCGTGAGTTCGAGCCCCGCGTCGGGCTCTGTGCTGACCGCTCAGAGCCTGGAGCCTGTTTCAGATTCTGTGTCTCCCTCTCTCTGACCCTCCCCCATTCATGCTCTGTCTCTCTCTGTCTCAAAAATAAATAAACGTTAAAAAAAAAATTAAAAATAAACTAAGCAAGTCTTGGGGCGCCTGGGTGGCGCAGTCGGTTAAGCGTCCGACTTCAGCCAGGTCACGATCTCGCGGTCCGTGAGTTCGAGCCCCGCGTCGGGCTCTGGGCTGATGGCTCGGAGCCTGGAGCCTGTTTCCGATTCTGTGTCTCCCTCTCTTTCTGCTTCTCGCCCGTTCATGCTCTTTCTCTCTCTGTCCGAAAAATAAATAAACGTTGAAAAAAAAAAAATTTAAACTAAGCAAGTCTTTCTGACTCTAAGATCCACTCTCTTTCCACTACCCCAAGGCTCTCTCTTTTCAAACAATTATTCTCCAATGTGTAAAATCATTGTACTTCTGCTGCTAAGACAGCAGCTATAGAAGTATCCTGACCCTTCCTAGCCCCACAAGGCCTGTCCAGCTTAGGGGCTGAGCCACAGGACCAAGCCTGGACTCTTGCTGCTCCCCACGTATTGGATAAGATTACAGATCTAAGGTCTTAGAGATCTGGTTGTGCCAGTTAGTGACAAGTAGGTGTTGACAAAATTAGTCTTATGATTGCTTAAAGAAATAAGTTTACTCATTTTATAACCATACAGAAAAAGTTAGTTGATAGAACTTTGGTTTGTGACCAACTTTGTCACATGGAAAGTATCTTGATTTTGGTGCTTTAGTTTTATGTCAGTTCCCTATTGGGAAGTCTGATCTTATGATAGTAGAGTTGGGTGCCAGATCTGTAAAACCAAAGGAAAACTTGAATATGTGGTGGGTTTCAGTGAGTCAGGGTGATCTTGGTATTCTTCCACAGCACAAATTTGTTTTTCTCAAATGGTCCATGCCTTTGGTCATGTGGCAAATAATCTAGATAATAGACTTGAGAATTTTTGATGATGCTTCTGTCATGCTTAAACAGAAAATTTTACTTTAATTTGGAAATATAGCCTAAAAAGCAGATTTCATGATGCAGTTTTGAAATTTATTTCAACAAATACTTATTGAGCATGTACTATGTGTCCTAGGTGCTGGAGATAAAACAGTGCACAAAACTGATAAAAGTTCCTATGTTCATGTAGCTTATGGCCTATTGCAGGAAGATAGACAATAAGCAAATAAATAAAACACATAGTATATCCAATGATGCCAATCCAGTACTATGGAGAAAAGAAAATCAGCGAAAATTAGTGAAGAGTGATGGGGTGGGAGGAATATTGCAACTTTTTATAAGGTTATCAGGGAAGGCCTCATTGAGAGAGTGAATCTTGAGCCAAGACATGCAAGAGCTGAAGGTATAAGACAGGTGGATATCAGAGGGCACAAAGTATCAAGGCCCAGAAAGTGTGCCTGGCATGTTGGAAAGTTGGCAGGATGGCCAAGAGGGATAAACTGGGCAATGAGAGAGCAATAGATCAGTGAGAGAGGCAATGTGTCTCTGTGAACTGTGGTATAAACTTTGGCTTTTTCTCTGCGTTGAAGAAGCCACTGGAGGGGTTTAAATAAAGAAAGTACTTATAAACAGGATTCTCTAGCAGCTGTGTTGAGAATACATATTATTGAGAATAGAGGGTGACATCAGTATATTAATTTTCCATTCTGTGTAACAAATTGCCACAAAGTTAGTGGCTTAAAATAACATGTATGTATTATCTTACAGGTTATGTGAGTCAGGAGTGGGTAAGTTCAGTTGGGTCCTCTCTAGGCTGCAGTCAAGATGTCAGCCAGGGCTGGGTTCTCATCTGGAGGTTTGACTGTGGAAGGGTCTGCTTTCAAGCTCCCTCTGGTTGTTGACAGAATTCATTTTCTTGCAGCTGTAGGATTCATTTAGCTGTCTTCTTCAAAGCCAGCCATGGAGAAAGAAAAAGAGAGAGTTAGAAAGATAGAGACAGACAGACAAACTCTAGAGCAAGTCTGTTAGTAGTACAGAGTCTTATACAGCATTACATGATCATGGGAGTGACATCCCATTACCTTGCCAAAATGCATTGGTCAGGAGCACATCCCAGGCCCTGCCTACACTTGAGAGAGGAGATTACACAAAGGTGTGAATCCCAGGAAGCTGGGGAGCATGGAAGCTACCTTACAGTGTGTCACCACAGTTAAGAAAAACCAATTAGGAAGCTCTGCCAATGATCCAGGCAAGAAATGTAAGAATTAGACTAGAATAATTAAAGGAATCATTATATAATCTTACTTGATTCTCCTGTGCTGATGATGACTTGGACTGGACATGACTAACATGGATGTGAGATAAGGTTTAATGAGATACTTCAGCAGTGTTGACAAATGAAATGAAGAGTCCTTTTTCATTTTCCCCCCATGTGTCTTCTGAATTCATCTTTTTTAAAATGTTTATTTATTTATATTGAGAGAAAGAGAGAGCACACACCAGCAAGGGAGGGACAGAGAGAGAGAGGGAGAGAGAGAATCCCAAGCAGGTTCTGCATTGTCAGCTCAGAGCCCAACATGGGGCTCCATCTCAACAACCAAATGATCATGACCTGAGCCGAAATCAAGAGATGGACGTTCGATCAACTGAGCCACCCAGGAGTGCCTTCGGAATTCATCTTTATGCAAAATCACACCATTCTTCCACACTTGGATCTAAAGTTCCATTGTAAATCTGAGAGTGCTCATTTGATTAGGTCACTCAATGGTGCAACACAATAGCTTTGGGCCCAATATTGCCTATAGACCTGTGAAGTAACTGGAATATCTCTATCCTTGCCTCAATCAGGGCCAGAATTGTTATGAAGTCACCTGGCCTTTTTTCTCTGTAGCTTCTTGCCTTTCCACATAAAAAAAGTGGTGATTTTAGTGTTTCTGGAATTTTGTGATATTTCTGCAGTGTTCTCTTTCTTGAGTAAATATGCATGACTCTATTCATTAGCACTGGTCAAGAAATTTCAGTTAGTCTGCCAGCAGGTCTGTCAGATCAGTTTGCCCTCTCTCCTCTTCTATCTGTCTTCTCAAATTCTTCACACCTTTAAAATTTCTTAGAAATATTTTTTGATTCACCTCACCTGCAGACCTAATTGCTTCATGCCCACACAGCCAGCCTAGAATCTGTACATAGAGACTGCTTTCTCTCATAAAAACTTCCCACAGCCTATAGCTCCTTATCTTTTGTAGTCAAGAAAATCTCTCTGACCCCACGCTTTTATGTCCCCCAGCTCTCAGTCTGTTATCCCCAATCACCAATCAAATGATTATTTAATATTTCCCATAAACATACAAGGCTCGGTGGAATACACTGTGCCAAAACCACTATGAAATATGTGTCCTGAAGACTTCACATTCTGATGTCTCTCTGGTTGTTATAAACACATTAGGACAATAACCCTGTGTTGGTGCCACAGAAGAGTGCAGTCCAAGAGGGCAGCATTGCTACCAGATTTTTTAGAAGGGGCCATTTTAGTCATGTAGCTCGTGTGAGTCAGAATTCCGGCGCTTCTTTGAACAGGCTGCACTAAGCAGACCTGCCTCTGACACACTGCAGCTCTCCTTTAAGCCAACAAGAGCCTCTGGGCTCTGTGAGTCATCCTTTCCCAGGTTATTAAGGCTTAGATAGAGATTTGATAAATGACAATCTAAGTTGTTATAGCTAGTTCACTTAACCCTTCATCTGGAAGTCTATCACCCCACAGTTTTCTAGTTCTTGCCAGAAAGACATCTGAGCAAAGCATATGGATGCCCTGATGGATGTTTAACTAGGCATTCAAATAGTACTGGATGATAAAAGGGAAATTTTACAATGGATTCTTCAAGTAGCTTGAAGGAAAGAGTAAAAAAAAGGGTGTGAGCTTTCTAGAGAGTCAGACTAACATTTAATCACAGCTTCCTATGGGCACGTTTCTCATTTTCTTGGAGTCTCAGCTTCCATTTATGTAAAATGGAGGTATTAATACACCACCTATGGTTCTTGATAGAATTAAATATGAAACACACCCTGCAGAAGTCTGGGGACCTCAAAGCATTTCCCACTTGTAAAGTAGGCAATGACACTTCTACAATCAGAACTCATCTGTGAGGCTGCTTAGTGAGCAGAGTCAACATGCTGGTGTCAATGGCCTTGCCCTTGGGAGTCATATAGATTCAGAATTTGTCCTGCTATCTTCTGCTTCCTCCAGTCTTGGCTAAAGGAATACGACAAAGCAATAATAACTTTAGATCAGTTTTAAGCCTGCTCATAAAATATGGAAACAGCCAGGAACCAGAAGATTCTTAAATCTGCTGAGGACTAAGATGGAGGCATCAAAGAGATTAAAAAAAAAAAAAAAAAAAAAAAAAAGCATAGCTTAGCTTAGAAGCCAGCAGTATGTTCAAAGTGACTCATTTGGTATTTATTTTTTTAATTTTAGAGACAGAGTGCAAGTAGGGAGAAGGACAGAGAGAATCTTAAGTAGGCTCCATGCTTAGCATGGAGCCCAATGTGGGGCTCAGTCCCAGGACCCTGAGATCATGACCTGAGCTGAAATCAGAGGTGGATGCTCAACTGACTGAGCCGCCCAGGTGCCCCTGACTTATTCGTTCTTATGTGAGAAGAACCCTACAGAGGTCCAGGTAAGCAGGAGAGGATTTTGGAGCTGGACACTTCAGGTTTTTCAGGCCATGCCAGTCTTCTCAATTTCTCTCTCTACACCTTCATGTGTTGGGAAGCTGAATCTGTGGGTGTCCGGAAGGAGTGTGTGTGTGGGTGGGGGAAGGGGGAGGCTGATAGTGTATTTCATTTAAGAAAGAGTAAGATGGAAGATGGAATTAATCATTCATTGCTTTGTATCCTATTCAGTGCTTAAGCAGTCCATGTTTTCTACACTATTGTCCTGTTATCTTGGAATTACAGCCTAGAAAACTTAATTTGTGCCCTATGTACAATATCTTTAGGTTACTAAATATTGTATAGCTATGTGAGCACTTTGGGAAATCACTGTTATCTGTTGATTTTTTTGAACCAACAAGTAAACAAATAATCTTTAAAAAATAACCAGAACTGTGTCTGGATCTCACTTTGGTATATAAATATTTTTTAACAGGTTATTTAAGGGCTATCAACTGGGTGGTCTTTTTATTATATTTTCTTTTCCAAAGTTAGTTGACTATAATTCACTTTAAAAAATCTTGCTGTATATCTAGCCTTAGCATAGGGGAAAAAAAAAAGGAAAGAAACAACCTGGTATCTGACATTATGTCACATTATTAGGATTCATTACTAGTCAAACTCTACTCATATCTGAAACTTGTAAGTCCTGCTGTCATTTCTAAACAGTTGCATATGAATGTGCAAGATTAGAAACTTGCTATTAAAAAGAGAGAGCTTTCCAAAGAAGACATACAGGTGGCCAAGAGACACATGAAGAGATGTTCAACATCATTAATCCTCAGGGAAATTCAAATCAAAACCACAATGAGGTATCATCTCACACCAGTCGGAATGGCTAGTATCAAAAAGACAAAAAATAACAAAGGTTGATGAGGATGTGGAGAAAAAGGAACTCTCATGCACTACTTGTGGGAATGTAAACTGGTGCAGCCACTGTGGAAAACAGTAGGGTGACTCCTCAAAAAAATTAAAAAATAGAAATACCATATGATCCAGTAATTCCACACCTGGGTATTTGTCCAAAGAAAATATAAACACTAATATGAAAAGACATATGCACCCCTATATTTATAGAAACATTATTTATAATAACCAAGATATGGAAGCAGTCCAAGTGTCCATCAATAGATGAATGTATAAAGAATATAGAATATATATATATATATATATATATATATATATATATATATATATATATATAATGGAATATTACTCAGCCATAAAAAAGAATGGAATCTTGCCATTTGTGACAGCACAGATGGACCTAGAGAATATTATGCTAAGTGAAATAAGTCAGGCAGAGAAAGACAAATACCATATGATTTCACTTATACGTGAAATCTAAAAACAAAACAAACACAAACAAAAACAGACTCTTAAATACAGAGAGCAAGCTGGTAGAGAACAAACTGCCAGAGAGGAGGCAGGTTGGGGGAGAATGAAAACACAAAGGGATTAAAAGGTACAAACTTCCAGTTATAAAGTAAAGAAATCATGGAGATGAAAAGTACAGCATGGATATAGTCAATAATATTGTAACAATGTTGTATGGTGACAGTGACTACACTTATCTCAGCGAGCACTGAGTAATGTATTCAATTGTTGAATTAATAGGTTGTATTCCTGAAACTAATATTACATTATATGTTAATTATACTTCAATAAAAAAGAAAGAGCTTTAAATTGATCCTCTGTCTAATTGTTAAGCATCTAAATGGTATTTGAAATTTTACAAAACTAGGAGGTATAAGACAAATGCCACAAAATTTGTCACAGCTTCAGAAATTAAATGATCTAACATTTTGGGTGTTTCTAACTGCTGAGGTATATTTTTTAGTCAATAAGAAAAGTATTACTATTTCTATTTTAAGGAATATGGACCCAGATGACAACTAAGAGCAGGCAGATTATCAGTCTATGCCCCCAGAGTGGTTTTCTCCTTGTGACAATCTTGCAAAATCTAGTACAACCTGGTTTTCTGGTGTCAAAGGTCAGAAATGTTAGAACTGGGAGAAAACAAATCCAGCAGGTGAGGAACAAATTAGGAATCTCAAACCTAGAGCCCATGGTTTGGGGAGGGGAGAATTGTGATTTTAAAATAACAAACAAAATCTTAAAATTATTTTAGATATAAAATTTAGAGTAGATGTGTGGCCATTCTAAGTTCAGTCTTAAAAATTCATAGTTAAAGAAAGGAATAAGAATAAGAGAGGATCTGATGGTAATCTGGCTGTGACATCTGTCACTCTATTGATGGCCAGGGTTGATTTGGCCGACCTGGGTGTCTCCTTCCTCCCTCATCACTCCATGTGCATCCCTCCCTAAGCTGTGTGCTCAGTGGAAGAGGATGTCCATCTCTGATAGAGGAGGACCATTCTTCTGTCAAGGGTATATGACTAACTGTGCTCCCCTTCTAGAACCTCCAAACAAGCTCTCAAGGTCCATTTGTAGGAGAAGGTAGGGTAGTCAAGCTTTAAAGACTCCAGACACATCCAAATGAGATGCTGCATGTGGCAGTCTGCCTTTCTTAAAAAGAAGAAGAAGAAGAAGAAGAAGAAGAAGAAGAAGAAGAAGAAGAAGAAGAAGAAGAAAAATGAAAAAAAAAAATCAAAAAAGAATAAGAGAATCACAGAAAATAGCCATGAAAAATTAATCTGAAATTCATCTCTAGGCTCACACCGGGACAAATACCACAGACATTAAAATCGTCCTGGGTAGCAAATCACAAAGCAACTATTATTGCCAGAAAGTTCTTCCTTATAGCTAACCTCCTTTCTCATGGTGCATGTTAAAAAACATTTTCTCTTGTGTAGTTTTCATTGGAAATAAAATCATCCAGATTCCTACTTCCATGGGATAAGGAGAAAGTACTAAAGAGGAAACAAAGTTTAAATGATGTTGAGAGTATTTTTCCATAAGTGATGAGCTTATTCAAAACATTCTTGGTAAGTGTCCTTTTTTATTTTTTTATTAAAAAAATTTTTTAATGTTCATTTATTTTTGAGAGAGAGAGAGAGAGAGAGAGAGAGAGAGAGAGAGAGAGCATGAGTGGGGGAGGGGCAGAGAGAGAGGGAGACACAGAATCCAAAGTAAGTTGACCGCCTGAAGCCTGACACAGGACTTGAACTTATGAACAGTGAGGTCATGACATGAGCCAAAGTCAGATGCTTAACCAACTGAGCCACCCAGGTGCCCCTTATAGTGTTCTTTTTTTTTTTTTAATTTTTTATTTACATTCTGGTCAGTTACCATGCAGTGAATATTGGTTTCAGGAGTAGAATTCAGTGATTCATCACTTACATACAACACCCAGTGCTCATCATAACAAGTGCCCTCCTTAATACCCATCCCCCATCTAGCCCATCCCCCACACACATCCCTCCATCAACCCTCAGTTTGTTCTCTATCATGGAGAGTCTCTTATGGTTTGTTTCCCTCTTTCTTTTTCCCCCTTACCATTTGTTTTGTTTGTTAAATTCCAGATATGAGTGAAAACATATGGTATTTGTATTTCTCTATTTCACTTAGCATAATACACACTAGCTCCATCCACATCATTGCAAATGGCAAGATTTCATTCTTTTTGATGAATGAGTAATATTCCAGTGTGTGTGTGTGTGTGTGCGTGTGTGTGTGTGTGTCTGTGTGTATACATATATGTATACACACCACGTCTTTATCCATTCATTAGTTGATGGACATTTGGGCTCTTTCCATAGTTTAGCTATTGTTGATAATGTTGCTATAAACATTGTGGTGCATGTGCCTCTTCAAATTTGTGTTTTTGTATTTTTTTGGGTAAATACCTAGTAGTGCAATTGCTGCATCATAGGGCAGTTCTATTTTTAACTTTTTGAGGCCCCTCCATACAGTTTTCCAGAGTGGCTACACCTGTTTGGGTACTGTCCTTCATAATTGATTCAGATCAAAGGTAATGGATTTGGACCACAGGATTTAGTCCTGTGTCTCAAGACATAAATGGGTGTCTGACAATCACTCAGTGTATTTGTGTTTAAGCTGGCAAATTCAAAGGCTGTGTATTAAGTGATACCTTCATAGAAACAATCAGTGTGAACTTTTATTTATCTGATCCTACAACAAAATGAGAATGTCTAACTGGAAACAAGCAATTACTCTGATGTTCAACCTTAGTATTAAAAAATATGGAGTAGGCATGTGCTAATAAGGTGGGCTTGGGGTTCGTAAAAGTGCTGAACTATTCGTTAACCAAGGGAGATATCATAAATCAAAGGGAAAAAAGAAAGTAGTTTTGTGTGGCTTTGGGGTCCTGTGTTCTGGAATGGCCTTGTCTATATGCTAATATTATACATGGATAAATGCTTTACATCTGCTACTACCTCACTGTCATATTCAGAAGAGGAACAGTACTATCCATAAAGTGTTTCAGTTCCTGTCGAAAACACCACATAAATATATGGTAATGTATTATTATCATTATATAGAGCAGAGGCCAAAAACCTCTTGCCAAAGTGATCCTCTAAAATTTTACACCTATTTCATGCATTAAAAAAAGAAATGTGTAGCATATGCTTTCACTTATTTTACGATTAGCTCATCAAATTTGTGTTCTGTGAGGATAGAAAGCCAAAAAGCCTGTGTCTCTCAAGGCCCTTCCTCCACCCCTATGCCTGCCTCCTCTTCCAGCGTTGTTTTTAAAAGGTCTGGTCTCACAGGCCCTCAGAAGCAAAGTTAAATTCAAAGAAAATAATAATAACTTGCATTTGTGTTGCTCTTTAACGTTTACAAAGTGCTTCCATGTAATCTCATTTGAGTCTCACAACTACTCTCTGGGGTTTGCAGGGCAGGGAATAATACTCCCATTTTACAATTGTGGAAACTGAGACAGAGAAGAAAGGCTCATGGCTTGCTTCAAATTATCCAGTTAATAACCAGCAGAGCTGGGTCTTAAACCCAAGTCATCTGGACAATTAATTTAATAATACTTTTTCTACTCTGGCCAGGCTGCTGTGCTAGACAGAACTCTGAAAGGACCCTTAATGGGGCATCTGGGTGGATCAGTTGGTTAAGTGTCTGACTCTTGGTTTCGAGTCAGGTCATGATCTCACAGTTTGTGAGTACAATCCCCACGTCGGGCTCTTCATTCATAGCGCAGAGCCTGCTTGGATTCTCTCTCTCTCTCTCTCTCTCTCTCTCTCTCTCTCTTTCCCCTCCCCTACTCATGCTCTCTCTCTCTCTCCCTCAAAATAAATAAACTTTTGGGGTGCCTGGGTGGCGCAGTCGGTTAAGCGTCCGACTTCAGCCAGGTCACGATCTCGCGGTCCGTGAGTTCGAGCCCCGCGTCAGGCTCTGGGCTGATGGCTCAGAGCCTGGAGCCTGTTTCCGATTCTGTGTCTCCCTCTCTCTCTGCCCCTCCCCTGTTCATGCTCTGTCTCTCTCTGTCCCAAAAAATAAATAAACGTTTGAAAAAAAAAATTTTTTTTAAATAAAAAAATAAAAAAATAATAAATAAACTTTAAAAAAATTATAAAAAATAAAATGACCCTTAATGCCCCTCACCTTTATATAATCTCCTCTCCCAGAGTGTCCCCAGAAACTGTAAATATAATAATATATCGCTCCTGTGATTATGTTACTATATATGCAAAAGAGATTTTGCAGTTGTAATTAAGATCTCAAATCAGTTGACTTTAAGATATAGAGATTGTCTGGGTAAGCCTGACTTAAACATAGCAGCCTTAAAGTGTGGGTCTAGGGGCGCCTGGGTGGCTCAGGTGGTTAAGCGTCTGATTTCGTCTCAGGTCATGATCTCATGGTTTATGGGTTCGAGCTCCACATCAAGTTCTGTGCTGACAGCTCAGAGCCTGGCACCTGCTTTGGGTTCTGTGTCTCCCTCTCTGTCTCTCAAAAAAAATCAATAAACATAAAGAAAAAATACGGGTCTAGAGACAAGAGATGGAGGAAGCCAGAGAGATTTGAAGCACAAAAATGATTTGATGTGCAGGATATTCTCTGTTGCTGGCTTTGTAGAACCTTTCCTAATGACACGGAATTCCAGCAGTTTCTAGGAGCTAAGAGACCTTGCCTATAGCCAGCAAGAATATGGGGACCTCAGGTTTACAACTGGAAGGAACTGAATTCCATCAATAGCCTAAATGAACTTGGAAGTGAATTCTCCAGAGCCACTAGATGAGAAGCCAGGTTGGCCAACATCATGATTATAGCTTCACATGCTATGAACGGAGAACCTAGTCATACCATGCTGAACTTTGGGCCTACAGAACTGTGACATAATAAATGGGTGCTGTTTTAAGCTGCTAACTTTGTGCTAATTTGTTATACAGCAATAGAAAACTAATAAACCACCACTCATAAATATTTATTGAATGTTTATTACATGCAAGACAGTAACTTTTATTTCAGATAATTTTATTTTGTCTAGAGGGCCGGTTTAGACAAAAACAAAAACAACCTTCTCCCCCAAATCCCAGACTTACTGTGGTAATATTAATATTTCTCCTTACTTGTGGAAATGTAGAGAATTTCAATCCCTGTCCTCTTGAAGGTAAGCATGACTATGACCCGTATTCTGACCAAACAAAATGGAGGGGGACTGACATATGTCTCTTCCAGGACAATGGCTTCAAATTCCCCATGTTCTCATGTTCCATGATGAGGAGCACCTATTGGCCTGGGTCTGGGGAACAGAACTTCCCACCATCTGCTTTGGGCATATAGCGTGGGCAAGACATAAACCTTTGTTCATTTTAGCCTCTGAGATTGCTGAGTTGTTTGCTTCCACAACACAACCTACCCTATCCTGACTGACACATTTGCCTTGAAAATACGCTCTGGAAAGCAGTGTGGAGGTTCCTCAGAAAATTAAAAATAGACCTACCCTATGACCCAGCAATAGCACTGCTAGGAATTTATCCAAGGGACACAGGAGTACTGATGCATAGGGGCACTTGTACCCCAATGTTCATAGCAGCACTCTCAACAATAGCCAAATTATGGAAAGAGCCTAAATGTCCATCAACTGATGAATGGATAAAGAAATTGTGGTT
The DNA here is from genome assembly GCF_028749965.1 of Puma concolor. Taxonomy (NCBI): domain Eukaryota; kingdom Metazoa; phylum Chordata; class Mammalia; order Carnivora; family Felidae; genus Puma; species Puma concolor. The sequence goes on from NC_141671.1 coordinate 77,754,042, forward strand.
TATATACAGAATGGAGTACTACGTGGCAATGAGAAAAAATGAAATATGGCCTTTTGTAGCAACGTGGATGGAACTGGAGAGTGTGATGCTAAGTGAAATAAGCCATACAGAGAAAGACAGATACCATATGGTTTCACTCTTATGTGGATCCTGAGAAACTTAAGAGAAACCCATGGGGGAGGGGAACAAAAAAAAAAAAAAAAAAGAGGTTAGAGTGGGAGAGAGCCAAAGCATAAGAGACTGTTGAGAACTGAGAACAAACTAAGGGTTGATGGGGGGTGGGAGGGAGGAGAGGGTGGGTGATGGGTACTGAGGAGGGCACCTTTTGGGATGAGCACTGGGTGTTGTATGGAAACCAATTTGACAATAAATTTCATATAAAAAAAAAATAATAAAAAAAAAAAAATAAAAAAAAAAAAAAATAAATAAAATAAAATAAAAAAAAAAAAAAAAAAAAAAGAAAATACCGGACCAACATGTAATACTGAACCTCATAAACACTGACTGCCATCCTGCTACATTAGCAGTAAAGCCAAGTTATCTGTTCTCAGGACCTTTTGCTGAATATATTTCGGGTAAAGAAAAATAAATCTTTATTTACCACAATTTTTACCTCCAAGTGGATGAGAGGTGAGGAAAGAGATGGGAGGAGTGGGATAAGACCCAGGAAAAAAGGGAAAACGAAAAAGAATGCAGCTTTCTGACTGAGCAACAGTTACTGACTGGCCACAATTAGACTCTGTGAGGTCCTCAAATATTAGTAAAGACAGCCCACTTTCCATAAGGCGTTGAAACAAGTCAGTCATTAGTGTAACAATGAGTTAAAAGGAAGAAATCATGTACCTTAAATATTTTAAGGTGCTCTATTCTCTAGGTTTGCTGGAACATGCTATCCTGATTGGGGGGAAGGAAATCAAGACTGTAAGCAAATTTTTATGAGGGTTTTCACATTTCACATTTATCAGTTTTATTTCTGTGGAAGACCTACAGTATAGGTCTGTATAATAGCTAAGTTGAAGAAACAGTCTTTATATCCATATCAGAACATAGCCAGTAACAAATAAGTCTTAGAATTTTGCAATCATCCTTATAATCATTCATCAGCTATATTCTTGTTTGTTTTTTTAAGCCACAGCATTAGATAAAATATTCCCTTCTTGTTAAGATAGTCATTAAGGTTTACAAATTTTAAGTGAGCTAACTTGAAAAAGTTAACCATACACAACAAACTTATTTTGAAAATAAACTTTTTGGGTGGGGGGGGGTAAATTCCATATAACTGCTAACAAGTCGAGGTCAAAGTAAGCGTCTGTCGAAAACATTATTTCAAGAAGTTTTGATATGAAGCAGGAAACTCTACATAATGTTTAAGCTCTTGGTTTCCAGGCTCATTCCATCGTCACTATTTTTTCACTTATTTACTAAGCAGATTAATCAACTCTAGTCATCTGTTTGTAAAGTTTTTCAAGTAGATTTTTCAAACTAAAAGTTACAAAATTTCTTCAGAAACTTGAGAAACTTTCTTTTAAAACTTTTATTTCTGGAAAACAAAATCAAAATGGGCTATTTTATTTTTCTTTTACTTACTTTTCTTAAAGTAGAAAAAAGAGAAAGATAATCTCAAAAGTGTGATTGGACTTTCCTTACCTTTGTAAATCAATTTTTATATTTCAACATAATTCTGAGGAAATTAAAAGTTAAATATCTGTCAAGTCTCTCTCTAATATTATAAAATCATCACTTACAATGGAAGATATGACTTCCATGGTATAATAAATGGGTATAGATTGTGAATTCTGAAGACACCTCCCTCCCCCCATAATTCTAACTGCAGTGGACATTTGGAGTAAGGAATAAGCCTTACCAAATCCAGTTTTTTGGCATGAGTAGGGGGAAGGGTACCCCAGAAGGATGAAGGAAAGCTAGCCTACATAAAGCTAGTATCTGGTACCTCACGAAGTTTCCCATACTTTCCCCATGGCCATGTCACGTTCTTCATCAGCATGTTAATTTCAAACTAACAGGTGATTTTTCCTTAAATGATCAAACTTTCTCTTCAGAAAATACATGCAATAGCTAATTCTAATCTGGCCATGAAACTAGAGTGCCGTTGAAGTCATAAAAGGGCCAAGCTTTTAAGTGTGAGTTTTTTTCCTTTCCTCTACAAAAGAAACATACATTTAGTATTTCTTTATTTAAAGACATGCCCGCCCACAAACATCTGAGAAACATCTGTAGACAAAATGCCAAAATGCATAGTCGAATTTTGACTCACACCTCACCACCCACCAAGACCCCTGTCAACTCACAATAAACACCTTTCTAGCATCTGCCCCAGAGAAAGAAACGCCACATTACCCAAAGGTCAGAGCAAACAGATGTCACTTATTGCAGACCCTAATCATATCCATATCCAACCTTAGGAGGTCTGTAGTGAAAGCCGACTTCTGGAGTCAAGTTTTCTTCAATTAGAGACGCTCATCCCTGTGTCCTCTCTCCTTCTCACTGGAGTTAGGGGGCCTTAGAAGTGATTGTCTCTGGGGCTGTCCCTGCGCTCTGCTGACACATCTCATGATTGAGCACAGAGGTAAGAGAAACATCATGGTTGGCCAGCACCCTAGCAGTCTTCCTGCTTCTCATTTTGACATATCTGGAATACTCTTTCAAGAGCAGGTCCTGCATCAACTTCTCTGATTCCCTGTGACAGTCTCAGGACTGCTCTTCCCTATTCTCATAGCCTTTTGTACACATCTTGGTACCTCCATTTAAAGACTTCATCCTATTGACTAGCATCAGTTTACATCTGCGACCCCCATGAGACTGAGTTTCCATTGGAGGAAGGAAGAAGGAAAGGAAGGTAGGTAGGATGAAAGGAAGAAGGGGAGGAAGGAAAGGGAGGGTAAGGGATTCATATGAAGAGGCTTCAGGAAGACACAATGTTGGCAGTGTAATTTAGTAGATATTTTTTTGTTTTGCCTTTATAAACCAATAAAGCATAAAGTTAAATTCAATAATATGTTCAGTATCTATGAGAGATTTTTATTGTCATTTATTTCTTTATTTTTAAGGTTTTAAGTAGGTTCCATGCTATTGGTGGGGCTTGAACTCACAACCCTAAGATCCAGAGTCACACGTTTTATGCCCTGAGCCAGCTGAGCTCCCCCTGTAAGAGATTTTTAAAAGGAAGAGTATGGATTTTTTTTTTTTTACCTTTGCCCTCTGTTTTCTGGTTGGATTTGGCCAATAACAGGCAATGGGAGAAAGTTAGAGTTGAGAAGGCATGGGGGACATGAGGTCAGGGTATTTCTTTCTCTTCAGTTGCTTGTGAACCTCTACTAAAGGCCACAGTCTCAATCATATGACCCTTACTCTCTCCTTCCCTTGTCTCTTTAGCCCTATGGGTGGTACCAGCTTCCCAACATTACTAGTCCCAGAGAACTGCAGTGTCCCTTATTGACTTTCCTGAGCCTTGCTCATATCTTTGTAAATAGTCCTTCATTTCATTTGACTCAATTGTCTTTCTGGAGAAGGCCATTTGTTTTCTTATGGGACACTGACTGAAGACAGTAAGACACATTCTCTATCTTCAAAAGCTATTTGAGTAGGCAAATGAAATTAAATACACAAATAAATATCATTTAAGGAGAAATGCAATGAGGATCATAAATAATTTAGAAATTAGAAGGTACAGAGTTTCAAATTTCATAATACAATGCTGTACTTGAAAGAATTGAAAAATTCTTTATCGGGGCAACTGGGTGGCTCAATCAGTTACAGGTCCAACTTCAACCCAGGTCATGATCTCATAGCTCATGAGTTTGACCCCCACATTGGACTCTGTGCTGACAGCTCAGAGCCTGGAGCCTATTTCAGATTCTGTGTCTCCCTCTCTCTCCCTGTTCCTCCCCAACTTGCACTCTCTCTCTCTCTCTCTAAAAAAAAGCAAAACATTAAAAAAAATTCTCATGATTGCAAATAAGAATTTGAAAATGGCTTATAGTTGAATATGATATATAAATAAAGCAAAATAAAATTCAGAAATATGACTTACTTTTCATAACAACTTTCAGTCCCTGCCTGCCTCAAACTCATGTAGATGCAGATATTATATAGCTATAACCTGAAGGCTTATCTTTTGCCAGTTCTTGAGACAGTCCTGTCCACAGCTGTCCATACACTAAGAGCTCCATTCCCAGTGGCTAAGGTCTAGAGCAATCACGCTGTCATAAACCTAGTACCTAGTGATCCTGGAGTGGCTTCACATTCTCCCTGAAATCTTCTCTCTATTCTTATGACTGAGCATCTGTTTTCTATGTGTTTCTGTACCAGTTTTTCCCTACTTGAACTAAAACCTTAGTCTGACCCTTAGACTATAGATTGGAGCCTTCCAGACAAGCCTTGTCAACTTACCTCCCCTGGAGACAGAACGGTGCTCTAAGATTAGACTGTGCTTCAACAATGACAATAACCACTTCCCCTTATTATCTATAAAGTGATCCTTTTATATTATTTGTAAATCTCACCAAAACCATTCAAGATATGAGCATCGTCCCCTTTAGCAGATAAACCACAACTCAGAATTAGAACTACCTAATGACTTAACCAAAGCTAAATAGCTAACAAGTAGAAAATGCAGGGTCTTTCATTCTAGAATTTATGATCTTTCTACTCTATTTCTCTGCCTCCTCTCTGGAACTTTGACACAATTCACTGACGCTTAAGGGTCTTCTCTTCCAGAGATGCCAGCACATGGGATCCTCAGAGATCAATGCCAGACCAGAATGGGCCTGGATTTGGACAGCTGGGGAAGAAGCAGTCTTTGTTCCACTGTCCCAGCTCTACCTAGAACAACCTTATTCTCCTTGAAGGCATTAAGACTTAGCTTTTAGATCATACAATATTTTTATGACAATTCTACAAAGCTCTGGCATTATCCAAAAGACATTTTAAAATACATTTTTTCTCTTATGAGAAAAGATAGATGCACAAAAATGTAAGCTTTAAGGGATGTTTCTTCATACAACCATAACTAACCTGAAACCTCATCACATTAATGTTGATTTTTAGAGAAGTCTCATTTCATTCCTGATCACCAGAATTTACAGAAGTGAAGTGTAATACCCCTAAGAGTTTGAAGATTTTAACTAATTATAAACAACTCCTGTTTGCTCTAAATTAAATGATTCCATTGAGGTATAATAGGGCTTCTTGCTTTCTTTTCCCCTCCCTTCTAAGTTTTTCAAATAAAATCTATAAAATAAAAATAATTATTAAAGAGGGGTTGTTGAAAAAAAGAATTATTGAACATCTCTGTGTACATAGTACTGGTCTTCACACAGTATAAACAATTTTAAAATATCCATTAGTTGGGGGCGCCTGGGTGGCGCAGTCAGTTAAGCGTCCGACTTCAGCCAGGTCACGATCTCGTGGTCCGTGGGTTCGAGCCCCGCATCAGGCTCTGGGCTGATGGCTCAGAGCCTGGAGCCTGTTTCCGATTCTGTGTCTCCCTCTCTCTCTGCTCCTCCCCCGTTCATGCTCTGTCTCTCTCTGTCCCAAAAATAAATAAACGTTGAAAAAAAAAAATATCCATTAGTTGATTTTATGACTCTAAACCAGGTTCTTGAGATGTTTGTTGATTACATACAAAAAATAAGAGATGTCTTTTCTGAAAGGAAGTTTCTTTAAAAGAGTTGATAAAGTGTCCCCTTGTTCCTTCACATCTCTTCTCTTCAGATCCCTATTTAAAAGTTATTTACAGGTTTGCCCTTTTGTATGGACTTCCCTAGGTCTTTTCAATATGAAGAAAGACCTGTTATTATAATAAACAGGTAAGCAATGCTAGTTGCTGTAACAAAGCCCCAAATGTATAATGGTTCAAATACAATAGAAGTTTATTTATTATTTACAAAAGTTCCAAAATACAAGTGTCTGATTGGCAGATGGCACTTTTCTCAAAGGGGAAATACAGGAACACAGGACCTTTTTTCCTGTGCCTCTGTCATATTCAACCTATCCAAGGTGTCCATGCATACTTGCCTCAAAGCAGTGGAATGGGAAATAGCATAAGGAAGGTTCTGCATGGAGGATTTTATAGGCCAGTCTTGAAATGGTAAACATTGCTTCCATTTACATTTCAGTGCCTGGAACTTAGTCATATGGCCATATCTAACTACCAGGGAGGTTAAGAATGAAGTCTAGCTGTGGGTCCAGAAAGAAGAAATGGGTTTATTGAGTCTACAGTGTAGGTTCAGATTCAGACCTGGGTTCAAATTCTAGCTCTGCAAATAATTCTCACGTGAGTCTTCATGCCTCTATTACCTTACCTTTTAAGGGATAATAAAACCTATTTCAGCAATTGTTGCTAAGTTTAAATAGAATAACAAATATACAATGATTAACACATAGTATTTTTTTTAATCTGAAAGGCCAAGATACATTCTTGTTTTATGGTTATACAGATTTGTATAATTATGGATTTTGTCTGGTCCCCAAAAGCTTTGTGATATCAAAATTCCCTCCTTAATATTTTGAATATTCAGCAGTATTTCACAAATACATCTATGTTACCTAACAACCTAATTGACCATTAAAGAAATACCAGAAATTACTGGTAGTGTATCTTTTACTGATTATCCAGGTTTTAAGTTACTCCTACCAACATTTTACAAATTATAATGAAAAATTGGCTTTTTTTCTATTTCACCATAGTTGGTTTGGCGAATGCATACAATTTGGGGGAAATAAAAACAATGGCCACAGTGTAATTGATCCATAATTATGGCTTTTAAATCCTGTGACTACAAGAAGGAGATTAAACTCTTAAAATTCACTTCAAAGGTGAAAAGGCTGCCAGTCTTAAGCATTAAACCTTCATGCATAATCTGGATTCAGAAAAGCATCTTGCCATTTCAAAATCAGAAGTCACCCAATAACCAAAGATTTACAATAATGAAAAGAATTATCAGGATTATTTTTTGATAGGCTGTGCAAATTATATATTTTCGCCTCCCTTTTGTTCCCTGGGATAAATTTTAGCCACAGTTTTTCTTTTTCTTTTCTTTTTCTTTCTTTTTTTTTTCCTTCTTCTGCTGCTGCTTCTTCTTTTCTTCTTCTTCTTCTTTTTTTTTTTGTTTGTTTTTTGTACCAGCAGCCATGGGATTTTTGCCAGAACTGAACTCAGCCACTTCCCTGGGAATGTTGTCCAGTTGCTAATTTCACTACCGGAACTGTGTTCCTTCGCATTCTGGCCTATTTCCATGCATGCCTCCACTGGAATAAAGGGTCTGACAGTTCTGTGGATAATGGTAAACATATGTAGCCAATGCTGTGCAGTTCTTTTAAAGCCAGAAAGCATTAGTAGGTATTTCAGTTGCTGGCAACAAGAAAAAACAATGTAAGGCACTTCATCAAACACCAGAACCCAAAGAAAACTACACATCAATGATTTTAATATATAGCAAGAGTTTCTTCTTTCATTCTTTCTTTTCTAAATCATTGGCTAATTAAAAATGAAAGTCAGACTATTATGACAACCTAATTCCAAACTTTAAAACTACAGGGGAAAAGGCTGGGTTGAGGAGGAAAGAGAATAATACAACTTGTTTATTTTGGATACTATTCCCATTTCAAGTTAGGCTTTTTGATTCTTTAAGTGTACAAGAGAACTTTGACTTTCCTGAGTGCACAAGGGAAAAATTACATGTTGTGATGTCATTGCCTTGAAGATTTCTCATACCACTGAGTACATTAGTCACACTGTCAATGTCAAGGAGATATAAAAGAAAAAGGGGGGAGGGGAAACTATTATCTTCCTATGAGAATCAGTAATGATTTTTCTGTGGATGCATTTCTTCAAAATTGATTCCTAAATTACAGTGGAATTTAAGAGAGCTCTTTTAGAATATGTAATGACATCTGTAGCAGGTCATCTTGGGGTGTTATATCACCAGCCTAATAAAGACATTACTATGTAATGGTAACTAAGAATAAAATGAAGACTACTTTGGGTGGTGTCTTATTTGCTACATAACTTTGACTCTTCTAATTATTTTATTATTCTCTATCGTGTATTGGTGATTACAGGGAGACATTTTCTTCTAAATGTACTAGAAAGTGATAATCTTCTGAGGTTCTTGTCTGTGGTGTTAAAGTGATATGGGTGTCCCTAGCCTCTTGATTGTTTGCTTTTGCGGTACAGCTTAGCAGCTGCCTCCTTATTTGCCTAGAAAACCATCCGACACCCCTCGCTGTCTGCTTAGTTTCATGATTTTTGGCTCATTAGAGTCCCTTCCAGTGTAATGGAGGACCCTGCCTGACTGAATGTCTTTAAGACAGAGTGGAGCGATTCACCCCTAAACAGGAGCTTTTCTACCTAAACTCAGAACGAGTCACCCACAATCAGACAAAAAGGTAAGGAACCAATTGGAGAGAGCCAATGGAAAGAAAATCAGAGGTATTTATTAGACCAAAAAGAATTCTACTTGACTGCAGTTGAATCCAATATTAAAATGTTCAGTTGGCTCAGTTTCCTGGAGACTGTCTGATAGACATATACCTATTCAAACCTCTTGATACAGTGGTGTAAATGAGCCAAAGCAAGTAGGACCATTGAATTTCATTCTAATCAGCAGTTACCTTGGATACATGAGTGGGATGGAGAATAAACTTCAAAAAAAATGGAGTCATTTCACAATTGCCCAATATTGACTTGGATGGGGGTTTCTCAGTCTTGGCCCTATTGATGATATTGGGGCCAGATAATTCTTTGTTGCCGGGGATGCAGAGCTGTCCTGGGCACTGTAGGATGTTTAGCAGCACCCTGGCCTTTACCCACTAGCTGACAGCAAGTAGTACCTCCACCCTAGTTGTGACAATCAGAAATATCTCCAGATATTATCACATGTCCCTGAGAGAGAACAAAATTGGCTGTGGTTGAGAAATACTGAATTAGGCATATCAGTGTCTGCAGCCTGAAATAAGAGGCCAGGGATTGATTGACCTTTCACTTAAGCAACAGTGTTTCAAAGTGTAGGAATGGTGGCCAGAATGCTTGACTGTTAGGAAAAGAGGGGCAGTGAACTATATAGAATGGGATCACTCATAAAATAAGCAAACTGTTTCACTTACACTTTGTGACTCCCCACCCCAATAAAATGAATGGTTTGTGCTGGAATAGGAACATTCTGGTAATAATAAGCCCATCTATTTAATTATTGCACATTACATCTCTATAGAGATATAGGTATATAGATAAAGGTATAGGTAGGCAGATATAAATAGTTCCCAAAGCACGTTCCTCAACACAACCTCAAGCAATTCTCTCAACTACCTGTAAAGTAAGATGAGCAGGTGTTCTGGTTACTCTCTTTCACAGCTGAGGAAACTAAGTTTCAGAGAGTTTAGGTGATTTTTTTCTAGATTATACAGGAAGGGTTTGTTTCAAATCCAGGGTTTCTATTGTTCTGCCTCCTTTTAAAAATGAAGGTTAAATGGAAACAGGTGGCATATGTTTGTGCTATAAATCTATCTAGTTATGTATCCCATGAATAGAGGAAGAGAAGCATCTCCTTCCTTGTGATAAAGAAGTTTCAGTACGTGTTGGCTAAGATGACCCTTGGATTGGGACTCCATGGAGTTCACATCGAATATTTACCAGTTGGGCTATGACAGCACGTTCTCACCAGCAATAAATAAAATAATGTTTAATTCTCTCTCCCTTAACATCTAGAATTTGGATCTAATTTGGAGGAAAGGAATCATGTTCTCAACTGTGACAATGCTTTAAGCAACTTCTTGAATTCATTTAGCTGCCACCGCCACTGATCCTATTGTTTTGTTTTTTACATCATCAGATTTTGATCAAAGGGTTCACAAAAATTAGAAATACAAAGAGCAGAGCATGCTGTGCGTCAGCTGCTGGTAGAGAACAAATTAAACAAACGGCATGCTTCATCACAGCCTGGGACCCACCAAGCCGCAGTTTCAAATGTAGCAAATTCGTAAATAATTTCAAATCCTTTTTTATTATCTTTTATAAAAATAAAGCTGGATGGACACTAGATTAATAAGCACTCTCTGAGATATAGAACACCCAGAAGAAGAACATGTTATCTTGTCAGGTCAAATGCTATTTTTTAAAATTAGGTGTGTAATAAATACAAGCAACAAAATAAAGAAAGAACTTTTTCATGAGTTCTGAAATGATTTTCTTTGTGTCATAGTCCACCATGATAATCAAGTGTTGATTGATTATCAACTCATTTGTTGGTAACTCATTAACAAATGATGAGTTGTTGTCAATTCGTTTGTAGAGGTTTTAAAAACATTTTTTATACAACTAATGCATGTTCTTTTTTTTTTTCTTTTGAAAACAGACCATATAGAGAAGAAACTAGAAACCAATAACCTTTGTCTCTAAGAATGTATATTGCTAATTTGGGGGTATTTTATTCTAGTATTTTTACTGTGTATTATCATATATATTTAATTTTAAAATCATGTAGGTACTATCTGACATATAAAAAACCCATAAGCTGTCAGGCATAATAATAAACTGGCACAGCTGAACCTACCACTCAAAGCAGGGACTAGAAAGTTATGATTAACTTGGCATTTTCCCCTGGGTTCCTCCCCTACTGTCTGCCTGCTTTGCTCCCTAGTCTCAAACTCAGAGATAACCTCTATCCAGGGATTCTCATTTGGGAGCAATTTTATCTCTCAAGAGACTTTCCACAATATTTGGACACATTTTGGCGGTCACAGCTGGGGCGGGGTTTACAACTGGCAACTAGTGGAAGGAGGCCAAGGATGCTGCTAACCATCCAGTAATGTAGAGGATGGTCTCAGACAACCAAGAGTTATTGGCTTCAAATGTCAAGAGGGCTAAAGTTGAACAACCCTGTTCTCTTCTGTGTGCTGGATTTATCACGACTGTGCTTAAAACAATAGTTTTGTCACACATACGATCTTAAGAGTTTGACATTTAATTTTGCTGTTTTGGGGGTCTTGTAAAAATAGTATCAAGTTGTATATAGTATTCTATTACTTGCTTTTTTCTTCTTAACTGTTTTTAGTTTTCCTTTAATATTTTGCCCATCTATTTTTACTGGTATATATTACTTCCTTATGTAAATGTGCCACAATGTATTTTTTATTCTATTGACAATGAATATTTTGTTTTGTTTGTTTATTGCTAATACGAACAATGCTTCTCAAATTTTTTGTACAAAGTTATGGATGCACACGTTTAACAATTTCTATGAAGTGTATATTGAGGATTGAAAATGCTAGGTTGTAGGGGATGTAAGCTTTAAATTTAAAGGATAATGCAAATTTCAATGTGACTGTACCAATTTATATTTGCACCAACAAAATATATGATTTTTCCTTGATCCACATTTCTCCAGCATTCAGTATGTTTTCCTAATTCTTGCCTATCTAGTGAATATTGAAAGGTAAATCAATGTGGCCTCAATTTATGTCTCCTGAATTACTGGCAAGATGGAGCATCTTTTTATATTTTTATTTACCATTTCTGTTTCTTCTCTGAGGATCTTACTTTTCTCTGAAGTTTATTAATGTTTTCCATCTTATTTGTCAGATGAAAAAGACTTCCTCAATGGTTTGTGACATTCCCTCTCTTGTGGAATATGCTCTTCTATATACTTATGTCTGTTCTAAAGCTATCCATTTTGTTTCATTCATCTGTCACTTCTTTGCCAATATCATATGGTTTTAATCACCAGGACTCTATATTACATTTTATTATATGGTAGTGTGAGTGTGCCTTCAATATTTCCTTTTTCAGGATTTTATAACCCATTCTCATATCTCTATTTTTATGACCTAGTTTAATATTAGACTCAGTTTTGATAAGCTAGAAATATTCATACATTTTGGTGAATAAATGATTTATCATGAATATGTAGTCTCATTCGTAAACATGGCATGTCTTTCTCTTCTTTTGTATCTTTTGAATCTCTTCTGTGGTTTACTTCATAAAAGTCGCTCTTTTTGCTAGTTTTTATTATTTTTTTTCTAGCTATTTGAGGTTGCAGGTTACTATTGTGAATAGAATTTTCTAACTGGTTATTGCTCACATAAAGAAAATTTACTTTGGATATTTATCTCCTACTTCACCCCTGTGCTGAATTGTCTTCCTTATTTTAAGAACTTTTAGTTGTGTTACTTTAGTTCTAAAGCTAAAAGAATTGACATGCACATGATAATTTTTCTCTTCTCTTTAGGCATGCCTTTTATTTCTCAGTATTATCTTACCGTGTTAGCCAGAAACTTAAACCCAAGTTTACCAATAGTAGCAGGGAGCAGGGTCTTGTTTGTTCTGGACATTCTTGGGCCCCCTGCCATTGCTTCACCATTAATTATGGTATTAGCTGTAGGTTTAATGTACATACTTTTTATTGTGTTGTTATTTCTAGCCCATTCCTAGATTTCTAATTAGGAATGAGTGCAGAACATGTTCAGTTACCTTTTCTACATAAATGATACTGGTAAATTTCAGAGAACTAAATGTCTCAACAACTCTACAGTGAATCTCCTAAAGAGAGAATATTTAAGATAACATATGGCAAAAGCAAATATGTGTATTTCCAATCAGTACATTGGAAACTAGTTACAATGCTTGCATGCTCCACTTTCTAGCTTAGCTCTTAAGATGTCCTTATGACTTTCCAATATTGACCTTGGCTAGCCAACAGCCATTCCCTCTTCTTCCAATTCTACCTCTTGGTTACTTGACTGTATTTGCTGTTGTCTAGGACTACTCCTGCATATTCATAGTTTCAAAAATCCTCAGCCAAAAATAACATGATGCAATAGTCCAAAACAACTCAAAGAGAGACCAAAACCTGAGATTTAAAAATCATTTCTATAACGTTGTTTCAGTTTGAAGGGCTAAATCTATCTGGTTCAGTTAATTCACCATTTACCTCCATTAAAAAAATAAAATAAAATATAAAGGCAGGTTTTTCCATTATGTCCTATAGTACAGCATCTTATATATTATTATAATAAATAAGTAAGAATGCTTGTTATATATAATACTCTGCTTGTACTTCTTAGTTAAGTCTCATTTCATGTAACAATCTTCTTATATCTATCATAAATTGAATTATAGAAAAGAGTACTCACATTATGTTAGATAAATTAGTAAGTTGCTAATATTTATCTCATGATAATTCCTATTCATTTAAAGATTCGTTATTTTTAGATAAGAAGTATGTTTTTTGTACCATTATTTCTGCATAAAATCTCATTTTCTGTGAATTGTGAGTCTAATTTGCTCCCTAAATGACAGAAGACATTTCCAGCCTGGAATTTACTGTATCAAATGATAACTTTATTCAACTTTCTTTTCAGTTTTGAAAACTCAGCCCGTGTTTGGTCATCAGTTTTAAATTTCTGACATCCCGAGACTATGAACAAGAGGCTTAAAAATGACATTTTCATTTTACATGTCATAAGTGTCATTTAAAAAAAATTCCCCTTATTTACAATCTTCTCCCTCCCCCTGAACAAAACTTCTTACCATCCATTCTCATTTCTTGTTCTCTCTCCCTCCCTTTCTCTCTTTCTCTTTCTCTCTCTGTCTCATCCACGCACACCCGCCTACACACAATTGCATGTGTACCTACTGAATAGTTCCAATCTTGTTGACCCGTTTTGACTCCAAGTCACTTTAGACAGCAGCTAAGGAAACAGTGTATGAGTTGTGTTAGGAAGGCTTTGGGTCAGAGCACCTGATCGCAAATCCTAGTTCTTCCACCTTCCACCTAATCACTCTATGCTTCATTTTTGAAAAATACTTATAATGGAGCCTTGATTTTGTTGAATATTTATAATAATAGTCCTTTCAAATAATATTTGTGAACATCAAATAAATTGAATTGTTAAATATTCAAAACATTGATCAGTATGAAAAATGCCTAGTAAGTGTAGTTTATTTGTATTATAACGTCATACTAAACAAATTGGCTTTGAAGGAAAGGAGGACAAGGATAATTTAATCCTTCAAATGTCTATAAGACAAGTGCATGGGACTGAAAAATGATCAAGCATTATTCTTAACTGTGCCAGAAATAAAGTACTAACAGAAACAATCTCTTGAAACCGTGATTGAAAATGGTTACATTAATGCCTATGCCTGGGAAAACCAGCAACATGTATGGATGGAGATGTGATGTACAGCCATATCTCTGATATATTTTGTTGTTAGAAACACCATACCAAAAGTAGAAATAACATAGACATATTCTTTGTTCATCTGGGGGGAAATTAACTGCTACCCATTAATGGTTCTTACCGTCTGGATGTAAGGTAAGTTAAGGATGACATTCAGCTGTATGTAACATAAACCCAGAATATAGTAACTTGTCCACTGGGGGATTTTTTTCTTTTCATCACATAACAACAAGTATGGAGATACACCATCCTGGGCAGGTAGGGGCTCCAATGGTCAGCAGTGTCCTTGGCCTCTTATCTTTGCTCTCCCATTCTTATATAGCTTTCATCCTCATGGTTGCAATATGATGGCTTCACATCTAGACTCACACTGAAGTTCCAGACAAGAGGAGGGAGAACAGACAGGTACAAATAGGAGGAGAGCCACAACTTGCTCGAACACCCTGGCAGAATTCTGCTTATTGTGTTTTTCTTTTAAGTCAGAGCTGTGTCACATGACAGCCTTCATTGTGAGGGCATCTGGGAAGGTCCTTCACTAGGCATATCACCACTCTTTTTTTAAACACTTAAAAAAAATTTTTTTTAATATTTATTTATTTTTGGGAGGGAGAGAGAGAGAGAGAGAGAGCAAGGAAGGGGCAGAGAAAGAGGGAGACACAGAATCTGAACAGGCTCCAGGCTCTGAGCTGTCAGCACAGAGCCTGATGAGGGCCTGAACTCATGAACCATGAGATCATGACCTGAGCTGAAGTTGGAGGCTTAACCAAGTGAGCCACTCAGGCACCCCAGGCATATCATGACTCTTAACAAACTAGGGTGTCTGATAATGAGGGAGAAGGAGAAAGTGAACATTGGGCAGACACCTAGCTGTATCTGCTACACATGTCTTACCTCTGGCATAGATATCAGCGTCATGAGATTACAGTTAAGAAAACAAAGGCTTTGAGGGCCATACAAATATAACACCCTAGGCATAGACTGGACTTTGGGCCTGATGCTAAAGGTAATGCTCTGGAATAACTATATCATGCCATGCCTCAGCAATGAGATCACACAAGACTCAGGTCCAGTTGTACCTCCTCAATCCCGATTGTCTAGGCAGTTCTAGCCCAGGAGCTTGGGCCGTCCCAACTTGAACTAAGGACCTAGGAACTCTTTTTTAAGACTTAGGTGTCACTTTTTTCAATGTCACTTTTTTCAACTGTATTTTCTTCACCCTCCTCTTTCTTTAGTCAGTGGAAGGCAGCATGGTACCATAAAATAGTGTAAAGGCTCTAGAGTCATATTACTTGGCTTCAAATCCCAGCCCTACAACTGGCTCACTGTATAACTTTGGGTAAGTTTCTTACTTTATAGGCTTCAGTGTCTTTAACTGTAAAATTGATGTAATAATATCTCATTGAGATATCACAAAGACTGAATTAGTTTGTATGTATAAAGCTCTAAAAAGTGCCTTGAACATAAAATGTTGCTATTGTAAATCAGATTTATAAGTGCACATTTTTAATATATTTTGCTATTTATGAATATTACAAAGTTATTATGTATACTTTACATTAAACAAAATGTACAGATTATGAGTATTCAGATTGGGGAGTTTGAACTCTTGTGTATACTTCCTCAAACAACATACAGAACATTTCCATCATCCCTGGAGGTTCCCTCATGTGCCTTTTCAGGCATTTCCTCACTTCTATCCCACTGTCTGACTCTATCACTGTAGAATGGCTTTCCTTATTCTTAGACTCCAGATGAAAAGAATCATATACACTGTACAAATCTTTTGTGTTTAGGATCTGTAGCTCAACACAATTAAAAAAATTTTTTTTTAATTTATTAATCTTTGAGAGACAGAGAGAGAGCGTGAATGGGGGAGGAGCAGAGAGAGAGGAAGACACAGAATCTGAAGCAGGCTTCAGGCTCTGAGCTGTCAGCACAGAGCCTGATGTGGGACCCGAACTCACTGACTGCGAGATCATGACCTGAACCTAAATCGGACACTTAACCAACTGAGCCACCCAGGCGCCCCTGAACACAATTTTTTGAGATTCATCCATGATGTTGAGTATACTAGCTTTTCAGTCTTTTCCATTACTGAGTAGTATTCCACTATTTGGCCACTTGGCAGGGTTTTTTGTTTTGTTTTGCCTTCATTCCCCTGTTAATGGAAATTCAGGATGTTTCCAGCTTTTAGCAAATCTGCATAGGATAGTTATGAACATTACTATGTAAATCATTTTGTAGACATGCACTTAGTTTTTCCTTGGATCAATACCTGGGAGTGGAATTGGTAGGTGATGGGATAGATGTAAATTTACCTTCCCACCCATTCCCCAAAGTGCTGATACTATTTTATACTTCCACCAGCAGCATATGAGAGTTCTGGTTGTTCAAGAACCTCACTTATATTTGGTTTTGCCAGTCTTTTATGTTTTAACCATTTTCATGAGCATGAAATGGTGTTTATTAATTAAAAATTTGAAAACTCTGAATTCAGCTTCTTTAACTGGTTCACTTTATCAAACATGCAAGGAACTCTTAACTCTTCAGGAAAATAGAGGGTGAGAGAACTCTGGTGGGCACAACAGGGATCTGGGGATCTGAGGATCTGGGGATCTGTTTCTCAATAGAATTCACCCATTCCTCCCTCCCTTACTCCCCATCCAGAGATTCCTGGTGAATTCCAAGACTTTGGTCCATTCTGGGGTGCTTATTAGTTGTCATTAGGTTCCCCACTGTGAGCTTAGGATTTGGTTTTCTGGATGAGCCACTCAGTTCCTATTCATCCTTTGGCTTTCCAGTTTCCTAAATTTTGTTGGTGCCTTTAATCTCCCATTTCCCCTCCTCTTTCTGGATTTGTCTTTAAAAAAAATCCCTTTATAGCTGTTTTATTGGGGTTGAGGGAGAAAGTGAAGGTAGATGGATGATTACTTGATTCTGCCTTTGCCCAAACATCTCTCCCTTTGCCTTCTGCGGCCTCTGCAGCCCTACTCATGGTGAGATTCTGAACTCATTAAGAGCAAAGGGGCTCCAACACAGGCTCCAGAGGAAGACCAGGCTTCATTTTTCCCTGACCACCTATAGGGGGGTGTGATTTGGGATGAGAGCCTTTTCTCCTGTCTGTCCCTTCATCTGTGAAATGGAGATAACAATAGTACCTACAATTGGAGGAGTAATTGGCACATTTATCACATGTAGAACAGCATCTGCAACATAGTGGGTTCTTTGTAGATATGAGACATCATGCCTGTTGTTACTCAAACTAGTGGTGTGAGAAGGTGAGTTGTTTCCTTTGGAGGGTAAATAGTGGCAATGGTGAATGTAACCCAAGTAGAGTTTTTAAAAACTCTTTGTAGGTCTGTGTATGAAAATATATATTGTAAGATTTATTTATTAATTCTCTTTGTGCTTATTTGATCCAAGTTTATCTTTGTACTATGTATAAGTAAAGATATAGCAGACAAAATTGCAAAGCTTGCTTACTAATTCCATTTGTGGTTATTTAATCCAAATTTAAATTAATCCTTATACCTTTTATAAATAAATACTTAGCAAACAACGTAACAGTGTAGGAAAAGATTTCAAAAGGCTTGTTTAGCTTTAAGAGAACATAGTGCTACTGATTTGCTTTATGTTTTAGCACATCAATTATATGGAAAATTTTATTTCCATAAATATAACATATGGAAATGAAGTTCTTATTCATTAAAATAGGTATAGTAATAAATATCTGTTAGCAGTTAATAGGAAGAAATTAAACATTTTTTTCCAGTAATATAAAACAGCTTTATGTTATATGTTAATTAGTGAGATGGTAATTATAGTCCCACAACTTATATAAAGATAGTATACTTGCATACATACATAATATGATATTGAATGTAGATAGCTCCTAAATATCCTAAAGTAGGAAAAAATGCTAGCGTATTTTCTAACTAAACTTCTATGTAGTTAGTGTTTTGAACTAAACTCAGCTGCCTATTTTAGATAGCTATGGCAAATGGCACATTTTACTGTATGTGCGAGTGGAGTGTAAAGGGTAAGGTAAGCAAGGTAAGATGTAATATGGTATAGACTAAGGTCAGCAGCGAGGTGAGAGGGATGAGTGGCTGGAGGGGAACTGGGCAGTAATGCCCTTGAGGTCAGGTAGAGGAGGAAGAGCTCCAGTGTCAAGAACCACGTGTCAGCAGGGGAGTACCAGATTTAAGCAGGGAGTATACAAAAATCATCAAGGTGAAATCAAGGTCTAAAGGATCGGCAAAGAGAAAGACACTGGGAAGCAGAAGGGGCCAACTAGGACAAAGTTGTGTGCAGCTTTGTCCAGAGGCTTTCTGAATTTAATGGCCTGGCTCTATAGTTGCTTGTGTCAATCGGAAAAGGTAGTATGGCACCTGGTAGCAGGAACCTGATGTAAACAGTATTGTCACGTGTAGTTCTGTGTTCTTGATGGTGGTCAGTCGGGTGTGGGCACAAGAGGAGACACAGGAGAGAGTCAGGGAAACAAAGCCTACTATACTCATGGGTCCTAAAGACAGGAGGCATGCCACACAGGACCACATGGGGAAGCATCAATGGTAGTCAGGAGGCAAGAGTGGCAGGGGAGAGAGAATCTAAGCCACAGCCTTTGTTGGAGTTTCTGTGGGAAAGGCAAGGCAGGGAAGCATACAATAGTTTAGGATTGGCTAGTCTGAATAATTTCCGTGGGCTCTAAATTATAGGAGTGGTCCTTAGTTGCCTGGCACCTAGCTCTGGGGTGATTAAGGCGAAGGAATATTGCCGCCAGATAAAGGAGGTATGGTTTTGGAGTGGTTTGTACATCAAACGCATGTTCCCAGCTGGCCTTATGCTATGTCTAAGAATTGGCTAACCCAAGAGGAGCAGTCTCTCCCGACAGGTTTTTCAAATGTCAAAACACCACAATATACAGAAAAAAAAAAAAAAAAAAAAAAAAAACCATAAACAACACACATGTTAACCCCTTAGTTAAACAGAATTGTTTCTTTGCAAAGAATTACATGAATGAATGTGGTAATTGTTTTCCACTGTAAAAATTAACCCCTGTTCAATCAAGAGTTAGGGCATCTATATAATTATAAAAGGCACAGCTGGTTACAAACTTGCTTATATATCACCTCATTTTATCACTGTTTACGCATGTGTAAAATGAACTGATGACCATAAAATGTTATAAGATTACTTTCTTGGGAAATTTGGTCATTACCATTTTTGTTAGCTTCAAACTGGTATTTCCTGCTTCATCTCTCTAGAGATTATGGGGTGTTTCACATGTTCCATCCTTTCCTTAAAAAAATTTTTTTTCAAAACTCGAAATACTCTAGTCTTATGTACTTTTTTCCTAAAGGAAAATAAACAGTCTGGGAAACAAATTAGCTCTGCAATACATAGATTCTAAATCTATGAAGATTTGCACCCCAAAGCTACGTCCTGCATTCTATCTATAAGACTTGGATTTTGATTTTTAGTAAA